>NC_056074.1:44959463-45592320 GCF_016772045.2 Ovis aries
GGGTGCTGTTCCCAACCAGCCGGAGGAAGGCTGGGCACGGCTGGAGGGCTGTGCCTGGCGGAGACCATCGGTGCCAGGCGCGGTGCAGTGGGTCCCCAAAGCCTCTGACTACCCTCCCTTTTCATTAAGCTGGGGCCCCGAGGACACCTCCCGACTCTCCCTTTGGCCAGGGGATTTTGAGTGCCAATCTCTGTGACTGCTTACCAGCTCTTGGGCAGTAGCTACTCCGGGGTCGTGGAATTCCGAGTGTGACCCCGTGTGCTGAAGGGCGTCCCTCTGGCCAGGCCCCTGCCTGTGCCCGCTGCTGGGTCCTGTCGCTGCCACCCCCTCGCATGAGCCTTGAGTCCTGCAAGCCCCGCCTTCACCCCGGCTCTGGGCGCGCATGTGGGCACCTCCGGCCAGCTCCCGGTCACCCCCCGGGGCAGCAGCGTCTCTTGTGCAGGGACCTGCAGTGTCTCAGTTGGGGGAGCGGCAGGCGGCGCCCCAGAGGGCCCCGAGGAGCGTCGCTGAGTCACCGGCTGTGTTCCCGGTGAGGCCTGGCCGGCCGCTGACCACAGGAGCCCTTCCGTGTGTCCGCGACTTGGGCCTGGAGTCGGGGGCTGCTGGGTGGCTCTGTCTGTGCCCCCGCACCCGCTGGTGTGCACCCACACACGCACGCACACACACACACAGCCGTCTGCCACCTTCACCGGTCAGTGCATCCTCTGGGTGGCCCGAAGCCGGGCCCAGGGCTGCGTTCTCCGTGACCCTCAGGGAGCAGCGGGCGGTCCTCTGGTGGCAGGACGGTCGCCTCGCAGACGCAGCAGCGGGGTGTGGGCGGCATTGAGACCAGGAGCCTGTGCCCGAAGGGGTGCAGGGGGCACGCAGGCAGTCCAGCTCGGCCAGGTTAGGCGTGCAGCAGTGCCCCGGGGTGTCGGGAGGGTCACCGGTGCCCCGAGTGGGGGTGGAGGGTGTAAAGACTTGGTGTCTCTCCCGGCGCCTCGGGACACAGCTACCCCAACCCCACCCACCTCCCAGGCCCTCGTTGCAGTCCATCAGGCCGGCCCTTCGTGCAGTGGGCCGCTCGGGCTCACAGCCACAGGGCAGGGGAATGGCCAGGAGGAGATGATGGGGGTCAGGGAGGAGGGCGGGGCTTCCCTGGTGACTGTAAGTGGAGGAGGCTGGGCTCCAGGAGCCCCCTCCCCACGCCTGTGATGTGCCCGCAGGCTGTTCCCAAAGGCTCTGGGACCAGGGTGGAGCCCTGGGCTCTGCATCAGAGCCGAGCTCGGGAGCCCGCATGTTCCGGGGGTGGGGAGCCGGCCGCCTGCTGGTGGAGATGAGCCTGGGCTGCAGGCCATGCTACTGACCATTGGCGGCCATGGGCCAGCGGCTGTTTCTAGTCTGACCCGGTTCCTGGGCCTGGAGGTGGTCCACATCCCCCAAAGCCTCCAGAGGGGCATCCTCCCCGGGGGTGGGCGGACATCGGTTCAGCCCCGTGGCCTACCTGTGCGCCTCCGGCTGTGCGGGTGCACCGTGCTTAGAGCCAGCGGCGGGAGGCAGGTGTGGCGAGCCGTCTCTGGCCCACTGGGAAGGGGTTGTGGGATGCGCTGCCACTCAGATGTGAGCAAGCAGAGCGGGGATTGGGGGCGGTGGCACTGGATCAGGCCACACCGTCAGAGCCCCATGGTATCACTTCGTCCCGCACTGACCCAGCTGTGCTCTCCCTCCAGCAGGCAGAGGGCGGCGGGCACAGCCCGCGTGGTCTCCTCCAGCCAGGTCCGAGCCGTGCCAGCTCCGCCTGTACAACAGCCTGACCCGGAGGAAGGTAGGGGGCTGCGGGTGGTGGGGGTGGCTCTGGAGGACCCCTCGGCTGGCGGGGGAGCGTCCTCCGCAGGGCTGTGTTCGGGAGCACGCGTGCACACCCGTGTGGCACGCCTCCCGGGGCTGCCCTCAGCTTCCTGGCTCTGGGTGTGCGCAGGGCCAGGAGTCTGCATGCCCTCCGGGGACACGTGGTGGCACCTGCGGTCACAGTGCCAGCCGAGTGGGGCCCGTGGCTGTCGGGAGCCCGGCAGGCGTGAGGGCGAAGGCAGGTTGGCCCTGGACTGGCCAGGGCTCGCTCAGCAGGATCAGAGGCTCCAGGGGTTTTGCCCAGGGCTGACGCATTTCTGTGGGCCAGCACCCTGAGCAGATGGGCAGCAGGGTCCCCCTCAGCCAAGCAGAAGTAGTCCCCGCAGCCCCGACGCGGCCCTCTGGACTCTGACCAGACGCTCTCCTTCCTGCGCCTGAGAGCCCTACCCACCCGCTGACCTGGGGCTGGCCCAGGCTGGGGCTGTGGGGCGAGGCAGGCCCCTCTCCAGGGCTGTGTGTCCCCCTGGTTGGGAACAGTGGGCCCTGAACTGACCTGAGACCTTGGGCAGCCGGCTGGAGGCCTCACTCCCTAGGCCGGATCCTCCAGGAGAGTGGGCCTCCGGCAGCTGGGTAAGGAAAGCTCACGTTGTTCTGGGAGCAAGTGCTGGACAGTCAGCACGCTCGGCTCTGGCCTGGCTCACAGCAGGTCCCTGAGGAACGGAGGCTGCTCTCGTTAAAGCAGCAGAATGGGGGCACCCGTCTCCTTGACCCCCGGCCTGTGTCCGTGAGTGGAGTCCTAGGGAGGAGGGGGCCTGCTCCCCGGGCCCCTGGGTCGTGGAGCTCAGGGTCGCGGGTCCAGTGCGGCGCCCCAGCCCCAGCCCGGACCGCGGCTTGCTTCAAGCTACGCGGTCCTGTGAACGTGCGCGAGCCGCTCGTGGCCGGCAGTGGTCCTGCGCCCCTCGTGACGGTCATTCCCTCCTTTCCATCCAAGGACGTGTTTGTGCCGCAAGACGGAAGGAGGGTGACATGGTACTGCTGCGGGCCCACCGTCTACGACGCCTCGCACATGGGGCACGCCAGGTAGGAGCGTCCCCTGCCGAGCGGAGGCGCGGCGCCCAGTCTTCAGGTGGAAGCTTCTCATTCCGCTGATGCTCTATGGGGAAAAGCTAGCGTCCAGGCAACCAAGCAGAAGTAGTCCCCGCAGCCCCGACGCGGCCCTCTGGACTCTGAGCAGACGCTCTCCTTCCTGCGCCTGAGAGCCCTCCCCACCCGCTGCCCTGGGGTCGGCCCAGGCTGGGGCCGTGGGGCGAGGCGGGCCCCTCTCCAGGGCTGTGTGCGGTGCTGCAGGTGGAAAGGCGGGCCCCCCTCCCGCAGTGCGTGCTGTGCCTGTGGAAAGGCGGGCCCCTCTCTCGCACCGCGCGTGCTGTGCGGGTAGAAATGCGGGCCCCTCTCTAGCGCACGCGTGCTGTGCGGGTGGAAAAGCCTGTCTCCCGTCGCTGCAGGTCCTACATCTCCTTCGATATCCTGAGAAGAGTGCTGAGGGATTACTTCAAATTCGACGTCTTCTACTGCATGAACATCACGGACATTGACGATAAGGTGAAGGGAGTTCTTAGCATTAAATTTTAAATACAGAGGATGGCACGGGGGAAGAAACGGTGAGTTAGTAAACCCACGTTGGCTCAGCCAGCTCGGCTCGGTGCACGCTGTTTGAACCCCCGCCCGGCGCCCCCCGCGGGACTTGTATTGCGGTGTATGCGGATGGCGCTTTGTGTTCACCTGCTTTGATGCTGTTGAAAACCCGGGTACATGTGAGCAACCCCAGGGGCGGGGGTGCGGGAGGGTGGGCTCAGGCTGACCCCGCTCAGAAGGGCGAGGGGGAGCCGCGTTCTCGGATGCCGCCTGTAGCAGCTGGGACCCCGCCGCTCTTGGCTCAGGGTCACCCTCTGCGCGGGCACTGGGCACCACCCAGCTGACCCCGCTTCCCTCCTCTGCGCCCAGATCATCAAGAGAGCCCGGCAGAACTACCTGTTCGAGCGGTACCGGGAGACGCAGCCCCAGGCAGTGCAGGTGCTGGAGGACGTGCGAGCCGCCCTGCAGGTGGGTCACTGCCGCTCCGGGTCCCCATGTCCCCCCGTCCACCCCGTCCCCAGCACAGGGGCCGTCGTCAGCGGGCTCCGTGACATGCAGGGTGACGAGGTTCCGTCATGGAGCTCCCCTGGGCCGTGGGGAAAACCACCAGCAGAGACACCCGAGGCGGGGAGGTGGGTGGGGGGGGGGGGAGGGTGACCACTCCCGCCACTTAAGGGAGACGCCCAGCGCCGTTCACCGTGGTCAGCACTGACTTGGGAACCTTCCCCATGGAGTCACAACCGAATCAAAGGCCTGTGACCAAGAGGTGAAGCTGCCAGGCTTCTTAAGTCGGTGGTCCTGGAGGTTTTCAGAGTTATCTGCGTAAATTAGTTCTCTCCAGTCTTAACATTTTGTTTTGGAAAAAACAGTGTTACATGTTTTGAGGTCAGATAAGGCAAGTTCTTTTTCTTAATCACCATCTTTAGTAATTAGAGTAATTATGTTTATGATGTATTATCTCCGTCAGACAAAACAGAAATAAAATTAGAGCTTAGCAGTCATCCTCTAGGCTGAGCGGTGGGGCCTCTGTGATGGAGGCCTTGTGGGAGACACCTCTCTGTCCCGGGCGCGGCCTTAGGGCAGCTGCCTCAGTCCAGGGTCACGTCAGAGGGACGGGCCCAGCGACCTTAGCGCCACCTGCCTCTTGGGGACATGCGGGATGACGCCCTGGGGACACAGACCACCGGAGGCCGTGGGCGGGGGGCAGGACTGGCCTCTTCCGCGTGGAGCCCGCAGCGAGCGCGGGGCTCTGCTGAGCGGGGCTAACGGCGTGGCCTCTCCTCACACCACAGCCGTTCTCCACGAAGCTGCAGGAGACTGCGGACCCAGACAAGAGGCAGATGCTGGAACGCCTGCAGCGCGCGGTGGCGCAGGCCGCGGAGCCGCTGGAGGCCGCGCTGCGGGCCGGGCAGGCCGGGCAGGAGCTGGATGGCCGCGTGCAGGTGAGGCTGAGGTGCGTCCCGTCAAGGCGGCGCCCTCGGCAGGCGCGGGGCCCGGCTTCCCAGGGTTATTCCACTGCTTGTAGCAGCGCCGCCTGGGGAAGCCGAGCGGAGACGCCGCGGGTCCCCCTTGGGCGTGAGCGTGGTCTGCTGCCCCGTCCCCCGCCGCGTACCCCGTCCTGAGCTGCGCACCCCGTCCCCCTCCGCACACCCCGTCCCCCTCCGTGCACCCCGTCCCCCTCCACGCGCCCCGTCCCCCTCCGTGCACCCGGTCCCCCTCCACGCGCCCCGTCCTCCTCTGTGCACCCGTCCCCCTCTCGCATCCCTTCATCCGCAGTCCCCGCCCTCTCCGGCCTGAGCGCCCCTGGGCCCCCTGGCTCTTCTCCTCGACATCGGCGCCCCCTGCTGGCCGCTCACGGAAGGTGCAGAGGACCAGGTCGGGGAAGGTGCAGTCGTGTCAGGGGGCAGGCCTGCAAGGCCCCCACTCCTGGGTGTGCGAGTCCCAAGCTTGGTGAGGGGTCGGGGGCACTGGGTCGTGGGGACGAGGCTTTCCCGTGCCTACATCTGAGACCACACAGAGCATCAGGGATGCCTCAGGCCGGCCAGAAGCCGGTTACATTTCTCTTTCGAGCAGCAATGCTGGGAATTTTCTTGGGCGATTCCAGTAACGTCGTTCTTACTAAAATTGTACAGTACGCATACATGCGGTTTCCCAGCTTAGCCGTTTTTAAGCACATTCATGTCGTGGGAACACCACCACTGCTCATCTCCAGAAATGGTTTTCATTTTCCTGAACTGACATGCTGTCTCTGCGAAACGCTCACCCACCCCCAGCCCCTGGCCCCACAGTGCTGCTTTCCACCCCCGTGGATCCGGCTGCTCTCGGGACCTCACAGACGTGGGATCATTCGGGATTCCTCCTCTAGTGGCTGGATTACTTCACATAGCAAACTGTCCTCAAGGTCCATCCAGGTTGTAGCCCACGTCAGAGGGTCCTTTCTTCTTGGGATTGAGTGATATTCCATCCTGTGGAATATCATGTTTTGTGTATCCCTTCATCTCTGATGAACGTGGTTTTTGCCTTTGTTGTGACCTTTGCTGCTGCAAACACGGTGTGAAGATCCCGGCTCCTTGTTCTTTCGTGTGTTTCCCCAGAAGCGGCTCATAAGGAGACTCAACCCAGTATTCTGAGGAACCGCTGTGTTAGTTCGCGGTAGTAAGTGTTCCTTCCTGACTTTGCAGGACATTTGGTCCCTGCCAAGAGGTCCTGGAAGTTTGGTTCCCTGATAGCTCACTTGGTAAAGAATCCGCCTGCCATGCGGGAGACCTGGGTTTGATCCCTGGGTTGGGAAGATCCCCTGGAGAAGGGAAAGGCTCCCCACTCCAGTATTCTGGCCTGGAGAGTCCCATGGTCTCTGTTTACCCTGGGTTCTCTCTTGGTGGTGTGTCTCGTGCAGGTCTGCACACGGGTGTGACGATGCGCCTCTGCCCTCGTGTCTTCACGCAGGGTAGGCTCCCTGCCCTGAAAGTCCTCTCTGCCCCTCCTGTTCATCCCCGCTCACCCGCAAACCCTGGTGGCCATTGAGCTTTGTACTGGCTCGAGTGTGGCCTTTTCTGAACATCACAGACTCGGAATATTGCAGTGTGTGCCCTGCTGAGATCGGCTGCTTTCACTTACTGATGTGAACTGAAGGTTCCTCCAGGTCTCACCAGGGCTTGAGGGCTAGTTTCTCTTGAGCACTCAAGGTCAGTCCACGTCTGGATGGACCACAGTGGACCTATCCATCCACCTGCTGAAGTGCCCCTTGCTTGCTTCCACATTTTGGCACTGACTCCGAATACCTGTGTTATGTGTCGTCATAAATTTTCAGCTCCTTTGGGTGAACATCGAGGTGCTTAATTGCTAGACCACGTGGTGAGAGCGTGTGCGGTGTGTTCAGAAGCCTGCAAGCTTCCGAAGCGGCTGCACCCTCGCACCCCCAGCAGGGATGGTGTGAGTTGCGGCTGCTCCGGCTCCTTGCCAGCGCTGGTGTCGTTGGTGGTCAGCATTTGGCTGTTCTCGCACCCTTGCCTGGAGAATCCCATGGACGGAGGAGGCTGGTGGGCCGCAGTCCATGGGGTCGCTAAGAGTCGGTCATGGCTGAGTGACTTCACTTTCATGCATTGGGGAAGGAAATGGCAGCTCACTCCAGGGTTCTTGCCTGGAGAATCCCAGGGACAGGGGAGCCTCATGGGCTGCCATCTATGGGGTCGCACAGAGTTGGACATGACTGAAGTGACTTAGCACCAGCAGCAGTAGCTGTGCAGTGGGCTCTTGTTTGCATTTCCGTTTACCTGATGACACACGAGGTGGGACACCTGTAGGTATATTTGCCATCTTGTATCATGTTTGGCGGAGTGTCTCTTAGCATCTTTGAGCCATTCTGCAGTCAGGCAGTTTTCTCGGTATTGAATTTGAGAGTGCTTTGTTTTGGATAAGAGTCCTTTATCAGATGCACCTTTTGCAAATAGTTTCTGCATGGCCTGTCTTTTCGTTGTCCTGACAGTGTCTTTCTCAGAGCAGAGAATTTTAATTGTAAAGAATCCAGGCTATCAACTCTTGCTTTTCAAGAATCGTGCGTTGGTGGTGCTGGGAAGAAGTCATTGCCGAACCCAAGGTCGTCTAGGTTTCTTCCTGCGTTATCTTCTAGAAGTATCTTAGTTTCCTGCTTTCCACTGAGGCCTGGGTTCCAGTTTGAGTCAGGTCTTCCCAAGTGTGTGACGGCTGGCTCTGGACTCGTGGCTTCAGGACGTGATGCCCAGCGGTCGAGCACAATTCTCAGGGACTGTTTCCGCTCCCTTTTATTGCTTTTGCTCCTTTGTCGGAGAGCAGGTGACGGTGTTTAGGAGTCTGTTTCTGGACTGTTCTCTCCCATCACTTCACTTGTTAGCCCCACACCGTCTGTTGTGTTTTTGCTGCGTCAGGCTGCAGGGTCATTGATTGTGGTGCGTGGACTCTGCAGTTGTGGCACACGGCTTACTTGCTCTGCAGCATGTGGGATCAAAGTTCCCCGACCAGGGATCGAACCTGAGTGCCCTGAATGGCAGGCGAATTCTTACCCACTGGACCACCAGGCAGGTCCCAGCGCCGCCCGTCTTGAGTGACGGCGAGTCTTGGGGTGGGGACGGTCAGTCCTCCGGCCTTGTTCTTCTGCTTCAGCGTTGTGCTGGCTGTCCTGGGTCTTTCGCCTCCTGTCCTTGTAAACATTAGATTCGGTTTGTTAATACTCGTGAAATGACTTGATAGGAATTTGATGAGGATTGACCTAAATCTACAAATCAATTTGGGAAGATCTGATACCTTGACGGTGTTGAATCTTTGTACCCACAGACGTGAACTCTCTCTCCTTTTCTCTCTTCAGAGGTTTGTAGTTTTCCTCGTGTAGATCTTATACATACTTTGTAAAACTCATATGCAGGTATTCCATTTTACAGGAGCTAATGTAAATGCTACTGGGGTTTTAATTTCCAATCCCAAATGTCTGTCTTCGCATGTAGTTTTATCCTTTCCCCAATCAGTGTGCAGATGGTCCCCACGCTGGACAATACGACTTTTCAGGAATTTTGGTTTTAAAATGGTGCGAAAGTGATAAATATCTGGTAGAAACCGAGCTTTGAATTTTGATCTTTCTCTGGACTGGCGATAGGCAGTCTGCTGCTATCCCCGGTTGCTGGGCGTCAGCAGTGAGGCTTAGCTCCCAGCCAGCTGCTCGATCACCAGGGTAAACAACTGATGGACCAGATTTCCCTGGTGGCTCAGTAAGGGATCTGCCTGCCAGTGCCGGGGACATGGGTTGAATCCCTGACCTGGGAAGATAGCACATGCTGAGGGGCAACAAAGCCCCCGAATCACAACTGCTGAGCCTGTGCTCCGGAGCATGGGAGCAGGATAAGAGAAGCCACCGAAATGCACAGCCCACGCGCTGCAACCAGAGAAAACTCCTGCAGCAGGGGAGACTCAGCACCGCTCAGCTCACCCAAGCCGCTCAGTCGTGTCCGACTCTCTGCAACCCCACGCCCTGCAGCACGCCAGGCCTCCCTGTCCATCACCAACTCCTGGAGCTCACTCAAACTCATGTCCATTGAGTCGGTGATGCCATCCAACCATCTCATCCTCTGTCGTTCCCTTCTCCTCCCGCCTTCAATCTTTCCTAGCATCGGGGTCTTTTCAAGGGAGTCAGTTTTTCGCATCAGGTGGCCGAAGTATTGGAGTTTCAGCTTCAGCATCAGTCCTTCCAATGAATATTCGGGACTGATCTCCTTTAGGATGGACTGGCTGGACCTCCTTGCAGTCCAAGTGACTCTCAAGAGTCTTCTCCAACACCACAGTTCAGAAGCATCAGTTCCTCGGTACTCAGCTTTCTTTATAGTCCAACTCTCACATCCATACATGACCACTGGAAAAACCATAGCTTTGACTAGATGGACCTTTGTTGTCAAAGTAATTTCTGCTTTTTAATATGCTATCTAAGTTGGTCATAATTTTCCTTCCAAGGAGTAAGCGTCTTTTAATTTCATGTCCACAGTCACGATCTGCAGTGATTTGGGAGCCCAGAAAGTAAAGTCTGACACTGTTTCCCCATCTATTTGGCATGAAGTGATAGGACCAGATGCCATGATCTTAGTTTTCTGAATGTTGAGTTTTAAGCCAACTTTTTCACTCTCCTCTTTCACTTTCATGAAGAGGCTCTGTAGTTCTTCACTTTCTGCCATAAGGGTGGTGTCATCTGCATATCTGAGGTCATTGATATTTCTCCCAGCAATCTTGCTTCCAGCTTGTGCTTCCTCCAGCCCAGCATTTCTCATGATGTACTCTGCGTATCAGTTAAATAAGCAGGGTGACAGTATACAGCCTTAACATACTCCTATTCTTATTTGGAACCAGTCTGTTGTTCCATGTCCAGTTCTAACTGTTGCTTCCTGACCTGCATACAGATTTCTCAAGAGGCAGGTCGGGTGGTCTGGTATTCCCATCTCTCTCAGAGTTTTCCACAATTTGTGGTGATCCACACAGTCATGGCTCAGCTGGTAAAGAATCCGCCTGCAGTGTGGGAGACCTGGGTTCGATCCCTGGGTCGGGAAGGTCCCCTGGAGATGGGAAACAATACCCACTCCAGTATTCTGGCCTGGAGAATTCCACGGACTCTACAGTCCAGGGTCGCAAAGAGTCAGACACGACTGAGCGGCATTCACTTTCAGGAGTTCCCTAGTGTCTCAGGTGGGAAAGCGTCTGCCTGCAATGCAGGAGACCCGGGTTCAATCCCTGGGTCAGGAGGATCTCCTGGAGAGGGAAATGGCAACCCACTCCAGTGTTCTTGCCTGGACGATCCCATGGAGGGAGAAGCCTGGTGGGCTCCAGTCCGTGGGCTTGCAGAGTCAGACACGCCTGAGCAACTTCACTTTCTTTTCTTTCTTTCCACACAGTCAAAGGCTTTGGCATAGTCAGTAAAGCAGAAATAGATGTTTTTCTGGAACTCTCTTGCTTTTTCACTGATCCAACAGATATTGGCAATTTGATCTCTGCTTCCTCTGCCTTTTCTAAAACCAGCTTAAAATCTGAAAGTTCACACTTCACATATTGTTAAAGCCTGGCTTGAAGAATTTTGAGCATTACTTTACTAGCGTGTGAGGTGAGTGCAATTGTGTGGTAGTTTGAGCATTCTTTGGCATTGCCTTTCTTTGGGATTGGAATGAAAACTGACCTTTTCCAGTCCTGTGGCCACTGCTGTGTTTTCCAAATTTGCTGACATATTGAGTGCAGCACTTTCACAGCATCATCTTTTAGGATGTGAAACAGCTCAACTGGAATTCTGTCACCTCCGCTAGTTTTGTTTATAGTGATGCTTCCTAAGGCCCACTTGACTTCACATTCCAGGATCTCTGGCTCTAGGTGGGTGATCACTCCATCGTGATTATCTGGGTCTTGAAGATCTTTTTGTACAGTTCTGTGTATTCTTGCCACCTCTTAAAATCTTCTGCTTCTGTTAGGTCCATACCAGTTCTGTCCTTTATTGAGCCCATCTTTGCATGAAATGTTCCCTTGGTATCTCTAATTTTCTTGAAGAGATCTCTAGACTTTCCCATTCTATTGTTTTCCTTGATTTCTCTGCACTGATCACTGAGGAAGGCTTTCTTATCTCTCCTTGCTATTCTTTGGAACTCTGCATTCAAATGGGTATATCTTTCCTTTTCTCCTTTGCTTTACACATCTCTTCCTTTCACAGCTATTTGTAAGGCCTCCTCAGACAGCCATTTTGCTTTTTTTCATTTCTTTTTCTTGGGGACGGTCTTGATCCCTGTTTGCTGTACAATGTCATGAACCTCCATCCATAGTTCATCAGGCACTCCGTCTATCATATCTAGTCCCTTAAATCTATTTGTCACTTCTATTGTATAATCGTAAGGTATTTGATTTAGGTCATACCTGAATGGTCTAGTGGTTTTCACTACTTTCTTCAATTTAAGTCTGAATTTGGCAATAAGGAGGTCACCCTCATCTTCCTTACCTCCACCATAGTTTGGCCCCAGGTAAATAGCAGGGCGTGTCTTGGTTTTATTGAGTTAGACAAGGCTGTGGTCTGTGTGATTAGATTGATTAGTTTTCTGTGATTGTGGTTTCAGTGTGTCTGCCCTCTGATGCCCTCTCGCAACACCTACCGTCTTACTTGGGTTTTTCTTACCTTGGATGTGGGGTATCTCTTCACAGCTGCTCCAGCAAAGGGCAGCCACTGTGCCGTACCTTGGGTGAGGGGTATGTCCTCACGGCCACCCCTGCTGACCTTGAACGTGGAGTAGCTCCTCTCGGCCCTCCTGTGCCTGCGCAGCTACCACTTCTTGGACGTGGGGTTGCTCCTCTCGGCCGCCGCCCCTGACCTTGGGTGTGCAGTAGCTTGTCTCGGCTGCCGCCCCTGCCCTCGGACGTGGGGTAGCCCCTCTTGACTGCTCCTGTGCCGACACAGCCTGGCACTCTTGGTCACTGCCCTTGACCTTGGACAAGGGGTAGCTTCTCTCGGCCATGCTTCTCCGTGGTCCGTCTCAGCCAGTGCACTTCTGTGGAAAATTCTGAAAGAGATGGGAATACAGACCACCTGACCTGCCTCTTGAGAAACCTATATGCAGGTCAGGAAGCAACAGTTAGAACTGGACATGGAACAACAGACTGGTTCCAAATAGGAAAAGGAGTACATCAAGGCTGTATATTGTCACCCTGCTTATTTAACTTCTATGCAGAGTACATCATGAGAAACGCTGGGCTGGAAGAAGTACAAGCTGGAATCAAGACTGCAGGGAGAAATATCAATAACCTCAGATATGCAGATGACACCACCCTTGTGGCAGAAAGTGAAGAGGAACTAAAAGCCTCTTGATGAAAGTGAAAGAGGAGAGCGAAAACGTTGGCTTAAAGCTCAGCATTCAGAAATCGAAGATCATGGCATCCAGTCCCATCACTTCATGTGAAATAGATGGGGAAACAGTGGAAACAGTGTCAGACTTTATTTTTTAGGTCTCCAAAATCACTGCAGATGGTGACTGCAGCCATGAAATTAAAAGACGCTTACTCCTTGGAAGAAAAATTATGACCAACCTAGATAGCATATTAAAAATCAGAGACATTACTTTGCCAACAAAGGCCCATCTAGTCAAGGCTATGGTTTTTCCTGCGGTCATGTATGGATGTGAGAGTTGGACTGTGAAGAAGGCTGAGTGCCGAAGAATTGATGGTTTTGAACTGTGGTGTTGGAGGAGACTCTTGAGAGTCCCTTGGACTGCAAGGAGATCCAACCAGTCCATTCTAAAGGAGATGAGTCCTGGGTGTTCTTTGGAAGGAATGACACTAACGCTGAAACTCCAGTACTTTGGCCACCTCGTGCAAAGAGTTGACTCATTGGAAAAGACTCTTATGCTGGGAGGGATTGGGGGCAGGAGGAGAAGGGGATGACAGAGGATGAGATGGCTGGATGGCATCACGGACTCGATGGATGTGAGTCTGAGTGAACTCTGGGAGGTGGTGATGGACAGGGAGGCCTGATGTGCTGCTATTCATGGGGTCGCAAAGAGTCAGACACGACTGGGCAGCTGAACTGAGCTGAACTGAAACAGCAGGGAGGGAACACATGTCCACCCATCAACAGAAAATCTTTAAAAGATCAAAGACTTACTGAGCTCGGCCCCGCCCGTCAGAACAGGACCCAGTTTCCCCGTCAGTCAGTCTCTGCCATCCATGAGCCTCTTACCCTTCTCCATCAGAGGGCAGATGGACTGAAAACCACAGTCACAGAAAACTAAGCCATCTGATCACATGGACCACAGCCTTATCTGACTCAGGGAAACTAGGAGCCATGCTGTGTCACGGTGGAGACCCTGACAAAACGTGGTCCACTGGAGAAGGGAACGGCAAACCACTTCAGTATTCTTGCCTTAAGGATCCCATGAACACTATGAAAAGGCAAAAAGGTAGGACACTGAAAGATGAGCTCCCCAGCTCGGTGGGTGCCCAGTATGCTCCTGGAGATCAGTGGAGAAAGAACTCCAGACAGAGTGAAGAGACGGAGCCAAAGCAGAAATAACACCCCAGCTGTGGATGTGACTGGTGATGGAAGCAAGGTCCGATTCTGCAAAGAGCAATATCGCATAGGAACCTGGAATGTCAGGTCCATGAATCAAGGCAAATTGGAGGTGGTCAAACAGGAGATGGCAAGAGTGAATGTTGACATTCTAGGCATCCGCTAACTAAATGGACTGGAATGGGTGAATTTAACTCAGATGACCATTATATCTACTACTGTGGTCCAGAAACCCTTAGAAGAAATGGAGTAGCCATCATGGTCAACAGAAGAGTCCGAAATGCAGTACTTGGATGCAAACTCAAAAACGACAGAATGATCTCTGTTCATCTCCAAGGCAAACCATTCAATATCCCGGTAATCCAAGTCTATGCCCCAGCCAGTAACGCTGAAGAAGCTGAAGTTGAATGGTTCTTTGAAAACCTACAAGACCTAGAACTAACACCCCAAAAAAGCTGTCCTTTTCATTATCGGGGACTGGAATGCAAAAGTAGGCAGTCAAGAAATACCTGGAGTAACAGGCAAATTTAGCCTTGGAATACAGAATGAAGCAGGGCAAAGGCTAACAAGAGTTTTGCCAAGAGAACGCACTGATCACAGCAAACACCCCCTTCCAACAACACAAGAGAAGACTCTACACATGGACATCACCAGATGGTCAACACCCAAATCTGACTGATTACATTCTTTGCAGCCAAAGATGGAGAAGCTCTATACAGGCAGCAAAAACAAGACAGGAAGCTGACTCCGGCTCAGATCATGAACTCCTTATTGCCAGATTCAGAAACCAGCACAGCCTTAAATAAACAAGTAAATAAAAAGAACAGTGGTGCATTAAAGAAACAGAAGGCTGATACGCCTACGACTGTGCCCACACAAGCATTCTGATTTTCACTTTCAGTACAGTATTTAGTACATGACATGAGGCATTCAGCACGTATCTGTAAAGTAGGATTGCTGTTAAATGGTTTTTCCAGCTGTATGCTAACGTATTCTGAGCTTGTTTGAGGTATACCAGGCTAAGATAGGATGTTTGGTAGGTGAGCTGTGTTATATACGTTTTTCAGCTTAATAATATTTTCAACTTAGGAAGGATCTATAATCTTGTCCTAAGTTGAAGACATCTGAGTCTTTTTTTCCCTTTGCAGGCTTGGTGGCTCAGAGGTTAAAGCGTCTGCCTGCAATGTGGGAGACCCGGGTTCAATCCCTGGGTCGGGAAGATCCTCTGGAGAAGGAAATGGCATCCCACTCCAGTATTCTTGCCTGGAGAATCCCATGGATGGAGGAGCCTGGTGGGCTACAGTCCATGGGGTTGTGAAGAGTCGGACACGACTGAGCGACTTCACTTTCACTTTCACTGTCTGATTGCATCGGCGGGGACTTCCAGTTCGCCGTTGGAAGAGTGATGAGAGGGGACGTGCTTGCGTTACACCTCGGCCTAATGGGAAGGCTTTGTGTTTCTCACCTTTACGTCTGATACTAATTGCGGGCTTGCTGTAGCTGTTTTCTGTCACGTTGAGGAAGTGCCCCTCTCTTCCTAGTTGGCTGAGAGTTCTTGTCATGAATGCATGTTGGATTTTGTCCAGTGCTGTTTCTGCATTGATACGATACGATGCTGATACTGATAGGATCGTGTGATTTTTCTCTTTTAGTCTGTTGGTGTGATAATTTTCAGTATTTGATTTTATGAAGTAGGACCAGCCTTGCATACGTGTGATGAACTTGGTTGTGGTATATGATTCTTTTGATGCTTCTGTAGAGTCAGTTTGCTCATATTTTGTTATCTGTTTTTAATCTGTGTCCATGAGAGATACTGTTTTCTCGTAGTGTCTTCGGTTCCCGTATTAGGGATGATGTCCTCTTGTAGCTGCTTGAGGTAACATCTGATTCCAGATATTTTTTCTCTTCTGAGAAATGCATTCTGCGTCACAAATTTCTTCTGAGCACTGCTTTTGCTGCGTCCTATAAATGTTGACAAGTTGTGTTTTCATTCTCGTCTTGTTCTAAGTATTTAAAGTTTTTTCTTGAGATATCTCCTTTGGGCAGTGTCTCATTTAGAAAGGTGCTGTTCAGTCTCCGCGTGTCGGGTTAGCCGGCCATCTTTCTGTTGCAGGCTCCCAGGTCACTTCCACTGCGGTCTGATAGCACGCACTGCGTGATTGCTGTTCCTCTTACGTGTCTCTGGGTGTGTTGCGCGGCCCGAGGGCAGTCTGCCTTGGTAGATGCTCTAAGTGTCTCTGGGTGTATTTCCTGGCCCAGCGTCTGCTTTGTCTTGGAAACTGCTCCACGTGACTGGAGGGGAATGTGTCTTCCCCCTGTTGGAGGATGAAGCAGTCTCTTCATAGGTGTCAGTTACGTCCAGTTGATCGATGGTGGTGTTGAGTTCGGCCATTCCTTCTGACTCTCTGGATCTGCCCACTGAAGTCTGCAGCTGGGACACGGGATCCGTCTGTTTCTCTTGATGTTCCCTCGGCGTTTGCCCCACCAGGTTTGATGCTCCGATGTGAGGTGCCTGTGTATCGATGGTCGCTGTGTCTCCGTGTAGAATCGCCCCCTTTGTCATCATGCTACGCTCTTCTTTATCCTCCCTCCCGGGTCCACCAGGAGTGGTCGACTCTCCGTTTGGTGACACCCTTTCACTTGTGGGGACAGGGTTGCGGCTTTCACTGGGAGGCGGAGCTGGAGCCCGAGCCCCTGCTTCGTCAGCCGCCGCCCGTCTCTGTCACCAGTCTTGCTCATTTCTCTCTGGGTTTATTCTGTTCCTTTCTGTCTCACCGCTTAGGAGGTTAGCTCATTTTTTGGTTTAAGCATTTAAGGCCATAAAGTTTTCTCTAAGTGGAGTTTTTTCTGCTTCTACCTATGTTGACATTCTTTTACTGCTCAATAGGGTTTTATTTCCCCTTTGATTTTGTGTTTTGAAACACATGAATTATCTAGGCATTCGTTTGATTGGGACCTCCTTCCTCTGCTGTGTCTTGTTCTGTGTTGATCCTGCCGGCAGCGGTGGGCTTTCTGCCCCTGCACATGGCGCAGGCCCAGAGCTCACTTCCAGCCGCAGCCTGACAGCGCCTGCCTCCCTGGAGCCCTGCCGCCTCTGCCCGCCCGCCGTGGGCACCAGCTGGGTCCTGGGAGGTTTCCCAGTAGCTCTGTCCTGTCTGGGGGCTGCTCCAGGGCCGCCCCGCCCACCTCTGCCCTCCAGGCTCCCTGCGCCCTCCCTCCCGCCTTGTTCTGTGCCTGCGCCCCCAACAGCGAAGCACAGACCGCCTGCCCGTCTGCACACCCGTCGCTGCTCCAGCTAAGGAGCCGAAGCCCTGGATCCTCCAGGGCCGAGCGCCGGGTCCGCTGGGCCTCTGGGGCTCGGGTGCAGCCCTGATGCTGTCTCACCGCGTCTCAGATGGCTGTTTCCGGGTGTGACATGAGGACCGCAGTGACGGGACGTGACTCGCTCCGACGCGGTGCCATTGTGGCCGTGACGTGGGGCCTTCAGCTGATGGCACGTGCCCGGCGGGGCGGCCTGGGCATGGAGACCTGCCTCTGGACCGCAGCTCCGTCCGCTGCTCTGAACCTCCCCTCGAGCAGGCGTCCAGGCCGTCATTGATGGCACCGCGTGCCCTCCCGCCCCGCTGGGCCTCCCCAGGCCCACCCTGACCCTCCGGGCACGCGGTCAGAGCTCCAGCCTCTGACAACCAGGCCATCCGTGGGAGCTCTGGGGTCTCCTCCCGGGTCGGGTGCTGGCCGTGCTCGGCGAGTCTGTGCGCGTGAGGCGGAGACGGACGCGCGTAGACTGCACCCGCCGCGGGCCCTGGAGCTTGGACGCGGGTGCACATCCTGCTTCCTTTCCCTCAGGTGTTGCTGGAAGAAGCAAAGGATGTGCTTTCTGACTGGCTGGATTCCATGCACGGCAGTGAGGTGACGGACAATTCTATTTTCTCCGAACTGCCCAAATTCTGGGAGGCGGAGTTCCACAAAGACATGGAAGCCCTGAACGTAAGTGTCGCGGACGGTCGTGACCTCGGTCTCTGGGGCCGAGGGCCCCGTGACCAAAGTCCTCCCGGGATCCAGACCCTCTTCACTGCGTGTGCAAATTCAGTTTGAAAAGACAGCAGGGGTGGGGGTGGTGCGTGGGGGAGGGCCGGGGCACCGGGGCCCAGCGGTGCTGGGGCTTCTGGAGCCGGCCTCGCCTCGTCCCCAGGTCCTCCCACCAGATGTCCTGACCCGGGTCAGTGAGTACGTGCCCGAGATCGTGGACTTTGTCCAGAAGATCGTGGACAACGGTTACGGGTGAGCTCGAGGCTCCAGGAAGGTGTGCCCAGGGGCACGGCCCTCTGCCAGCTCGGAGAGGAGCAGGGAGGCACGGGAGGCCGCCAGGGTGGTGGTGGCCCATGCTTCCGTCTCAGAGCCGCACGGCACGTGAGCGATGGGTGGGCCACCACGCAGCCGCAGCGGTCCTGTGAGGGCCCGCGCCCCTCATCCCTCCCTGGGCCCCCAGCTCCTCTTCTTATGAGGACACCGGTTGTGCTGGTCAGGGCCCACCCTGGAGGCCTCGTTTTCACTGGAGCCCCTCTGTGAAGGCCCTTTTCCAAATGCAGTCAGACAGCGAGGTGCTGGGGGTCAGGGCCGGCAGGCAGAGGCGAGGGCGCCATGCAGGGTAGTCACCCGGGCAGGGGGCAGGGCACGGGCCGGGCCGTTGGGGAGTGAGGGAGCCCTGTCCCGGCCCCTGGCCCAGCCATGCTCGTCGCAGCCCCGTTTGGCCCACTCGGTGGCCGTAGTGGAACACCCTGCTGGCCGGCCCACTGCACAGGGCGTGGAGCAGACCCCGATGGCTTCTGCGTCCCCAGGCTGGCCGGCCGGGCAGCTTGTCACGCCTTCCCCGCTGGCTTTGTGTTCCAGCTACGCTTCAAACGGGTCCGTGTATTTCGACACAGTCAAGTTTGCCAACAGTGAGGGGCACAGCTATGGAAAGCTGGTGCCCGAGGCCGTCGGGGATCAGAAAGCCCTGCACGAGGGGGAAGGTAAGCGGGCCGGCTGGGCTCAGAGCCCGGGGAGCCGCGGCCTCACCCTGCACGGCCGTGGGGGCTTAGGTCCATGGGGACCCTGGCTTAGCAACTTGAGGGGCTTTGGGAGCTCTCCATACGGAACCCCTGACCTGCATTGTTGCCCAGGGGACAGAGCAGTGAGCAGCCGCCGTGCGGCCCCACAGAGCAGACAGGCCTCGGCGCCCGGGGTGGGGCTGCCTGCTTTCTCAGTGCCCAGAGTCCCTAAGGGTCGGGCTGGGCCGGGCTGGACTTCTGCCTGGGGGTGTGGAGACGGCACAGAGGTGACCCACTGAGTGAGTGCCCGGCACCCTCACGGGGCAGCAGGGAGCCTGGGGAGGGAAAGCCCCAGGGCACTTTGATAGAAGGCAGGCAGGGCACCCAGAGAGGCAGGAGACACAGGCTGTTCACTTAGAGACCCCAGAAGAGGCCGGGGGCGGATGCCGGATGGGGCAGGGCAGCCCCTGTCCTGGGGCAGGAGCGAGCAGTCATTATCTGCACGGTCGCTGCAGGGAAACCAAGGTGGGGGACTTGGGCCACAGTCAGAGCCCGTTCTGATCTTGAAGCTCAGCTCTGGGAGTGGACAAAAGCAAGAGTGACTTCTGAGCGCCTGTGGTTACTGTGTGTAGAGGTTGGTTGTGTCCTATGTCACAGTATGCTCCAAGGATAGCTTAGTTGCAGTGTGTGTGAGACTGTCGTTTAGACCAGGGAACACATTTAGTACTAGACCATAGCCCGTCGTCCACCGTGGTCACTCACACTGACTGCATGAGAGCCCTTGGGCAGAGCTTGGCAACAGGACCACACACTTGAGGACGCAGGGCAGCCGCTGGGAACGGCCTTGTCATTGCCACCGCGACAGTAACCCACGTGTAAAGACAGCCCCCCACCCACCTTGACCCAGACGTGTTAGAGACACCAGGCCTTTCCTGGGCCAGGCTGGGTTCTGTTTGTCTTTAATTCGTAAGTGTTTTCTCCACTCTCACCCTCTCACACCACCAGACGCACTTGTTGGCGCCACTGTTTCTGGAAGGCACTGGGGCCATAAAAATGTTTATCTTGCCTTTTTTTTTTAACCATGGATACAGTTTTCACATTTTATTGTCCTTACATTAAAATTTCACCATTAGCTACATGGAGCCTAAGTACGTACTAGAGCCTGTTGCTGGTGCTGCTGCTGCTGCTAAGTCGCTTCAGTCATATCCGACTCTGTGCAACCCCATAGACGGCAGCCCACCAGGCTCCCCCATCCCTGGGATTCTCCAGGCAAGAACACTGGAGTGGGTTGCCATTTCCTTCTCCAATGCATGAAAGTGAAAAGTGAAAGCGAAGTCGCTCAGTCGTGTCCGACTCTCAGCGACCCCATGGACTGCAGCCCACCAGGCTCCTCCGTCCATGGGATTTTCCAGGCAAGAGTACTGGAGTGGGCTGCCATTGCCTTCTCTGACTGGACCCTAGTCCAGGCTTTTGAAACATGATGCTGATGGATGTGTGGCTGTAAGGATGTATGACATATCGTAGACGATGCTGAACAGTTGGAAGGTTGTTGCGGGTGTCTGCTTCTGTCTGTCTGCGCTTGCAGCCAGGCGGACGTGTGAGTCTCTGGCTTGTAGTTGGAGGAAGCACCGTCCAGGACTGAACGGGGATCCCTGCTTGCTGACTGAGTCTGCACAGACTCGGGAGTCTGTCCTGATACGAGGGCGGCTTCGTTGTACAGGTTACAGCTTCCTCAACGTACGACTGTACAATGGCATACGTTGGGTCCAGTGACTTCTCCTTAAGGGCTCTGTTGTAAAGAGATTCAGTTCCGTTCAGTCACTCAGTCATGTCTGACTCTTTGCGTCTCCATGGACCGTAGCACACCAGACTTCCCTGTCCATCACCAACTCCCAGAGTTTACTCAAACTCATGTCCATTGAGTCGGTGATGCCATTCAACCATCTCATCCTTTGTCGTCCCCTTCTCCTCCCGTCTTCAATCTTCCCCAGCATCAGCGTCTTTTCCAGTGAGTCAGCTCTTTGCATCAGGTAGCCAAAGGATTGGAGTTTCAGCTTCAACATCAGTCCTTCCAATGAACACTCAGGACCGATCTCCTTTAGAATGGACTGGTTGGATCTCCTTGCAGTCCAAGGGACTCTCAAGAGTCTTCTCCAACACCACAGTTCAGAAGCATCAATTCTTTGGCCCTCAGCTTTCTCCATAGTCCAACTCTCACATCCATACATGACTACTGGAAAAACCATAGCCTTGTCTAGAGGGACCTTTGTTGATAAAGTAATGTCTCCGCTTTTTAATATGTTATCTAGGTTGGTCATAACTTTCCTTCCAAGGAGTGAGTGTCTTTTAATTTCATGGCTGCAGTCACCATTTGCAGTGATTTTGGAGACCCAAAAAATGAAGTCTGTCACTGTTTCCCCATCTATTTCCCATGAAGTGATGGGACCAGATGCCATGATCTTCGTTTTCTGAATGTTGAGCTTTAAGCCAACTTTTCCACTCTCCTCTTTCACTTTCATCAAGAGGCTCTGTAGTTCTTCACTTTCTGCCATAAGTGTGGTGTCATCTGCATATCTGAGGTTTTTTCCCCGGCAGTCTTGATTCCAGCTTCTGCTTCATCCAGCTCAGCGTTTCTCATGATGTAGTCTACATATAAGTTAATTAAGTAGGGTGACAATATACAGCTTTGACGTACTCCTTTCCCAATTTGGAACCAGTCTGTTGTTCCATGTCCAGTTCTAACTGTTGCTTCCCGAACTGCATACAGGTTTCTCAAGAGGCAGGTCAGGTAGTCTGGTATTCCCATCTCTTTCAGAATTTTCCACAGTTTATTGTAATCCACACAGTCAAAGGCTTTGGCATAGACAATAAAGCAGAAATAGATGTTTTCTGGAACTCTCTTGCTTTTTCCATGATCCAGTGGATGTTGTCAATTTGATCTCTGGTTCCTCTGCCTTTTCTAAAACCAGCTTGAACATCAGGGAGTTCATGGTTCACGTATTGCTGAAGCCTGGCTTGGAGAATTTTGAGCATTACTTTGCTAGCATGTGCGATGAGTGCAATTGTGTGGTAGTTTGAGCCTTCTTTGGCATTGCCTCTCTTTGGGATTGGAATGAAAACTGACCTTTTCCAGTCCTGTGCCACTGCTGCATTTTCCAAATTTGCTGGCATATTGAGTGCAGCACTTTCACAGCATCATCTTTTAGGATTTAAAATAGCTCCACTGGAATTCCATCAGCTCCACTAGCTTTGTTTGTAGTAATACTTCCTAAGGCCCACTTGACTTAACATTCCAGGATCTCTGGCTCTAGGTGGGTGATCACTCCATCGTGATTATCTGGGTCTTGAAGATCTTTTTGTTTAGTTCTTCTGTGTATTCTTGCCACCTCTTCTTAATATCTTCTGCTTCTGTTAGGTACATACCATTTCTGTCCTTTATTGTGCCCATCTTTGCATGAAATGTTCCCTTGGTATCTCTAATTTTCTTGAGATCTCTAGTCTTTCACGTTCTATTGTTTTCCTCGATTTCTTTGCACTGATCACTGAGGAAGCTTTCTCTCCTTGCTGTTCTTTGGAACTCTGCATTCAAATGGGTATATCTTTCCTTTTCTCCTTTGCTTTTCGCTTCTCTTTTTTTCTCATCTATTTGTAAGGCCTCTTCAGATAGCCATTTTGCTTTTTTGCATTTCTTTTTCTTGGGTATGGTCTTGATCCCTGTCTCCTGTACAATGTCACACACCTCTGTCCATAGTTCATCAGGCACTCTATGTATCAGATCTAGTCCATTAAATCTATATGTCTCTTACACTGTATAATCATAAGGGATTTGATTTAGGTCATACTTGAATGGTCTAGTGGGATTCCCTACTTTCTTCAATTTAAGTCTGAATTTGGCAATAAAGAGTTCATGATCTAAGCCACAGTCAGTTCCCGGTTTTGTTTTTGCTGACTATATAGAGCTTTTCCATCTTTGGCTGCAAATAATATAATCAATCTGATTTCGGTGTTGGCCATCTGGTGATGTCCATGTGTAGAGTCTTCTCTTATGTTGTTGGAAGAGGGTGTTTGCTATGCGTTCTCTTGGCAGAACTCTATTAGCCTTTGCCCTGCTTCATTCTGCATTCCAAGGCCAAATTTGCCTGTTACTCCAGGTGTTTCTTGACTTCCTACTTTGGTATTCCAGTCCCCTATAATAAACAGGACATGTTTTTTGGGTGTTAGTTCTAAAAGGTCTTGTAGGTCTTCATAGAACCGTTCAACTTCAGCTTCTTCAGTGTTACTGGTTGGAACATAGACTTGGATTACCGTGATATTGAATGGTTTGCCTTAGAAACGAACAGAGATCATTCTGTCATTTTTGAGATTACAAAAGTACTGCATTTTGGACTCTTTTGTTGACTATGATGGCTATTCCATTTCTTGTAAGGGATTCTTGCCCACAGTAGTAGATATAATGGTCATCTGAGTTAATTCACCCACTCCAGTCCATTTTAGTTCGCTGATTCCTAGAATGTTGACGTTCACTCTTACCATCTCCTGTTTGACCACCTCCAATTTGCCCTGATTCATGGACCTAACATCCCAAGTTCCTATGCAGTATCGCTCTTTACAGCATCGGACCTTGCTTCCGTCACCAGGCACATGAAAAACTGGGTGTTGTTTTTGCTGTGGCTCCATCCCTTCATTCTTTCTGGAGTTATTTCTCCACTGATCTCCAGTAGCATATGGGGCACCTACCAACCTGGGGAGTTGCTCTTTCAGTGTCCTATCATTTGGCCTTTTCATACTGTTCATGGGGATCTTAAGGCAGGAATACTGAAGTGGTTTGCCATTCCCTTCTCCAGTGGACCACGTGTTTTAAAGACAGCAGCTGACGCAGAAACGTGGAGGAAAGATCCAACGGCGTGTCAGGCTCAGCTGCTGGGTGGGCTGGGGTCGTCGGGCAGACCAGTCAGACCACAGGGCACATGTGGGACCAGAAGTGACCCTGGAGTGGGGCAGAGGGAGTCTGGAGCATGGAGCAGGTGTCACGAGGCCAGGACACTGGGGACACGTGAAGACTGGGGCAGGAGCATGTGGGACAGAAGAGTCTGTTAGAAGCCTTCAAAGTTAAGTTTATAAAGTTGGGAACACTCATGGCTACGTGTGTGATAACGAAGAACGTAAAGCCCCAGTGTGCGTTATCTGTCCTGGGAAGGGTGTGCGGAGAGGGTCAGCGCTCCAGGTCAGGTCACGCGTCTGAGAAGCTGCCGACGCCGGGTGACGTGACCACGGTGAGAACAGGGGCGCGGCCCAGAGGGACACGCGTCCCGCTCGGTGGGCGCCTGGGCTCCCCTTCCACGGATGAAACCCCACAGACCCGCTCATCAGGATGGCAGGACGTCCGCAGTAGTCGCGTAGTTCACGTCCCGGCCCATCCGCCTGTGCAGTGTTTTCCTGGGTCTGTCGAGTCTCCCAGGGGCTCTGTGTTTAGAGCCGGGTGCACTGGCGCCACCCCTTGCTCCAGCAGGGCCTCACTCCAGCTCTTCTCTCGGCCACTGACGTGCTGCCTCCTGGGCTCGTCCTGCCGTGGCCGCGTTTGCAGCCTGGACGTGAGAGTCCATGTCGCTCCTGTTCTGGAGTTTTCCACCAGGGACCTGGCAAGACCCTCTCGGGCCTGAGTGCCTCAGCCAGCACAGCCCTGACCCCCAGGGGCACACTCTGCGTGCAGGCTGGGCTGAGGGCGGGTGTTACGTTCACAGCAGTTGCTGTGTCCACGTGGTCTGGGGGCTCTCCTGTGGGTGGGTTCCCTTTTGAGGGGACCAGCGGGGGTCCCGACTTGCAGCCTCCAGGCCCAGCGCTCTGTGCAGAGTGGCCTGGCTCACACCTCCCAGAATCCGGCCCAGAGGCCACCGCATGTTAGTGCAGGACCCTGCCCACTCGAGCCGGCGTCCCTGGGGCAGGCCCACGAGAACAGCCCCTCACACCTGCACTCCACTCCATCGTCATCCTGACATGGGGGCTGCGGGGATGGGGGCCAGCAGGGGGCAGGGGTGGGGTCCAGTAAACGCATAACTCACGCATCCCTGGGCTGAGACGATCCCACGCTCCCCATGTCTGCAGGCGACCTGAGCATCTCTGCAGAGCGCCTGAGTGAGAAGCGGTCCCCCAGTGACTTCGCGCTCTGGAAGGCCTCCAAGCCCGGGGAGCCGTCCTGGCCCTGCCCCTGGGGCAAGGTGAGTGTGGCTGGGTGGGGGTGGGGACGCGTCCCCACAAGGCCCACCCGCAGTGGGGTCATCACCTCCCTTCCTGGGACCGTGTCTTCCCCTCTGTGGCCGGTGGGATGGGACTGGAGCACCTCGGAGCCTTGCATCCCGACTGTCTCTGACCTGAGTTGTTGGGGCGGGTCCGCCCTCTGACGTCACCCGTGATGACAGTCGTGGTGGCCCAGAGCCCCAGGGCAGGGGTGTCGGAGCAGCAGTCCGGCAGTGACACGGCCTCGGCCTTCACGGAGCTCGCCATCCCCTGTGGTCTTTCCACGTGTGGGACTTGAGCCCCTGCCCCCGCGGAGCTCGGCTTCTGGGGGCCACGGCCATGGAGGCCAGGCGGGGCGCTCGCTCACCGAGTGTGGGTTCCCAGGGACGCCCCGGATGGCACATCGAGTGCTCGGCCATGGCGGGCACACTCCTGGGAGCCTCGATGGACATCCACGGAGGGGGCTTCGACCTCCGCTTCCCCCATCACGACAACGAGCTGGCACAGTCAGAGGTAGGGGCCGCGGCCGCCGTCTGGGCGGGTGGGTGGGCACGGGGGTGGGCGGCGAGTGCTCTCCAGCAGAGCCTGGCCTCCGAGTCAGGGGCGTGTGAATCGGATTGTTTGGTCTGATTCCCACATGAGCAGCCTGGCCTTGGCAGCGCAGGCCTGGACCCACCCGTCCTCACCTCCTGCCAGGGCCCTGCCCAGCACAGGGGCCCCCCCTTCTGTGCCCCCTTGGGCCTGTGGAGGCGCCCCTGACCCCTGCTCCCGCCCCGTGTGTGCAGGCCTACTTTGAGAATGACTGCTGGGTCAGGTACTTCCTGCACACGGGCCACCTGACCATCGCGGGCTGTAAGATGTCCAAGTCGCTCAAGAACTTCGTCACCATTAAAGACGCCCTGAAGAAGCACTCAGGTAAGGAGACCCTGGCGTCCCTGTCTGGGCGGGCGCAGCCAGCCGGGGTGCAGCCTCAGGCTTTCCTTTCTGCCCACAGCCCGCCAGCTGCGCCTGGCCTTCCTCATGCACTCGTGGAAGGACACGCTGGACTACTCGGCCAATACCATGGAGTCGGCGCTGCAGTACGAGCGGCTCCTCAACGTAGGTGCTACCCCCGGCCCCCCGGCCCCAAAAGGGCCTCGTTCCTCCCAGACAGAAGGGGACGCGGGTGCTGAGCTGGGGGGCGGCTCAGCCGCTTTGCCGATGTTCCCCATCTCACCCGTGTGGGCGCCTCCCATCCAGTCCTGCCCGCTGGCCACCCCAAGGGGCCCCAAAACTGAGATGGGACTCTGGTCCCGCAGAGAAACCTTTCGGTCCCCTTCCTGCCTCCTGCTATGTGTGGGGGTGGGTGGTGCCCAGAGCAGCTCTTTTCGGAAATTCTCCTGAATGGGGTTTTCTAACTTCAGGAGTTTTTCTTAAATGTGAAAGACCTCCTCCGAAGCCCCGTGGAGGTAGCCGCTCGGTTTGAGAAGTGGGAGGACGAGGAAACGGAGCTGAACAAGAGGTGAGGCGGCACCTTTTCCCCGGGCCCATGCGGTCCCATCGTGCCCGCTGACGAGGGGTTAGGGGGCAGCCGGTGACCCCGTCCCTGTCCGTCTGACGGCACCCCGCCTTCCTCTCCCCGCCCAGCTTTTACAAGAAGAAGGCCGCGGTTCACCAGGCACTCTGTGACAACGTCGACACGCGCACGGTCCTGGAGGAGATGCGGGCGCTGGTGGGCCAGTGCAACCTCTACATGGCAGCCCGCAAGGCCGCCCGGAGGAGGCCCCACCGCGTCCTGCTGGAGAGCATCGCCCGCTACCTTACTCACATGCTGAAGGTGAGCCCGCCCGCGCCGGGCCCGCCGGGCCCGTGGGTCCTAGGAGCTGCGCCTCCAGCCTCTCCGCCTCGGCTTTCGTCCCTCCTGTCTGGGGTTTGACGAGCAGAAGTGCTTCCCTGCCAGCGGCCCCGATGCCTCGTTCAGCATGCCCTCCTCCTGCTGACGAGTCCTGGGGGTCCCTGCAGGGGGCTCTGTGGTCCAGTGGCCTTGGCTGGGGGCCAGATGGGTAGTGGGAACCGGACCCGTCCTGCCGCGGTGCGCGGGCACCTCAGCCTGGGTCTGTGTCTCTAACTGCCCCCCCACCAAGGGCACCGCCTCAGGCACCGCTGCCCACCCCTCGCAGACGCGGTCCCTGCCCGCCGTCTCAGCCGCACGTTCTGCACGCTTGCTTCTTTCCCTAGATCTTCGGGGCCATAGAAGAGGAGAGCCCCCTGGGTTTCCCCGTCGGAGGAGCTGGGACCAGCCTCAGTGTGAGTGAAGCCCTCCCGGGCCAGGACTCCCTGCTGCCCCGCCCCCAGGACCGCGCTCCCTCCTGGGTGTCTGAGACCAGGCCACTGCGGGGGGGACCCTCTTACTGTCCTGTCCGTGCCGCCATGCGGGCGCCCCCACGCCTGTGGGCCCCGTGTTGGACGGGCTTACATGTCCATTGGCAGCCCCGCCCTGAGGCGCATGTGCCAGGCTCTGACCTTCACAAATGGGGCACCAGTCACAGCAACCCCAACGTTCTCTCTGCAGCTGGAGTCCACGGTCATGCCGTACCTGCAGGTGCTGTCGGAGTTCCGGGAAGGAGTGCGCCGGATCGCCCGCGAGCACAGAGGTGAGGTGTGCCTGGCAGGGCTCCACGGCCTGGGGCATCTGCAGGCCGAGGACTGGAGGGGTCCTGTCCTTGCCCGCAGAGGCCCGTGGTGGCTGCACAGCATCTGCTGGGGCGGCTCTGGGGTCTGCTCCGGCTTCGCCGTCTGCACCCTGCCTGCCCCTTGTGCTCGCCTGAGAGCCTGAGGACGAAGGGGTGCAAACGTGTCCTCTCGGGTGGCGCTGAGCGGTTGTCAGATGGGCAGCTGACCGCGTCAGAAAGGCGGTCTGCTTCTCCCTCCGCTGGTCTGGACTCATGGCAACCAGCGGGGCTGACCTGAGCCTGCGGTGGGCAGCGAAGCCCAGGCCGTGCAGGCGGCAAGGGGCGAGGCTGCAGCTGCGGGTGCAGCGAGGGGGTCCTGCAGGTGGCCACTGCCGGGCGTGCTCCTTCCCGCCTGGAGCTGGGCTGAGCTTGGCACCTGCAGGGCCGAGAGGTGCCCCAGGGACGTCGCCCGCGGGCCTGCGTCCAGGTGCCCGTTCTCCTTGCTGGCCTCCCTGGCAGCTGCATAGCTGTGTCTTTCCAGGAGCCCCGCTGGCCCCTGGCTGGCCTAGCTCTGTGCACAGGCTCCCCCACCCCACCTCGGCCAGGTCTCCCCACTGTCCCGCACCCAGCCCACTGCTGCCCAGCACCTCCTCCATGGGGCCGCCTCCACTCCTGTCCAGGCCTCGCGTGAGGTTCTGCCCCAGACTCAGGGCCCGCTCCTCCAGCCTGGACTCTGCGGGCGGAAGCCTTGGCTTTACTCGGGCCGGCATGGCGGTGGCGGGGCCGGAACCTTCCGTCTCCACCCGCGAGCTCCTCCCCTCCCCGGAGGCCGGCTCCCCGCTGTGATCCTCCTTTAGGGTCCTGTGAGTTGTTCTCGCACATTTGTCCCATACGCTTAAGAGTCGGTTTATTGGATTTCTTGAAGATATCCAACTGGGGTTTTCTCTTAAAAAAGAATAGTTAATTGAGGTGAAACTCACCTGCCATAAAACAGGCCACGTTGAGGTGCCCATTCAGGCTCCCAGTGCCTTCCTGTCCTGCGCAGCGCCGTCCCCTTCCGGCCCCCGAACGTCCCCACCCTCCAGAGGCACTCCCCTCCCCTAGCCTCCGGCCGCCGCCAGCCTGCCTTCTGTCTTGGGGTTGTCCCGTTGTGGGCGTTTTACGTAAATGGATCATATGGCAGAGGACGAGATGGTCGGATGGCATCACTGACCCGGTGAACGTGAGTTTGAGCAAACCCTGGGAGATGGTGAGGGACCGAGAGGGAAGCCTGACGTGCTGCCGTCCACGGGGTCGCAGAGTGGAACGTGTCTTGGCAACTGAACAGCAGCAACCAGCACGTGACCTTGTCTGTCTGTCTTACCTGTTGTTCCCTGAGAAGTTCAGAGAGATCCAGGGTCAGTAGGATCCCTGGGATGCTGCCTGGCTTTCCCGTCTCTTAAGTTCACTCTGTCCTCCCAGGTTTCTTTTGCATCTCAGTTCAATTCAGTCGCTCAGTCGTGTCCGACTCTTTGCAGCCCCATGAATCGCAGCACGCCAGGCCTCCCTGTCCATCACCCACTCCCGGGGTTCACTCAGACTCACGTCCATCGAGTCATGATGCCATCCAGCCATCTCATCCTCGGTCGTCCCCTTCTCTTCCTGCCCCTGATCCCTCCCAGCATCAGGGTCTTTTCCAGTGAGTCAGCTCTCCGCATGAGGCCTCGTGCAGGGATAAAGATGGGACTTTCTGCCATAGGGGCAGGGAGCAGACCCCTTCCAGCCTGTTCTTTGGCTGCTTATGTCTGCTTCTCAGCGGGATGTTTTCAACGTCACCCACGCTGTGGCACGTGGCCGTGCCGCCTTCCTGTTTACGTCCATGATTGTCCACTGCTCGTGCGTGCCGCGTTCTGTTCATCTGTTAGCCCTGGGTGGACGTTTGGGCTGTTTGCACCTTTGGTGCACAGCGCTGCTGTGAACACGCGTCTGTAAGTGTCAGCTTGGGCCCTGTGCTCACGTGTTTTGGGCGCATGCCTAGGAGAGGAGTTGAGGGGCCATGTAGTAGTTCCGCATTTAACGACTGTGTAGCGAGTGTACTGAAAAGTGCTCAGTTGTGTCTGACCCTGCGACCCCACGGACTGTGGCCCGCCAGGCTCCTCTGTGCATGGGATTCTCTGGGCAACAGTACTGGAGTGGGTTGCCATTCCCTTCTCCAGGGGATCTTCCCAATGCAGGGATCGAACCCGGGTCTCCTGCATTGCAGGCAGATGCTTTACCCTCTGAGCTACCAGGGAAGCCCCTTAGCTTCCGTAGTGCCTGCCAGAGCACTTTCCGTAGTGCCTGCACCGTTATACATCCCCACCAACGGTGCACAAGGGTTCCCATTTGTCCGGGCCGTTGTCAGCACACCGGTCGCTTTCTGTCCATCATCGTCACAGCCGTCCTGGTGGGTGTGATGGTGTCTCGCCATGGCTGTGATCTGCATGACGTGATGATGAGCAACGAGCGGCTTGGCCATCTGCACGTCTCCTCTGGAGAGGTGTCTGTCCAGGCCCTTGGCTTGTTTTCAGTTGGGCCCTTTGTCTTGCTGTTGAGTTGTCAGAACTCTGTATTTGTTCTGGACACTAGAGCCCCTTCAGATCCATGACTCTGAGGAGGCTGGGGAGAAAGCGGCTGTACAGTAACCAACAGGTTTGGAAAGAAAGCTTGGGGGGAGATTTGTGCTCCGTGGACCGGAGCAGGTCTCTGTGGACGTGAGGAGCCCACCTAGAGGACAGCCCCTGAGGGGTCCCAGGCAGGCGTGGCCCACCCCTAGGCCGCGGCGGTGACGGTGAAGCTGGCCCACTTCCTCTTACAGCGCGAGTGGCCACTGGGCACTTGCTTCAGCCGGTGCCCTGGGGTCTCCTCGGGGGGCGGTCCATTGAGTGAAGGCCTCCCGGGGCAGAATGAGAGGAGGAACCAGACATAAAGACCATCGTCCCCCAAGTCCTGCCTGGGGGCCGGAACGGGTGTCGGGAAGCGGGAGGCTGCCTGCTGCTTGTGCGCGTGGCTGTGGCTGCTCTGAGCCGACAGCAGGGAGCCTGCCCGGGGCTGGTCGTGGCCTCGGGGCTCAGAACAAGCCCCTGGCCCTGGGTGGAGGGACGCGGCTGCCTCTGCCAGGATCGCCGCGCCCTGGCCACGGGGCTCAGTGTTCCCAGGTGCCCGGGGGCCCCCTCTGTGCAGCGGAGCCCTGGTCTCCCCAGGCCTGCCGTCACGCTGGGCTGTCCCCACGCAGGGTCCTCGGGGCCAGGCTGTGTGCCCGCCGCTCAGCAGGGCCCCGCGCTGTGCCCAGGCTGTGGGGTCCTGGGGGTCTGCTCTGCACTCCGTGGTGCCCGTAGTGCCCGTGTCGGCTTCTCCTGCCTCCGCCACCAGCGGAGAGTGCCCAGACATTCCCGCGCCCAAGGGCTGAGCTGTGTCCTCTGCCCACAGTGCCCGAGGTCCTCCAGCTGAGCGACGCCCTGCGGGACGACATTCTGCCCGAGCTGGGGGTGCGGCTGGAAGACCACGAAGGTGGGTCCTCTGGCTGTGATGGGCGGACACCGGGGGCGGGGGCTGCCAGGTGTGGCTGGCTCTCGAGAGGAGAGCTGCTGGGACGGGTCCGAGGGCACCGCGCCTTTTACAGGATCCACAGGGCTGGATCGTGCCTCTTGGGTATCACGCCAGCCCCTCCTCTGTCTGAAAGGTGACATCTGGGGCTCTGCTCCTGCGGCCTGACTGCCCGGCACCCCGATTCTGCAGGGACCTGTCCTTCAGGAGGCAGCCTGTGTCATGTGGATCGTCAGCGAGTTTGACAGCTTGTCTTGGCTGGGGTTTGGGCTGCACAGAAAATGATCGGGTTTTAAACACTCAGGAGAAAGTCTCACTTTGTGACACCTGGCTGTTCGGGCCCCCCCACAGCATGGTTAACGTTTGGTCTGTGGGAGCAGTAAGGGAGGGCTTCCCTGCTGCCCTCTGGGGGCCCCGAGGGCGGGAGTGGTGGGCACAGGGATGGGCTCAGGAGTCTCACGGCCGTTTGCCTTTCAGGACTGCCCACCGTGGTCAAGCTGGTGGACAGAGACGCCTTACTGAGAGAGAGAGAAGAAAAGCAACGGGTGGGTGAAGCCACAGGAGCTGGGGCTGGCCGCCTGCTGGGCGTGATGACCTCGGGCGCGTGTGCGCTGCACATGGAGGAGTCAGTGTTTACAGAATTATTAAGCTCCAGTGTTTGTAAAGGTCGAACGGGAGGACAAACCAGCTAGGCAAACACTTGGCAGTTAAACAGCAACAGTGTCAGCTCCTAATGAAGAGCAGAGCGTGAGGGGAGGCCTGTTGCTTCGGGTGACCTGCAGACGGGTGATCCCACCTGCCTGTCACCCAAAGCGTCACCTCAGCCCAGGGGAGAGTGTGTATCCACCTCCCTCTTCCCCATTCCCAGGATGAGCGTGTCTCACTCTCCGTCCTCCCCTTCCCCGGGGGTGAGCGTGTCTCACCTTCATCCTCCCCGTCCCCGGGGGTGAGCGTGTCTCACTCTCCATCCTCCCTGTCCCCAGGGTGAGCATGTCTCACTGTCCCTCCTCCCCGTTCCCGGGATGAGCGTGTCTCACTCCCCGTCCTCCCAGTCCCCGGGGGTGAGCGTGTCTCACTGTCCCTCCTCCCCGTCCCCGGGGGTGAGCGTGTCCCCCTCCATCCTCCCCGTCCCCGGGGGTGAGCATGTCTCACTCTCCCTCCTCCCCGTCCCCGGGGTGAGTGTGTGTCACGCTCCTTCCTCCCCGTCCCCAGGGTAAGCGTGTCTCCACTCCCCGTCCTCCCCGTCCCCGGGGGTGAGCTTGTCCCCCTCCATCCTCCCCATCCCCGGGGTGAGTGTGTCTCACTCTCCCTCCTCCCCGTCCCCGGGGTGAGTGTGTGTCACGCTCCTTCCTCCCCATCCCCGGGGGTAAGCGTGTCTCCACTCCCCGTCCTCCCCGTCCCCGGGGGTGAGCGTGTCCCCCTCCATCCTCCCCGTCCCCGGGGGTGAGCATGTCTCACTCCCCGTCCTCCCCGTCCCCGGGGGTGAGCATGTCTCACTGTCCCTCCTCCCCGTTCCCGGGATGAGCGTGTCTCACTCCCCGTCCTCCCAGTCCCCGGGGGTGAGCGTGTCTCACTGTCCCTCCTCCCCGTCCCCGGGGGTGAGCGTGTCCCCCTCCATCCTCCCCGTCCCCGGGGGTGAGCATGTCTCACTCTCCCTCCTCCCCGTCCCCGGGGTGAGTGTGTGTCACGCTCCTTCCTCCCCGTCCCCAGGGTAAGCGTGTCTCCACTCCCCGTCCTCCCCGTCCCCGGGGATGAGCGTGTCTCACTCTCCGTCCTCCCCGTCCCCGGGGGTGAGCGTGTCTCACTCCCCGTCCTCCCCGTCCCCGGGGGTGAGCGTGTCTCACTCTCCGTCCTCCCCGTCTCTGGGGGTGAGCGTGTCTCACTCTCCGTCCTCCCCGTCCCCGGGGGTGAGCGTGTCTCACTGTCCCTCCTCCCCTTCCCCGGGGGTGAGCGTGTCTCACTCTCCGTCCTCCCCGTCCCCGGGGGTGAGTGTGTCTCACTGTCCCTCCACCCCGTCCCCGAGGGTGAGCGTGTCTCACTCTCCCTCCGCCCCAGCCCGCGTCCTTCTCACACGTCAGACTCCCTAGAGTGCTGGGAGCAGGATTGCTCCGTGAATCAGGACCAACCCCGCTCTCGGGGACTCGGTTGCCTGCAGAGAAACGGGACAGCAGTTGCCCTTCAGCAGCGCTGGGCACAGCTCATGGGCTGGGCCCACGAGGCTGTAGGAGGAGGCCGCTGTCGAGCTGCGTTTGGGAGCCGGGAGGGGCCTCCGCAGATGTCCAGGAGAGGAGTGGTGAGGTGGCGGGGTTGCCCGTGCCCTGGGGCGCCGCTGTGGACGCCAGGAAGGGTGTACACGGCGAGGGACTCAGCAGACCCACGGTGGGCTCCAGGCCGCTCCTCGCGGGCACGCAGCCCGGCACCCGGGCCGCCTGTTCCCTGGGTGGCGCTGCCTGCTAGGGCTCACCATGCCGTCCCTAGTCCCACCGCATGGCCGGGTGGGCTTCTGCTCCCTCCTTCATGGTGGCCATGCTGAGGGTGACCTCGCGTGTGGCACCCACTCCCTGCCCTGTGTCCAGAGCGGGGCCGGGCAGGGGGCAGCAGGGGGCTTGTCCCATTGCTCTCCTCCTTGAGCAGGGCTGGGCAGGGGGCAGCTTGTGGAGAGTGGCAGGGGGCAGCAGGGGGCTTGTCCCGTTGGTCTCCCCCTTGAGTGAGGCTGGGCAGGGGGCAGCTTGTGGGGAGTGGCAGGGGCAGCAGGGGGCTTGTCCCGTCGCTCTCCCCCTTGAGCAGGGCTGGACAGGGGGCAGCTTGTGGGGAGTGGCAGGGGGCAGCAGGGGGCTTGTCTCGTTGCCCTCCCCCTCAAGCGGGGCCGGGGCAGCTAAGGTCACGGGGGTCTGCTGTCCCACAGGTGGAAGAGGAGAAGAGGAGGAAAAAAGAGGAGGCCGCCAGGAAGAGACAGGAGCAAGAGGTAGCATCTTCCTTCCCAGAAGGAAGGCACATTGACCCCCGCTCTGCCGTCCGTGTCTCTCACGGCCCAGCTGCCCCCCACCTCTGTCCTACGCGTCCACGTGGTACCCCAGGGAGGCGGCGGCTGCAGGCTGGCGCCTGCTGCCCTGACACTGCCATGCACCCTGCACCCCTCTGTCCTGCAGAAAACCTCCGCTTGCCGCCTTTACCTCCCCCTGCCTGGGTGTCACTTTGGGCTTTCTGTTGTTCCCTGAACTTGGGGGCTGGCGTGGGGGCCCCCCTGTGGGCTCAGAGCAGTGACCCCACGTGTGTATTCCAGGCAGCAAAGCTGGCCAAGATGAAGATCCCACCCAGTGAGATGTTCTTATCGGAAAGTGACAAATACTCCAAGTTCGATGAAAACGTAAGAGGGGGTGTTGTTAGATCATGAACCGGGGACAGCAGTGGTTTTAACTTGGCTGAGGAGTGTCTCTGCCCAGGAAGACGGGCTCGTGTGGGCTATTTAGGTCCAGCCTGTGTGCAGGACTGCCCTCCGTCAGCGCGGGGCTGGTTAGGGGTTTGCAGAGCCTGTCCCCGCAGACGGTCCAGAGGGCATGGCACAGCCATGCCCCTGGCCAGGGGTTCCACAGAGGGGCCTTCCCGAGACCCTCGGGCCCCTTGTGCTCTTGTGTGTGTTCACTGTGTGCTTTTCAGCTCACACTAGCAAGGAGGCCGCCGACCCAGCTGGGCACCATGCCCTGGGCAGGAGGGTGGTCCCCAGAGGCCCCGACGCCACGGATCGGGGTGCTGGGTGCAGAGTGTGGTGTGGGGGCGGGGGTGCCCGGAGTGACCGCTGTGCTCTCGCCCCCCAGGGTCTGCCCACGCATGACTCCGAAGGCAAAGAGCTGAGCAAAGGGCAGGCCAAGAAGCTGCGGAAGCTGTTCGAGGCGCAGGAGAGGCTGCACTTGGAGTACCTGCAGCTGGTTCAGAACGGGGGCCCCCCGTGACCCCTGGGCCCCGCCCACACTCCCGCCTGTGCACAGGGGCCCTCGGCCCGAGTGAAGCGCTCTGTCCACAGAGGGCCGGGCCGCCTCCTGCTTTGAGTCGTCAGTAATAAAGTCTTCCCAACCGGGGGCTGGGCTCTGTCTGCCGTCAGCCTGCACAATCAGCGCGCGCCTGGCTGGCCGGGCTGCTGGGTCAGCAGGTCACGACTCGGGGGCTCAGACCGCTGAGTGGCTTCAACCGAGGACCGTCCCCCAGCACCCCCACCCCCCCAGTACTGATGGCTATCAGCTAATCTCTGCTGTGTGGGTGCATTGGGAGGCATTTGAGCAGGAAAAAGACGGGCTCAAACTGGCAGAGCCTGCGGCGCTGCACACAAAGCCTGCCCAGCCGGGCACTCAAATCCTGCTAGCTCAGCTCGCCGCCCTGTCTCCACGGCAATCCTGCAGGCGGGCAGGCAGGCAGCAGGGCCGGCTCAGCACCCCCAGGGTGAGATGGGCGCCGCTTGTTTTCGGGTCCCTGCCCAGGAGCATGTCCTCTCCACCCCCGTTCACGCATTTTCACTCCCAGAGGAGGAGTAGAATCCCCACTGAGCTCCAAGGCGTGTCTCCAGCCTTGGTCCAGGCGGGGGCACTGTGGGAGCCAGGGGGGCTCCCCAAGGACCACGATGGGGTCCTCGGGGCCGGGCCGACGGGCTGTGGGTCATCGTCCCGTTCTCGTGTGGCAGTCGGTGCAGTGACCCGGCCCCTGGTTAGGGGGGTGTTGGCCATGCCCAGGGCTGGGCCTGCTTACCCTACACCCTGCCCACAGGAGCTCTGCTGGCAGAGCAGGTGGGAGCATGTGGCCACCCACACTGGCTGCACTGGGGGGCCCAGACCCGCGGGGGCACGAGAGTGGGCCCCGCAAGGACGGGCTCTGGGCATCAGTGTTGGCGTGCTGGGGCGCTTCACTTGTGTCTGACTGCGACCCCCAGGCTGCGGCCCCCGGCTCCTCTGTCTGTGGGATTCTCCAGGCTAGAATACTGGGGTAGGTTGCCCACACACCACTTCCTGCAGGGGACCTTCCCGACCCAGGAATTGATATGTTCAACAACAAAAAACAGACACCAGTAAGGAAGAAAAGCCACAAAACAGTGAGACAAGCCCAGGCCAGTTACCTGGTGCTACCCTGCAAGCCGCCCAGCTCTCAGTGCTGACGCGACAATGACCTTATCATTGAGTCTGGCCCCGCCTGGCGGGTCTCGGTCAGGGCCCTCACTGGGTGCGCTCAGGACAGGGTCTGCGCTCTGGAGCCGGGGTGCTGGGTGGGGGCCCCCAGGTCCACAGCCTCGGTGCTCCCCAGAGAGGCACCACGTGCCCTTGGGTGTCTTAATTTCAGAGGTCTCAGGGGCCCCCCCATCACCCCCCGAGGTGGGGGGCATGGCGAGGGTGGGGAAGAGGGCGGCAGCCATTTAGGAATGCGCCCCTTCACCCGGTTGCAGTGGCTCCGTGGGTTGGAGTGAGAACGCGCCCCTCTGCTGCACATCACTGGGGGATGTTCCGAGGCCAGAGCAGAGGAGTCACGTGGGACCCTGACACTGTGTTGCTGCGCAGAGCGCCGCGTGGCTGTCACTCCCGCGGGGTGTGGGGACAGAGCTCCGCATGAGAGGAGGTGTCCCGAAGGGAGGAAACAGCAGGCACTCACCCTCGGCTTGTCGACACTGGGCACTTCCTGGCCCTGCAGGCTGAGGGGCTGCCCTGGTGAATGTGAGCACCCAGGCCAGTTCCGGCTCTGAGCGGCAGCCCCTCCTGGGAGGAAACATCCCGAAAGGAAGGAAGACATGGGGCAGACCAGGAACCGCACAGTGATCAGGGGTCTCTGGGACATCAGGCAGAGGGTCCAACATGGTAAGATCCAGTGAGATGACCTCCTCAAGAGCCCGGAGGTGCAGAGCGCGCACCTGGTGGAGCCAGAGTGGGGGCTGACTAGAAAGGGCAGCAAGAGGGGCCTTCGCAGTGGCAAGGGGTCTGGATCCCTCACCCCTCGGCCGTGGTGGTGGCTACAGGAATCCACGCCCAAGGCCACGTGCCCCCAGGACTGGTCTCCAGGCACAGATCTTGGGTGAGACGTAAGTGCCAGGAAATCACGAGGAGGGCACAGGGAGCCTTCTGCTGCAGCTTCCTGGAACCTCTTACTATTTCAAAGTCAAAGCCTCAGCAGCCTCCCCTGGCCCAGTCTGGGAAGACCTGGGCACTGAAAAGAAGGAGCCGTTGAAATCCAGCGTCCACACTTGGCCTCGAGGGCAGAGAAGACCAAGACGTCATACTTGTCACCATGGGAGGGGACATGTGGCCCACAAACTTGCTTTTCCTAAGTGGCAAGATTAAGCATCTCCACCCCCATGGACACTGCACTTCAGGGCCCCCAGTGGCCCCACTGAAAGGGGCAGTGGGCCAGCGGACAGAACAGGGTGGTTGGACAGCCTCTGTTCCTGGGCCCTGACTCGGGCCAGGGCCATCGGTGGGCTCTGAGCTGAAAGTTGGGAGCTGACGGTTCTCAATGATGGTGGAGCGTCATCCCGCGGGTGGCTTGGAGGTGATGGGGACCAGGAAAGGTGTGCTCTGCCCATCACCCCTCCCTGCATCTTTCAGTCTCCGCATCCCCTGAGAGGGACATGTGGGCCAGGGGTCCGCTGCGGGGGAGAGCCGGGCTAACCTGCACAGAGAGGTCTTTCCAGCAGAACACAGAGTCAGCACTGAGGGAAGCTTCCAGACCGGTGCCGCCCAGGCAGAACCTGGCTCGGACGTAGCTGAGGCTGGAGAGCGGCAGCCTCCAGTGCTCGGGGTGAGGCCCCTGCCCCTGGTCGGGGACCCCTCGTGGAGGAGGCCATCCGCCTCACGAACTGCTCACGGGCTGCACTGGGGAGCCAGGCACAGGCAGGCGGTGCCCACGGAGGCGGACGGGCTCCTCCAAGAGGCGGGGCCGAGAAGCGCCAGCACTACCCCCAGCGTGTGGGCCTCGACGCACAAACCTGCCGCAGAGGCGTCCGGGGACGTTCACGTGTGGACCGGGCGTGGTGTGACTAAGGGGCTCTCGGTTCTGTTCGCGCGATCGTGCGGGCTGTGTCCCCGTGTCTTAGTTTAGGACAGTGCAGTGTGAGGTCCGTCACGGAGTCGTCTTCAGCCGAAACGGCGGATGAAGCAATCAAGCACACACTCGTGGTCACATCAGAGCACCGGCGTCTGTCCCGTGTTCGAGACTTCACGATCTGGTATTCTTTGTAACATGCCACCAGGGAACCCTCTCGTCTTTATTTATTTATTTGCTAATTTTTTTGGCTATGGCCACACAGCATGCAGAGTCTTAGTTCCCTGAGCGGGGACTGAACCCACCCCCCCTGCATTGGAAGCGTGGAGTCTTCACCACTGGACCGCCAGGGAGGTCCTTCACCCTCTTGTCTTTAGTGGAGAACATGAGCCCTGCCCTGCAGCTGCAAAGGGCGGGGTGGGGAGTGGGGACTGGCCCCGGCCAGGGTGACTGCAGGGGGTGTGGGGGTCCCAGGAGGTTCCCCACCCCACCGCAGCCTTGTCAGCAGAGTCCTTGCTGTCCCCTTTGCACTTGGCCTTTGTACCCTCACAAGCCACAGCAGAACCTTCTGGAACAAGATGGGGTGAAAAATTTATTTTAACTTGGAAAATATCAATTCACTAGTAAAATCTTGTTTCTTTGGTGTGTATGAAACCTCTTTCCAGCTTTAAGAGCCAGAATTGTCTTCCTGCATGTCTTCCTGTGCTCATCTGCTTCAGTCACGTCCGACTCTGCGACCCTATGGACCACAACCTGCAGGCGCCTCTGTCCCTCGGATTCTCCAGGCAAGAACACTGGAGTGGGTTGCCATGCTCTCCTCCAGGGGATCTTCCCAACCCAGGGACTGAACTCACGTGTCTTACATCTCTCGCACTGGCAGCTGGGTTCTTTACCGCTGGCTGCTACGGCTGCTAAGTCACTTCAGTCGTGTCCGACTCTGTGCGACCCCATAGACGGCAGCCCACCAGGCTCAGCTGCCCCTGGGATTCTCCAGGCAAGAACATTAGAGTGGGTTGCCATTTCCTTCTCCAATGCATGAAAGTGAAAAGTGAAAGTGAAGTCGCTCAGTCGTGTCCAACCCTCAGCGACCCCATGGACTGCAGCCCACCAGGCTCCTCTGCCCATGGGATTTTCCAGGCAAGAGTACTTACCACTGGCACCACCTGGGAAACCCAAAGTCTTCCTGCTTCTCTCTAAATAAATCTTTCACGTTTTCATTATTAAAAAAAATATTACAGATTCACAATTAAAAGAATCAAATCACGGGAGTTCCCTGGTGGTTCAATGGTTAAGAATCTGCCTTAATGCTGGGGATGTGGGTTTGATCCCTGGTCGGGGAACCAAGAGCCCACGTGCTACAGGGAGATTGAGACCAGGACAAAACTGAGGCTACGCGCCGTGCGACCGCAGAGTCCGCGCGCCACGACCGCAGAGTGCGCGCGCCGCGACTGAGACCCGACACGGCCAGATACCTTTTTTAAAAAATCAAGTCGTGCAGCAAACTACCAGAATAAACTCGCGACCGAATGTCTCCTTGAGGCCGTCTCTGAGCTCCTGGCTCCTTCCCTCTAAGGGTGTGCGTTTACAGACACACCCCATGTCGGGCACCCCTCTCTCTGCACAGAATAAACAGGATGTTTTCTGAGGTCAGTATACTGCGATTTTCTGCTTCCTCTGTGTGTCCACGTGTGTGTGTCACGAGAGCATCGTGACCTGGGTGCCACCATCCTGGGGAAGCACGTGGGTGCTTCTGGGACTCAGGCTCCCCAGCTTCTACCAGCCCTGGGGGCTGTTTACTGAGCAGCGGCCCCCCTACAGGCGAGGGCCAGGGTCCCCTCCAGGGCCAGTTTGCTTAATTTAAATCCATCTGTGGCTGTAATGTGGGGAGCGGGGCAGAAAATACAGTCAGAGTGCAGGCAGGTGAGGATGGCTGCCTGATCTCATGAGAGACGTGAAGAGACCGGGTGCAGTTTCCAAAGAGCCGCTGCGGCGAGGTCAGCTGCAGGGGGTTCCAGTTCCCGCTTCCGCTGGGGAGTCCAAGACCCAGTGCCTGAGATCTGAGATGTCAGACCCAGGCAGGAGGCTTGGGATGGCAAGGCTGGCATCACTCAGAGCCCGACATCTGCCCGTCACGCCCACGGGCAGGCGGGGACACGGCATGCTGCCTGGCCGGTCAAGCACCTTGGGGCAGTAGCCCGGGCTCACCTCCCAGTGGGACTCCCAGGTGCTACCTTTAGGGCCATGAGCCACCCTGAGCTATTTGCGGGCCCTGGAATGCGGCTGGGGTCATCAGAACAGACACTTAAGCAAAATGGTTTTATATGTTAATACATTGCCTGCATTGAACTGTATTCCCTAGCATCACAGAATGTTAGCACTAAAAGGTTATCTGAAAGATCACTCACCTCCTTTAGTAGTTGAGGAAACTACTGTCCAAGAAGGTGAAAGTCTTTCTCAAGATCATAAATCCAGGACAGGGTCTCTCTGGATGGTTCATGATTTACAAGGAACAGTGGTCCCAATGTCAGCAGGTAGGACAAGAGTTTGGGGCCCCCCTGGTGGTTCAGAAGGTGAAGAATCTGCCTGTAATGCAGGAGACCTGGGTTTCATCCCTGGGTCGGGAAGACCCCTGGAGAAGGGAATGGCTACCCACTCTAGTATTCTTGCCTGGAGAATTCTATGGACAGAGGAGCCTCGTGGGCTACAGTCCATAGGGTTGCAGAGTCAGACAAAACTGAGCGACTTAACCCTTCCAGGACCAAAGTTACACTGGGCAAGACTTTAAATCACTCCTAACATGCGATATAGACACACAGCATCCCCACGTGAGTCCAATGGCATTTTCATCTAATAAGAAAATGCTGTTTTTTCTTCCATTGAATCCCAGATAAAGCTGTTGGCTTGTTGTTAAGGGGCTAAGTTGCATGGGGGAATGGGGAGACAGAATAAGAAATACCTTTGACTGAAGGGACTTATACACACACACACACACCCCTGGGTTGTGGGGAAGTAGCACTGTTACGATCTTTGGATATAAAAAGGGATTTGGATAGCCCGCCTTTCTTTTACACTTGTCTCCTAGTTGTGTGCTTTTTTAAAGATTTTTTTAATGCGGCCATTTTTTTAAAAATACTGAGTTTTTATAACACTGCTTCTGTTTCATGTTTGGGCTCTTTGGCTGTGAGGCAGGTGGGAGCTCAGCTCCCTGACCAGGGACTGAACCTGCCCCCTCTGTGATGGAAGACCAAATTGTAACCACTGGACCACTGCGGAGGTCTGTGATTTCCACTTTAATGTATTAATATCACATACAAGTTGCACAGTCCTTATTGAAGTGACGTGGCTCAGTTGCGTCCGACTCTTTGTGACCCCATGGACTGTAGCCTACCAGGCTCCTCTGTCCACGGGATTTTCCAGGCAATAGTCCTGGAGTGGCCTGCCATTTCCTTCTCCAATGATTTCTCTTATCGTCCCTGCTGTAGCTGATTCTGCTGATCATGTTATCAGTAAGTCTTCACCTTAACCAAAAGCAGCCACAGCAAAACCAGGATCAACAGAAACGCCACAGCCTAGGCTGTGTGTCTCGGGGCTGTGCAAGAGTAATTACAAAGGAACCACTCATCAGACCTAAATGTGGACAGTCATTTACACTTAACTGTATTCTGAGAGTATTGTGTTTGTTCCAAGGTAGCTCAAAAAGCTTTAAAAGTGCCCTTGAGGAAGTGGGGAAAACAATCTCACTGTAACAAGAATATACACAGGGACTTCTCTGGTGGTGCAATGGATGAGTCCGCCGGTCAGTGCAGGGGACACGGTTCAAGCCACTGAGGGAGTGTGTCACAACTGCTGAGCCGGAGCCCTGGGGCCCACGAGCTGCAGCTGCTGAGCCTGCCGTAGAGCCTGCGCTCCAGGAGAGGAGCCATCGCAACGAGAAAGCTTCACCCTGCAATGAAGAGTAGCCGCTGCTCACTGCAGCTAGAGCAAGCCCGCACACAGCAACAGAACCTCAGCACTGCCAAAAATAAGTAACATTTTAAAAATTATGTTAAAACAAGAATATATATATACAGATGTGAAACAGGGAGATGGGGGATCTGGGAAACTGTGATGGTCCTCACCTCTGGTAGCTGAGAATGCAGACACTATCTGCAAGAATAAGGGCAAGAAAAGCCAGCGCGGAGAACCCTGTAAATTCAGCCATGATTTACTTTCCAAAATGGAATAGACAACTCCTAGCAGTTTTGCTTAAGTAACGTGGCCTCAAGAAAGCCACTTCACCCCCTTCTATGGATTTATCTGTTACCTCCTACAGACGCTACGCCATATTAATACATCTCTTTACTTCAGCAGTGACGACAGCAAGTTAGCTAGGTGTCCATCCTAGCACGTAAAACTTTGGACTAAAGAGTCCTAAGTAAAAACAGTCATAAAAAAAAAGAAGTTTCATGTAAAGTTACCCAGGGACCCTAATGCAGAAGTAGTACTTGAATTCTTTAGACACAAATGCAGCAAAAGGTGTCAGTAACTAAGTTGCAGCCTTTGTAATTCTTTCAATTTTTTGTTTTTATATTTCAAAACAAAGTCCTTTGTGTAGCTTGTGAGCATAGTAATTAGATAATGTTTCAGATATCATTTTTGGAGCACAGGACTAAATAACAACTATTATAAAGGACTAATATGAGGGGAATGTTCTCTTAATACATGGCTTCCCAGGTGGCTCAGTGGTAAAGAATCCACCTGTCAATGCACGAGACAAGAGACAGAGGTTCCATCCCTGGGTCGGGAAGATCCCCTGGAGGAAATGGCAACCTGCTCCAGTATTCTTGCCTGAGGAATTTCATGGACAGAGGAGCCTGGTGGGCCACAGTCCTCGGGGTCACAAAGTCGGACGCGACTGAGCACATGTGCACGAACTGTATTTCTGAACCTGAGTAGGGATACTTTGAACTGTTTGGTCATATGTCAAATAAAGTATTTTTTGTTTTTAAAAAGATTCCTGATAGTACTCGATTCTTTCTCATGAGCCCTAAATATAATTCTGACTTTATTTCTCAAAACGATCTTCATCATCTTTTAGCAGAAAATGTCACTTCATCAACCCGTTAGCAATTAAACTCCTGCTTTGGCTTGATTTTATTTTTTAAAGAGGATCTATGGAGACAGAGAAGGCCATGAGATGCAGCCACAGCCCAGAGCCCCCAGAAGCTGAAAGAGGCAGGAAGGATCCTCCCCGCAAGTCCCCTGGAGGTAACTGAGCCCTGTGACACCTTGATTTCTGCCTTCCAGCCTCCAGAGCCATGAGAGAACACAAGGTGGTTGTGTTTTCTAAGCCCCACAGTTTCTGTCCCTTTGTTGTGCCATAGGAAGTTGGGACAGCATTCTCAGTCCTGCTACCGACACAAAGGCTTTGGATAAGGTCGTCCACCTTGCCACCACTTCACTTAGGTGACCTGGAGAATGACAGGCTGCCTCACTGCAGCCAGTGGAGCAAGGACCAGGTCCAGTGGTCAGCCCACAGCCTGCCCAACTAGTGCTGGTGTGGTGGGAGGGGTGCTCCACCAGCTCCCTGCCACCTGGAGTGTGCGGGGTAGGGTCGGGAAGGAAGAGGGGAGTCCACGAGCCAAGCCCTGCAGGCAGAACGAGCCTGGGGACCTGAGAGTGTAGACCTGGGCCAGGGGATCGCGGAGGTCGGCGGGGTCAGCGCGCGTTCCTGGGAGTGGAGCTCAATCCGGGGTACCAGGGGGCACGGGAGGAATCCGAGACATTGCCCAGGCCCCCGGGGGGCTGGGGAGGGGAGAGGGGTGCGCCCGAATCGGGGGTAGGGGGCTGCACAGGCCAGGGGTTGGGCGATTGAGGTGGGGAAAGGACTGCACAGGCAGAGGTGGGTGGGTGAGGGGACGAAAGGGGTGGCGCCCCGGTTGCACACACGGGTACGCAGCAGCAAGCGTCCTCCACGTGGGCCCCACGCGCCCCCGCCTCTTAAAGAGGCGAAACGAGCGCGGGCGCGCGCCCTGGTGACGTCACATGCCCTTATTTGCATGAGCGCGAGGGTCTCGGCGCCGCGTGCCCGGGACGGCCTCTGATTGGCCGGCGCCGGCGGCGCCGAAGCGTAGCGGACTTGCGCCGCGCTGGTCCAATAGCAGCCCGCTTTGCTCGAGGAGGGCGGTGACAGCGGACTCGGCCAATGGGCGGTGGTGTTGTTGGCGGCCACGGCGGCGCAGTCCCGGAGTGAGCGAAGCCCAGACGGCTGCCGCTACTGCCGCAGGAGGCGTGAGGTGCGGCGGTGAGGGTTCGGCTGGGTAACGCTTTTGTGGGGGCCGGCGGGGCCGGGGCCGGGCTGGCGGGGGCCGCGCAGGGGGCCATCTCCGGGCGCCGCGGCGCCAGGGGCGGGGCCGGACCCGGAGTGGGGAGCGGGCGGGCGGGAGAGGAGCCCGCGGGGAGGCGGGCGGGGCCCGGCGGGCGGCCGGGAGGCGGCGGCAGGTGTCCGCGCGGCCGGAGGGTCAGGAGCGCTTTGTTCCCGCGCGGCCCCCGCCAGCCCTCCCGCCGGCCCTGCGACGTCCCGGGGGAGGTTGAGGCCGCGGGCCGGGCCGCGAGCGCCCGGGGCAGCGCGGAGCCTCCCGGGGCCTTTGTTTTCGGCCCCGGAGCCCTTCCCCGGGGCGGAGTGACCGCGATTCGCCGCCACCGCGGGCTCCGGGCCCGGGTTTGCTGGCGCGGCGGCGCTTTGAGCGGCCCTTGCCGTCGTCGGGGCCGGGCGGCGCAGCGAGTCGGACGGGCCGGCGCGGCCGCGTCATTCTGCAGGCGGGGAAGCGCGGCCGGCCGACGAACCCAGCGCTGCCGGAGACTGTGACGGCAGTCACAGCGGTGTGCCTGTTGGTACCTGACTGCCTGGCCGCGTTCCCCTCCCTCCCCAGTCCTCTGTTTGCCGAATGCTTCTGTGCGTCCCAGCAGAGGGTCGCCCGGTCGCGATCAGACTTCCCATCGTCCGCAGTGACTCCGGGTCTGGGTTCAGCATGAAGCCTTTTGGGCCCCGAGGAAGGCGGGGGTCGGGTTCCTGGCCAGGCATGCCCATACCCTCCCTTGTCTGCGGGCCTGTGGTTCGTGTCCCCTTCCCTCCCCCCCCCCCGCCCCCCCCCCACCTACCTGTCCTGGTGGTTCAGTGGTGAAGAACCCACCTGTCCGTGCAGCAGGCCCCGGTTGACCCCTGGTCTGGAAGATCCCCTGGAGAAGGAAACGGAAACCTCCCTCCAGTATTCTCATCTGGTAAATCCCACGGTCAGGGGGGCCTGGTGGGCCAGAGTCCACGCGACAAAGAGTCGGGCACGACTGAGCCACTGAACAACAGCAACGCTGTGAAGTATAAGAATAGGCACCCGAAAGTTCTCAGAATGAGTCGTTGAACTTAAAAGTTGTCTTCTTTAAAATTACTTTTTTTTTAAAAAAATAACTGTTCCTCTTAAGTGATTAATAGTTGTCCTACACACCAGGAGCTCTGATAGTCTCTTGGCTTGCGTTGACTCATTTCAGGAGTCTAATGACTTTTGAGATAAGCACTGTTGCTTTCCCCTGTAACCTCAGGAAGCTTGAGGCCCTGAGAGGGTTAAGTAAAGTGGTGTTTGCAGGGTAACAACTTGGGTTAAAATGCAAGCAGTTTTGTTTTTAAATTTTTAGAACTTATTTATTTAGGCCCATGAGTCTTCACTGCTGCAGGAGGGCTTTCTCTAGGTCGGGCCGGGGTACTCTCTAGCTGTGCGCGGGCTTCTCACTGCAGTGGCTGCTTTTGGTGTGGAGCTGGGGCTCTAGGGCACGCGGGCTTTGGTAGTTGCGCTTCCCAGCCTGTGCTCAGTAGCTGTGGCACACGGGCTTAGTTGCTTCACGACTCGGGGGATCTTCCCAGACCGGGGATTGAACCCGTGTCTCCTGCATTGGCAGGTGAGATCTGTACCGCGAGCCACCTGGGAACTTTGCCTGACTTTACAGCCTCTCTGTAGAGAGGATGAAACGCTTTAATAAGAAGCTGTTTTTATTATTGCAGTGAGCCTAACTGCGGAGAAGGCAATGGCAACCCACTCCAGTACTCTTGCCTGGAAAATCCCATGGATGGGGGAGCCTGGTGGGCTGCTGTCTATGGGGTCACACAGAGTCGGACACGACTGAAGTGACTTAGCAGCAGCAGAGCCTAACTGAAGTCTAGGTTTTGAGGATTTGAGTTGGTTGATTATTTCTAGCTCCAGATTCTGTGATTCCACAGAATGCTAAGTGCTCTCCGTAGTAGAATCTGGAAATGATTGCAGACAGCGATTAATGATAGCTAGTGGGATAAATAATATGCTAACATAAAAAAGACTTTCCAAGAAAGAGAGGTGATGTTACGAGTAGGAATATATTTAAAAGATTGAATGCTAAAGTGGAGGAAGGTGGCTTAAACATTAGCGTTATCTGTTAGTGGTTAACTTGTTAAGATAGAGTTGACAGGAGAAGGAAATGCTAGAAAATGAGTTTTCTCAGTTTGTTAGCTACTTTTTTTTTAAACTTGTTTTGTGACAGGGAAATTTTTTTCTTTCATCTTTCGAAGGTAAAGTATCCTATTTGTTCTGAGATTTGGAAGGATTGATTGAAGACTTGGTCAATAAAAGTACCATTGCAAGACTTAAATTTCCTATAGAATTAAGTGACAAAGGGAGATCGTTTTATAGATAAAATAAATTGTGACTGTTTTGAGGTTATTTAGGAAAGCTTTCACTGGAAGTTTGTGGTCTCGTGGAATGATGAGAGAGTAATTATTCTCAAAATAGTTATTTATAGTTATATAAAATAATCCCAACACTGTAGTGCTGTCTTAAACACCAGTTACTAGTTTGTAGTCTTTTTTGACCCATGTTACTAACTCAGATTGTCCGCTGTTATTTGTGCCTCTGTGTTTCAAATTAACATCTAAATACTTTTGTGACCTTTGCATTATTTTTGAAAATACTGTATAGAATGGTGATTGGAGAAATTGAATTCTTCACAATAGTTGATTTTGTCACTTTTGGTTTGATAGCTTTAGTAAACTGAATTCTGGAAAGGATACTTATGTTTTAGGATTGTTGCCCTCTGAAAGTGTACAGATACTGTAGTTTTGTGAATTGACCATTAAGATTATCAGACCCTTCTGTGATATTTTCTGTTGAGAAATTTTAATCTGAGATCATGATTTTATAGAAATTGAGGGCTTAGAGATGGTATGTGTTCATCAATGCATTACAGCCTGTGAATTCTTGCTTGAATCCTTAGTTAAACTATTTCCATTAACCTGTCAGGATTTTTACCAGCTTCTTAATATTGAAAGTGTTATTAATTCCATGTCTGCAGCTTCTGGCCAACTAGGGTTGCGATTGAAATCCTTGCTTTTTTTTTTTTTTGAGCAAGTAGATAGTCTTCTAGCGTCAGGAGGTGTGACCTCAAGTGTAAATCCATACATGGGCTGATAAGAGTTCACAATTCCTCACATTCAGTTACTTTTCTTCCTTTTTGTTCATTGTCCACAGTTTTAAAATGGTTTAAGATTGTTTTGATTGTGTTGTACTTTTTGAAAGTTTTGCCAGAGAAACAAGGGTGGGTTGGTTGTTTTTTATGGATAGTGTCTGTGGCCAGTGGGTCGTTTAAATTCCCAAAGCCCTAAAGGGCCACTAGCTATACGAAACAGGGAAGAACTGGTGCTCTGAGTGATGGCATGTTTGAATAATAAGGCGGTGTTGAGGAGCTTGTTGGGAGATTTGTCTGGGACTGCTGTTTCGGGAGTGTTTACTTTTTTGTTGTTTTAAAGGAAGAGGTATTTAGGCAGACAAAGTATTAGGTTGGTGCAAAGTCATTACGGTTTAATATTAGGTTGGTGCAAAAGTAATTATGGTTTTCATTGTTAACGTTGCCGTTTGATACTGATTTTTATGTTCTAAAATAAATGTGGTAATGTTATACATCATTTTAACATGCATTTCTTGCTTTATGTTTTTTGCTAATGACTTATTACTTCCAGTTTATTTTATGTTTAGACTGTAGAAATATTAGATAAAAAGCAAATTTGAGAGTTTTCTTAAAATTTGACTTCAAATGGGCTGTAAAGCCGCAGAGAGAACCTGCAACATCCACAGCACGTGGACCGCTAGGAAGCGCTGGCGGGCGCGGTGCGCTGGCGGCCCAGGAGGCTCTGCAGGGGGCCCCGGAGCCTTGAGGATGAGGAGCCTAGCGGCCGCCCGTGAAAGTTGACGACCGCAGTTGAGCATCATCGAAGCTGTTGCTCTTGCAGGTACACGGGAAGTCTCTGAAGAACCCAGTGTTGAGCGTACTGTAGTCTTTCGGCATTTGAAGCAAACTGGAAAGGTGAAAGAGCTCGTTAAGTGGGTGCCTCATGAGCTGCTTGCAAATCAGAAAAATCGCAATTTTGATGTGTTGTCTTCTCTTAGAATGTAACAACAGCAAACATTTCTTGATCAGATTGTGATGTGAGATGAAAAGTGGATTTTATACAACTACTGGCGATGACCAGCTCAGTTGGTGAACCGAGAGGAAGCTCCAAAGCACTTGCCAAAGCCAAACTTGTACCAAAAGAAGGTCATGGTCACTGGCGGCCTGCTAATCCACGACAGCTTTCTGAATCCCGACGAAACCGTTACATCTGAGAAGTACGCTCAGCAGACTGATGAGATGCACCAAAAACTGCAGTACCTACAGACAACACTGGTCAACAGAATGAGCCCAGTTCTTTTCCCCGATAACTTCTGCCTTCACGTCAGCCGACACTTCAGAAGCTGAGGGAATTGGGTACGAAGTTTTGCCTCATCTGCCAGATTCACCTGACCTCTCACCAGCTGACTACCACTTCTTCAAACATCTGGACAACCTTTTGCAGGGAAAGCGCTTCCACAACCAGCAGGAGGCATAAAATGCTTTCCAAGAGTTGATTAGATCCTGAACGCAGATTTTTTCACTCTGGAGAAATAAACCAACTTATTTCTCGTTGGCAAAAATGAATTGGTTGTAATAGTTCCTGTTTTGATTAATAAAGATGTGTTTGAGTTATAATGATTTAAAATTCAGGATCCAAAACATCAATTACTTCTGTACCAACCTAATAAAAGGCTGATATTACTTAGCCTGTTCTACCAGTGGAGTGATTTCAGAAGTAGAAAGCAGCTGGTGCAGGGTTACTGCAGGGAATCACTCTCCTTCAGCGTTGCTTGATTTGCACACCGTCTCCTGGTTCAGTGAACACTTGCCTTCCTAAACTGCACTTGTGAGATTTTTTTTCTTGAGCACTGCTCTTACTAATGGGCAGTGACGTGTTTTGTGTTGGACTGTTAGTGGGATTTTTATGATGCCATGTATTTGTTTTTGTTTGACAGCCTTGGGTTTTCTTCCCTGTCCTCTTCTGAGAAAGCAGGGCTGCTTTACGTTGTTTGCCATTGAATTTTAAATTACATGAGTATTTAGTAATAGGAGAGGCAGTATATTTCTATAGGGACAAAAACTACAAAAGATCGCTTCATGAACTCTACCTTTTGATCTTGGCAATTCACTGTGCAGCTTTAATTTTCCTCTTAAAAATAAATTTTGTCAGCTGTTACGAAAGGTGCTTCCATTCTGGATCTGTGGGGCCTTTTTTTTTTTTTTTTTTTTTAAATGAACAGTAAAGAATCTGCCTGCGATGCAGGAGACCAGGGTTTGATCCCGGGATTGGGAAGTTCCTCTGGAGAAGGGAATGGCAATCCACCCCAGTATTCTTTGCACGGGCAGAGAATTCTGGTGGGCTACAGTCCGTGGGGTCACAAAGAGTCGGACACAACTGAGCGATTAACAGACACACACTGCATTTTATTCTTATCCCCAAAACCCTGTTCAAAAACGAGCTAAGATGATTTCTGTGTAATAGTTGTGTGGAGTGGTAGAAAGAGCAACTGTACAATCTAAATATGTGCGCAAGTTTTAAGAATGAAGCTGGGGATGTTCTAATTTAAAACATTAGTGCTTGTTTATCCAGCTTCCCAGGTGGTTCAGTGGTAAAGAATCTGCCTGCCAATGCAAGAGATGCGGGTTTGATCCCTGGGTCAGAAAGATGCCCTGGGGAAGGAAATGGCAGCACAACCCACTCCAGTGTTTTGCTTGGGAAGTCTCATGGACAGAGGAGCCTGGCAGGCCACAGTCCATGGCGTTGCAGGAGAGTTGGACCCCGACTTAGGCAGCAAACAGCAACGACAGCGAGCACTGTTCACCCAGTGACCGCCAAGTAGCTTTCCATGGTTCTCATCTGTCTGTTCGTCCATGAACGCCATCTCTCTGCCAGGTGTTTTTAGGGTTCTAGATCCTGGGGTATTTTATTGCACTGAACAAAACAGATGAAAGACCTTGCCCTCGTGTATTTCCACAGTGGGAGACAGTTAGATAGGGGTCGGTGCGTTTAAAACAGGAGTAGAAGAGAAATAGGGACTTGGGTGTTTGCAGTTTGAAATAGAGGAGACAGTGATATGACAAGCTGACAAGACCTTGGATTAAGAGAACTTTGGAGAGTTTGACTCATTCAGTCATACACACAGGGCTGCAGAGAGGAGAGAGTGGAGGAGGAAGTTGGAGCTGCAGCAATGAAGAACCGCTGTGCCTCCAGTAAAAATAGACTGTTTTGGTTAAGGAAAGGAAACTTTTTTACTTTCTTTGTGAAAACTGAGGGCTTGGTCTGGAGCAAGCTTCTGAAGAGACAGTCTGCCCTTGTCTCGTGGACAGAGGTAACTTCCTGTGTGTCTTTAGAACCTGCCTAGGAGAGGCTTCGAGTGTGAAGGGTTGCTGCTGTCGTGCTGTGCGCAGGCAGCTCGTGGTAGACTGTCCCTCGGCAGCGGTGAGTGGTTGAGTGCAGTGGGTTGCCTGCTCCTTGGCTTCTGCCTAGTTCTGTGCTGGACACAGGGATGGCTGCGTTGAGCAGGTAGATAGACCTCAGCCTTCGTGGAACTTAGACTTCAGTGGGAAGGCAGACATGGGTCATCTGTCGGTCGCTGAGTCGTGTCCGGCTCTTTGCAACCCCATAGACTGCAGCTCGCCAGGCCGCCCTGTCCTTCACTGTCTCCTGGAGCTTGCTCAAGTTCATGTTCTTTGAGTCGGCGATGCCATCCAGCCGTCTCATCCTCTGACACCCTCTTCTCCTGCCCTCAGTCTTTCCCAGCATCAGGGTCTTTTCCAGTGAGTTGGCTCTTTGCATCAGGCGACCAGAGTACTGGAGCTTCAGCTACACTGAATCATTTATCCGTTCTTTTTCTAAAAAACATGCAAATAAAAAGCTTCAAACATATACAGAAGTTGTGGTTCCCACATACATAACTAACACTTGGTGACATAAATTAGACATAAATTAACTACTTGCCAGTTTTAGTTCATCTGTAAACATGTAATACATATGATTTTTTAAATAATTTTTTGATCATGACAAAAGAAAAAGTGCATGTAAGATTGTCAGTCATTACACATGTTTGAAATCAGTTTGAACATAATTTTAAGGCTGCTTGTATGAGTTTCGGACATGGACAACTTGTTTTTTTAACTGCTAAGAGATTACAAGTATATTGAAGAGTATGTTGATTTACAAAGACATTTTCTATTGTCTCATTTACACTATTATTCACCTATTTACATTAGTGATCTGACTCAACTCTAGATGTGTTTTCACTTGACATAGTGAATCCAGCACAGTTACCTCCTTGCACTAAGGAGGGCACCGACGGAGACTCCTGATCAGGCTCCGTGCGGCGGCCAGGGTGTGCGGGTGGAGGCGTGGGATGTCTGGGGGCAGCATCCTGATGCCTTCTGGGAATAGGTGGCTTCTCTGCCCTGGGCCAGAATGTGGCCTGGTAAGCCTGGAGGACTGATCGGGCTCCACCTCGGGGGGTAGAGCGGGGTCACCAGCCCTCAGACTTTTATGGGAACCAAGTGCTTGTGCTGTGGGGTTCATTTGACGGCCACCCTAGTTTAATAAGAATTATAGACTCTGTTGAAATTCTAAAGTCTTACAGAAGTATATCGATTACATTTAAGTTCATTTTAATCATTCAGTTCTGGGAAGATATTGAGGACCTTTGAGTTAAGATAGGTAATGCATGTAGAAACGGGTTTGGTTTTATGAGAGTCGACCACATTCCCCGGTTCACACCTTGCCTCTTGAGAGTGGCCCAGTTTGAAATTACGGAATTACTCTCTAACTATGGGCTAAATGTTTTCAGTTAAAAATTAAGGATATAAAGTTATATTGGATAATTTACAACCAAAATATTTTCCCCTATGAAAAGTTTGGGGTAAAAAAATAAGTTAAATCCATAAATAGAATTGTGAGGTGTCTTGTATAAATAGCAAACCATTCATTTGTGTAATCATGGAAATTTGCATGCCAGTCCAGATTTGGAGTTAGAGGCTCAGGGTTGTTGTTTGACCCTGGAAGGGAGACAGAACTGCTGTGTTCTTTTGATATTTTAGAATATGCTATTGCCTGGTATTCCTTTCATCTTTCAACTTAATTGCCTTTTAAAAGTAAGAGATCCTTTTGATAAGGTTTGGAGCTGTGTTTTCATAAAATTAATATTAAACTCAGTATGCTAACATTTAAAACAAATGGATGGTTATATTTCTTAAATCTGCAAATTTGATAATTCCTTATAACTTTCTATTTTAAGAAAGTTTTGTTAAAATAGTGGTGATGAAGCTTGACTAACTGAACTCCCGCTTGTTTGTAACATGTCACCACGCTAGGTGAGTGTTTCCTAGATAAGGGTAGTCATGTTTACAGTGACCCGATTTGTAGGTTTCCTGGCAAAGCGCTCAGTAGGGTCTGACAGCATATTTTAACAGTAGAGGGAGGCCTGGAGTAGGTCAGGTCCCGGTCCGTCTGCATTTCATCCCATCCTCAAGGCCGCCTCTCAGGTAGGCCCTAATTGTGGATGTTGAAACTGAGGTTCAGTTCAGTTCAGTCACTCAATCGTGTCTAACTCTTTGCAACCCCGTGAATCACAGCACGCCAGGCCTCCCTGTCCATCACCATCTCCCGGAGTTCACTCAGACTCACGTCCATCAAGTCAGTGATGCCATCCAGCCATCTCATCCTCGGTCGTCCCCTTCCCCTTGGTCGTCTCCTGCCCCCAATCCCTCCCAGCATCAAAGTCTTTTCCAGTGAGTCAACTCTTCACATGAGGTGTCCGAAGTACTGGAGCTTCAGCTTTAGCATCATTCCTTCCAAAGAAATCCCAGTGATCTCTTCCAGAATGGACTAGTTGGATCTCCTCGCAGTCCAAGGGACTCTCAAGAGTCTTCTCCAACACCACAGTTCAAAACCATCAATTCTTCGGCGCTCAGCCTTCTTCACAGTCCAACTCTCACATCCATCCATGACCACGGGTTTTACCATAGCCTTGACTAGACGGACCTTTGTTGGCAAAGTTATGTCTCTGTTTTTGAATATGCTATCTAGGTTGGTCATAACTTTTCTTCCAAGGAGCAAGCGTCTTTTAATTTCATGGCTGCAGTCACCATCTGCAGTGATTTTGGAGCCCCCCAAAATAAAGTCTGACACTGTTTCCACTGTTTGCCCATCTATTTCCCATGAAGTGATGGGACTGGATGCCATGATCTTCGTTTTCTGAATGTTGAGCTTTACACAGTAGGAAATGATAGGAACGGTTTTCAAACCCAGATCAAAACCAGATTACTGCGTGTGTGCTTTGTATTCACTGTTGAGTTCTGGGTTTGTGGTGTTTTGACCTCGAAGTATTTTCCTTTTTTTTAACTCATTATCTTGTTTGTTCTTCTTCCCTTGATCCAGCGCCTTCTGGAGGCATGGGGAATGTTCTGTTGTGTGTAATTCTAACTGCTTGGCCGTCACGTCACCCAGAATAGGGTCTCTGTATCAGTGTGGTGTTGCGTTGGAGTGGTGGCCTTGAGACTACCTCCTGGCCAGCAGGAGGGGGCGTGGCCTGCCGGAGGGGGCGTGGCCTGCAGGACGCGGGGAGTGTTTCACCCTCCGTTTGTTGGGGGAGGTGTCTTGGGTTGCGGCTGCACTGCTGGCCCCGACCGTGACTGAGCGGTGGGCTGTCACCTGTTCCAACAGCAGCAGCGGCCATGTTGAATCGAGCGGTGGTCGTTGCAGCAGGAAGTGAAGCCGGCGGTGGGGGCGGGAAAGGTGGGCGGCGGGAAAGGCCACCACGGTCTGAATCTGAAACCTGCAAGGATTTTCATCTAAAATGGAATCAAAGGATACGAATGGGAAACTCATGCCTGCGCGCTCAGGAAGGTGAACGTTGGAGACTGTGAGGCTGATTTCCCGAAATTGCCGGATTCACAGAAGGTGGAGCATTATGCTCTAACCAGCTGGCGTCTGCCAGCACTCTGTCCATCTTCAAGTCAGTGAACTGGCTGCACGGCTCCTCACTGGATTTTCCCTTTTGCACCCTGTGCCCACAGGAGCGGCCTGCCCTCGGCCTTCGGATTCGCTGTCACTCACTTCCGCTTGCGTGTTCCACATACAGCTCCTCTGCTCGCCCAAATAAACTCGACTTCTGGTAACCTGAGCTGGCCTCGGTCTGCCTCATTTCGTGTAGGTTGTCATTACCTGGTGTGGGCTCCAGAGGAGACACCCACCAAGGAACGACCCCTTCCAGTGAGCAGGGGACCCCAGCGAGCCCTTGGTGCCCTTCCTTCCGCAGGCCGCCGTGACTTCGTCTGGAAAGTCTCCTCTCGGATCCCAAGCCCCTCCTTTTGGTGAGCTCTCTGACTGTATTTGGGGTCTGGGTAGGGACAGGTTTTCTGGTGAGCGCTGTTTCATTCTGAATCCAACAGTGGGGTCCCAGTCATCTGAAGGTTCTAAAGGTGGCCCCTTCAGGAACTCTGATGTGTTTCAGGGTCTTTTCACTTACAAATGTTCAGATTTTTAACTAAATGGATCAGTCAGTATTACTAAGGATAACGGAATTCCAAGGAACCTTTGATCTCCCCAAACTTGTTTTTCTCCAAACCAAGTTAGAAACCCGCAGCTACCAGATGAAGCCGGCCACATGGAGTGGTTACTGTAATTGTTCTCTGGAGCCTTCTAAATGTGTTCAGGATCGTAAAATTGCCTCCTTAGCAGATACTGTTTCCAAATGGAACCTAGTAAACAACAAGAGGGGGGGCTGTAAAACGTCGGAGGCCTCTTCCTCGTGAGCTGAGGCCCTTCCTACCCTTGCTGCTTCATCTTCTCTGTATCTCTCTGCTCAGTCGCTCCTGAGCAGAGACCTGCGACCCCATGGACTGTAGCCCTCCAGGCTCCTCTGTCTGTGGGATTTTCCAGACAAGAATACTGGAGTGGGTTGCCATTTCCTTCTCCAGTATCTCTCTTTGCTGCCTCCTTATCCCCCCACCCCCCGCCCCCGCCCCGCTTACCGGAACTTCCTTTCTTTCCTGTCACTGAAACCTCACCAGACAAGCCCATTAAAACTTTCCCTTTCAAAATTAGACCTGAGGACCCTACTAAATCATAGCAAGTTTCGTATACCCCGTGGGCAAATGTCAAGCTTAGGGCTGCATGGGCTTTCCCAAGGTAACAGCATTCTCATAGACCTGGGGAGGAGTTCAGTACTGTATCCCCGATTTGCCAGCTTGGCCCCTCCGGCCTGTCAGTCAGTCCATGTGCTTGTCTCAGATAAGTCAGGCCTAACGCTGGACTAAGGCAACCAGCTGAGAAAACCCTGAACGATCCCTGAAGCTTAAATGAAACCAGCTACCGGGCCTCTGATGTGACCAAGCTGAGGTAATGGCCGAAAATGTGCGCGGAGCCTGGAGCCGGCCCCCGGTCCCTGGGCTGGAGTGCAAGGCACGCGTGGACCCAGAGGCCTGCCGTGTCCGTCCGTAGCTGTTACAGCAGGCTCCAGATTGTTCTTGGGGGCAAGTCAGGCTTCTCTGTACCGATGCTGAGCCCACAGAGGTGGCTTCTAATTCATGTTTGTAAGTGACCTAACCAGAGCCTCACCCTGGTGGAACAACCTGTATGGAGTTAGAGACAGTGTCTGCCTTGGTCTTGTCAGTCTGGCCAGTCAGTTGGCCTGGATCCCTGAAGATGACCCCGAGAGGAGGGCAGCTCCAGCAGGTGGAGACCCAGGGTGGGTCTGGCCTCAGAGAGCGCACAGCCAAACCCGCCCGTGCAGCGCCTCCGAGGACACCTGGGCTGCTCCATCCTGCCGGTGAGGAGGTGGGGGAGACAGGGCCTTCCCCTGTTGGTGGGCCCAGGGCGGCTCTGTCAGGGCTCAGCAGCTCCTGCTCGCAGAGGTGTGAGCATTTCAGCAGGACCCGCTTCTGTCCCAGACTGGGCCGCACACTCGTCCTTGTCATGCCCGTTGAACTGCCAGAAACCCGACGGCCCAGGCGGGGGTGTGTCCAGGGCCTTGGGCAGCGAGCAGCGTTGTGACTCCTTGCTGCCCCGCCGCCCCTAACCCCCGCGTGCTATTGGTGTTTATCTCTACTGGAAGCAACTTTTTCACTGTGGGTGACTTATGGAGCTTTTATTTTTATTCCTGTTGATCAATCTAACTTCCTGCCTTTACTTGGGAAGGACAGTATACCTGGACAGTCGTGCATTGGGGGCTTTACTGAGGTTCCCTTTTTCACAGATTTTTTTTTTTTAAGGTGTTTTTTAAAAATTGGTTTTTGGCGGTGCTGGGTCTTCATTGCCGCTCAGAGGCTTCCTCTGGTGCCAGTGGCTGGGGGCTCCCCTCTCGTGGTGGTGCGTGGGCCTCGTTAACGGCGGCGTCTCTTGTGGAGCTCGGGCTCCAGGCTCAGGGACTCGAGGGGTGCACGCTCAGTGGTTGCAGCTCGAGGGCACCGGAGTGTGGGCTCAGTAGCCGTGGCTCACAGGCTTAGTTGCCCTGTGGCGTCTTCCCAGTCCAAGGCTGGAACTCGTGTCTCCTGCGTTGGCGGGCAGATTCCTAGCCTCGGGACCACCAGGGCTGCCCTTCTCTCAGGCTGGCGCCACCTTACTGCAGTGTATAGATGGTTTGCTTCTTCACTCGCCTCCCCAAAAGTTCCACACAAAGACATTGTCAGTTACGGGGTTTCCTTTGGCTGGCGGGTTATTGTTGCTGTTGGATTCCAAACTTCTCTTTAATGGCTGTGCCCCTGTATGCCTTTTTGGGCGGGGGGCGGCAAGGGGGCTTCGCCATGCAATTTGCGGGGTCTTAGTCCTCTGACCAGGGGTCAAACCCACACCCCCTGCAGTGGAAGTGCGGGGTCTCGCCCGCTGGACTGCCGGGGTAGGCCTGTGTGCCTTTCTGGAGAGCAGCAGATCTGGCCTTGTCTGGGACGACCTGGATAGTCGTGCTGTCGTTGTTCAGTTGCTCACGTCTGACTCTCTGCGACCCCATGGGCTGCAGCGCTCCACACTTCTGTCCTTCATCATCTCCTGGAGCTTGCTCAAACTCGTGTCCATCGAGTCGGTGATGCCATCCAGCCATCTCATCCTCTGTCCTCCCCTTCTCCTGCCTTCACTCTTTCCCAGCGTCAGGGTCTTTTCTGTTGGCTCTTTGCATCAGGTGGCCAAAGTATTGGAGCTTTAGCATCAGACCTTCCAATGAATATTCCGGGTTGATGTCCTTTAGGATTAGCTGGTTGGATCTCCTTGCAGTTCAAGGGACTCTCAAGAGTCTTCTCCAACACCACAGTTAGCCTTTGAAGAAAAGTTTAATAAATCCACTGACCCTTGATACCCAGATTATCAGCTACCCCTTTTCCTTATTGTGGGTGAGAAAGAAGGGAATGCCCTCGGGATATTTATCCAAAACTAACCCCTGGGTTACTGCCTCCCACAGTTAGATCCCTGGCCTGAGGATAGCGCATGTCTCAGAGCGGTGCCTGTTGCTGCCCTCTTAGCAGAGGCTGCCGTCTCTGAACCCGACACTGCTGAGGCTGTGTGGAGCTGCCGTCCGTGCCACACCTTTCAGCAGGCCATGGCACCCGCCGGAGTCTTCTCAGCTTCTGTATGCATCACTCTCGCTCACTGTGAGGGTCCCAGCCTGCTCCCATCTTCCCTCCTCCTCCGGTGAAGTTCCTGTGACTTGACTTGGGCGGTGTCATAGTGACACCTCATAACTACTTACAAGAAATCTCCTAAGTGAGTCTTGATCTTGCGTAGTTCGCTAACTAACTAGTGGTTCTTAACTGAAGCATGCAGGGGGCACATCCCGTGCTGGGTGTGAGGTGGTGAGACTGCAGCCTTCCCTTCGGCTGCTTCCGCCCAACCAGCTGAGTCACACCGGTGTGCCCGTTGGGTTGTGCTTCTCAGGTACTGTGTCGTTCAATTGAAGATTTGTGACAACCCCATGTCTGCAAGACAACTGATGCCGTTTTCCTAACAGCATTTGCTCACTTACGTGTCTGTGACATTTTGTAATTCTCTTACGGTGATCTGTGGTCAGAGACCTTTGATGTTACAACTTGCTGAAGACTCAGGTGATGCTTACCATACTTTTAGCAATTAAGTATTTTTAAATTAAGGTATGTGTTACGCCAAAGAATGTTCAAAATTGGCAAAGACCACTACAGTATTGTAAAGTAATTAGCCTCCAATAAAAATACATAAATTAAAAAGAAAAGCATGTTCAAATTACTGTTCACTCGCACTCGTTTCACGTGCCAGCAAGATGATGCTCAAAATCCTTCTAGCTAGGCTTCAGCAGTACATAACTGAGAACTTCCAGGTGTACAAGCTGGAAAGGCAGAGGAACCCGAGATCAAGTTGCCAACATATGCTGGATCATAGAAAAAGCAAGGGGATTCCAAAAGAATCTACCTCTGCTTCGTTGGCTATGCTGAAGCCTTTGTGTCACAGCAAACTGTGGGATATTCTTAATGAGATGGGAATACCAGACTTCTGACCTGCCTCCTGAGAAATCTGTATGCAGGTCAAGAAGCAGTGGTTAGAACCAGACACAGAACCACAGACTGGGTAAGGAGTGTGTCAAGGCTGCATCCTGTCACCTTGCTTGTTTAACTTAGATGCAGAGTACACCATGCGAAATGGCAGGCTGGATGAAGCACAAGCTGGAGTCGATCGCCAGGAGAAATATCAACAACCTTATATATGCAGATGACGCAGCTCTTAAACGGCAGAAATTGAAGAGGAACTAAAGAGCCTCTTGATGAAGGTGACAGGGGAGCGTGAAAAGGCTGGCTTAAAACTCAACATTCAAAAACCTAAGATCGTGGCACGTAGTCCCAGCACTTGATGGCAGACAGATGCGTCAGATCTCATTTTCTTGGGCTCCAAAATTTATGCGGACAGTGACTGCAGCCAGGAAGTAAAAGACGCTTGCCCCGTAGAAGAGTAGCTGTGACAAACCTAGACAGTGTATTAAAAAGCAGAGACCACTTCGCTGACAAAGGTCTGTATTCAGGTATGTCTGCAGTCGTGTATGGATGTGAGAGCTGGACCATAAAGAAGGCTGAGCGCTGAAGAATTGATGCTTTTGCACTGTGGTGCTGGAGAAGACTTGAGAGTCCCTTGGACAGCAAGGAGATCCAACCAGCTAATCCTAAAGGAAATCAACCCTGAATATTCTTTGGAAGGACTGAAGCTGAAGCTCCAGTCCTTTGGCCACCTGATGCAAGAAGCTGACTCATGGGAAAAGACCCTGATGCTGGGAAAGATTGAAGGCAAGAGGAGAAGGGGGCGACAGAGGATGAGATGGGACGACAAAGAGGATGGGATCTACCGAGGCCTTGTACCTGTAGGGCGGAGTAGCTGAACTTGGAAAGGTAATTAGAAATCTTCTGATTCACAGCTTTAACTTTTAATGCTTGTGTCAGAGCGTTCCAGTATCAACAGACCCACGTAGACAGCCTAGCAGAAGCTGTCTTTCAAAACTACCGAGCCCCAAACCTCCACACTGCATAGCATGGGGCATTTGTTTTTTAGAAGTTTCTTCACTCGAGGTAATTTCCTTATTAATAAACTTGTAATAGATATGATAATATTTAACTTATATTAAACTTAGGTACAATGAAAATATTTTACTTAATGTTAATTACTCTAAGACATGTTTATATTAGATAGGTCAACAAACATTAATATTAGGTTTTTAATACTGAATACTTCCAAGTTCACATGAACCTGGAATTTATTGTTTAATTTAGAGTTATTTGATTTGTAAGCACTTTTCTTTAAGCCAATTAAATAGAGCTCATTTACAAATTAACCTCAAAAATATTATCCGGAGACAAAGACATACCAAGACATATTTAGACAGACACAAGATCTAGGTTCATTTTCTAAGTTTAGTCATGAATTAGGTATTACAATATAAAATTTACTAGTTTATTAAAAAAGTTGAAATAAAAATTTTAAAGGCTTTTCCCCATTTTCCCTTGGTCTGTAGAGACACGGAACTGCAGATCCAAGTACTAACAGAGTAAAGGAAAATATCTCAGGTCTTCAAAGACTTCAAGGGAGGAAAGGAAGCCAGGTTGAAAGAAAAAGGGGGAGGAGGCGGGAGAGGGGGGCGAAAGGGGTGGCCTTACAGACGTCTCCTGCCCCCTGCAGATGCCCAGGCCTTATGGGACTTTTCCCTGGGCCTCCAGAGAAGGGAGGACTGGATCTCAGCCCTACCAGAAATCAGACCAGACCAGAACCAGAATTGAGTTCTCTGCCAAGAGGAGGTGATGAGTCTCTAATCCTCAGCTCAGGCTGAGGCCCTTTGACCAGATTCCTGCTTCCAGGACTGGGGACTAGAAAAACAGGAAAGGATAGGAAGGGTTAAGGAGAGGAAAGAGAGAGGGAAGGGAAGAGAGGTCAGTAAAGTCTCTTGTTCCTTACCCAGTTCGGGCACTCTGGCCAGTTGTCCGCGTCAGGAGGAGACCAGGGACAAAAGGGTCCCAGTCGCGGCCGCTGGGCCTGGTCCATTGGCAGGCAAGCTGGCCCCTGAGTGCCCCGAGTGGTCAGGATGTCAGTCTCAGCGAAGAAGAGTCCGGATTAGTGTCCGGGTCGTCCTTAGCCAATCATTCTGACTCAGAATCCTTCCTGGTGGTCCACGCCTTGTTCAGCCAAGATGGATGTCAGAGAGAAGGATTCTGGGAGGTGGTCGGACATGTGTCTCCTTTTGACCTTTCGCGAATTCTTTCAGTTGGTGGTGGCTTATTAGTTCCATGTTCCTTAGCAGGACCTCTTGTTGTAAAACAACTCACGCAAATGGTTGCTATGGTGCTGGCCAGGTGGGCAGTTTGAATCAGTATGCTTCCCCTGACACTTCTAGATTGACAGAAACACACCATGCTAGCCATGTGACCTTGGGCCAGGCACCTCACCTTTCCCTTCCTCAGCGCCCTCCTCTGTGCCCCAGGTGCGCCTCCTTGCTAGAGTCCGTGTGGGGAGGCGCCTTGCGCACATCCCTTGCCAGCACGAAGGGGTTGGCATCAGGGGTGTGGCCTGATGGGGTGGTGAAAGGGGGGCCGTGGCTGTTAAGCCGGCGGTGAGGCTGCTGCAGCAGGGAGCAGGTGCTGCGTGTCATCTGCACAGGTGTTGGTGTGTGTATTTGTCAGGCGGTGTGGGGTTTACATACGAAGCCGAGTGATCGTTGGTTTCAGTGATTAACCACCTTGGCAGTAGGCTCCAGAATCCTTTCCTAGTCTTTGGCCCAGGAATCCTGCAGTCACAATCTATCGCTGTGTGAGGAGTAACCTGGGATGGGGGAGCTGAGATGTCTTCACATAGACACTTCCAGAGGTACATCCTGGGGGAAAAGGCTTTGGTATTTAACAACTGGTAAAAGCTAAGTGTGTTAGCCTTTAACATGTTGGCATCAGATGTTGTTTTAAAGGCCTGCCTGTCTCGTGTTCTGTGTTTATAGTGTGAAACGGCAGAACAGAAACCTGGAGATAGCCCGGGTGCAGTTGTATGCATGCGGCCGACTGCAGGGGAGCTCAGCTGGGGAGCACGGGGATTCGGGTTTCTGTGTGGGTGACTGTGGACTCAGCAGGAGGTGATGGGGACCCTTGGAGAGTGTTTTTCCACTGCTGGTTTTCATTTGCTTAAGTCATTTAGCTTTTTGAAAACGATAATGTAACACGTATGTGCTGTTTTCAATTCTTAGAATAGTTGGTAGCAGTGTAGTTGCTCAGTCATGTCTGACTCTTGAGACCCTGTGGGCCCACCAGGCTCATCTCTCCCTAGGACTTTCCAGGCAAGAATACTGGAGTGGGTTGCCATTTCTTTTTCCAGGTGATATTCCCGACCCAGGGATTGAACCCAGGCCTCCTGAGTTGCAGGCAGATTCTTTACCACCTGAACTACCAATAGTTAACATGTTTAATTTATTTTATTTTGAAACAATAGTTAGCATGTCTTGTTAGTTAAATTAGTTATGAGCTAAATTAGTTGTAGCTCATAAATTCCATTTGGAGCTATTTTTCCTAACTAGGAAGGGTTATTGTTCTCTTTGACCCCAGGGCACTGATTAAGGGGTTTCTGCTTTGTTCAGATGTCCAAGAAGGAGACATCCACCAGTTGTCAGCCTGAAAATGCCCCTCGGAGCCCTGGGGTGGGTGGGGGGGTCGCTAAACGTAGGACTGAGAAAGGTTGATCACCAAGCCTGACTCTTTACCTGTGCATTTGGATAGGGTTAATATCAAGGTCTCTACGGAGTGAGTGTCTTAGGACCTGCCCTTTATGGGTAGAGTCCCCTGATCTGGAGGTGGTCTTTTTTTTCATGTCTCTTGTAAGAGTAGGGTCGTGCTGAGTGTATTATGTGGTGTTTTCACACAAGTACTTCATCTTCAGCGTAGGAGTCGTAGATTCAGTCCCAGATGTTTCCGTTTTGTGACTCTGAGGAAGTTCCTCAGCCTTTTTATGCCCTAGCGGTAATACCTGTTTTACAGAATGGTTCTGAGTATTACAGGACCATCCAAGTGCCTTGCCAGAAAAAAAAAAAAGGCCATATGGAATAAACAGAATTTAAACTCATCATGTGAGTCACAGTTTTAAAAACAATATGAACACCAGTAAGTGTTTTGAATTGCTCTTAAATAATTAGCCTAACCATCAATAAGTGTTCCTGTTTCTAAAACTTGCTGTAAACACAAGTTAAAATTGTTTAATTGTCATTATTCCGAAATCTGGTCATTTTAGTGCCAACAAGAGAACTGTTTTATGAGCGAAAAGTGCTTGCACTGAAATGCACATAGTTTGTGTAATTTGATGAATCTGACAAGTGTATGTATCCAGGTAACCAGTACCCCATTCAAGGTCTGGAACATTCCCAGCGCCCCAGAGCATTCCCTCCTGCCCCTCCTTAGGAGGTCCTCGTCCTCATCTCAGAAAATCAGCATTGGAAGAACGCATTTGAAATGTTTTTGTTTGTGAATATTTAGTAATGTTCATTCTTTTTTAATTTGTAGGAGATAAAGACATTCAGATGGCAGATAGCAGGTAAGGCAGCTCGGACAATGCTTGTGGGAGCGTGCATCTTGGTTGGTGAGCTGGGGCCAAGTGTCATTCGGAGCTCCAGCTGACGGCTCTTGTCAGATAAGAAAAATGGCCCATGTTGTCTGTCTTGAAACTTTGTGGAGACTAATACTTTTAAATCTGTGATCTTAGTTTTCCAGATGGGGTTCCTTCAGATTCCTTGGAAGCTGCTAAAAATGCGAGTAACACAGGTTAGTGCTGCGTGTGGGAGGGTGAGCCTCTGGGGAACTTGCATGCAGAGTAGAGGCTCCTCTTGAGCCTTTTAGTGAAATAGAACAAGGAATTCAAGTTCCGGGTTACTGTACTTCAGAGGCTTTAGCAGAGTTAGAATGATTAAAATGAAGGCCAGAGCTTCATTCAGACCTGGCAGAAGTCAGGTGACCAGCAGGCACCTCAGGCTGAGAGGGGAAGCCAGTGTCCGCCAGTCTCTCCACTGACAGGGACCTTGTAGTCAGCAGGGTGTCAGACACCTCGTTCTGTGGGCCTCGTGTGTTCCCTGAGACGCTTGCGTGGGGATTCAGATGCCACTGACGGTCCTAGCTGGGTCGGGGATGACCTTGGTGGTCAGTAGAGGGTGTTCTCCTGTTTCTGTCAATCTCACTGACAGATAACGTCCGGTAAAGAAGCACGTCCCTCTGTCCCTTTCCAACATTACTATAGACTCATGGGTTTGCTTTTTGTTCGGTGTTTTATCATTTGCCATCATTATTCTTTTTGGTGTGCAGATTGTCCCGTGTGGCCTTGGAGGTCCCTTAAAGCTGGCTTCTGTGTCCCCTTTGCTTTGTCTCCTTCCGTTTTGGGTTCTCTCTACCTTTGTGGCACAGGGGATGTTCCATTGTCTCTCGAGCTTTCCTTGCCCCAGACCTGAAGTTCACATTCACGCAAGGAGCCCTGTGTCTTTTAGAGGAGAGAGATTTGGAAACCAGAACATGTGTGCCATCGTTGTCTGTAGGCCTTCCGGTGGCTGGAGCCAGAGCTGTGAGGCTGTGCTCGGTGCTTGCATGCTGCGCACGTATGCAGCGCTGCAGATGCGCAGTCACATGCATTCCACATGCGCGCGCAGTGCTTCACGTGAGCCACTGAGCTTGTGGTGCATGCTGAGAGAGAGTGCCTGCTGTCGCATTCAGCTTGCTCTCGTCCCCGTCTTACAGAAGGGTGGGCAGTCCTCTAGGTCTGGGCTTCCTTTGGAGTCAGGTGAGGATGCGGACTTTGGGTTTCTGTACAGTGTCGCTGAGGGCTAGTCGGCTCAGTGCAGAGCGTGGGTCGTGAGCCAGGGGTGTGCCGGTTCGCGGGAGGGCTGATGGCCCTCAGGGTCCTCTGTTCATCGGGGGTCAGCACAGCACGTGTGTGACTGGTGACCGTGTCCTGGCTGGGAGGTGGGGGCTTCCGCCGCTCAGGTGAGGAGCAGGACCCTCAGGCGCCCTGTGTAGATTCTTAACCATCCACTTGGGTGACTGACGTAGATTATGCCTTTGAAAATAAGTGTCTTTGACACTTTTCACTTTTTCACAGTTCTGTGTACCGTAGTATGTTGCTGTCCAGTTGCTCAGTTGTGTCTGACTTTTGTAGCCCCATGGACTGTAACCTGCCAGGCTCTTCCATCCATGGGATTTCCCAGGCAAGAATACTGGAGTGGGTAGCCATTTCCTTCTCCAAAATATAAGTATTTTTGGAAAAAACGTTTTTACGTTGGCTGTTGTGTGGTGGGTGTATGTTATGTTTTTTTGTCTTTGTCTTTTTTTCTTTAACTCTTAACAGAAAAGCTCACAGATCAGGTGATGCAGAATCCTCAAGTTTTGGCAGCTTTGCAGGAACGGCTCGACAATGTCTCCCACACTCCTTCAAGCTACATCGAGACGTAAGTGTGCCCTGAATGAGACTGGGTGCAACTTTAAGAAACAAAGAAAACTCTTTGGGTTCTTTAGATTAGCAATAAGCATTTCATTCAGCAGACCTTGCCTGCTGTGAGCGCAGGCCCTGAGGCTCCAGAGATGAGCACGGGTTGGAGCCTGGCAGAGGCACAGGCCTGTGGTGAGGGTGGTGTGGTGGGTCGGGCTCCCTGAGCCATCCTGAGGCCTTGAGAGGACTTCACTTGTGCAGGAAGGGCCGGAGAGGGGCCCCAGGAGCCCGTCCTCCTGCTCGGCCCTGCCAGCCTGTGGCACCAGGCCTGCTCACTTGGGCAAGCCCTGTCCTGGGCATGTGAAGACACCCGCTCTTGGGGCCTTTGGACGCCCTTCGCAGGGCAGGGCGGGGCTGGGCCTCAGTGTGTCCACCCTCTCCACGGGCGCCCCTGCGCAGAACGGGGTGATGTCACAGGGAGGTCTGGCTGGGGGTCTGCTCTGCCCAGAGAGAGGGTGTTCCGGGAGATGAGCTTGAGGGAGGGGCTCTGTGATGGGCTGCAGACGGGATCGGTGTGTGTGTGTGGTGATAGGGGGTGACCTGGGGTGAGCTGGGGAAGCAAGCAAGAACGTTGGTTTCCCCTTTCCCGCTGCAGACACTGGGCGCGTAGAGGGTGCTGGCTGGGAGGAGGTGGGAGCGTGGGGTAGAGCTAGTCCCGTGTTGCGTGCTGTGTGTGGCGTGCCTGTCGTGGGGAGACGGCTGCGCAGTTGCTGTCACTGTGTGGAGGCGAGCTGGGAAGGGTGTCGAGTCCAGTTGGCTTAGAGTCCCCTGTTGCTTTTACTCCATTAAGTAGATTTGAAAGGTACAAGGTTAACTTCTAGGTTGTATAATTAACGTAGAAGAGAAGTGCAGGTGTTGATGCGTTTAGTGTGATAAATCCCTGCCCTGCCTTCTCCAGTCGTCTTGCTCAGTTTCTGTGGGAGCCTGGGGGGCAGCACCTCTGTCCACGTTGCCCTTGGTGTGGGTATGGTTGTCCCAAGACAGGGCCCTCTGTGATCGAGGCTGTCCCAGGACGCTCAGCCGTCCATATCTGCAGATTCAGCCAACGGCGGATCAAACGCACAGAGGGACAGGAAGTTGCAGGAAGCAGAACCGTTTACAAGCATTCACACTGTATTGACAGGATGTGGGAGGACGCGCTTAGGCCACTTGTGCGCACTGCCCTTCCATGCACGAGGCACTTGTGTGGATTTTGGCGCCCACTGTCCCAGGCCTGGGCGGCCGCACTTTCTGAGCAGCGCTCTGTTGAGAGCTGCCGGCGCTGCCCCTGGAGGAGGACGCCAGGTGGGACCCCGGTCCATGCAGGGGGCTGTGTGCATCTTTGAAGGGCCCAGGAATCTGCTGGTTTTTTCCAGGTTGTAACTAAGGGCTTTGGGTTAAATACATAATTTTGATGGATTAAAAAAAATTTTTCCCCTCTTATGATTTATAAAAGGAAGGCATCCAAATGAAAATACGTCTTAGAAGGTAAAGAGTGCCAAAGGGCTGAGGGCCCACCGTTCTCTGGCTCTGGGGCAGCACGCATGCCTGTTGCCTCTGGTTTCTCCTTTGCTGTGCTGGCGGGAGCATTGACTCTTCGGGACACGTTGTCCACCGGCCCTGTTTTAATCCTGTTCATCTTGGCCCTGTCCCCAGGCTTTACCTTTTACATCAGCGGTCGTCCAGTCCATAAATATTAGGTTGTTTTCTTAGACTAAATTCTGAGAAGTGGAGGCAAAGGATGTTTTCAAGGTTCTCATTTGCCTTTAAGAAAGGTGGGTCAGTAAGAGGGCGTCTGCCCTCAGCTTCATCAAACCTGGGAATATTTTTTTTTAATTGCCAATTTGATAAAAGATAGCAGTTTTGTTTTGCTTTACTTTCCATTTTGTTGTTAGTTTGTCTTCAGCCGTGTGCAAGCTTTCTCGAGTTATGGGGAGCGGGGCTTCCCTTGCTCAGGAGCGCAGGCTCGGTAGCTGTGGCACGTGGGCTAGGTTGCCAGTGGCATGTGGGATCTTCCCAGACCAGGGATCGAACCTGTGTCCCCAGTATTGAGAGGCAGGGCCTTAACCACTGGACCATCAGGGAAGTCCAAGATAGCAATTCTTTTAAATTTAAGTTCTTTTGGCTATTTTGTGGGATTGGACCTTTCTTCCGTGTTTGATTATCTGGGTGTGGTTGGCAAAAGAAAGTCCGATTCCTTCCTGTAAGATGGTTCTGCAGTCGCTCCGCTGTGTCTGACTCTTTTCAACCCCATGGGCTGCAGCACTCCAGGTTTCTGTGTCCTTCACCATCTCCCAGAGCTTGCTCAGACTCATGTCCATCGAGGCGGTGATGCCATCCAGCCCTCTCATCCTCTGTCACCCTCTTCTCTTCCTGCCTTCAATCTTTTCCAGCATCAAAGTCTTTTCTAGTGAGTTGGTTCTTACATCAGGTCACCTAAGTATTGGCGCTTCAGCATCTGTCCTTTCAATGAATATTCAGGGTTGATTGCCTTTAGGATTGACTAGTTTGATCTCCTTGCAGTCCAAGGGACTCGCAAGAGTCTTCTCCAGCACCACAGTTCCAAAGCGTCAATTCTTTGGTGCTCAGCCTTCTTTTGGTCCAGCTCTCACACCCATACATGACTGCTGGAGAAACCATAGCTTTGCCTAGATGGACCTTTGTGGGCAAAGTCATGTCTCTGCTCTTTAATATTCTTTCTGGGCTTGTCAGGTTTCCTCCCAAAGAGCGAGTGTCTCTTAATTTCATGGCTGCATCACCGTCCACAGTGATTTGGGAGCCCAAGGAAGAAAGTCCGTCACTGTTTCCCTTGTTTCCCCATCTGTTTGCTATGAAGTGATGGGACCAGTTGCCATGATCTTAGTGTTTGAATATTGAGTTTTAAGGCAGCTTTTTCACTCTTCTCTTTCACCTTCATCAAGAGGCTCTTTAGTTCCTCTTTGATTTCTGCCATAAGGGTGGTGTCATCTGCATATCTGAGGTTATTGATATTTCTCCCGGCAATCTTGATTCCAGCTTGAGATTCATCCAGCCCGGAATTTCACATGATGTACTCTGCAAATACTGCCCCTGGCCTCGGGCGCAAGGTGACTTCTCCCGGCCGCCCCTGACCTTGGACACGGGGTGTCTCCTCCTGGCCGCCACTGGCCTCGGATGTGGGGTAGCTCCTCTCGGCCATCGCCCCTGACCTCGGACGCGGGGTAGCTCTTCCCGGTCGCCACTGACCTCGGACGCAGGATAGCTCCTCTCGGCTGCCGCCCCAGACCTCGGACGCGGGGTGTCTCCTCCTGGCTGCCGCCCCTGACCTCAGACGCCGGGGTAGCTCCTCTCGGCCGCTGCCCCTGACCTCGGACACAGGGTAGCTCCTCTCGGCCGTTCCTGCACCGTCGCAGCCTGTCAGTCTAGGCTGCTGCCCCTGACCTCAGACGTGGGTAGCTCCTCTCGGCCGTGCTTAGTGAGCTGGCTCCTGCCTCTTGAGAAATCTGTATGCAGGTCAGCAAGCAACAGTTAGAACTGGACATGGAACAACAGACTGGTTCCAAATAGGAAAAGGAGTATGTCAAGGCTGTATATTGTCACCCTGCTTATTTAACTTCTATGCAGAGTACATCATGAGAAATGCTGGGCTGGAGGAAGCACAAGCTGGAATCAAGATTGGCGGGAGAAATATCAATAACCTCAGATATGCAGATGACACCACCCTTATGGCAGAAAGTGAAGAGGAGCTAAAAGCCTCTTGATGAAAGTGAAAGAGGAGAGTGAAAACGTTGGCTTAAAGCTCAACATTCAGAAAACTAAGATCATGGCATCCGGTCCCATCACTTCATGGGAAATAGATGGGGAAACAGTAGAAACAGTGTCAGACTTTATTTTTTGGGCCTCCAGAATCACTGCAGATGGTGATTGCAGCCATGAAATTAAAAGACGCTTGCTCCTTGGAAGAAAAGTTATGACCAACCTAGATAGCATATTCAAAAGCAGAGACATTACTTTGCTGACTAAGGTCCGTCTAGTCAAGGCTATGGTTTTTCCTGTGGTCATGTATGGATGTGAGAGTTGGACTGTGAGGAAAGCTGAGCGCCGAAGAATTGATGGTTTTGAACTGTGGTGTTGGAGAAGACTCTTGAGAGTCCCTTGGACTGCAAGGAGATCCAACCAGTACAGTTTGAAGGAGATCAACCCTAGGATTTCTTTGGAAGGAATGATGCTAAAGCTGAAGCTCCAGTACTTTGGCCACCTCATGCGAAGAGTTGACTCATTGGAAAAAACTCTGATGCTGGGAGGGATTGGGGGCAGGAGGAGAAGGGGACGACCGGGAATGAGATGGCTGGATGGCATCACGGACTTGATGGATGTGAGTCTGCATGAACTCTGGGAGATGGTGATGGACAGGGAGGCCTGGCGTGCTGCGATTCATGGGGTCGCAAAGAGTCGGACACGACTGAGCGACTGAACCGGAGCTAGAACTCTGCATATAAGTTAAATAAGCAGGGTGACAATATATGGTCTTGATGTACTCCTTTCCCAGTTTGCAACCAGTGCATTGTTCTTTGTCTGGTTCCAACTGTTGCTTTTTGACCTGCATACAGATTTCTCAGGAGGCAGGTCAAGTGGACTGGTATTACCATCTCTTCAACAATTTTCCAATTTGTTGTAATCCACACAGTCAAAGGCTCTGGCGTAGTCAATAAAGCAGAATGTTTTTCTGGAACTCTCTTGGTTTTTCACTGATGTAGCAGATGTTGGTAGTTTGATCTCTGGTTCTTCTGCCTTTTCTAAATCCAGCTTGAACACCTGGAAGTTCTTGGTTCATGTACTGTTGAAGCCTGGCTTAGAGAACTTTGAGCATTACTTTGCTAGCATGTGAGATGAGTGCATTTGTGCGGTAGTTTGAATGTTCGTTGTCAGAAACAAAAAAAGATGTGTGCAGTATATGGAGAGGGTGCTGTGACTGATCCAAGTATCAACAGTGATTTCATGCTGAGGTTTCTTGCTGGATGATGCTCCGAGCTCGGGTAGACCAGTTGAAATCGATGGTGATCAAATTGAGACGTTAACTGATAGCAGCCCGTGTTGCACTCTACAGGAGACAGCCTGTATCAGAGTATCCAGGTCAAGCACTGACAGTCACTTGCACACGTTTGGTTGTGTCCATCACTTTGATGCTTAGGTTCCACGTAAGTGAAGTGAAAAGCCTCGACCGTGTATGTTCATGTGATTCTCACTAAATGGGCTTCCCTTGTAGCGCAGTCAGTAAAGAATCTGCCTGCAGTGCAGGAGACCTGGGTTCGATCCCTAGGTTGGGAAGATCCCCTGGAGAAGGAAATGGCAACCCACTTCAGTATCCTTGCCTGGAAAATCTCATGGACATAGGAGCCTGGTGGGCTGCAATCCATGGGGTCGCAAAGAATCGGGCACGACTGAGTGACTGACACTTCCCTACCTTACTCTACTTAAAGGTGATGAGAATGTTTTGTTTTTAAAATAAATTGTGACGGGTGATGAAAAGTGGATACTGTACAAGAATGTGGAATGGCAGAGATCATGGGGCAAGTGAAATGAACCTTCACCAGCCACACCACAGCCCATTCTTCACCCAGAGAAGGTGGTAGAGTATACATGGGGGATTGGAAAGGAATCCTGTGTTATGAGCTCCTTCTGGAAAGCCAAGCAATTAATTCCACCAAGTACTGCTCCCAGTGAGACCAACTGAGAGCAGCACTCCGCCGACTGTATCTGGGATTAGGCAGCAGCAAGCACGCCCTCCGTCGTCAGGATAACGCAAGACCATATGTTTATTCGATGACCAGGCAAAGGCTCAGCTGGGAAGTTCCGGTTCATCCGCCGTATTCACCAGACCTTGCACCTTCTGATTTCTACTTATCTTGGTCTTTACAAAATTCTTTTAATGGAAAAAAATTTCACTTCCCTGGAAGACTGTAAAAGGCACTTGGAACAGTTCTTTTAGCTCAAAAAGATAAAAAGCAGCTTCCCTGGTGGCACAGTCATAAAGAATCTGCCTGCCAAAGCAGGAGATACGGGTTTGGTCCCTGATCCGGGAAGATCCCACACGTCTCAGAGCAGCTAAGCCCACACGACCCAACTCTCGAGCCTGTGCTCCAGAGCCCAGGAGCCTTGACTACTGAGTCCTGACGCTGCTGAAGCCTGTGCTCAGCAACAGGAGACGCCCCTGGCCTGAGCGGCCAGCTGGAGAGCAGCACCTGCTCGCCAGCCAGAGGAGAGTCAGCGCAGCAGCAGAGGGCAGCAGAGCCAGTGACTAAGTGAGCGGGATTATAGGTTGCCTGAAAGATGGCGGGAGATAGCAGGACAAAACACTGAATGCATTGTTCAATAAAATTTTTGATGAAAATGAAAAACAGCTTTTATGTTTACTTAAAAAGCAACAGTTAGAACTGGACATGGAACAACAGACTGGTTCCAAATAGGAAAAGGAGTACGTCAAAGCTGTATATTGTCACCCTGCTTATTTAATTTATATGCAGAGTACATCATGAGAAACGCTGGGCTGGAAGAAGCACAAGCTGGAATCAAGATTGCCAGGAGAAATATCAGTAACCTCAGATATGCAGATGACACCACCCTTATGGCAGAAAGTGAAGAGGAACTCAAAAGCCTCGTGTTGAAAGTGAAAGAGGAGAGTGGAAAAGTTGGCTGAAAACTCAACATTCAGAAAGCGAAGATCATGGCATCCAGTCCCATCACTTCATGAGAAATAGATGGAGAAACAGTGGAAACAGTGTCAGACTTAATTTTGGGGGGCTCCAAAATCACTGCAGATGGAGATTGCAGCCATGAAATTAAAAGACACTTGCTCCTTGGAAGAAAAGTTATGACCAACCTAGGCAGTGTATTCAAAAGCAGAGACATTACTTTGCTGACTAAGGTCCATCTAGTCAAGGCTGTGGTTTTTCCAGTAGTTATGTATGGATGTGAGAGCTGGACTGTGAGGAAGGCTGAGTGCTGAAGAATTGATGCTTTTGAACTGTGGTGTTGGAGAAGACTCTTGAGAGTCCCTTGGACTGCAAGGAGATCCAACCAGTCCATCCTAAAGGAGATCAGTCCTGGGTGTTCATTGGAAGGAATGATGCTAAAGCTGAAACTCCAATACTTTGGCCACCTCATGTGAAGAGTTAAGACTCTGATGCTGGGAGGGATTGGGGGCAGGAGGAGAAGGGGATGACAGAGGATGAGATGGCTGGATGGCATCACCAACTCGATGGACATGAGTTTGGGTGAACTCCTGGAGTTGGTGATGGACAGGGAGGCCTGGCGTGCTGTGATTCATGGGGTCGCAAAGAGTCGGACATGACTGAGCCACTGAACTGAACTGAACTGAAAAAGCAATGGAACTTTTTGGTCAGTCCAGTATGTTTCGTGAATTATCTTTTCAGCTTCCTCCTCCCCCACCACCTTGCTCTTGGAGGTGGGTATTTGGTTTGTTCTTGATGATTTTTAGAAGCTCTGTTTCATGATGGGGATGTTAATTTTGTTAGTATTGTTTTAGTTAAAAAAAAAAAAAAAAAGTACTCACTTTGCAGTCATCTAGATTTTTTTCCCCCTCTCTAGTTTACCTAAAGCAGTAAAAAGAAGAATCAACGCATTGAAGCAGCTCCAGGTGAAGTGTGCGCATATAGAAGCCAAGTTCTATGAAGAAGTGCATGACCTGGAGAGGAAGTACGCAGCCTTATACCAGCCTCTCTTCGACAAGGTCAGGTGCTGTTAGTGAGTTTCAGCTCTTTCTCCAGGAAAGACATCCAGAAATACCCGGGGATCACTGAATGTCTCTCCTTAAGCCTCGCAACTCAGCATCTTAAAACAAGCTGTAAAAGCATCCAGTTTCCAGTCTTCTCACTCACAGTATTTACAGGTGCATTGTCTTGACTCTGGACTTTCTGAGTAACTGAAAGATCTTGTTTCTCACTCTTAGAGAAGGGAGTTCGTCACTGGTGACGTTGAGCCGACAGACGCGGAATCAGAGTGGCACAGTGAAAATGAAGAGGAGGACAGACTGGCCGTAAGTTTCTTCATGCGCGCTGGCGGTCTGCCCACTGCTGCTGCACAGGAGGCGGCCTTCGCTGGCGATGCCGGAGTTAGGGCTTGGTGCTTTCTCCGCCACGGCCCGGTTCTAGTCCTGGTCTGGGGAACTGAGATCCTAAGCTGTGCAGTGCAGTGGGGGATGGGCAAAAAAAGAAATAAGATGGTTTCTTCTACACAGAGGAGAGCTCCTAGCAGTAGGCGTGGCTTCACCCTTCAGTTCAGTTCAGGTCAGTGCAGTGCAGTCGCTCAGTCGTGCCTGACTCTTTGCGACCCCATGAAATGCAGCACGCCAGGCCCTCCCTGTCCATCACCAACTCCCGGAGTTCACTCAGACTCGCGTCCATCGAGTCCGTGATGCCATCCAGCCATCTCATCCTCGGTCGTCCCCTTCTCCTGCCCCCAATCCCTCCCAGCATCAGAGTCTTTTCCAATGAGTCAACTCTTCCCATGAGGTGGCCAAAGTACTGGAGTTTAGATTTCTTCAGGACGATGAAATGGGTGGCTTGCAAGTCTGGCGTCTGACTGACTCTGTCAGTTACCAGACACAGTCCCCCTTCTCGGCCGTCTGGGGCAGGCTGCATGTAGTGCGGACCGTCTGGGGAGGCGAAGGAGGCAGAGACCCCCAAGGGGAGAGCACACCTGTGCCCAGGCGGGCAGGTCCTGGAAGCAGGGCTGCGGTGGGCAGAGCACACAGGAGCTCAGCTGGCGAAGCGGCCCTGGTGCCTCTCACCGCAGGACGCTGGAAGACGCCCCTCAGGCCATGTGCTCTGACCGCCCCCTGCTGGCAGCCTTCTCCTGGGGCTGGTGACGGCCACCAGCCCGGTGCTGTGGGCGCCCCAGTGCGGCCCGGTGAGCTCTGTCGCCTGATAGCACATTGGAAGTCGTCCTATCCCATAGTGTAAACGTTCAGAGAGGGTTTTTTGAAGTATATGCTATTTTTGGTCGCCATGTGTCTTTTTGATCGCTTACAAACACGTCACCTCTGGTGTAGCTGAAGCTGGGCCTGTGGGTAGTTGTGCGTCAGGCCTTCACTATGGGAGGAGACTCTGCCTCTGCCAGCTTGAAGACCCCTGTCATCATTTCCCCTGAGAATCACGCGTAGGGGCTGTGACGTAGCAAAGACTCCCTTCCTGCCGGGCACGTCACCTTCCTCTCACCACCCTGCTGTTTGCACACTGCCTCTGTCCCAACACCCCTACAGCCTTGGGTGTGCAGCATGGTGGCATTTCTGTTGCGGAGGCCCTGGGCTGTCCTCTGCTGGTGATTGTTCTGGGTGGGGGGCAAGCCAGCGCTGGGCAGCCTCTTCCTGTCGGGGCCCTGCACCAGTCCGCAGCTCTGCTCCCTGTGGTCTAAAATTATACTGAGGAATTACATCCAGATATGTACGCCTGAAAGGCTTTGTTCCTCCGAGACGTTTGAGACTGTGATGGCACAGTGGTCCTAGAGATGCAGATTCAAAGACAAGGAGTTTGATAGAGGTTTTAATGGGATTCTGAAACTATACTCTGTGTTAAATAAGCCACTGCAACGTCTGTAAACTTGTTGCTTCATCATAAGTATTCTGTTTGGCGTCTTCGCATTTGTAGGGAGATATGAAAACTAAAGCAGTCATAGCAGAGAAAGAGGCAGCGGCAGCAGAGGAGCCAAGCCCGAAGGGCATTCCGGAGTTCTGGTTCACCATCTTCAGAAACGTGGACATGCTGAGCGAGCTGGTGCAGGTAGGCTCACGGCACACTCCATTTAGGCAGGCGAGCTGTTTGTGAGCTCGCAGCAGGTGTTGACGGCGGTGGAAAGGCCTCTTGTGTGGCCGTAGCTTTTGGCGGAGGAATCAGCCAGGGCCCCGGCGCCCTCGCGCTGTGGTACCCTGGGAAGGCCTGCCTCGCGGAACCTCTGCCGAGCCCGAGGTAGCTTTGCTGTTGGTTGCAGCCTCACCCCAGGAGGAGAGTGAACAGATTCCCGAGCCTTCCTCGCTTCACTCACATGATGTGGACACGAGAGAAGTGTGGGGACGAGGGCCCGGGTGGAAGCGCTGGTACTGAGAGCTCCAGTGTGTGCACACGTGTACACACCCATGTCTGTGCACGGTGACACACAGGCGCACGCTTAGTCTTGTCTTTTGATTGATTTTTGAAATTTGAAATTGCCTGTCATGCAGTCTTGCTAATTGTACAAATGTTTAACAAGTTGCTATTATTCTTCTAATAATTTTCCTTGAAAAAGTCTTTTTTTTTCCCTCAATGACAATGGCCCTGCTATCTTTGTCTTGCTTTATGGAGCTTTCTGTAGTGAAATGGTGAACCACTTAAAAGGTAACAAACGTGACGTTCCCTGGGGTGAGTTTCCGGAATTCAGAAATCAGTACTGCTCAGAAGTCCACAGAGAGGTTGGGCTCTGCTTTTGGTTCGGGTGGGTCGGCACAGTGCTTTCATATCGGAGAGCGTGGCCGTGGCGGGCGTGCCGACGGCTCTCGCTGCTGCGGTTCCAGGGCGGCGGTCGTTGCGGTTCAGAAATGCGCTGCGTCGCTGCCTCCGCCTGCCTCGTCTGACGCGTGTCTGCGCGCCGGGTCCTGAGAAGGTGGGGCAGGAATGCGCTCCTGCTCTCCGTCCAGGCTGGGGGATGTTTCAGATATGTGTGTTCGAGTAGCCCTTGTGTTCCTTTTTTCCCTTAATATGTGTGTGTGTGGAAGTGCAGTTGGCCTGCAGCGTTGCAGGTGGATAGCCTGGTGGTCCAGTGACACGCACGCGTAGCTTCCGTTACGGATTATCACAGCGAAACGACTGCAGTTCCCTGTGGTATACAGGAACCCTTTGCTGCTTGTTGCATCTCTTTTTTTTTAAATTAGAAATCTAGCATTCTGTTCAGACTAAGTCAAACAAGTGGAAGCAAAACGTCATAAATTCTGACAGGCAAAAATTTGTAAGTTTTCTGAAATATATATATTATACATGCTATTATATATGTGTATACAAACGCTTTTCTCCTATGCTTGAGAAAGACTTGAGAAAGAGCATCAGAAACAAAGAGATGGAGAAGCAAACGGAGTGAAATGCGAGCACGGAACACGAAAGAGAAAACGTGAGGCAGGCGCGATGAAGGGCCAGACAGGCCGGTTGTCTCTGAGCCTGGCTGCTCAGCAGAAGCGCAGCTGCGGTTTTGGAGGATAAAAGCAATACCTGGGCATTTGTATTTTTCAAAAATTCCAAGGTTATTCTGATACACATCTGGTTTACAGGTTTTTACAGGTGATTTCAGTCTTTTCTCTTAAATGGTAGTCTTGGTGATACAGGATTCTATTGTTTTTTTGTTGACCAATCATGATACAATGATATTAAATGAGTAATAGTTACAAAATCACAATAGTGAAAGATGTTTATCAGTTTTCACAATCAATAGCCAGACAAAAAATTAAAACTAATTACAGTTGCCATAATGGGAACATGGTTAACCTAACAGTAAAAAATAATTACTTACAATTTGAGGGTCAAGCAGAGTGATACGGTCAGTGGAGGTGCATATATGAAAAGCTGTGCAGACAAGCGGAAGTTAAGAAACCTCACCAGCACCAGACCAGCTCTGGAGCAGGTGCTGAAAGGACGTCTCCAGGCAGGAAGCACAAGCCTGTGTGTTCCCACCCGAGCTCCGCTTCCGTAGGGAAAGATGTGGTTTAAGAGTAGTCGACCACTGTGGATTCCTGGCCGCCCAGGGGTTAGGACTTTGTGCTTTCACTGCTGGGCCCAGGTTTGATCCCTGGTTGGTAACTGAGATCCTGTAATCTGAGTGATGTGGTCCAAAAAGAGAAAAGGAAGAAAGAATACTGGATCATGCTTTTAAAAGAGTGCCGTGAGCCAGAAATTTATTGAGAAACTTGAGCAGTACCTGCTAGAAGCAGATTCTCGCTGACTGTATGTTAGAGTCTCCCGGGCAACTTGTAAAGCGAAGCAGCGGCATCAGTGCCTCCCACCCCCAGTCAGTGAGGGCCTGAGGCGCTTGTAGAGGCTCAGGGGATTCCGATGTGTCTTCATGACTTCGAAACTTGTGGGGAGCAGCTTTAAATCAGCCCTCGAGTAGCTTCCACTGCTGGCCCTTAGTTTTGGAACTGCCCATTCAGGCCATCGAACGTCCTCACTCTGCAGTGTTGACGCATGGCTGGTTGAGGAAGTGGAGACCATGCTGGTGGTTTCACCACGAGGGGCCGTCCCGTGGGCGCTGCTGGTCTGACTGAGGAGGAGGGGGATCCCCACGCATCACTGTGGAGCCTTGCTTTCTGCTTCTGGAATTTGGAGTTGACATCTCGTATGGATGTGGCCTTTAAGAACTGTTTTGAGCTCACCTTTTGTCCAGAGACTTGCCAGGTGCCTTGGTTATTGCTGGTCTTGTTGCTCTGTACAGGCAGGCCTCGGAGACACTGTGCATTTGGTCCCAGCACCCTGCAGTAACGTGAACGTAGCACTAAAGTGAGTCATGTGAATTTTTTGGTTTCCCAGTGAGTAATGAAAATTAGGTTTACACTGTATTATAATCTGTTAAGTGTGCAATAGCGTTATGTCTAAAAAATGTACATTTTTGTTGTTCAGTCAGTCACTCAGTTGTGTCTGACTCTTTTGTGACCCCGTGGACTGCAGCACACCAGGCTTCCCTGTCCATCACCATGTCCCGGAACTTGTTCAAAATCATGTCCACTGACAAAAATGTACATATGTTAATTTAAAAATACTTTATTGCTAAAAAATGCTAACCATTATCTGAGAACCCAGGGTTAACAGAAGCCTTCAATTTGCAAAACAAAACCCTATATATCTGTGAAGTGTGTTAAACAAGGTCTGCCTGTGGTGTAGAAAGAACTTAAAATTGGGAAGCTGGTAGTTTTCAGGCTTAATGAGCCTCAGGAAATCCTTTAGACTTCTGGGGTGAAGAAGTGACTGATTTACAACTAAAGCACCTTTCCTTAGTATGTGGTCTCTGGGTCTCAGATCTTGTGATTTTTTTTCCCCCTGAGTTTTTCTCAAATAACCGGCGTGGTGGATTTGTGCGTTTGCGTAATGATGGCTTGTGAAGCCTAGAGCCGTTGTCAGACGCGCTTCCGTAGTGCCTGTCAGTAGGGTCTCGGATGCGCTCCGTAAGTGGTCTTGACTGTGAGTGACTGGGTCCTTACTGCCTTGTGCACTGAGGGGGAATGGCTACCCAGGTCAGTAGCTTGTCCAGGCGTCTCTTCTGATCCTGTCTCTCTGGGGCTGTGAGGACCGTCAGTCTGCACTGATGGCGTTTCTGATTCCGTCTGCACTGACAGCTGGGGGTGGTGTGAGAGCCGGCGGGGCTCCCACCCCATGGTGGGCTCCCACGGCCCCGCCCTGCGGCCACCATGAGGCTGGTGGTGAGTGGACGTTTGGTGGCTTCCTGGGAGGGACAGGGCAGGGCTGATGATCCAGAGTTGAGAGGGAGGTAGAGCAGTGGCTCAGTGGGACAGGTGTGTTGTCTGCTGCCGCTCACCAGGACCTTCTTCTCTCTCTGTGGCTAGGAGTACGATGAGCCAATCTTGAAACACCTGCAGGATATAAAAGTGAAGTTCTCCGACCCTGGACAGCCTATGGTGAGTGCTGCTTGGGGTCAGAGGGCCAGGGTCCCCAGGGGGACGAGCTAGGAGCCATGAGAAACGCGCCCGCCTGCCGGGTGCCTCGAGTGACACGCCCCGCTCCCAGTCTCCCGCGTCGCTCAGCAGCGTGCGGGCCGACTGGTGACTCGCCCAGAGGCGGCTCAGGCCTCCCGCTGCTCGGTGGGTGCGGCACTCAGAGCCAGGGCGGGCCTCCCGGCCAGGGTGCTCACTGGGCCGTACTCTGCTTCCTGAGCCGGCTCATCTCCTCCGTCCTGTGGGCTGGGGTCACCCTTCTCTCTGGTGCTCCCCAGGGTTTTGAGGATGGGATGTATATGGAGCCGGTTACAGAGGGGCGGGTACGTCCTCAAGTACAGGCAGCACTTCAGCAGAGATGCTCGGTGCTGGGGGAGGCCGGCGCCCTCGGTTTTGAGAGTGACTCAGGTGGGTACGATGGAGAGGCGTTCCTCTGCTCCTTGAGCTGTGCTTCCCAGAATACTTGTTTCTGTGGGCTGCGCGCCAGTGAGTGAGCCTGCCGGCCCCATTCTCTGCAGCAGTCTCAGCACGAGGCTGCCTGCGCTGGGTCCTCTGAGAGCGCTGCTCCAACCTGCGGTCCCTCTGTGCCCAGCGGGGCCCATGCCAGCGCCACAGCAGCTGCAGCGCCACCTGCTGCCCGCCTGCCCGCGGCTCTGCGTTTCAGGTCTTGGAGACATGGCACCTGCGGACCGCAGGGCTTGTCCCCTTTCCTGTCCAGTGGGTGGCCTGGGGCCGCACACCTGTGTCTGTCCCTTCCCTGCCAGCTGCACCCTGGAAGGATGTTCAGATACCCCTTTGCAGGTGGGGTGGGGGCGTCAGCTGGAGTGATGCCTGTGCACAGTTTGGGGGCCCTTCTGGTAGCGAGGGAATCCCCTCTTTCCTGCCACACCCCACTCATTGCAGGGCCTTCCCCTGTGGCTCTCTTCCCAGGTGGCACTCTTCACCCAGGTGAGGCTCAGCCCCGCACCCCTAGAGGCGTCCTGTGGCAGTCAGCTGTAGTGCACTGCGATGGGTGTGAGTCCTTGTCCCCTGGGGTGTACGTGCGTATATATGTGATTTGGTGATTCCTGCCTTCCTCGGCCCATCTGTCTTAGCTTCCCAGTGGACACTGGCGTGGATTGCCGTGTGCTTCTTCAGGGGACTCTCCTGACTTCAGGGATCAAACTCGGGCCTCCTGCGCTGGCAGGTGGACTGTCTCCCGCCGTGCTGCCTGGGAAGCTCGTAATTACACACATGCCCTCCCTTGTGAGTCTCCCTCCCACCCACACCCTCACCGTGTTCTCAACCAGACAGAGGCCCAGGAAAGAAGGAAAAGGAGGAAAATGTAAAGAAAGGAAGTCACACCCTTGGCTTGGCGAGATGACAGGGGAAAGAGATGAGGGAAAGAGGGGAGTGAGTGGCTGTGTCCATTCAGCAGTGGGGCTGATGGAGGACAGTGGGACAGAGCTGTTGGTTAGTCCAGCCCAGTCCCCAGGGTGGCCTGTCCATGCCTGTGGTCATGACCCTTAGCAGTTCTGAAGGAAGAGTGTATGCTGCCGGAGCCCAGCATGGAGATGGGTTTCCAGGGGACAGGTCAGGAGAGGCCTGGGGAGGGATCTCACTGCCCATAGCTGCCTTCCTGTCTTGTACCAAAAGTTTGACTTCAGTTTTAGATTCAAAGGATTCAACAACAAAACAAACCTCTTGTTACACACAATTTCAATTTTTTATAGAAGATTCTTTGACTTAATTTAATAAACAGTCATTAAAAGAAAAGAATAGAAATGACAGAAGTGACCGTGCGTGTATTACCAGATTGGGCCGGCAGCCTACACCCAGACTCCAGCAGGCTGGGGTCCCAATTGGGAAAGGGTCCCGGGCGGTGCGTCTGCCCCATGGGCGATCCTTCAAATTGGAGTTTTGGGGTTTCCTGTTTACAATCTCAGGCCACGAACCGATATCGTGATCAGTTTGTGCTCAGAAATGTAGCTCTGGTTTCACTTTAACTTTCAAAATGCTGTTTGTTTCATCTCTAAGATCTATTAGACCACGAGGGGCTTGCCAGGCCTCCAGGGGCTTAAGAGATTCCAGGACCCATTCCCTTCCTTATCTAGAGTGCCGCCTGACTTGCTTGTGCTAGCAGGAGATGCAGGTTTGATCCCTGGGTCAGGAAGATCCCCTGGAGGAGGGCATTGCAACCCACTCCGGTATTCTTGCCTGGAGAGTCTCATGGCCAAGAGGAGCCTGGCGGGCTCCAGTCCATGGGGTCACAGAGAGTCAGACGTGCCTGAGCGCGCGTGGTTGTTACCATCTGTTTGTTTCACCTTGTGCGTCATAAGACTTCTTAGACCCCGAGGGGCTGGCCAGGCCACCTGGAGCTCAAGAGATTCCAGGACCCACTTCTTTTCTTATCTAGAGTGCCACCTGACTCACTGTGCTCGCAGGCAGGCCTGGAATCCGGGCAGGTCAAGAGCAGGTCAGAGCCCTGCTCCCCGCTTCTGAAGCCTGAACAGGACGGTTCTCCGTTTGTTTCCCTGATACTGTCCTGACTGCGGTTTGGTCTCCCAGAGCCGCGACTTACGCTTGTCAGCCTCCCTTCCCTGCCGCCTGGTCTCTGCCCGCCTGTGTCTGCCTCCCAGGCCTTCGTGGCCCTTCTCTTCCTCCTCCCCTTAGTTTGCCTAAATTACTTTCCCAGCTGATTGTTGTACCCTTGGAATAAAAATGGGGAGAGCTAACATTTAACTGGTAACGCCTGTGACCCTGGCTGCCTTCCGACTGCTCCCGCAGAGTAATCCTCGGGTGACCTCATGGAGAGAGGGGCTTGTGATGCCATGTCACAGGCGAGGAAGCAAAAGCACAGGGAAGTCGAGTGACTTTCCAGAAGCTGACGTGCTGATGGACAGAGGCCGTCCAGGCCCGGAGTGGGTCCTTTGGGCTGTCTGTGGTTCACTGAGCCCTGGGAAAGCCGGGCTGAGGGGAAGGTCTCACACACTGCTGCTCCCGGCCAGGCGTCCTTCTCAAATAGAACATGTTCCTCCAAACCGGACTATGGAGTCCCAGAGTGTTTCATTTTGTTAACTTTTGATATTGCAGAATTGCCCTTTGCAGCACACGAGTGCCCTTGTTTCCCAACGTGATGGCCTGTGCTGCGTTCCTGGGACTTTTTACCCAGAGGGGGATCTCATTATCTGTCTGCTCTGTTCTGTGGGCGCGCATGTCTTCTGTGTTGCCGTTTGATTTGTTCCCACTGCTTTGTACCCCCTCTTGTCTGTTGAGCGCTTTGTGAGTGAAGGGTGAGTGTGTCCATGGTGGGTCCCAGAAGGCTTCTCTGCCCACGTGGAGTCTTGCGCTTTCACTGTGGGGCCGGGCAGGAACTGCTCTGCCTGAGAGTGGCGGAGCGGGGGCTGGGCTGCAGCTGGCCTCCCCCTCCAGACCCCCTTCTGCTGTGACCGCAGGGGCAGGGTCCCGGGCAGCGTGCCCACGTGTGTACTCAGGGCGGCGGGGGTCTCCCCAGCCTGGCCTGGGCTCTAACTTTGGGCTGGTGGTTTTACAGTAAAGACGTTCTCGTTACGTGGCCACACCGTCTGAGCTCTTCAGTATTCTGCCTTGGGGAGCTGGGTTCCAGCAGGTACTGTGTGGTTTGTAAAATCTGTCCCCAGTTATCTGTAGATTTTAAATCTGAGTTGTTGTTTTTTTTTTCCAGTCTTTTGTATTAGAGTTCCACTTTGAACCCAACGACTACTTTACCAATTCAGTCCTGACAAAAACTTACAAGATGAAGTCAGAGCCAGACAAGGCTGATCCATTTTCCTTTGAAGGCCCTGAAATTGTTGACTGTGACGGGTAAGAAGATGCCACTGAGCTTCTTTTTCTGAAACACAGGAGATGGTTTTAAAACGTCACAAGTAAGGTAGAAGTTAAGAATAAAGAAGCCTTTTATCTGTTTAAAAGCCCAGCAGAGATGGAAGTCAGTGGAAGAATCTCTCCATTGGGGATGTGACGGCTGGCGCTGGGAAGTGTGCCCCGTGGTTCCCTGGGCCGGCATGTAGGCTGGTGGCCCAGTTTCCCCAATTTAATGCGGTCGTTGGGATGCGCAGTCTCCCAGAGTGATGCAGAGACCATGGAACTAGTCAGCTCCTCTTGACAGGGCCCTGGTGAGTGAGCGGCTGGGTCAGTGCAGGGCTGCGTGAGCACGCGTGGTCTCGGGACCCAGCGCCTTGGTGCCGTAGTCTTTGGACCACCAGGGAGAACAGCTTAGAACACGTCCCCTTGGTTGGTTTGAGACACTTTGGGAAATCATTTTATTCTTGATTGAAGCAGTAACTGAACCAAGGACTTTTCCTGATGAATTTCTCTGTGTGAGTGAGTATACAGAGCTTGATTAAAATTCTGCTGGACTCGGATGGCCAGAATGCTTTAGAAAGATTGTGGCCCAGGCCCAGGCCACCGAGTGAGCCTTCCTCTCCGCGCACTCTCTGTCGGCCAGGGTGACTCAGGTCAGCCCACCGAGGCCTGCCAGCACCCTGGAAGCCGAATGTTCTTCACTGGCCATCTCAGCCCCACCGAGGCCTGCCAGCACCGGGAAGCCGAATGTCCTTCACTGGCCGTCAGTCTTGGCAATGGCCGGCGTGCTTTCCCCATCTAGTCCCGCTCACTTAGTTGTCTTGAGACCTTGTGCCTGAGTGGTGGCGTCCTGTGCGCTGTGGGGTCTGTAAAGGGGCAGCAGTGACAAGCTGCTGACCGGGCATAGTCATGGGAAGGACCTGGCGGGACCCTGCGGAGCGTCTGCGGGGCCACTGTGCAGCCCTCCTGCGCCCGGGGCCTTCGCCTCCTCGAGGAGCGCCCAGTGACCGCTTGCAGGTGCTTGGGTCAAGTTTCTGGTGAAGCACCGAGCTGTGACCTGCTTGCTGGGCACACGGTGACCAGTCTTATCCCTGTAGGTGTACCATTGACTGGAAGAAAGGAAAGAACGTAACCGTCAAAACCATCAAGAAAAAGCAGAAACATAAGGGCCGAGGCACCGTCAGAACAATCACCAAGCAAGTCCCCAATGATTCCTTTTTCAACTTCTTCAGCCCGCTGAGAGGTGAGTGGGCTGGGTTGTGGCTCCCGTACGGACGCAAACGGAATGCCGGCGACCGTCAGGGTGTCCCCTGGCCCTCTGGCAGGCACGGTGCTGTCGGCTGCCCTGCCAGCTGTGGCGTTCCTGGTGGGCCTGTGGGTGCCTGTCCTAGCAGGAAGCCCCCAGGCAGCCCTCAGCTCCGGGGAGGGGCCCGCAGGTGCTCTCACACGCTCACAGCTTACAGGTCGTCCCTCCACCCCTCAGACTGGGCTGTGGTTTTCTCTGTGCGCCTCGGTGTAGAGCGCGAGGCAGTTGGGCGTTAGGTATTGTGACAGACGTGGGCTTTGGGCAGAGTCGGGGCTGGGCAGCAGCACCCGTCCTCCCCTCCCCCAACTCCAGACCCGAAACAGGGCTCAGAGGGCTGAGGGCACAGTTCACGGCCGTCTTCATGTGATGCCCTGCTCCCGAGAATTCGACAGCCAGACCTGCTGGCTGTGCTGCAATACAGACATGAGGGGAGGACACTGTTCCGTGAACAGCAGCCAGTGAGGAAACAGCAGCCCCGCTCCAGGGGATGGTGGCCCTTCGGGCTGTTTGTGGAGGCCACCCGGTGGCGTCACTGGGCTCTGACCCCAAGCTGTGTCTCAGGCTGCCCATCCCCATTCAGTCCCTTGTTTTTCACTGTTGTGGCTGTTGTCTCGGTTTGTTCTTGAGCCTGAAAGGTCCCAGGGTGTGTCAGTTTAGGGGATAAGATCAGCTGTAAACATGTTTTTCAAATTTCCTTGTTTGGAAAGATCCCTTTCAGAGCCTCGCTTGGGAATGTTGGAGGTTTCCTGTGTGAACTCACCGTGAAGAAGAAGGGGTTTGAATCCTAAATTCACTGAGCTTGTTGGACTTTCAGATAATTAATAGCAATTAAGATGGAATTGGAGAAGGAAATGGCACCCCACTCCAGGGTTCTTGCCTCGAGAATCCCAGGGACGGGGGAGCCTGGTGGGCTGCCGTCTATGGGGTCGCACAGAGTCGGACACGACTGAAGCGGCTTAGCAGCAGCAGCAGCAGCGGCAAGATGGAATTAAGTGGACTTGAGGATTTGGGGGGAGTTTAGCAGGGCTCAGAAACTGTGTTGTATTGGTTTGTTCAGTTGCTCAGTCGTGTCCAACTCTTTTCAACTCCACGGACCGCAGCACGCCAGGCTTCCCTGTCCTTCACCATCTCCCGGAGCTCGCTCAGACTCATGTCCTTCGAGTCGGTGATGGCCTCCAGCCATCTCACCCTCTGTCGTCCCTTCCCCTCTTGCCCTGTGTTGCGGTTGGACGGCTCTGAAATGTATCAGGAGTCGCTAAGTTGTATACTTGAAGTGGGTGAGTTTTAGGGTGTGTCACTGTGGAACAGTCAAGCAAGCGACACGCTCTATGAAAATGAACAGAGGAAGACAGTGGGGAAGGATGATGGAGCGGCCAAGGAAAAAATTAAAACGACTTTTCAGATGTGGGAAACGAACACTGCTAGTCCACGCCCCCTTCAGTGTTAGTCCCACTAAACTGGCCCAGCAGTCGGTGAGCAAGCCCCTGTGATTGCTGCCCCAAGGCCAGAGTACCAGAACCTGCATCTCGCTTGCACGTGAGGCTGGGGGGCCACCCTGGGGGTGGGGCTTACACTCCACTGGGGCCCAGACGGCAAGTGCCCCTCGCTGGGCCTGCTCCCCAGGGACGGGCCTCACAGTGGTGGGGCGCCAGGGAGTGGGGGACAGTGCGTTCCCAGCAGGAGCCTCACGCACCGCGTGAACGTCACCAGGCCCTGCTGAGCACACGTCAGGCCTGCTCCTCTGTCGCGCTCGGCTCTGTGCTGGGCTGTCCTGACGTTTGGCACTGGAGGCTCTGTGGCTCAGCTTCAGTGTGGGGCGTGGGGTGCTGCCACCGGCAGCATCGGTGCTGGCACCCCGCCCACCAGGAGCTGTCCCCTCCCTGCTCCTTTGCAAGCAAACAGAAGTAGAGCCCCAGCCTAGCTGAGGTGCAGCGCCTCAGTGCCATGAGGAGGGACTTAGAGCTTCCTGTTTTCTGTTGACTGATTACACGGAGTTACACGAGGTGAAACACCGCCCGAAGCACAGATACTCTTAGACCCTGCAGTCTGGCCTCCGGTGTGCCGTTCTGCTGTTGATACTTTAACCCTCTGCGCGTTCTCTTCTGAAAGTGGCCTTCTCCAGCTGGGCCTGGGGGCTGGGAGACCCTGGGCAGCTTCAGTCTGCGGTGGGAGGAGCAGGTGGGGGGCATCCCGCTTTGGCAATTTCTGGTATACCATGCTGCTTATATGTCAGCTGAGTGTCCCGTGTGGGCTTTAGAAAGGTTTGGTTATCTGTGTAATCAGATGTCTTCTTTTTTTCTAGCATCAGGGGATGGAGAATCACTGGTAAGATTTACATCGTTATTAAGACTCTATTCTGCTGTTAAGGCCTATTTCCCAACTAGTTCGCTGCTTCCTTTTTAACCCGTTCCTGCTCCCCTAAAAACCAGGGGTGAACCTGTGTCCATTGCACCGTGGTGTGGGACAGAGGCGTGCTCTGCGGCAGGGGCAGCCATGTCCTTCAGCCTGCGCCCAGCACTTACCTGCCTCTCCTGTAATATGGCAGCGCCAGCGCCGGGCGCCTTTAAACCAGGTCCCAGGCAGTGGGGTGGGGCCTGGTGAGAGGATGTGACATTTTCCCCATGGAAACAGGTAAGCACCGAGCTTCCCCTCCAGGATGAAGACTCCGAGTTCACGCTAGCCTCCGACTTTGAGATCGGACACTTCTTCCGTGAGCGGATCGTGCCACGTGCCGTGCTCTACTTCACGGGGGAGGCCATCGAGGACGACGACAACGTAGGTGGCCCGGGGGGCCCATGCGGTGGGGCGGTGCTCTCTGGAGCCTGGGGCAGAAGGCATGGCCAAGGTGTCTTGGCGCAGAGCACCCAGTGCCTGAGTCAGCCTGTGCAGTGACGCCGTTCAGGGTTTCCTCTCAAGACCCACAGGCTCACTGCTACATGCAAGGTGTGTGGCTGGGGTGACCCCCAGACATGGGGACTGTCACTCAGCACCACGTGGGGACTCTCAGAGCCGAGTCAAGCTGGCATGTCGCGTGTTGACTACAGAGAGAGAACCTCACACTCCACAGGAAGACGGCTCCCTGGGCCAGCCCTTTCCTGTTGGTCTGGAGGAGCTGGCCTCTCACAGGCAGAGCTTGGGAGCGGGGCCCCCGAGCCATCGCCCGAGACCACTCTCCCTTGTGGCCACGGCCTGGGGCGCCGCCGGCCTTCTTGCTGTGTGGAGAGGTCTCCGTCCTGTCATGTTACCGGAAGCGGCGTGGTTGACGCTTACTCACTTGTGTTGAGCACCCCGCAGTGACCTTTCTGTTGAGGTCTCGGGGGCTCCCGGCCGAGCAGCAGAAGGTGGGCAGGTCTGCGCTGCTCAGCACCCTCCTGTGTGCTGCAGGCCCCGGGGCGGCGAGCGTGGGCCAGCCCGGGCATGCGGCTGCATCGCCTGAGACCAGTGGACTTCTTAGGTGCAGTCTGCCCAGCCCCAGGAATCCAAGAACACGGACACACAGGCATGGTGGATCCGGGGGTCATGAAAGCACCCGGCTTGCTGCTCAGAGTTCAGTTTAGGAATCGCTGGATGTACAGATTGTGATCCAGTGCCGTCCAGTAGCACCTTCTCCATCGAGGGCAGCGTCCTGCCCTCTGTCCACTGCGCAGAGCTGGCACTGCATGATGCTGGACGATGTGAGATACGGCCGTTGGCAGCTGAGGAGCCAGAGGATTGGATTTACCTAATCTGGCCAAGAACGATCTCGTGGCTGCACACTGGAAACCCCCTCCAGACGAGGGTCCGCAGGCCTTCTGGTGATCATATACCCACCAGTGTAAATGCCTGATCATGCGGTGTGTGTATTTATTTACTCACAGTACACGCAGGGCAGCTACTCCTGGTGACATCTGTGTCTGTTTTTATTACTGATGCCATTGACCACACACCACAGGTTCATGGTGTGGTCCAGGGGCTCACTCAGCCTCCAGGCCTGGAGCCCCAGTTCTGCAGGTTCCTGCATGTGCGCTGGAGCTGACGTAACACTCCAGCTACTTTTCAGGCTCCTGACCCAGGAAGCACAGTGGTGTGGGGACAGGCATGAGAGCCCCGGTGTCAGACCTGCTCGGAGCAACGCAGGGGCTGGGCGTCATATCAGGGTGGCGTGCATGCAGGCATTTGGACTTGGGCTTCCACACTCACGTGGGTCACCTTGCTCGGAGCCTTGGCTCTGCCAGAATTTGAGGTGGCTGCACAGAGCTCTCAGAGAATGGTCCAGGGTGAAACAGTGCCCGTGGAGCCTCAGGAAACCAGCACGTGAGCCTGTGCAAGGCTGGTTCCTGTGAGACGGGCCACCCAGCACTGTCAGAGGCTGCTCAGGACACAGGTTAGGAAGGAGCCTGCGACATCCCCACCCTGCTGCTGCTCAGGCCGAGGGGGCGTGCAGACCAGGCCCGACACTGTGCTCTGCTGAGTGCCTTTGAGCTGCTGCTGAGGACTGTGGGAGGGGGGCTCCAGGAAGAAAGATGGTGGGAGAAAGCCTGCTCCTTCTGCAGGTGCCTTGTTGATGCAGCCCACAGGAATGAGGTGCATGTAGTTTTGTTTGCTTCTGGGAGCAGCCTCGTATCTGAGGCTCGGCTGGGAGCCTGACCAGCAGTGTCTTCGGACACACGAGAGGTTGGATCGGGCCGTTCATTCAGCCACAGTGTTGGAGTGTCTCCTGGCCTAGTCTAAACGCCAAGGCTCTGTTGCACTGCCAGATACAGGCGAACGGGCTCCCCCGTCTGAGATGCAGAATGACACGGAGAGTCCTGTGCGTGATGAACCGCGCGGCTGGTCTGCTTAGATCGGGCTGTTTCCCGGTCGGACACGGCGCACCCCCAAGCTGACCGGCTCCTGTGCCCCACCCCCACCCGTAGTCTTTGTTTGGGGCGATTTTCAGAGACTTGGCGTCCCACGAACATGGCAGGACACGGCAGGAAGCTGGCTTCTGCTCGGAGGCCGGGCCACTGTGGACATGGGGCAGGGGCTGGGTCTGGGTCAGGTTGCCACTGCGCTTTGTAAAAATCTCTTTCCTTCCCTTGCAGTTTGAAGAAGGTGAGGAAGGAGAAGAGGAGGTAAGAGTTGGCTCACGTGAGACGCCGTTCCCCAAGGTGGTCCTCGGCCCCCTCTCCCGAGTGGACGGAGGCTGTGGGGTCTAACTGGCCACGATACACTTGTCTTGTGGGGCCCTGCCCCGGAGGCCCTTGGCCCTGGCGAACACTTGCTAAGACACGGCAGATGGGTGGCAGTGTCGAGTTGGACCCTGCGGTTGGCTTACGAAAGCGCATCTTACAGAGTAACCATTTGGCAAACGAAACCCACTTGCTCAGCAGCGTGTTTATTGCAGGGTCATCTGTGGGAAAGGTGTCCAAAGGAGGGATTCGGTTGAGTGTGGGTGATCATGATTGTAGCCGATTTCCTTGTGAATCAGGAGTCCTGTCTGTTCAGCTCGTTGTCCCTCCTTCTGATGCAGGAGTTAGAAGGAGACGAGGAAGCAGAAGATGATGACGATGCCGAGATTAACCCCAAGGTGAGTTGTCTGGAATTCCCGCACCTGTGTCTGCTACGCTGCTGAGCTTTTAAAGCGCATTCCTAGCTTTGAGCCAGGCTGTTAGGAACACGTGCCTGTCAGTCTCTAATTAGAAAAGTGAAAATTGTACCAGAAATATACTCGCATGACGAGCTGCTTAGATACCTGAAAACAACTTGAGTGTTGAATGGCTTTCCAGGTCTTTCTCAAGTCTGTGCCTTATTTATGTAAACTTACTCTGGAGAGCAGCTTTACGTTCCTAAGCTTTGTGGTATAGTCAGCAGCATGAATAAACCTTTTTGTTTTGTGTTTGTTTTTGGAAAAAGTACAGAGATAGGGTTTGGTTTGTCTTGATGACTAGAATAAAGGAGCAGTAGGCATAATTTTAGAGTTGTAACTGGGCTCAGACTAGTGAGGAGATACGTCCCAGTAGCTTAGATAATTTGAAATATACCAGGAAGCTTTGCAGAAACCAGCAAAGAAGCAGCTGACGAGGATAAGTGGCAGCCCCAGCGATTTCACACAGAAGTGAGGTTTAACCTGCCGCCTCAGATGAGCTGGCCTCAAGGAGCTTGCCACTTCACGCGTGTTTACATGCAGAGCTGTTCTAATGCTGTTCTAAAGCTGTATTGAGAGCCGCTTTTCATGTGCTCACGTGAAATTTATGGCTCACCTGCCTCTTAGGACCAAGCACATCACAGCCGTCAGAAGACTAGCTGTGCTCGGCGCTGTGGGCTCTTAAGTAGACAGGGTTGGCAGTCTACCCCGCTCGGGCCCGAGGCTGGCCTTGTGTAACTGGGCCTGAGCGCTCCGTGGCACCAGCTGTGTCTATGAGTGCACGCTCACAGTGGTGCTTCCTTCTGGGGAAGGGTGTGAGTGCGTTTACCACCTCACTGTACCGTGTAGGTACTGCTCTGGGCGTGGGCTCGGACACGTTCATCTTTTCTAAGCCAGCCTGTCCCTTTACGGTGGAACCGAGCACGCCAGGGCCCCGAGTGCCTTGCCCTTTGCCATCAGGTGAGGAGCCGTGCCCTGCCTGCGCCCAGGTGTATGTGCCTGGCTGTTCTGCAGCCCTCGGGGGCCTGAGGCCCACGTTCACAGTGGGATTCCAGGCCAGAGGCAGATGGCTCCGGCGTCCGCCCCCGACTCCAGGGCCCGCCTGCCGCCCGTGCCCTGAGGCACCAAGGCTGCTCACTCCTCCTGTCCTGTCGTCTCTCTCGTCGTCGTCCGCCTCTTCTCTCCATGGCGAGGCCTCCTGTCCTCTCTCATGTCTGGTCCTTGTAGAAGAGCAGCCTCACCTGCTGACTGCAGGAGGAGGGGACGGCCAGGGCTAACCCTTCACGAGGGCCTCCGTGTGTTTCGCCGGTTGGGAGCGGGCTAGAGGGACTGGGGCTCGTGGTGTGCGGGCCCTTTGTCAGCCGCACCTCGGGGTCTGGTCTGGTCCTCTGGGGCCGTGACGGGACACTGCTGTCTCGGTGCCCCTCTTCAGAGGGTTCTCAAGTCAGTCTGCCACGGGCAGGGGGCCACGCAAGAGGGGCTGCTCGGGCGTTAGAGGAGCAGGTCTGGGTGAGAGGTTCCCCATCTCAGGATTGGTGTTTCGCAGCCCTGTGCACCGTGAGAAACTGTGGCTCTTTCCTCCTGTTTAACTTTGTGCATTTCATTTTCTCTCATGCTGATGGTTCCTTTCAATTTTTCTCCCCATTTAGGTGTAATTTTTGTCTGTTAATCATTCATACGTTTCTAGGTAAGGTGGAATTCCATTCATTCATACCTTCCAAACGTGTGGTCTGTGTTGTGTTACAATGCCACGCTGTGACTGGTAGCGTGTCCGGGACGCTCGGCACGTGCGGGACTGCACGGGGCTTTCTGAGAGCGGGTATGCACTTTGCAGACCAGCCGACAGAAGCCACATCGGGCTCCTGCTGGCCGAGCCCAGAGTTTGTTGCCAACCAGGTAGCGGCGGTGTCACTGGTGTGGTGTCTCTGTTGACAGTGGGGCTGCCCCCCCTTCCCGTCCCTCCTACCCCCGCTCCCCCCCACCCCCAGTAAGAGGACAGAATAAGGGGCTGGAGCCAGGATGCCCGGGCCCCCAGCAGGACCAGCCTGCTGCCCACTGTGATTTTCTCCCCCACGTGTCTGTTGCTCGTTCGTGCTTCTCAAGTTCAGGTGTCCTGCAGTCCGCAGGGAGGAAAGGGTGGACGTTAGTGTGCCAGGACGTTCTGCCTGGGGAGCTACTGGCGCCAGCGTCCTGTTGGCATTGGTGAGTGCTGTGGAGGTTGCCGAGGCGTGTGTGGCTCAAGTAAGAGAACCGGCTCCAGACCAAGGCAGTCCGCCCTGGCCCCTGCGGGCCCCCCCACTTCCTCGTGGCTCTGCCCGTGTCACGAGCCCCCCTCACAGACTCTGCTGTTGGCTCCTGTGGGAAAGGGAGGGAGTTGCACACAGGAGACCTGTGTGAAGCCGGGGTGGCAGTGTTGGCATCTAGGCGGGAGCAGGGCTCCCAGACTGCGCTGGTGTGGGGGGCTCCCGGAAGAGCAGAGCTGTGTCTGCACCTCAGAGCTGGAGAGGGCGTCTGTCTGCATCACCTCCCTTCACTCAGGCGGGCTGGCTTTCTTAGGAAACCGAGGCAGGCAGGCGGACGCAGCTACAGAAGTCTTTGGTGGGTGACATGCACACCCACCCTGGGTGCCGTCTGAGGAGTTAGAGCGGTCGTGTCTCCTTGCTCTTGGCCCCCACTGCCCGTGTTGTCCGAGGGAGGTCACCAAGCCCGCTGGGCCCGAAGCCCCTCTGCTCCCTGCCCCCAGCCAGTGAAGTGGGCCATCTTTGAGCAGCCCAGCGTGTCCTCTGGCAGAACCAGACGCTCACACTGTTGAGCGTCTGTCTCCAGGTCCGGAGCCCCTGTGGGGGAGGCTGCTCCCAGGACTGGGCCACCAGCGCTGAGACTGGGGTGGGTCGGTGGGGGCCTACCCTCTCAGGCAGTTGCTATCTGTGAAGGGCTTTCTCTAAACGCCCCCAGCGGGCAAGGGGTTGGCTCTCTCGTCCCTTGATGAGACAGCTCGGGGTTTTGACAGCTCGTGACATGAGGGCGGGAGTTCCTGCAGGTTGTTTTGGCCTCACGGGCCAGAACCCGGTGTCTTGTTGACAGAGTTCGCTCTCGGGACTGCAGGGCTGTGTCACTGCTCCAGCCTGGAAGTTGCGTCCGTCTGGACGCTGGCCTGGGGTGGGGCTGTGCTTGGTGTTTGGGAGGCAGCATGCCACAGGCGGCCCCTCTCGGCCGCCTGGTGAGCTCCCCTCCACCTTCCCCACCGCCACGCCCATCCCCACCGCCCGTCCTAGCCTTGGGGCAGCCAGTTCCCGCCAGCGTCTGCAGCCTCCGAGGTGACCAGCTGGTGATGCGTGCTCGTGGCAGAGAAGCTGTGGCCCTGGAGACGGCGCGCTGAGTTGCGTGCTGCTCCGTGTGACATGGCCCCCCGTCTGCCCACTGTGTCCATTTCCCTAGAGGGAGGCAGTGCCGCGTCCCAGGCCCGAGCCTCCTGCCCGGGCCCACCCCCTCGGCCTCAGCTCTCCAGACTGGAGACACACGCCGCCCCTTGTCCCCAGACAGCTGCACGCCACTGCCCCAGTCCGGAGCACCTCTGCACACCCAGTGAGTCTGGAAGCAGCCTCTGAGCCCCGTGGCCACGTGTCCGGGCTGTCTCCAGGCCCCCTTTGAGATGACCGTTTGAGTTAGGTCTCTTCCAAGTAGAACTTCTCGTCAGGGTGCTCGCTCTGGGCCCAGGCTCCGGGTGGTATTCCTGGGGAGTGTGTGATGAGGCGCTGTTAGCCCAGTGCTGGGCGGGCCCGGGGCCAGGCCTGGAGTGAGCATCCCGCTTGGCCCTGTGCTCATGCACTTGGCGAGAGGGGCTCAGCCTGGGGCCTGTGCTCACTGTCTTGCCTCTGTGCATCCTTCACACGTGGGCTTTTCGTCCCGCAAGTGTGGGTTCCCACAGGACGGCTTGTTAATCCTCAGTGTTAGTTGTGTTATCCCAGATGTTTCTTTTACACTGTGTGATGCCAGTTTTTTGTAGACTCTTGGACATGCCAGGTTATAGTCAGAGTAATTTGTCATCTTCCCAGCCAGAAATCATTGGCTCAGAAGTATTGGTGAAATCGTTGTCTGTTTCTGAGGCTCTTGTGGTCTCCACACAAAATTCATGGGGTTGCTAAACAGGTTGAAACGCTGTGAGCTGTTCTCCGTTAGACTGTAGTCACGTGAGACTGCTCTGGGGAGTGGTCTCCCGCTCCCTCTTCTGGAAGGCTAGCGTGCCCGCTGGGGGGCTCCTGGGAGGGCTGGGCTTTGTGCAGCTCTTGGTGGCCCCTCACCCACTGCCATGACCTGTCCCCGTCAGTAAGTGGAGCTCTGAGGCCTGGGCTCGGGGGCAGTGTGCCCCAGGCAGGGCCCTGAGGCCCGGTCCATCCGGGCCTTCTCGCTGGGCCGGGCGCTCCTCTGGTTAATTACTCTGTGCCACTGAAGGACCTCCCCTCACCCTCAGATCCTCCTGTGACAGTTAGAGTGTCTTTAAACAAGAAAAGGCAGCCCCACTGTGCACTTGTTTCTGGGAAGTTAGCTTATTTTTTTTGTTACTATTTTCAAAGTGTATGTTAGCAACCAGTTCTTTAGTCAGAACAAGAGAAGTATTGAGTCTTTGTTTTCGTTGTTGGATGGAGATGCGAGCTGACGGGTTGCCTGGTTCTCTACAGTCTCGTTTTCTCTCGTTGACAGAAGGAGCCCAGCCAGCCCTCGGAGTGCAAGCAGCAGTGAGGCGCCCGCGTGGACAGTGCTCACACCTAACTCGTTTTCAAGTGCATGATTTTCACTTTAACTTGTCCTTTTACTTTATTATTTTGCTTAACCTGTACAGTGGCAGCTCAGATGCATTTCAGAGATAGGTTTAATCCCAGCACCCTCTACGGCCTTGGGCACAGCTCAGTGGACTCACCCAGCCCTGCCTTGGGGAGGGCCCTGCAGATCGCGTTGGGGGATCGCTGGGCGCCAAGGGCACGTGTCCAGGGGTGTGGTTCCAGGGCATCTCGAACTGGCTCAGCCTCTGCCATGAGGACACCCACGCGCCGTCTCCAGTCCCGGCAGCGCCAGCGCGGGTAGCCACCCTTCTCACACTGCTCTGTCTTTAGTTTTATTTTCCTCAGGACTGACCCTGAGGCTCCAGCTTTTGTGGTTCATCTCGTATTTATTTTATCTTTCACGCTGGTGACGGCTTGGGGGTGTCGTTCAAGTTTCTGAGACCCTGTGGGGACCAGACACCCGGTGCCCTGAGCCGGAGGTGCTGGTCAGGCTGCAGACCCTGCGGAAGAAGCTGCTCCCTCAGGACACGCGGACCATGCTTGGCCTTGGGGACGGGGGTGGGGCTGTGTGCAGAACCAGGGTTTGCCAGGCTCGCGGGGAGGGGCTCCGGCTGGCAAGCACGGCTTTCCTCCGTAGTGCAACACGTCTTGCTTTCTTGTAGCTCCCATTTCTTGGCCCCACACTCATTTTGTCTTAAAAGCCTTGGGTTCCGAGCGAGCTGTCCTTGGTGGCGTGTGGGTTTTGAGTGTGTGACCTCTGGCCCGGGGAGTTCAGGCTGTGGCCAGGCTGTAGAGTGCTCAGCCTTACTTAACGATACATTTGTAACTGAATACAGTGTTTTCAATTTGTACAGAATAGTTAGAATATTCTATTAAAGTTGTGAACCATGGACCCAGCGTGTGTGTCTTCCTTGGGGGGCCGCGGCGGGTGGGGCTGCAGGACGCCACTCTCTGGGCGCTGGGTGTGGGCGGATCCAGGGCTTCGGGACTCCTGGTTTGTCTTTGTTCCTGAGGCGCGCTTCCCTGTCGATGGGTTGGGGTCCCCGTCCCTGAACCCAGCAGAGTCATTTCTCAGCATTTGCAGGTTTGCACCCTCCAGGTTGGAAGGTTCCAGAAGGGACGCTTCCTGAGCGAGCCGTGTGCCGTCGGCTTCTGGCCGCTGCTTTTCCGGGGTTTCCTCCTGCCCCCTTCTCAGGAGCAGGAGCTCGTCCCAGAAAAGACGCTTCCGGCGTGCGGGCCGCGTCTCCGCAGGCCCTTCCGGTTTCCGGGGTTTGCGCCGCCCCCTTCCCAGAAGCACCCGCTCCCCGGGCCCCTTGCTCCCGCTGCACGGCTGGGATTCTGCCGGTGGCGAGGCCGCGGCGCCCAGAGAGGCAGGAGGCGCCAGGGCGGGCAGGCAGGTGGCTGGCCGCCCCCCGTCCTCACAGGGGTCCAGCTCACACGACGCCCGCCTGCCTCCGGGGCCAGAAAGGGGAGGGCGGGAAGCGCGGAGCATGGCTGAACATGCGTTCAGGGACGACTGTAGAGCTGGAAGGTCTTGACTGAAGTGTCTGCGCGGCCGAGCCTCAGACCCCAGCAGTGGGCGGTGGGGACCCTTCCCGTGCCCGCCCCAGAGGCCAGCAAGGAGAGGCTGCCTTGTTCCCACCCACATGCAGCCAGTAGCCCATCCTTGGAGAGTGCGAGGCCCCCACATCCCCGCCCTGTCCCCCCAGGAGCCCCCACTCCAGGCTGGCTGCTGTCACCGCCGACCCGGGGCTCTCCATGACCGCGCTGATGACAAGAGCGGACAGGGCGGTGGCGCACGGCACTGTGCCCGGGGGGCCTGCAGGAGGCGAGCAGACGCCATGGCGCTGGGGGCGCCTTATCTCGCTGCCGGTGGTCCCTGTCCCGCTGTCCTCACCAGCGGGCGATGGACCCGAGTTCACGCCCGAAGCAGCGGCTCCATCCTGAGCGCAGAAGGATGCTGGGCGAGTCAGGCGAGCAGCTGCTCTTCGGTACGTCGGTGGACGGTGGTGAGCGTGGGGCAGGTTGGTGTGACGAGAGCCAGAGAAGACGGTCAGGTTCTCTGCCCAGCACCCTGTAGGCTTCAGGAGAGGAGGTGCGTGTCACCTGGGTGCGAGTCTGTGGACATGGTTCGCGGTTTGAGATGGCCACAGGGTGGGGCGGCCCCTTGCTCACCCCCAGGAGACAGGAGGGGTCGAGTCCCCTCCCTTGACGAACTCCTGGAACACCCAGGACCGAGGCACCGCCCTGGCCCTGGGGAACATCTGGGGTGTGTTGGGAGGAACAGGACCTGTGTGGTGAACACGCTCATGTGTGAGTGCACACCGGAGCGTGGAGACGCGGGTGTGAGTGCAGCTGGCACACGGGAACGCCTGTGTGAGCGCACACCAGGGCACGGGAGCATTTGTGTGAATGCACACCAGGGCACGGGAGTGCCTGTGCAGGAGTGCACACCAGTGCGTGAGAATGCCTGCGGGAGTGCACGCTGGTGCGTGGGAACAACTGTGTGTGCACAAGTGTGTGGGAGCACCTGTGAGAGTGCACACCGGTCCATCGGGAGACTGGTCAGTGCACACCGGTGCGTGGGAGCACCTGTGTGCGGGTGTCCAGTCATCCCGTGTGGAGGCTCCCAGCTCACCAGGAGGCCGGACGGAGGTGCTGAAGACGGGAGAACCACTGGGATGGCCCCTTTCCGCATCCCCTATGGGGAACCGTGTGGCAGACGAAGTGGGTTCACCTCCGGACAGTCGGGGTGGAGGGCGGCATGTTGTGGTTACTCAATGCGGTACTGGGTTTTGCTTCCCCTGTGGGGTAGGAAGGGTGGGCGAGGGTGCCCGGCGCTGGGGCCTCAGGCTGCCCCTTGGCTGTTCTGGGTACACTTGGCAAGACTGCCGCGCGAAGCCCTGCAAATGTGCCCTCCCCACCAAGCATTAGGGCTCTGACTCCACGGCCACGGCCCCTCACCGGCCCCCAGGTTCGGTCAGGCCTTGCCGTTGCAGCTGGAAGGTCACAGAGCATCCAGGAGCATTGCCCAGAGCCATCAGCCTGGAGGCAGCGGGGCGGTGGCACTCGTGGTGGCACTCAGCTCTGCCTGGAGCTGCAGCTGCCTGGGCCCAGCGCTGCCTGTGCGGACAGGCCTCCACCTCTGCCCGCTGACTGCCGCGAGCCAGGTAGAGCTTGGATGGCCTGGGCGCCCGCCCAGCCTTCACGACGCTCCTCAGGGGTCCCCTCCAGTGGTCTCTGCTGTGAGGCTCCCCACGCCCTCCTTGCTTGGTCGCAGGCCCCAGGGCCTGGTTCCCTGCCTTTCCCAGGGCCTGCGCCTCGTCTGTCACTGCGTCCTCAAAACCGAGGGGTGGACTCCGGGTCCAGGGGCCACTCTGACCCCCTCCTCCGCCAGCCTCGGCACCCCAGCTTCTGGGAGACACACGGCCCAGCACCCAGGCCTCGGGGCAGGAGCCCCGGGCTGAAGGCGGCCGCAGTGGCCGTGCACCCCACATGGGGCAACCCTTGACAGCAGGAGCCCAACGACACGGGGGTCCCAGAAGTGTCACCTGAGTGGGTGGGGCCTGGGACGTGTGCACACTTGTTGCGTGGGGAGGTGTGGTACACGTCACTGTAGCTGAGTTTTCACAAGCCCCACAGATGGGGGTGGTTCCACTTAAAACTCTGGTTTTGCTCTTATGGGTTAGGGGTTTTGGCCCCAGGGCCTGGCGTGGGCACCAGCCCTCCTGGCCCCTGGCTCACCCTGGTGGCCGGCCTGCCGTGTCGGTTCACAGCCTCCACTCTGGGGCAGGGGCCCCACAGAGCTCACTTCTTCCAGGGCCCAGCTGTCCCCCCAGGCCCACGGATTCCCCCTTCAGTCCAGGCCGTGACAGGGCCAAGCTGACTCAAGCCAGTGGTTCCTGCCCCCTGAACTCTTCCCAACCAGGGGGGCGGGGTTGGGTGGGCTCTCCCCGTAGGTGGGTGACTAGGCTGGACAGAGAGGGGGTGGAGCCCAGGGTAGGATCTCTGGCCTAACGTCCACTCAGTCTCTCCTCCCTACTCCCCTTTACTGCCTCCAAGAGTCCAATGGGCCGGGCAATGCTGGCTGGGCTGCAGAGGCCCAGTGGGACAGGGACCACCTCCAGCTGCGCCGCCAGCCAGGCCCCTGGTGGATGCAGGTGCTGTGCCGGGGGCTGGGCCCTGCAGGAGGGCACGGTCCCGAGCACGGGTGACCCTTGGCTAATGGCCACCGTGCTGGACTCGGGCCCCTGCCTCCAAGCCCTTGTGAGCAGCTTCCTTCCTGTGGGGGCAGGCATTTCCCCTGGCCCCAGGCTCAGGGCAGGGCCACATGGGCCACAGGAGCCCATGACCCCAGACCCAGCCATCCCCCGACTCCCCCAGAGTCGCTGGCAAGCAGTCCCCGGCAGCAGAAGTTCCGGGACCCTGCTGGCCTGGGCAGGCCTCTGAACTTGCCCTGACGCTCTGGACACCTCAGCCTCCTTCTCACAGCCCCGGAGCCTGTCTGTGGATTCCCACCAGGTGCTGGCCCTGGAGACCCCCATGAGTCCCGCCTCCTCAGGCCACTGGAAAGGTGCAGCCCAGCTACACTCCAAGGCCAAGGCACCATGGTGTGCCTGGGTGCAGCCTCCACCCGCTCCGAGGTGTCACTGCTGGCCCAGTCACCAGCCCATCTGGTCACGCCAACAGCTCGGAGAGGCGGCCAGACGTGGCTTTCCATGACAAGCCGACAACCCCGGCCTAGTGGGGATCCACGCTCGTGGGGCCTGTGGCCCTTGCACAGGCCACAAACGGCCTCTGTGGTCTTCCCCGGGGGCTTCCCAGGGCCCTTCTTGCAGTCGAGCATGCCTGCCCGTCTGCGGCCTGCCCAGGTCTTGGTTCTGCATCTGGGGTCTGAGTGGACCCATCATTTCCTGCCCTGGGGATTCAGGGAGGGGAAGCTGGGGTGCGAGGCCAGAACTGCCTCCTTCCCAGACCCTGAGTACAGGGCTGGCTGCCCACACCACCTCCCCAGAGCCTGCAGGCTCAGAGCCCAGGGCCTCCGTGGGGCTCGGGCATCCTCCTGGGGACAGAGGCTCCTGGGGACAGAGGCTCCTGGGAGCGGCGCTGGGCCTCCACAAGGCTGGGGCGTCCTCCTGGGGACAGAGGCTCCTGGGGGTGGAGCTGGGCCCCCGCAAGACGGGCGTCCTCCCGCCTCAGGAGGTTCCAAAGTGGGGCAGGGTAGATGGCTACAGAAAAGGGTGGGGTGGGCAGGAGGCAGGGAAGTGGGTGCCAGGACCCTGGTCCTCAAAGTGGGAGGCACAAGGGGACACCTGAGAGCATGAGGTGCCTGGGCTGGTCTGAGGGGGCCTGGGGACCCAGAGCCAGGGTGCCCGGCCCCTTAGCAGCTCATGGGTGGGGGCTGAGATGGGGCTGGCAGCTGGCAGGGGTCTCATGTAGAGACCTGCCCGAGACTGCAGTGCCCAGCGAGAGGCTGATGCGCCAAAGAAAGCAGAGCCTCCACCCAGAGGAGGGGCTGAGGGGACCCCCTGGCCAGGTCCCTCCCCACTGCTGGTCCCCTATCAGCCACCTCCTGGGGCAGCCCAGGCCCCTCGGAACGTCCCGAGCCTGCCCTCCTCTCCTCTGGCTCCCCTCCTGGCCAGGAAGTCTCCCCTGCCAGACCACAAGGGGCTCTGTCTCCTTGTTCACACCTGGGGAGAGCCAGGTGATGTGGAGAAACCCTGCTCACCTTGAGGACCCAGCTCAGAGTCACTGGTGGTCTCAGCACCTGTGGTCAGCTGACGACCCCATCACTCTGTCTCACACGGGCTCTCATCTGCCAGCCACCTGGCTGCAGGCCCGGGGGAGGGTGAGAGTGGGTGGGCGGGGTTGGGGGCAGGCTCACTATCAGAGCCCCTGGGGGCTGTGTCAGTGTCCTGGGGCGGCTGTCACAAATGACCACGAAGTGCGGAGGCCAGAAGTCCCGGATCAAGGTGTTGGTGGGACCACGTCCCCAGCCAAGACGCTACAGGAGGGTCCTCCCGCCTCCTCAGTACTTGAACTGAGAACTTCCAGATGTACAAGTTGGGTTTCAAAGAGGGAGAGGAACCAGACGTCAAATTGCCAACATCCACTGGATCATTGGAAAAGCAAGAGAGTTCCGGGAAAACATCTACTGTTTTATTGACTACGCCAAAGCCTTTGACTGTGTGGGTCAAAACAAACTGGAAAATTCTTAGCAAGACGGGATTATAGACCACCGTATCTGTCTCCTGAGAAATCTGTATGTGGGTCAAGAAGCAACACTTAGAACTGGACATGGTACAACGGACTGGTCCGAACTTGGGAAAGGAGTGTGACAAGGCTGTATGTTGTCACGCTGCTTATTTAACTTATATGCAGAGTAAAGTGTTAGTTGCTTACTCATGTCCAACTCTTTGCAACCCCGTGGACTGTAGCCCGTCTGGCTCCTCTGTCGGTGGAATTCTCCAGGCAAGAATACCCGAGTGGGTAACCGTTCCCTTCTCCAGGGGATCTTCCCAACCCAGGGACTGAACCCAGGTCTCCTGCGTTGCAGGCAGGTTCCTTACCATCTGAGCCCCCAGGGACCGCCTTATACGCATGGCGCATCAAGCAAAATGCCAGGCTGGATGAGTTACAAGCTGGAATCAAGGTTGTCTGGAGAAATATCAAAAGCCTCAGATATGCAGGTGATACCCCTCTAATGGCAGAACGTGAGGGGGAACTAAAAACCCCTTGATGAAGGCGAAAAGCTTTTTTTCCACAAAGCTGGCTTGAAACTCAACAGTCAAAAAACTGAGATCATGGTATCTGGTTCTATCAGTTCACTTCAGTTGCTCAGTCATGTCCAACTATTTGCAACCCCATGAACTACAGCACATCAGGCTTCCCTGCCCATCACCAACTTCCGGAGTTTATTCAAGCTCATGTCCTTTGAGTCGGTGATGCCATCCAACCATCTTATCCTCTGTCGTCCCCTTCTCCTGCCTTCAATCTTTTTTAGCACTTTTCAGGGTCTTTTCCAATAAGTCAGTTCTTCACAGCAGGTGGTCAAAGGATTGGAGCTTCAGCTTCAGCATCAGTCCTTCCAATATATATTCAGGACTGATTTCCTTTAAGAGTGACTGGTTTGATCTCCTTGCAGTCCAAGGAACTCTTAAGAGTTTTCTCCAACACCACAGTTCAAGAGCAGCTCAGCTTTTCTTTTATGGTCCAACTCTCATATCCATACATGACTATTAGAAAACCCATAAGTGTGACTAGCTGGATCTTTGTCGGCAAAGTAATATCTCTGCTTTTTAATATGCTGTCTAGGTTGGTCATAGGTTTTCTTCTAAGGAGCAAGCATGTTTTAATTTCACGGCTGCAGTCACCATCTGCAGTGATTTTGGAGCCCAAGAAAATAAAAGCTCTGTTTCCGCTGTTTCTCCATCTATTTAACATGAAGTGATGGGACTGGGTGTCATGATCTTCGTTTTTTGAATGTTGAGTTTTAAGCCAGCTACTTCACTCTCCTCTTTCACCTTCATCAAGAGCTCTTTAGTTTCTCTTCGCTTTCTGCCACACGGGTGGTGTCATCTGCATATCTGAGATTATTGATAGTTCTCCCGGCAGTCTTGATTCCAGCTACAGAGTACATCATGTTACATGCTGGGCTGGATGAAGCACAGGCTGGAACCTGGTCCCATCAGTTCATGGCAAATAGAAGGGGAGAAAGTGGAAGCAGTTACAGATCTTATTTTTTTGGGCTCCAAAATCGGTGATAGTTGAACCATAATGAAGGCTGAGCGCCAAAGAATTGATGTTTTCGAGTTGTGGTGTCGGAGAAGACTCTTTAGAGTCCCTTGGACTGCAAGGAGATCCAACCAGTCCATCCTAAAGGAAATCAACCCTGAATATTCATTGGAAGGACTGATATGAAGCTGAAGCTCCAATACTTAGGCCACCTGACGCAAAGAGCCTACCCATTGGTAAAGACCCTGATGCTGGGAAAGATTGAAGGCAGGAGAAGTGGGCAACAGAGGACGAGATGGTTGGATGGCATCAAGTCAGTGGACATGAATTTGAGCAAACTCCAGCAGATGGTGAAGGACAGGGAGGCCTGGGGTGCTTGAGTCCATGGGGTCGCAAGGAGCTGGACACGACTGAGCGACGGAACAACAGCATCCGTGGATGGGCAGCTGCTTGCACGTCTGGCTGTTGGGACACTGCTGGGAACAGGTGTGTGACCATGAATTCAGTTCTCTGCTTTCACTTCTTTTGGGAACAGACCCAGAAGGGAGACTGTTGGATGACATGATAATGTTATTCTTAATTTTTTGATGAAACACCAGTACATTTTTTAAAAAGAACAAAGGTCAGTCGCCACATCGAGAGTGGGCCTGGGGTGGGGTTGTGAGAGAGCAGTGCTCAGAACTTTGAAATCATTTCATCAGTTTCTTAACTTCTTATATGAACAATTGGTCATTTGTTTTGGTAATTGTTTTAAGTAGTAAAGAATTTGATTAAAATATACATGACAGGGCTTCTTCCCTGGATGGCTCAGTGGTAAAGAATCGATCCCGGGAAGATCCCACATGCCGCGGAGCAGCTAAGCCAGGACACTGCAGCTACCTAGTCTGTGCCCTGGAGCCCGGGGGCCGCAGCTACTGCGCCCACGCGCCCTGGAGCCCGGCCACAACGAGAGAAGCCACCACAGTGAGAAACCCGCGCCCCGCAATGCGAGAGGAGCTCCCATTCTCCGCAGCTGGAGAAAGCCCTGCGCTGCAGTGCAGGCCCAGCACAGCCTCTGGAATTTACGTGTGTGTGTACATATGCATAGACATGTACACCGAAAGCAAAGCCCAGATGACACAGCCCCACCCCAGGTGCTGCCCGAGACTCTGGGGTCGGGTGGCTGGGAGCAGGATGCCCCGCCTGTCCTGGGATGGCACTGCCCAGGCAGCTGAGCACCGTCCAGGAGGTGGTGGCCATGCCTGCCCACTCGTCCTCTCTCCTTTCCCGTATTCTGCTCGTATGTTCGTCTGAGCGTCCAGAAGAGTCCCTTGTCTCCCAGCTGGCTCCCCTCTCCTCTCCCCACTCCATGACGATGGGAGAGGACCCTCCTCTCAGCTCCCGCAGGCCTGGACCTGCCCGGCCCTGTCCCCACCTCGGGATGTCCTAGCTGACCAGTCAAGGAAACAGCCTCCACCAGCATCAGTCACTCTGACTCCAGAGAGCTGGGTTTCTTGGGCAGTAAGGTGGTCCACTCATGTCCAGAAACATTTCCTAAGCACCTGGGCTGGACCCCGAGAGTCCTGGAGACTAAGACACTTGTCTCTGCCTTTCCAGGACTGGCAGTGACTTCTGAGCAGGGTACTGATGGATGAACAGAAGTTCGCCAGGGCCCGAGGAGGGGGACAATGCTCTGGGTAGTATGACTATTTCTCATTCAATCTCCAGTGCCTTGTGAGGTGGGGGCGTGCCCGTTGGACTCCAGCTGAGGGGGTCAGGGACACGGCCCTGAGGGACCAAGGCCGGGCTGATTGTGAGAGCCTGGAACCAGGTGGGGACAGGCCTCCTGCCTCCTGCCCTTGGAGCTCTCACTTTTCCCAGGCCACAACTTTGAGGAGAGGAATTGAGGACAGGCCTGAATCTCAGGCCAATGGACTGTGTCAGGCTCAGGTCACGTGGTGTCAGGCCATCTCTCAGATGCTGCAACTCCAGGCAGCTTGGGCCTCCCCCGCCCTCCCCAGGCCCGCACTGGAGCAGTCAATGACACCCCAAGTTGTGTGCTTGGTGAAAGCCAGCTTGAGGTCATGCCCGGCAATCCCAGAGGGCTTCCTGGAGGAGGGGGACTTCCAGGCAGGGGAGCAGGGCCGTTCCTCGGGGCCGTTCCTGAGCACTGCCACCCACAGGAAGAACATGGCAGGGAGCCCCAGGCTCGGGGCTGCCATGATGCACAGCTTCCTCACAGGCTGCCCTTTGCCAGGCTGGTTGTGCTGGAGCCTAGAGGCCTGGCATCGTCACCGCAGGGAAATGACCTCATGGGGAGTTTTGAAGAGGCGCCCTTGCTCCGCCCCGGCCTGCCTGACACCCTCACCCAGCTGGGAAGGAAGGCAGGAGTCCCCAGCCGGATGTTTGGGGACCAGTCTCTGTCTGCCTGCTGGAAGGGGGTCCCCTCGGCTCCCTGTGAATCCCGGAAGCGGCCCTTGGATAAATATTAGTAAACTTGGCTCAGACCAGTGCTGCCTGACGCCGGTGTTGTGAGGCAGGGCCCCGCAAACACCCCCCAGCCAGCACCCGCTCAGCCCCTGAGCAGAGCCAGTTCCTGCCCCCAGGCTCAGGGCGCGGTCGGATGCGTTTGAGGCCCACTGGCTGGCTGTGTGACCTCCGCTAAGTCACTCAACTCCTCTGAGACCCCTTCTCCATTCCTTGCAGAACAAAGAAAGCCTCCCCAGTGGCCGCCAGCTCACGGGGTGACCCGGAGGAAGAAAGCAGAGCGACACTGGCCTCCCCAAAGTGCCAGGCCCCATCTCTCAGGCCAGGGCCCCCCCTGCCCCCAGCACCAACTCAGCCCAGAACCCGCTGGGGCCGGAGCTCCTTGTGGGTGAAGCCCGGGTCCACACTGCACGCCTCCGTCTCGGCCAGGAAGCCAGCCTGGCGGGCCCTCCCTGCTATCAAACAGCTCGGGGGGTCGCAAGGTGAGCCCTTCGCTTTGTCCTCACATTCCAAGGACCCTCCAACCGGCCTGCGTGGGAGGCGGGAGCAGGGTCCCCTCCTTGCTCCAGACCCAGCTGGCCTGGCTGAGTCAGGCAGGCAGACCTCCGGCTGGTGGGGGTGCAGCTGCCTGGTGGGGGTGGGGAGGGTGCCAGTGGACTCCCACCCGATGACCTGCCCTCCCAGCTCCCATGGACCCTCCTTCAGGACACCGCCCCCAGGCCGCTGGTCACTGGCTGGCCCTGGGGGTGCCTGGCCAGTGGGGACAGGGAAGAGCGCCAGGTGGGCCTGCTGATCACCGCCCGCCTGGCCTCACCTCGTCCTCCCCGGGGCTTCCACCCCACATCTGAGAAAAGGGGCATGAAGAATGCCCCCTGGGACCTGGCTCAGCTGGCTCCTCAGGAAGCCCTCTCTGGCACCCTGGCCCCCCCCAGGGAGACTGCCAAGCTGTCCTCTCGGCCCCACGACCCACAGCGCCCTCTCCACACCGAGTGCTCCCCAGGCAGGCAGGATTCCTTCCTTCTCCTCCAGGCCCCAGCACCAGCCAGGCCTGCAGGTACCCAGAAGATGCTCAAGCGACGCTGAGTGTCTGTGGTGTGCCTCATCCTGACTGAGCTTCCACTGCCTGGCGCCTGGGTCAGAGTAATGGCCAGAGGGCCTCAGAGGGGTCCAGGCAGGGTGCCAGGCACCCAGCCAGCTCACAGTGGCTCCCTAGAGGCAGTGGTGGAGAGCTTGGCCCTGGTCTGCCTCCCTGCATCCCCCAAAAGCCCAGGACACAGAACCTTGGGAAGGAGGGTCAGCAGGCTCACCATTATCAGCTCTGCTGCGATGCTTTCAGCGATGGGGAAGTCACCCCTTACATCTCTGCCCTTGCTGCCTTGAGGGGAGCTGTGTCTCCCCGCCCCCCACCCACCCCGTGCTTGCGTCATCCTCGGCCTGCTCCCCTGCTCTGCGAGCCTGCCGATTCCTGCTCCCCCGTGCTGCCCGCAACCTGACCAGCGGGCCCTGTGCTTGTTCTCTGCTCCCTTCCACAGGCCAGAGTCCTGGGCCCAACTCCACCTCTCAGCTGCCCCCCTTCCACACCCCTGTCCATCCACTCAGGCCTGGCCCGAACCGCCCATCTGAGCCAGCCAGCGGCGCCCTCATGGTGACCCTGCAGGGCCCGGGCTGGGAGGAGGCAGGGCCAGGGCAGGTGGCAGAGGGCCGGCTGGCGCAGGGTGGGCCTGCACCCAGGAGGTCCCACCTGTGGCTTCATGGTCCGCCTTCGTTGCCTTGGTTATTAATCCTTTTTGAACCAGAGTACCTGCGTTTCCACTTTGCACCAGGAGGTGGGGTGGCTGTCACACCCAACAGGACTCAGCTCACCTTGCTCCCTTCGCTTTGCAGTACCTGCCCAGGTCATAGCCAGGTAGGCTGTTTTGAAAGTGGGGGCCCTGGAGCAGGTGGGGCCCCACAGATCAGATCCCCTCTGTCGGCTGGACCCCCACACCTGGGAACCCGGCAGGAGCTAGTAATCACTTCTTGCTCCTGTTAAACCCTTTAAAAGACGATGATGAATAAGAAGACTAGTCTGGCTGGCAGGCATGACTCGGTGGCCCCCAACCCAGCCCAAGCCGACCCCCTCCCCAGGCAAGCACCAACCCCTTTCCCACCCCCTAGGCTGCCAGGCCCCCCCGGCAGGTCCCCGTGTGTCCTCCCTACACCCCCACAGTGGAGAGGCCTGGAGGGCCTGGGAGGAGGGCTGACCCAGGAAGGGAGCTGGAGCAGCCTCACCTGCCCTCACACTTGCTGGACACTACGGGGAGCTGTTCTAGCACTTTCTGTGGGTTGCCAAATCTAACAAGTGGCTGTTGTCTCTTAACGGAGTGAAAAGTGAAGCTCCCGACACCTGCTCTCCGGCCGGCCCGAACCAAGGAGGAGAGGGCCGGCGGGCGGCAAGGTGGGAGATCAGGTCGGCTGGGGCAGAGCCCCTAGAGGGTCTCCCCAGGAGGGACCCCCGGATGTGCAGGAACGGGGCAACCGCTGCCTCTGCCCCACAAGCCCTGCGCTGGGTGTCAGGGCGCCTGGAAGGTGGGGGTCTGGGCTCCGCCATCACCCTCCCCGGGCTGGTCCGGGCCACGGGTGCTTGCCCGGGTCTCGCGGGCAGTGAGTCACAGCGGGCAGGGCCGGCCACCGCGCATTCCTCCGTGGGGCCGGCGTCCGGGGAGGGGTGACTACCGTGAGTCGCCCCACCGGGCTGGGGGTGGGGGTTGGAGCGCCGGGGAATCGAGGGAGCGGGGCGCAGGCTGCAGACACGTGGACTGGGTGGCCCGGGGCGAGGATGCTGTGTGCAGCCCCGGGGCGACCGCGGCGGGCGGGGAGGGGGAGGCCGGAGGGGGCGGGGCCGGGGGCGTGCCCGGGGCGGGGGGGGGGCGGAGCGCGCCAGCGCGGCCACTATAAAGGCGGCTCCCACGCCGCCGGAGCGCATCCTTCACTCTGCCATCCATCGCTCGAGCGTCGTCTCCCTCCAACTGTCAAGCTGGCGAACATGAGGAGCCCCGGAGAGGTGCTGAGAGAGGGCGAGCTGGAAAAGCGAAGCGACAGCCTGTTCCAGGTGTGGAAGAAGAAGCGCGGCGTGCTCACCACCGACCGCCTGAAGCTGTTCCCCACCGGCCTCGGCGCGCGCCCCAAGGAGCTGCGCTTCCACTCCATCCTCAAGGTGGACTGCGTGGAGCGCACCGGCAAGTACGTGTACTTCACCATCGTCACCACCGACCACAAGGAGATCGACTTCCGCTGCGCGGGCGAGAGCCGCTGGAACGCGTCCATCACGCTGGCGCTCATCGACTTCCAGAACCGCCGCGCCCTGCAAGACTTCCGCAGCCTCCGCGAGCGCACCGCGGCCGCCGCGGCCGCCGCGGCCGCCGCGGAGCAGGAGCCCGAGGAGGCCGGGGCGGGCGGCCAGTCCTAAGTCCCGCCGCGGTGAGTGCCGGCCGCCCGCTCGCCCGCGGCGCGCGGTGGTTGGGGAGGACGATTTCGGTCTCGGACGTCGGGTGGAGGTCCTGCCCCGTCCAGGTGTCAAGAGGGGACCGGGTGCCGCGCTGTCGCGGCGCGCCTGGGGCGCGCGGGGAGATATCGCTTTCACCTTCGTTGTAGGGGCCTTGGGATGCCAACAGGCTGGACCCTGGCTGGCTCAGCCCCCGGGCTCGGGCACAGCTCCCTGAATCCTTCTCTCTCCACAGGACCATGCGGGCCGTACCATCGCGAGCCCAGAAGATGCCCGGGGAGACAGAAGCCGCGACAGCACCTAACTGCTGACCAGGGCAAGGATATAGCCCGGTGCTACTCTACTTCACACACAATGACCTTTCCGTGCTGATTCACTGAGCCTCACAGAATCCGCTGAGTGGGGAAGCTAAATAGTTAGCTATCCACATGGCAGCCCACTCCAGTATTCTTGCCTGGAGAATCCCATGGATGGAGAAGCCTGGTGGGCTACAGTCCACGGGGTCGCAAAGAGTCGGACACGACTGAGCGACTTCACTCACTATGTATTTATTTCGATGGTACCTGTATCCAAACCATCTGTCTTAATGTTTGTATTCCACCACCATTCCAATAAATCACTTGATTCATTCTCTTTTCTATCAGCAAGTGTGTGGTGCTTTATGTGGGAGGGGAGTCGGTGGTCCCTTCAGTGGGTGTTGTTGGAGGGAGCGGCCACCCCAGGTGTCGGAAGGGCAAGGAAACACGCTTTGAGTGCTCACGGTCATCTCCCAGACCCGGGTCACCCTCTCCCAAGGTGGGGGGGCGCTCCCCGGGGGGCCCTGGCTCACTCCGGGTGTGAATGGGAAAGCTGGGACCCTGCTTGCTGACCAATTGGCCCTGTGTGGCCCACGTACCTCCCCATCCAAGGGGTTCTTGCGTGCCTGACCTCAGCTGCCCCCTCCCGCCCCCTCTTGCTCACCTGCCCATCCCCGAAAAGAAGACCTCAGGCCTCTGACTGCCCACCTGCTGCTCTCCTCTTAACCCCACCCCGGGCTGGACCAGCTGTCAGGCCCTGCTGGCCCGTACCTGACGCGTTGGGCCAGCGAGGCAGCCAGTGCTTCTGGGCAAATGGGAGAGCAGTCTGCGCCCTGGGCAGGAGGCTGAGGCCTCCGAGGGGCCCGGGATGTGTCATCAGGAGGGAGGGCTGAGATTTCTGACCAGTGGGCAGCTTCCGCCCTTCCAACTCTGGAAGTGGGGCGTCCAGGGTTGCCCCACAAGCCTTGGGATGGGGAGGGGAGATGTGTCCTTCCACCTAGAAGTTCTGTTGGTGATGAAGAAGCCAAGGATGGGAGAACAAGATGGGACACCGATCCTCGCCTGGCTAGGGCACCTTCACATCACCTTTGTGGCTGGAGGGAGCCAGGTGTGGGGGTGGGAGATGCCGAGGTGGGGGCAGTGAAGGGCACCAGTTGGGCCTTAATGTCGGTCTTACCCTGGGCTGGGGTGGGGGCCACCATCACAGGCTTCCTGACTCACTGGGTCGCTGGAGTCAGGCTTGGGGGGACGGGGGGCAGTCCTGCTGGGAGGCTGGGTGCTGGGTCCAGAGAAGAAACCATTCCGGTGATGAATGTTTTCCTCCACAACAACACCATGAGGCCCCAGGGCAAATGGGAGGGGGCTCCTCTGGAGAGGAGAGGCCAGCTCCAGGGCCCCCACTGACCCAGGGGCACCTCCATCCTGCGCCACCCTGGAGATCTCTCCCGCCAGAGGCTCTGGTGGATGACGGAAGTCAGGGAGTGAGGCCCGGGCGCCTCACCAGTTCCTGGTGGGGCTCAGGGGGGGTGGGGTCTGACCTGAGCCCTGGGGCTGGGAGAGTGTATGTGTGTGTGTGTGTGTGTGTGTGTGTGTGTGAGAGAGAGAGAGAGAGAGAGAGAGAGAGCGCGCATGCGTGTGGATCTCGGCTCTCAGAGTCTCCTCCAGAAGGGGCCATGGAATATTCCAAGTTTAATAGCTTTTGTTAAAAGTAGCCTGTGGGGGAAGGGTGGCCGTCCTGGTCTCAAGGGCGTCTGCAGACACCCGACAGGGCTGTCCTCTCCACGCTGGCTCTTGGCGCGGCGGGCTGCCCTGTGTCTGCTGCCCTTTTGCCATGGACTTGGGCTGGAGGTGGGGGGCGGCCGAGGAACGGCTCCCTGGTTCTCAAGCCTGGAGGCCTGGCTCTCTACCTGTTGGGCTCCCCAACATGAAACAAGGGTTCTCTTCTTCGGACTTTCCCCAAGCCTCAAATGGCTGACCTTTTAGAACGACCCTGTCCTCTTTCTGTTCACCGGCGGAAGCAATTTCAAGGGCTATGGAGGGTGTGCAGGCAGAGTGTGCTTGGCAAGGGGTCGGTATTGGGGCTGCGGGTGAGCAGAGAGCTCCATCTCTAGGGACGCGGGCAGAGTCGTCTGGATGGCAGCAGGAAGGATCCCTTGCTGGCTTGGGTGGTGGACTCCAGGGCTGGGACCCACCTCACGCTGGGATGCTCTTGGGCGATTCTTCTCTCCCTGGACCCCTGGGGCCCAGCTGCAGGCCTTCTCCTCCAGGAAGCCCTCTAGCCTCCAAAGTGGCACCCCACCCCCTCCCTAGACCCCCCGTCCAGCAGGCAGGAGCCTGCAGAAACCAGGCTGCGAGAGGTCCCAAGGGAGTTTATTGCCAGTCTGCCTGGGGGCCAACGTCACTGGGCTCTGTCCATCTTCCGGGGCACAGGCTGCTTCCAGAGGACCAGGAGGACGATGAAGTTGACGGCGAACTGCACATGGCCGAAGACGGGGACGCCGAAGCTACGGTACAGGAGGCCGCCCAGGGTGGGCCCCAGGGTCCGTGTCAGTGGCTGCACAGAGGCACAGAGGCCCAGCATGGTTCCTGTGGCGGGGAAGGGCAGGTCAAGTCCGGCCTGGCCAGTCCCTGAGCATCACTGCCCCAGCGGCCCATGTCCTGGACACGGCCCAGGCCTCCCTGTCCCACCATCCTCCGCTCCGCACCCCAGCTCGCTCCCCCTGGCCTGCCTGCCCGTCTGCCCCCTGCGGGCCACTCATGGGGAGCACTGCGGCCTCCGGCTGTGGTGCCTCTGCCCTGCTCCAGAAAGTGCCCAAGCACGGGCGGAGCCGGGGAGCCGGGCTCCAGGTCGTGGGCCAGGCGCCACCCGCCCCCCCCAGCCTGTCAGGGACACAGCACCCCAGCCCAGCTCGGCCCAGCCTGGGGAGGCCCCCATGTTGGGGGTGGGCTGGGGTGTAATGTGGGCCACGATACACTCCAGGTCACCCCCGTGGCCTTAACTGCCCACGAGTGGACTGGAGGGAACGCCTCCACAGGGCCAGAGACGAGATTTAGGTGCTCAAAGGACGCCCCCTTCTTTGCAGCTGCTCCCCAGGCTCACCTAGCTGCCTGCACCCCTTCTACCTGAAACCCCTGCCTCTACCCTCCCCTTGTCAGCTGTGCAGTATGCAGGCCACCAAGCAACGTGTGCCCCCAGGTGCAGGCTGCGCGGTCCTCAGAGGCTCCTCTCCGGCGCTGGAAAGCCCCGCCCGCCCGTGGACCAGGTGGGCGTGGCCTGGTGAGGCCCCGCCCAGGCTCAGGGCCCGCGTCGGGGGAATTTCAGAGCAACTCCTCCCACCGCCCACAGGCCCTGCAGACACCAGGGAGCAATTACCACCCCCTCTAACGTCTCCAGTTCCCAGGCTGGCGCTGGGAACCAGCTCTGGCTCCTTCCGAGTTGAGGGGTGGTGCCCCTGGCACCTGGGCCCGCTCCTCTTGCTTCCTTGCAGGCCCTGCCCTCATCTCTCCAGGTCTTCCCCTCCTTCTTCCTCCCGGCCTCTGGGCAGAATAGGCTCACTGCCTCCAGGAAGCCCTCCAGGACCAGTCTAGCCTCCCAAGACCACAAAGTCAGATCTAGGGGACCCTGGGGGTTTCCAAGGCAGCCCTGAGGAGACGCCTTGTCCGGCAGCCTCCCCACTGTCAGCGGGGCGTCTGAATCTGTCTGCCGCTCCTGGACATGCAGATGGATCGACAGAGGGTCAGCTGGGACCCTGAGCTCTCTGGCCCTGCTGCTGCAGAGGCCTTTGACCGCAGCCAGCCCACAGGAGCCCCTGGCCTTGACCAGCACTATGCATAGGGCAGTGTGAGGCGGGAGCCTTCGGAGCATCAGGTCCAGGGACCGCCCCTTGCCACCCCTGCCCAGTCCGCATTGGAAACTCCCTGGCCTCCAGAAGGAAGGTGGGTTGCAGAGTGGGACTCGGGGGTCTGTGTCTGGGGGTGTCTGAGCCCCACTGGGGGGCCCAGGGGCTTCTTAGATTAAGGCTGCTGTGAGCCTCCGGTCACTGGTCCCTTGGGAGGCACCTGAGCCTGTGCCGGCAGGGATCGGGAGGCATCCCGGCGCTGGCCCCACCTCCTTTGGCCTCCTGCCATTCTCTGTGCCTGGCCCTCTTCCTAACCAGCCTCTGCAGCAGCCTTTCTGAGCCTCACCCCACACCCTGGCTGGGGCTGGCCTGCGATGCCATCTTTCCTCGCCTTTTTAGTGAAACCCTGTGCATACTTCAGCCAAGCCAGATGCCACCTCCAGGAAGCCCTCCTCCCTTCCCCCAGGCTGGCCTGGGGCTGATCAGCAGGGCCTGGTGCAGGGTTGGCTGGGCTGGGTGGCGGGCAGGATTCTCACCTAAACCCTCTTGTGGGCTGCCACCCTGACCCTGCCCACTCAGACCCCTGGCCACCCATCCTACCCAGTGCCCACTTGGTCCCCACTCAGGGCAGCTGCTCTGCCCCAAACTGCTCATCAAGCTCCCCAGAGAGCAGGGCCGGGGAGCCCCCCAGGGCCTGCCCTTCACCCGGCCCAGGGACCTCACTCACCCGTGTCTGAGGTCGAGACGGCCTTGGTCAGCATGCTGTCGGTGACCACGTTGAGGGCACACAGGCTGAAGACCAGGCCGGGCATCAGGAGGCAGAAGTGGAAGACATTGGCCATCAGCGCCTGGCGGGAGGCAGGTGGAGGCTGTGGTGACTGGGGGGCTTGCCCACCCCTGAGGTCCCGCTGAGGTGGTCCTGAGTGGGAGTTGGGGACAAGAGAGCCCCGGGGCTCAAGTGATGACTGGGCACCTGAGGAGGGTCAGCGGAGAGGGCCTGGGACCCTGCTCTCTTCAGGGATAGCGGGACGGGGTGGGGGGAGTCTCTCACCATAGCCAGTCCCACCACGCTGAAGACCAGCACGCTGGCCCGGAGCAGGGCTCCCTCGGAGAAGTGGCTGCTCAGCCGCCCGATGACCAGGCCCTGGATGACCTGGGTGAGGGTGAGAGGGCGGAGGTGGGCACGGCTGGGCCTGGGAGGGTGTTTGGGCTGCGGCTGGCGTGGGGGCCTCCCCTGCTGCCCATGACCCCTGGGCCCCTGCCACCAGCCCCAGCAGCGACAAGGCACAGGGCAGAGGGGCAAGCCTGAGAATCCATGATGGCCCCAAGGTTCTGGGGAGACGAGGCCTGCAGCCTGGGGCTCACACACGTGCACACACATGCACCCACCCACGCACACACACGTTCCACATCCAGAAATTATTGCATCTCTGCTGTTTCAGGTGTGAAGAAAGTGAAAGTGTTAGTCGCTCGGTCATGTCCGACTCTGCGACCCCATGGATTGTAGCCTGCCCCAGGCTCCTCTGTCCATGGGGTTTTCCAGGCAAGAACACTGGAGTGGGTTGCCATTTCCTTCTCTAGAGGATCTTCCGGATCCAGGAATCGAACCTGGGCCTCCTGCGTCCCAGGCAGACTCTTTCCCGTCTGAGCCCCCAGGGAAACCCTGAAAGGACCGGTTAACTCCTGACAGGGATGGCGGAGGCCTGACTATGGGGCGAAGAGCTCACAGTGTGGCCCGGAGTCCAGCCCTGGGGCCCTGGGGAGCCCCCTCCCAAGTGCCCTGGCCCACCGCCACACTCCTCTGCTCCCTCTCGGCCCTCTGGTCTGGGAGCTGGGAGCTGCCACAGATGGGGAGGCTAGGGCACGTGGGGGCGGGCGGTGGAGGGGGCTGGACTGGGATGTGAGCCCAGGGCCCTGGTGGCCGTGTGGGGTCCTCCAGCAGCTGGCCCTTTCGAGGCCTGGCCCTGGCAGGCAGGTGCCTCGGCCACCACCTACTGGGGGCCAGGGTCTGGGCCAGCGGGCCGCTACTCCCATGATGACCGGGTAAACTGAGGCCTGGGGTCTCAGAGTGGGGTGGGGTGGAGCCCAGGCTGGTGGGCTTTTCCTGAGCCTGGGCAGGAGAGGAAGGGGCCACAGGCTCCCCGAGAGACACCTCCCCCACTATTGCTCAGCCCTCCACCTCCAGCTTTGTCCTCCTTGTCCTGCCCTCCACTGCCCCCCACCAGCTCAGCCCCAGGGTCAGCCAGCCAGGGGCTGGGTTAAGGTTCAGCTCCCCTTCTGCTCTCAGCTCCTCCCCATGGAGGTGGGATGAAAAGCCCAGAGCCGGGACACCCTTGACACCTGGGATGTGACTCAGAGGACAAGCCCAGCCCACAGGCCGTTCCCAGGCCCGGGTGAGGCTCCCTAGCTGGTCCCTGCCTCTTCCACCAGGCAGGCAGGAAGTGCCCGGGGGAACCATGAGGCTGGAGCAGCGCCCACTGGAGCTGGGGGTCAGTGTCCCTCTGGGCTGTGTGACCCGGGGTGGGGGTGTGTCCAGTCCCATGGACCAGGAGGGAGCCCTCTCCTTGCTGCCTGCCTGGCATCATGAGACTGTCTCAAACCACAACCAAGGGTGTCTTAAAAAAAAAAAATTCCCACTTTCACACTTGCTTATCTTCATTTTGTTTGTTTAAAGGGAAGATCTACTTGACAAGTTTCTTTTAGTACTTGACACCCCAGAGGAAATCAACAAACCAGGAGCGAGACTGAAATCCGTCTCCACTCTTCATACAGACCCCGAGACCAGGATCCTGATGTGCTGGGAGTCAGCTCTCCATTTTCCCATTAACTTAAAAAAAAGCCTAAGCTTTCATGCCTTCCAGGTTATTACATGAAACCAGAGTTAGTAAACTAGTAACTAGAGTTAGTCAGAAATTTCACTTTCTCCCAACCCTCCCACCTGGAGACCCTGTCCGCTCACCCAGCCCACTCCCTGCCTCCCTGGCCTGAGCGGCCACCGCCTCCCCCAAGGTCACACGGGCACAGGCACCCAGTTGCCCCTGCCCACCCCTGCTCTAACACAGCCTAGGGGCAGGGGCAGCCAGCTGGTAAGACCACACCCGGCCTCCACAAGGCCCCACCCACAGCCAGTACATCTGAGCAAATCCAGGTCCTTCTTGGCTTTGCAGCTCACCCCCCATGCAGGCCTTCAGAGCACAGTCCTCTCCCCTCCGGCCGTCCGAGCCACCCCAGGGCCTTTGTACCTGCAGCCCCTCCCTGCAGTCCTCTCTCCCTCCGGGCTTCTCCCTGGGCCGCGGGAGAGCCCCCAGCTGGCTGGCCCCCCTACTGAGGCAGCAATCGCTGCCCTGCCAAGGGCCTGATTCGCCTGGGTTTTGTCTCCCCTGACCCACCAGACGCCTAGGTGGTGGGGGCTGGTCTCTGTTCCCCCTCCAGGACACAAGCTCCATCCCTGCAGTGGCCTAAGAGCTCAGTGGGGGGCCTCCCAGGAGAGTTCTCGAGGGACAGAGGGCTGCAAGTGCCCCCCAGGGGAGGAGAGTGAGTGGCATCCCTTCCAGGTTAGGACCACCTGGGCTGTCCTCATTGAGATCCCAACCCCAAGGATCCCCACACGCAGGGAGCTGGGGGACGCGGTGAGCCCCTTGGGTGGGGCAGGAAGAGCTTTGCCAGGGCAGCTTCAGCAGCAGCGGGTTCCCCTCCCCAGAGCCACGGTGACCAGCCCTACCCTGGATGGGATGGAGGTGGCAGAGGCCCTCTCCACAGACACAGCTCAGGGCCTCAGCTGCCCCCACCTTCGCCCGCAGGACTGAAGGCCCGAGGCCTGGCGCCCAGCCGCTCTGCAGGCTGCCCCTCCCCAGCCCCTCTCCCTGGTGGGCCTGTGGGAGGGTTCCCAGGCTGCACCCAGGCTCCCCCCAACCCACCTGTCCACCCCATCATCACAGGCACCGGAGCCCCCGGCCCATCTCGGCAGGCCCACCCTCACCCTGCACCAGGCTTGAGGCTATCAAGGTCCATCCCTGGGGGTCTCAAGGGGTCTGCCAACTTCAGCCAGGGCCTGGCCTCAGTCTCCTGGCCTCAGGGAGCCCAGGATGAGCTCAGGCCCCTGGCAGGCTGGGAGCGGCTCCTTATTTTACTTGTTTAAAATATATATTTTTTTAAATTTAAAAAACTGTTATTCATTTATTTTTGGCTGCAACACACACATGCGGGATCTCAGCTCCCGCACCCAAGGATCCAACCTGCGCCCCCTAGAGTGGAAGCCTGGGGTCCTAACCACTGGACCGTCAGGGACGTCCCGGGAGGGGCCGTTTAGAACAAGGCTCCAGTGGCCCCAGTTCAGAGCATCCGCGTTACTGTTTTCTGTCTATCTATTTCCCCCACCAGCCTGGCACTTCCCAGTCCACGCAGCCAGGCCCACTGCAGCAGGGGGGCCGGCCCCTCCCCGGAACGGCTATTTCAGTCCGGGGTCCAACCCAGCCCCAGGCCCAGAGGCTCGGGCGGCAGATGGCCTGGAGGTGCTGGGACCGCCACCCGCTTCCGGAGAGGTTCAGTGCTCCCTCCGCCGTCCGCCAGATCCCAGAATAGCCCCTCCCGCGCGCCGGCTGTCAGGCAGACGTCCCGGGGGGCGGCAGACACGTCGCCACCTGTCCCCACCACAGTCGCCCCGCCGGTGGGCAGGCATGGGGCACGCAGAGCCCGGCCGTTCTCCTGATCACGCGCCCCCCCATGGGGGTCCACTCCCCACCCCCAGCTGGCCTGGCACCACCGGTACCCTGGTGGACGCGGGGAGGGCCGTGGGCCTCTGACGTGCTTCCTGATGGGAGGTTGAGGGCTCGCCAGTCCCCAGTGTGGATGAAGCTCTGCTCTCACCTCTCAGATGGGACCCCCTCGGGCAGATGGACGGGCAGAGAGTGCGTGTGTGTGCGTGCTAAGTCGCTTCAGTCGTGTCCAACTCTGTGCAACCCTATGGACCATAGCTGGCCAGGCTCCTCTATCCGTGAGATTTCCCAGGCAAGGATGCTGGAGTGGATTGCCACGCCCTCCTCTAGGGGATCTGCCCGACCTAGAGGTCAAACCTGCGTCTCTTATGCCTCCCGCGTTGGCAGGCGGGTTCTTTACTGCTAGCGCCATTTGCAAGGCTCAGGCAGACAGGGCATGTGGGTGCAGATGCAGGCGTGGGAGCCGTGAGCAGGGAGGGGGGACAAGCCAGAAGTGAAGGTGGACGGTGCGCCCGAAAGGTGGGCACTCAGGATGGCTACCGTGCTGCTCAGAAGCCGAGGGGCTGGTCTGCGAGGCCCTCGGACCCTGGGAGAGCCGGGAACCCACCCGCCCGGTGCGCCCGGCACCACTCACCATCTGAAGGACCCCGAAGAAGGACATGAGGTAGCCGGCCTGGGCGGCGTCCAGCTGGAAGAAGTCCATGGAGATGATGGAGAACATGACCATGAAGAGCCCTGGGCGGGCAGGGGTCAGGGGCCAGAGGTCAGTGGTCAGGGCTGTGCAGCCGTGCCTGTCTAACCCCCTGACAGTTGGCCCACCAGGGCACCAGGGGCCTGCCCACGGTGACCAGCTCAGGGAGGACCAGTGCGAGCCTTCCCTGAGGTCCTCCCTGGCGGGCCTGCCCCACGGGGCCGCCGGAGGCAGTGAGAAGGTGACCAGAGCTGCCCTTGCCTGGGGTGGGCAGACCCCAAGGCCCTCTGGGGGGGTGAGGGGATGGGAGACCACGGGGCCCGGGCACGCACAGTGGGAGGGTTTGGCCCCAGAACTGAGGTCGATGATCTGGGTTCCCATCACCGTGCCCCCTGAGTGTTCTGGGGGCAGGTGAGCTGGGCGGGGCTCCCCGGATGGCAAGGGGGGGCATTTCTGCAGAGGAGGAGTTAACCCTTTAGCGCCCACGTGGGAACGCCTGAGCGCCTGTGAGCGAGGCCTCACAGTTGTTCTCTGCAAGGCTTCCTGGGTCGGAGGACCCCCGACACGGGCTCGGAGGGGTCTCTCCTGGGCCTGACGGTGCTCAGGAGCGCCCTCAGGCCCCCGGGAAGGGATGCAGGGGTGGGCGGAATGCGTGTGTCCCCCTGCAGACTCACTGTCTTCTCTCTGACTGTCCTGAGAGGCCTCGGAAGCCGCTGGGCAGGGCAGCAAGAGCTTTTGTGAAGCAGGGGTGACTGGGGCCTGAAGTGAGGGGGAGACCCTTGGTCTGTCCTCCTCCTGGCCCTGGGGTGGTCAGGCCTGCACCAACCTGTGGGCCGCACCCTCGCTGGGACAGATGTGGGCCTGGGGCCCAGGGGGTCTTGGAGCATGAGAGGCCGGGCAGAGGAAGGGCTGTGCTCTGGCCACGGACCCCCGGGACTCTGGGCTATAGACCCCGGAACTCCCAGCGGCAGACCCTGGGACTCCTGGCCGCGGACCCCCGGGACTCTGGGCCGCGGACCCCAGAACCCCCAGCAGTGGACCCCAAGACTCTGGGCCGTGGACCCCGGAACTCCCAGTGGTGGACCCTGGGACTCCCAGCCGCAGACCTCCGGGACTCTAGGCCTCGGACCCCTGGGACTCCCGGCCGCGGACCCCCGGGACTCTGGGCCGTGGACCCCGGGACCCTGGGCCGTGGACCCCAGAACTCCCAGTGGCAGACCCCAGGACTCCTGGCCGCGGACCCCTGGGACTCTAGGCCGTGGACCTCCGGGACTTTAGGCCGCAGACCCCGGAGCTCCCGTCTGCAGACCTTGGGACTCTAGGCCATGGACCGCGGAACCCCCAGCCACGGACCCCCGGGACTCCGGGCTGCGGACCCCGGAACTCCCAGTGGCGGACTCCGGGACTCCCAGCTGCAGACCCCTGGGACTCTGGGCCGCGGACCCCTGGGACTCTGGGCTGCGGATCCCGGAACCCCCAGCAGCGGACCCCCGGGACTCCCGGCTGCGGACCCCTGGGACTCTGGGCCATGGACCCCGGAACTCCCAGTGGTGGACCTCGGGACTCCTGGCCACGGACCCCTGGGACTCTAGGCCGCGGACCTCTGGGACTCTAGGCTGCAGACCCCGGAGCTCCCGGCTGCAGACCTTGGGACTCTAGGCCATGGACACTCCCGGCCGCGGACCCCAGAACTCCTGGCCGCCCCGGCCGGCCCTGGACTCACCTATGGGGAGGCCGCAGATGACCTTGACCAGAAACACCGGCAGGACACCTGGCTGCAGCAGCAGGCGGGTGATGGCCTTCAGATCAAACACGCTGGCTTTGGGTTTCCCTGTGGCACGCGGAGTGGCTGTCAGCCCACCGGACAGCGGCTGAATGCCCCTGGCCCTGCGGGCCCATTGCTCGGGGCACAGCCCCTGCCGCCACAGCTGCTCTGGCTCGCTGTGGTCTTGGCAGTGTCCCTGAGGGAGGGCTGGGCTGGGGGAGCACGGGCCCCAGGTCCAGGGTGCTGGCTGCTGGGCCCGGAGGGCTCACTCCTCACACTGGCTGCATCCCGAAGGGGCATACCTGGGGGCTGTAACTGGCCAGCTGCGTCGGGTAGGGACGCCCCGCTGGGACACGCCTTGTGGGCCTCTGGACCAGTGTACCTCCTGGGGCTCACCTGGCAGGGCTCACCTGGCGGGGTGGTCTGGGCGTGGACGCTGGCCCCCTTGGTGCTGGCTGGGATGCAGGTGGCGCTGAGGAGGGCTCCCAGGAGGGTGACCACAAGGGCCGCAACGACCGGACACTGAATCCTGGGGGCGGCACTCGTGGTCACGGGGGCTCGGGCCCCAGGGCACACAGGCCCCCTGCCCCTTCAGCCGCACTGGGGCTTGGACAGCTTGTGCTCAGCTTGCGCCCCACCCCTCACACCTCCCCAGGCTTCGGTCTGGAGGGCGGGACAGGGGATCCTCAGGGCACATTCACTAGGGGATGGGTGAAGGAACAGACCCTCCCGTCCCTGGGGGGTCTCTGAGGGTGGGCGGCCGTGGGGGCGGGATGCTGAGCCCCAGAGGGGCGGGGGCAGGGGCCTGGAGTGGGCAGCCACGGTCCCGGGGACGCACGGCTCCCAGCCTGTGAGGGGTGAGAAGGCTCCCAAAGGACAGGGTTGCTGTGAGCCCTGGGGGCCGTGTTTGGGGAATGGGACCCAGCAAGGGGAATGCCCCCAGACTCCCCTGGACACCCCTGGCAGCACCAAGAGTCCCACCCACCCTGGGGATCAGGACACTGAGGCTCCCAGGGGAAAGACCCGTTCCCCAAAGCCTTCCGGCCTCCGCCTCGGCGGGACTGGAGGGGCTGCCCAGCGTGGAGGCTGAGAAGGTGACTGTTGCCCTGGGTGACTCAGGAAAGGCACAGTACTGGCTCACAGTGAGTGGGGTGCCAGGTGGCACTGGGGCTGGGGCACCAGGAGCGGCTGGAGATACTGGCCCCGATGTGCCTGGTGGGCCAGGGCCTGGCTTTGAGTCTCAGCCCCACACGCCCACATGGAAGGCCGAGGGACTCCTGCCGGCCCATCTGTGTCTGGGGGACCGTCAGCCCTCCCTGCCCTCCTGGGGAGGACAGGCCGGCACTTAGTGAGTCTCAGGAGGCCCCACTTCCAGGAGGGCGTTGGGCAGGCTGGGCCTGCAGGGTGGGGGGCCTTTGGCCCCTAGACCCAGGACACAGCCCTTAGGGCGCCTGCCCACCTGCCTGCGCTCCCACCAAGGCTGTGACTCATTCTCTCCCCTTGGCTTTCACTCCTGAGGGCGTGCTCCCCTCCTTGGGTCAGCGCATGGACACTCAGCCTGCGACCCCCCAGGACCACAAGGGCGGGCCTCGGCCTCCAGCCCCAGGCAGGCCGTGTGTGTCAGCCAGGAGCAAGGGCACTGGGGCCTGGCCTTTCTGACTGTCCCTGTCTCCTCCTGAAGGCTAAAGGAGAGAAACGGGAGCTTCTTACTGAGCCAGGCTGCATGGACCTCCAGGCCTGGGCATGGCAGAACACCTTGCCTCTCCACAGCAGAGAAAACTCCTACACATCCTGCAAGGGCCCTCTCTGTGAGGCCCTGCCCTCCTCCACAGCGGGTACCCTATCCTCTGAGAAGGGCTTGCTCTACTCCAGGGCCACTATCTGCCCCCCTAGGGTGCGGGGGCCTGGGTGGGACCCTCCTCTGAGACCCCCGTGGGCCAGACTGTGGACCAAACGGACGACAGCTGTCCTGGCCCAGACCCCATCAGTGTCCTGGGAGAGGCTCCCTGTGCCCTCAGACAGGGCAGCCATGAGCTGCCCCTGACTCTCCTCAGACTTCAGAGAGAGGACTCTCCCGCCCCAGCTCCAGCACAGGTGCCCACATGTGCACACGCACAGCTCCCCGGGGAGCCCCGGGGAGGACAGGGGTCTCCTCACATGGGATCAGGGAAGCCCGTGGGGACTCCGTACAGAGAGGCTGGGCCCCGGCTGCCCTCATTTCTGGGCTGAGACCTGCCAGGGCTCATACTGCTGGTCAGGGCTGCAGCAGGCCCTGAACCCCGCCCCCTCCACGGGCCCAGCTCTGGTCCCCCGGCCGATGCCCACTGCCCGGGATGCAGAACGTTTGGACTTTCTGGCTGCCCGGGTTCTGGACAAATGGGCGTGTCCATCGGCTGCCAGGTGGGAAAGGTCAGAGGACCCTGGACGCCCCGGGAGACGTCCAATGTGGGTGGGTTTGAACCCCACAGCTCCTTTCCCCAGATGGCAGGGACACGCCAGCCCTGGTAGCCAGAGAGAAGGGCCTTTTCTTCAAGACTGTGGCCTCCGAGGCCCACACGTCACTGCTCTAGGCCTGCCCGGGCAAGGACAAAACGAGCTTTCTTTGCCAGAGGCCCCGGAAACGCGTGAGAGCAGAGGCAGCCACTTAGACGGTTATTCTGGGAGGCTAGTGACAAGCGAGGGTGGGCAGCTGGGCGCCAGGCCCCTTCTCTGGGGGTTCTCTCCTGTCCCGTGGGGGGTGGCCAGTGAACTGAAGGGGCACAGGGCCGCTGGCAGGCCCCGGGAGGGCGTGGGGGCCCCCGCTGGCCGGGGAGGCCGGGATGTCCTTCTGCATGCAGAGCGCTCTCCGATTCCCCCAGACAAGACGGCAGCAAGGGGAGTGCAGGACGGGAGGAAGCTGCCCACGGTGGGGGCTTCTCAGTGGGGACGCCCTCTCACCTCCTGCCCCTGCTCGCCGCTGCTCTGTGGTCGGCGCACCCCCCGAGTCTGCCCTCGGCCCAGGCACCTTTGGGGTGCAGCTCAGGCAGGTGGGGCTCTGGGCCGTCTGGCGCCTGGCTCACTGGACCGCTTTTATTTAATACAAACTGGGCGTGGGCCACGAGGTAGGCAGGTTCGCGCCTTTGTCCACTCACTCCCTCTTGCCTTTGGTCGGATGGGTTAATGGGAAACTGAACGGACAGACCCTAGGGACCCTCAAAGGCCCTGGGTCGGACTCAGGGCACCGAGCTCTGTCCCTTCTCGGTGGCTAGCTTGCTGGGTGACCACCTTTCCTCAGATGCCAGTGAGGGCTGAGCTCCCGGGGGCCCTCCTGGGCTCCAGGGTGCCTGCTTCCCGCCGGGGGACGCCTCTGGAACCGGCCAAAGCTGGTTGCAGCTGCCACGGGCACTGGTCAAACGTCAGCAGCAGCAAAAACACTGCCTTTCATCCTTATCTCAGGGCCCGGAATCTGCCGATCTGACCTTATCAGGCGGGCAGGAAGCCTGTCCACCTGCTCACCTTGTGTGAGACCTGCTCACTCATCCTCTCTGCCCGACACCGTCCAGCTCCCGCCCAGCTCTGAGGTGACCACTCCTCATGAGCCTGAAGCTGCCCTCCCCATCAGCTCCAGGGCCCCCAGGGGGTACTGCTCCCGCCAAGGTCCCCCCCAGAGCCTCCCGACCTGCGCTCCCTGATCCTGTCCCTCCTGGAGAGGCCTGCGGTCAGCTGGGCCCAGCTTCAGGTGGAGCCTGGCTATGAGGGGCCTCCTGGAGTCACCAGCCACCTGGTCTGAACTTGGGGGGAGAAGCCCCCTGTCCTAGCTGAGCCCTGGCCCACGGCACTGTGGGTGGAAACGTGTCTGACAATGGATGCCTTAAGGGGCCACCCCTGACTCAGCCCCTCTTTGGCTTCAAGTGCCAGAAAACAGCCCTAAAGCCATGTCCGGCCTAACCCTTCGCAGTCCAGCCTCTGTGCCTGCCAAGCCTCTGCCCACTCAGGTCCCCAGGCAAGCCCCCAGCTCCTTCTGCCTTTGCGCGGGCTTTCCCAGAGCCCTGTCCAGCTGACAGGTCTCAGCTGAGGTCCAGCCCCACTAATCTCAGCCATTCGCGCCCCATCTATGGACCCCCGAGGGCCTGACACACCAGGGTCCGTCTGCAGGGCCTGCATGACCCCTGGGTGGGGAGGCGACACGGCCTCGGTGAGCCGGAGCAAGAGGCGGTGGAGCAGGCAGCCTGGCTGCCCTGAGTCTCCTCAGAGCCGCTTGGGGCAGCCCCGGTGTCTGCTCGTTGACCCCAGATTTTCACTGGGCTGGGAGCCTTCCAGCAGCAGGGTGAGGGTTTCCCGTCCCTGCGTCCAGGGGCTGAGGCATGGTCCTGGGGGAGACCAGCCTTCCCAGGCCTCCAGATAAGGAGGGGGTCACACTGACCGAGTCACAGGGCCCTTTGGGCATGGCATGGGACTGGGATCGCTTAGCACCCAGGAAGGCTGGCCAGGGACACTGAGCTCAGCTTGGCCTGACCTCTAAGGTCTGTGGCTGGAGGCGCTCCCAGCCCCGGCTTGGATAAGTAGCATGCCCGGATGGGTCACCTCTAGGGGAACAGAGCCCTTGGGTGCTGGCCTGCGGGCTCAGTGCTATCTGTGACTGTGGGGCAGCCCCTCAGTGCCCAGAGGAGCAGGGGGTCCCGCAGAGACCCCCGCACTAAGTCTAGCCTCCGGCCTGGGCTTGCACCCTCAGCAGCGCCTGACAGGTGGCCGCTGTTTCTCAAATGTCGGAGCCAATCCCCCAGACTCGCCCCCGCACCCCACCAGGACCCAGCTGTGGCGGGCTAGGCAGGCTGGTGCTGCCCACCCCGGGGGCACGCGGCCGCCCTGGGGGAGGGGGTGGTGGAGGTCTCCCCAGGCTGCAGGTGCCAAGCTGGGGGCCCTGAGTCACGGAGCTGCCCCTCACCTGCTGAGTGACTCAGGGCTCAGGTCTGGGTGCTCTGCAGTAGCCGGGCCTCCCAGCCCTGAGCCGCAGGCTGGGCCTAAACCAGTTATACCAGTACCTAGCCCAGGGCAGCAGCTGCCAAGGCCACTTCCTCCCTCCACCTGCTCCCTGGTGGTGTTGGGGGGGTGGGGCATGGTTGGGGCCTTTAGGGGCCTTTAGGGTAGGGGGGGCTGGGATGGGCAGGCAGAAACAGCCAGGGAGACCTCACCCCCTGCTGCAGTTTCCATCAAGGGGGAGGAGGGGTGGGAATGAGGCCTCTGCATCCAGCCTGCCCTTGCCGTGGGCTGTGCTGGGAGGCAGAGCAGGTTGAGGCCAGCAGAGAGGCCGAACAAGGAGACAGGGGCCAGCCCCTGCTGTGGGGCGTCAGGGCCCCAGAGGACCCCCACTTCCCGGGGCCTTGAGGGGGTATTGGGAGCTCCACTGAGGGGGGCCTTACCTTCTGTGGGGCTCTGGTTTCCCCACCCATCAAAGAAAGTGCCTCAGACCTCAGGATGGAATTGGGAAGCTAGTGGAATGCCCTGGAAGGTGAGGGCAGGGATGGTGTGAATTTGGGGGCTTCTAGGAGGGGGAGATCAGTCCTGGGTGTTCATTGGAAGGACTGATGCTGAAGCTGTAACTCCAATACTTTCGCCACCTCATGCGAAGAGTTGCCTCATTGGAAAAGACTCTGATTCTGGGAGGGATTGGGGGCAGGAGGAGAAGGGGACGATCAAGGATGAGATGGCTGGATGGCATCACGGATTTGATGGACGTGAGTCTGAGTGAACTCCGGGAGTTGGTGATGGACCGGGAGGCCTGGCGTGCTGCGATTCATGGGGTCGCAAAGAGTCAGACACGACTGAGCGACTGAACTGACTGACTGAGGAGGGGGAGGGAAGTGAGTGGTCTTTCCTGGGTCAGCAGCTACGCTGGGGACAAGGGCAGGTAAAGACAGGAGGGATGGGGGGCTGGCCCGAGGAGGCCTCTGGGTGTGTGCACTCTGCAAGGTGAGCAAACCTGCCCAGGGCCCAGGGAAGCAAGTGGCTGGGCTGGGAGGTGAAGCCCCAGTCCTGGTTCTGATCCTGACCCCCAGGGTCTGCAGGTGGGGCTGCCCCCTGCCCCACCTCTCATCACGCCCCAGGTGCTCCTTCTCACTCACAGCCCCTGACCCTCTCTCGTCTCTCCCTGGGCACACAGAGGCCCTCTCCCTTGTCCCGGGGCCCATCTACCGAACCAGGCTCCCGCCCGCGCTGAGCAGGGAGGGAGGTGGCCCCGGTCCAGGGGGAGTCCACAGTCGTGGACGGTGGGTTCCGTCCTTGACCCTCAGGCCTGGATACCCCCCTGAATCCCATCTCTTTGGGTCCTCCAGGTGGCTTTTCTTAATTCCTGGCTTCTAACACGAAGCGTTGGGCCCCAGCCCCCCTCTGGAGTAGTTCCCAGGACTTAGAAACCCCCCACTTGAGAGCACGGCCCTGTTCTCCAGCTCAGACCCCCCATCAGCCCACTCAGGAACTCCCTCATGCATCTACCGGGCACCAGACTCACCCTGGTGGGGGCCCAACTCCTGCTGGTAGCCCGGGTAGCAGGGACCTCAGCGAGGCTCACGGCTCCCCCAGGCCCAGCCCAAGTCCAAGCATGGTCTTGCGTTCACACTTACCCCCCAGCCATCAGCAAAACCACCCCAGATCCCGCCGCTGCCCTCTGCCCACCACGGCCGCCCCTGGTCCAGCCGCCGTACTCTCCCGCCTGGACCAGCTCCGTCCCCACCTCTGGTCTCCCTGCTGTGGCCCCAGCCCCCACAACCTCGACACAGCAGCCAGGTTACCCCGGGCCCCTGCTTGAGGGCTCCACGGCCTGACGCGCTGCCCACCCCCGCTCCGTCCACTCCAGCTTCACAGGCCTCGCGTCCCCATGTGAGGGCCTTTGCCTCCCTGGAGGTCTTCCCGCCTGACATTTGAGGAACCCACGTGGTGTACGGAACTCGCTTGTCGAAGCCTTCAGACCCCGCCCACCGCATAGGCCACGCCCCTGGATGCCCACGCCCACCCGGAGGTTCCAGCCGGTTGCGCTCCCACCAGGTCAGGGTGCCCATGGGGAAACTAAGGCCCGGAGGGCGGCGGGGCCGGGTTGAGGGCCTGGCTGGCCAGCGCCAACCCCGGCCCGGCCCGCGCCCCGGACACTCACCCGAACGAGCTGCTTAGGGTTCCACCGAGCAGGGAGCCGAAGATGAGACCGACGCCGAAGCACAGGCCCAGCCGGCCCAGGGCCGCGGGCCTCTCCTCAGGTGTGGACAGGTCCGCGATGACCATCTGGGCAGCTGGCGGGTGGGACGCGGGCTGAGCCGCGAGGACCCCCACGGAGCCAGGCCACGCCTCCCCACCGCGCCCCGCTCCCCACAGGCCACGCCCGTCCGCTCCTCCGACCTGCCCCCTCCGCGTCACCACGCCCCCCGCCCCGCGTCACCAGCTGCACCCCGACTTGTCCGCAGGCCGCATGCTCCCCACCCCCTCTGCTCAGCCCCGTGGAAGCACAGCCCACCCCGTACATCACCCCTCCATCAGCGTCCAGGGCCCCTGAGGGTGGCGTCCGCAGCGCCCCCGGCTCAGGTCACGCCCACACCGAGCCCCCCGCCCCGCCCTCCGCCCCCTCCAGTCCAGCCCTGGGCCCCGACAACTGGGGCATGTTGCCGATAGCTGGGACATGTTGCCGAGGGCGCCCTACCTGGCAGCGTGTGCATGAGTGCACCCGGCAGGCGCGAGGCGAAGAGTAAGGCCACGCCAGGCAGGGCGGGGATGCAGGCGGCCGCTAGGAGCAGGTAGAGGGCGGACGAGGCCAGGAAGGACAGCGTGAAGGCTGCCCGCGCCCCGTGCTGGTCTGCGAACCTGGGGGGCCCACATCCATGACCCTCACCGGCAGAAGGCAGGGCTGCCCCTCTTTTGCCCCACACCCGCCCCTTGGGATGGCTGAGAAGCTGGGCCGCAGAGAGGTCCCGGTGTTGTGAGGGTGCCAGAGAGCCTAGGTCCGCGCCTCCCTCCTCGCCGGGCCTGTTTCTCCACCCTTCCAATGCGGCAGTCTTCAGTGACCTTGGGGAGTCTGACCCACTCGGTCACTCCCTCTCCTAGTGAATAACTTGTGGGATGCATGCTTTCAGAAAGCTCTTCCTGCGTGCAAGTGGGGAACGCCCCCCACCCCCAAGACCCCTGCTCTGTCCTGCCTTACTGGGTCTGGAGCCCCTTCTCTTCCATGGAGTGCCTCTGAGATCTGACTCCTGCCACATTGATCTGTCCACTCCAGGGTTTGCAGCAGGGTGAGCCCAGTGCCCCCAGAGCATTAAGACGAGTGGGAGTCCCAGTCCCCAGAATTCTCTTTCCCAGAAAAGTTGCTGGTGGAACCCCCCAGCTCAGTAGAGCAGGGCATTTATAGCCACGAGACCCTCACCAGCTACATCCTCTCTCCAGCCACAAACCAGAATTAGTGACGGTTATGGGTCGGGACAGGAGAAGGCAACGGCACCTCACTCCAGTACTCTTGCCTGGAGAATCCCAGGGACGGGGGAGCCTGGTGGGCTGCCGTCTATGGGGTCACACAGAGTCGGACACGACTGAAGCGACTTAGCAGCAGCAGCAGCATGGGTCAGGACACCCTGGGAGCTAACCCAGCACTAAAGGGACAAAGTTTGAGCAAGCTCCAGGAGATGGTGAAGGTCACAAAGAGTCAGACACAACTGAGCCACGGAACAACAAAGGGTCAAAGTTCATCCGTGCCTCAGGGGCTGCCATCCCTCTAGTGGGGCCCAGTGTGAGGTCCGGGAACCTGGAGTCACCCAGGCCATGACCTCTCAAGGGAAGGTCTAAGTCATCATGGGACGAGGGCCCCCTAACTTCCCCACCCCACCGTACCTGCCGAACACCGGCCCGCCCAGAAGCTGTAGCACACCAAACACAGTCTGCTGGTAGCCAAAGGCGACAGAGTCCAGGCCCAGCCTCCGGGAGAGGTACTGAAACATAGGAGGGGTCCGTGGGAGGGGCCTGGAAGGACCCCAGCACCTGCGATCCGGGGTCCTTGGTGGGAAGGGGGAGGAAGGGTAGCTCTGAGCAGCGTGTGAGGGAATCGAGGGTCTGGCTCTGACCGCCCCATGATGCATCTGGGGTGACCCGTGACCCTGGACTCAGCTGCTCATATCGTAGTGGGCAGCCTGACAGGGCCTCTGGGTCCAGGCTCCAGGGACTCAGAGCTCGGTGAAGGCAGCTGCTGGCCCCCCTTCCCTTCTTCGGGATACACCTCAAGGGTGTGAGGCAGACCCCATCTTGCCCTGGCCTAGCACTCAGTGTCTAAAAGCCCTCGGACCTCAGCACGTCCAGAACTGGCTCCTGGTTTTCCTCTAAGACCAGCTCCTGCTGATGCTTCCACCCTGGGGGTCCCTGCAGCCCTTCCTGGCTTCAGCACCTTCTCCCCTCCAGCACTGGTCACACAGCTGCCCCAGGGCCTTTGTACTGGCCAGCCCACTCCCATGTCTCCTTTAAGGCTTTGTACAGGGTTGCCTTCTTCGGGCAGCCCCGCTGACCCCAAACCCGCCACGCTCCTCACAGCCCCAGGCGCCCTCCTGCAGCACAGTCTACTGACACGCTGTCTGCTGTCGGAGGGCGTCACCCATGCTCAGGACCACCAGTGGCGGGGTGCCTGCGGCCCACGCCGCGTTGTGCTCTGCGATATTCTGAGCTCTGAGGACAGGCACTTGGGGTGCTTGCGAGCCTTTGTGGAGCAGACACAGTCCACCCCCCAGGAGAGCCGGTGGGAGGGCAGGTGGCACTGGGAGCCCTGAGTTCTCAGGATCTCATGTTCGCTCATCACTCCAGCACCGGCTCTCTGAAGGGCAGCGGGGCACCTGCTGGGGCCCCTTGGCTGCCAAGGAGGGGATACAGGGCTTAGACCAGCCCGGTGGAGATGAGCCGGGCTTGGGAGGCGGGGGAGCTGGGCTTGCGGTTTGGCCAGGGACCCCCGCCATGGCTGGACTTATAACAATGTCCATACCCACTCCCACCCAGATCCCCAGGCCCAAGCTGCTTATGAGAATCTCCTGGGGAACTTTAAAAAGTGGCCAGTGGCTAGGGCCACGGTCCCACCCAGACCAGGCAGACAAGGGCCTCTGGAGCTCCAGTCTTCCAAAGTCCACTGGGAGCTGCTGCCCCAGCAGGGCGAGTCCCAGCAGGCCAGCTGCACACGGGGTTGTGGAATGAACAGACACGAGTGAATGGGGGAGGATGCTGAGTGGGTGGGCACCAGCGAGCCATGGGGGCCACAGAAACCCAGGGGCTGCTGGGGGCCAGGCAGAGTCCAGACCAGGGCAGGCAGCAGAGAACCAGCCGGATTAGCCCCGCCCTCACATCCTGGCTGGGGAGACAGAGCGATCCAAGACCATGGCATACAGCGCAGGGTGTGGGCAAGCCTCAGGAGGCCGGACCAACCAGGACCTGAGGGGAAGTGACTCCGGGTACCTGGCGGGTGCTAGGGGGAGGGCCCCCGCTGCGGGGAGCTCTGCGGAAGAGGGCTGAGCGGGACTAGGAAGTGAGCCGCGCGGGTGTCAGGCTGGTGGGTGAAGAGGGCCAAGGCCCCCAGCTGGGGCGGGAGCGACAGAGCCCAGGGCTTGCTGATGGGGGACCCGGAGGCACAGTCCCCGGGTACCTCAACTGGCTCAGCTCCAGTGTGGCAAGGGGCCCCAGAGAGAGGAGCCTGGCAGCATCAGGCCAGACCTCGGGCCCCGCCAGGGCCCGAAGGAGGGTGAGGGGGCCAGGCCAGGCGACCCGGGGAAGGGTACTCACGGGCATGATCGAGAACTGCATGAAGAGGCAGGTGAGCTCCAGGGCTGCCAGCACGTACGTGAGCAGCACGACCCCCGAGCGGCCCAGGGGGCCCATTCCGCTGGGGGCCCCGACTTTCCGCATGCTGGGCAGGTGTTGCTGGAAGACCCTGCCGGGATAAGAACGGGAGGCTGCAGGAGCGGGCAGGGAGCAAAAGTCCTCCTGAACTGGGCGAGGGTGCTGAGTCATGGGGCGGGAGGCGGGCGGCACCCAGAGGGCCCAGGGGAGAGGTCGGGGTGCTGGACTCTCAGTGGGGCTCTGCAGCCTCTCGCCGCCGAGAGCCCTTGGGCCAGTCTTGCTCTTGGAGATCAAGTGTCCCTCCCCTCCTCGACGGACGACTCTGGGGCTCTGGGCACACTGCCACCGTGGACCCAGATGGAAGCCTCCTGTCCAGCATGGCTGGGCTCAGGGCCTGACTTTGAGATGGAAACCGAGGCCAGAGTGGTCGCTGACCACAGCTCAGGTAGGTGACTCGTGTGTGTGTGTGTGTGTGTGTGTGTGTGTGTGTGTGTCGGGCGGGTCTTTAGGCCCACAGGGCCCCACTTCCACTGCCCCTGTGAAGCGCTTCTCAGCCAACAGCCTATTTTGCCCAGCTCCTCCACACCAGAGGGCCTTCTGGAGCCAGGCCCTGTCTGCTCCCCACACCACCCCCCCACCAGCTGTAGCCAGAATCTGCGGTTCCATGGAGGCCTCCACCAAGTTTTGCCAAATGAACACCCAGCTGTACATTGGGCCCAAGGGTCGCCTTCAGAACCCAGACCCAGGGGTGGGGAGGGGGGTGACATCAAAGAGGGACCAGGGGCCGTGGCCAGACTCCCCATCCTGGGGTGCAGGGAACTTGCGACAAGCGGGGGCAGAGGGTGAGAGCAGCAGGTCGGGGCACCTGGCTGGCAGGGGTGCTGAAGGGAGCTCGGTACCTGCCTTCCCAGGGGTCGGCTTGGGCACCGTCCTGGCGAGGTGAGCCCTCGTGGGGTGAGCTCCGGCTTGCCTGCCCTTCCGGGGCTGGGCTCAGGCCCCGGCCCACTCAGGGTGCCCTGGGACACCTACCCTCCCAGTTCCCCGCCCCCGAGGCCAACCCGGACACCCCGCCCCCGCCCGCGAGCTCCGCGCTCTCATTGGCCGAGCCCGACACGCCCCCCGGCTGGCACCGCTCCGCCCCGCAGCCCCGGACCTGCCCCCTCCTGCTTTTCTCCCAGGACCGCGGGGGTAGGCGGGAGCTCAGACCGCTAGAGCAGCTCTGGGTGTCCAGTCTGGGTTTCCGGTGGGCAGGATGGGGCGGGGATGGGGCGGAGGGAGGCAGGACAGGGGCTGGGAAGAAGGATGGGAGGGATAGAGGTGCAAGGAGAGGGAGGGGGAGGGCAAGGCCCGGCTCGCCCCCTGGGTGGGGTCGGCAGAGAGCCAGACGCGGACAGATACCTCTTGGGAACCGCTCTTGGCCCCACGTCGCCCCGCAGTTACTGAGATGCTGGTTCTCCCCCCTTTCACACTGCGGCGAGCCCACCGGCTTGGTCAGGGCCATCAGAGCCCCAAGGTATGCAGGCCCACCCGACTTCAAGCTGTCCTTCTGGGGGACTAGCTCATGCCCCCTTGTAGTCACCCAGAGCCCCTGCCGGAGCTCCCTCTCGGGTCAGTTTCCCAGATAAACGAGCAGAGGCCCACGCAGGACTCTGCTGCCCACGACCTGCCTGCAGCTCAGAGCCAGGCCAACGTCAAAACCAATGTCCTCTCCGCCATGCGTTACCCTCAGCTCAGGCAGCTCTCTAACTGCAGGGACCAGGAGCCTGAGAGGTGGGACAGGCAGCCCAGGAGCCCGCTGTGCCTGTTTGTGTGCGTGTGTGGGCATGTGTGTGGGCATGTGTGTGAGTATGTGTGCGTGTGTGTGTGCGTGCGAATGTGTGTGTGAGTGTGTGCATGTGTGTGAGTGTGTGTGCATGTGTGTGGGGCATGTGTGTGCGTGTATGTGTGTGTATATGTGTGTGCACATGTGTGTGTGAGTGTGTGTGAGAGTGTGTGTGGGGGCATGTGTGTGGGGGCATGTGTGTAGGGCGTGCATGTGTGTGCATGTGTGTGTGGGCATGTGTGTGGGCATGTGTGTGAGTGTGTGTGTGAGAGTGTGTGTGGGGCGTGCATGTGTGTGCATGTGTGTATGTGTGTGTGCACGTGTGTGTGAGAGTGTGTGTGGGGCATGTGTGTGTGCGTGTATGTGTGTGTGTGCATGTGTAGGGGGCATGCGTGTGTGTGTGCATGTGTGTGTGGGGCATGCGTGTGCGTGTATATGTGTGTGCACACATGTATGTGTGAGTGTGTGTGAGAGTGTGTGTGTGCATGTGTGTGGGACGTGCATGTGTGTGCATGTGTGTGTGTATGTGTGTGTGTGCATGTGTAGGGGGGCATATGTGTGTGTGTGTGTGTGTGCTCAGTTCTGTCCTTGTGACCCCATGGACAGTAGCCCGCCAGGCTCCTCTGTCCATGGGATTCTCCAGGCATGAATACTGGAGCAGGTTGCCAGGCCCTCCTCCAGGGGATCTTCCTGACCCAGGGATGGAGCCCACATCACCTGTGTCTCCCACACTGCAGGCGGGTTTTTTACCGCTGTACCACCTGGGAAGCCACGGTGCCCAAGGAGACAGGCCAAAGTCCGGCAGTTACGTGTGGAGTCAGGGGAGGCCCAGGCCTGCTGCGAGGCCTTTCTGGGAGGGGCAAGAGGGCCCTCAAGCCTCGGGGCCCTGGCTCACGACCCCTCTCCCAGAGTGGGCCTGTGCTGGGGGCAGACTTGAGCCCAAAGGCAAGGGGGTGGCAGGAAGGGGCTGCTACTCACCTCTCCCTTCCTCCCGCGGCACACAGGACCCACGGGCGGCACGGGGCTGGCTGGAGCAGCGGCAATCAGATCCAGCCTGAGTATCCGTCACAACAGGCTCTGTGGGCAGGGAGCTTCCTGGTCTCGAGGGAGCTGGGAAATCCTTTCACTTCACCCACAGCTGCACCTCCTGTGGACCTGCTCCCCCCACACAGAGCAGTCACAGCCTCCCGGCTGGATCTGAGCACAGCTGGGGAGGAGGGCTTCTCAGAGGAGGTGATACCTCTGCAGAGTCCTGAGGATGAGCTAGAGGTGCCCCCGCCACACTCCTGCTGCTTGTGATGGTGGTGAGGTGGGCGTGTGCAGGCAGGTGTGTGTGCACGTGTCTGTGCGTGTGGGAGAGTGCAGAGACGCCCAGTATGCAGGACGCACGTGGAGGTGGCTCACCGGTTGCCCTCACTGCCGTGGAGCCCGGGCTCCAGGCCCGCCGCTTCTAGAAGGACCTCGAGCTGACGTGCTGATCATGACTGAAGGGGGTGGGCCGGTCAGAGGTGTGTCTGCAGTCCCAAAGAGGGGCACGCAGGCTCAGATAGGACGTGGTGACGCAGAATGAGAGTCTGCAAATTCAACGAAGGAGGAGCTGGCAGGGTGTGTGGGTGGTGGCCGTCAGCTGAGAAGGAGCCAGGGTGTGTGCGGGGGGCGGGGTCTGGAGGGGAGAACCTCCTGGGGCTCAGTGTCGTGGCTCACACACAGGTGCGGGAGGGGAGGTCTGAGCTGGAGGTGCAATAGCATGTCTCCCGGGTCAAGACAGTATTTAGGGCCCTGATGCTGGCAGAGTGAAAAAGCCGGCTTAAAACTCAACATTAGAAACAAAACCAAACAAAACAAAACCAAAGATCATGGCACCTGTCCCATCAATACATGGCACATAGAAGGGGGAAAAGTGGAAGCAGTGATAGATTTTATTTTCTCGGGCTCCCAAATCATTGCAGACAGTGACTGAAGCCATGAGATTTAAAGACGCTTGCTCCTTAGAAGGAAAGCTATGGCAAATCTAGACAGTGTATTAAAAAACAGAGACATCACTTTGCCAGCAAAAGTCCCTATAGTCAAAGCTGTGGTTTTCCCAGTCGTCAGGCATGGATGTGAGAACTGTACCATAAAGAAGGCTGAGCGTTGAAGAATTGATGCTTTCAAACTGTGATGCTGGAGAAGACTCTTGAGAGTCCCTTGGACAGCATGGAGATCAAACCAGTCAATCCTGAAGGTGATCAACCCTGAATATTCATTGGAAGGACTGAGGCTGAAGCGGAAGCCCCAGTAGTTTGGCCACCTGATGCAAAGATCTGACTCATTTGAAAAGACCCTGATTCTGGGAAAGATCGAAGGCAGGAGGAGAAGCGGATGACGGAGGACGAGATGGTCAGATGGCATCACCGACTCAACGGACATGAGTTTGAGCAAACTCTAGGAGACAGTGATGGACAGGGAAGCCTGGCGCACTGCAGCCCATGGAATTGCGAAGAGTCGGACACGGCTGAGAGACTAAACAACAGCTTTGGGAGAGAAACCCAGGAGGGGACTGATGGGGGTGTCGTGGACCTGTGCCTGTTACTCTTGCTCTTCCCCAAGGGCTCACCTCAATGTCACCTCTTCAGGGAAGCCAAGGAGGTTTTGGCTGGAGCAGGACCAGGGCTGGGGGCAGGTCTCCAGAACAGCTGATCTTCCCAGCCCAGGTGCCGAGGAACCTACCAGAACTGGAGTCTGTGACATAGACTTTGGGGACTGCAGTCTGGGCAGGGACTTCTTGGAGGAGGGAGCAGGGACTGTGCCTCGTGTGGGTTCCTGCTCCCCTGTGGGTGGGGTCCTGGGACTGAGCCTTCAGGACTGGATCTGACCACGTCCCCGGCGGAGGGGCTGCCAGCCGCCGGGGGCTTCTCTGCTGGCCTCTCGTGATGCGGGGCCCCCTGGATCCAGGGTCCAGGCAGAGGCAAGGCTGCAGAGGCCTGGAGTCCCAGCTCTCACCCACTGGCTCTGCCCCACTCCCAGCCCAGTGCTAGGGTGCAAGGGCCCACATGGTGGGGTGGGGGGTCACTCCCTCCAGGGGCTCTTGCTGGCCGATGGCCACAACCGAGAGAGGAAGACAGCTTTGATGGGGAAGCACAGTGCGTAGGCTGCTGGAGGTGGCATCCAGGCCAGAGGCCTGCAGACCGGAGGCCCTGGAGCCCTCAGATGACCGCTGGGGTACACTGTGTGATGGCCACGCGCTCCTATGACCAGGGGACCCTGCTCTTGAGACCCTCAAGGAGGTGCTGACGGCCCCAGCTTGCCTGGGGCCTGGGGCTTCCCATGTGCAAAGAGGAACCGTCCTGGACAAGCAGGACCACCCAATTATCCTGCCTCTCAGGTCCCTGGAAGCCAGACAGACTCACACTGGGCTTTGACTACATGAGGACTGGGGGACGCTGGGGTGGGGGGCAGCCCGGGCGGCAGAGTCGGGGTGGCGTGGTAAGGTCGCAGGCCCCATCTCCAGGGCCCTGGGGCTCTGCAGGAACTGCAGCCTCAAGGGAGGGGTGTCCATCCAGGAGAGCCAGGGGCGAGTGGCCGGCCGCCAGTGGTCAGGCATGGGCGATGGTGGGAGGGCCAAAGGGCAACGTGGAAGCAAAAGACGAGCCTTCCCACTTCACAAGAAAGTGGGGCTCAGAGGGCAGAGCCACGCACCTGTGCACCAGGCCGGGAGCGGAGAGGGCCCGAGGCAGGACACGCGGTCTGGACGCATTCCTCTCCACGTGCTCCGGGTGTCACTGTCCCTGAGACAGGCACAGGCCTGAGGGACTTGGAGGGAGCTTACTCTCTGTCCCCAAGGACCACCTCCTCCCGTCCTGGGCCCTCATCTCCTGCTAGAAGGGACCGCCATGTTCTGACCATCCATCCCACGTCCGCGTCTCCCGGACCCTCTGCCCATCAGGAACTCAGCAGAGGATCCAGGGAGAAGCAGGGAGATTTCTAGGACCCAGAAGAGAAGCCACAAACCCCCGCAGCCCCGCTTACCCCAGAGCCCCGCCCTGGCCAGCACCGGTCTCCTCCCGCTGCCCGACGGCAGTTCCGTTTGGGTTCCGTTGGGGGCAGCCACACTGACGGCTCCAGGAGTGGCAAGCAGTAGCTGCCCATCTCTGCTCTGGGCACCCTGGGACCTGTTGGGTAGGTTTCTAGGGCCCCTGCTGCCTTCTGTCCCTGGGCCTCTGGTTGATGCCCAGCTCGGGGGTGGCCAGGTCTCACACGCATTTTGCAAATGGGAATGCCAGCTACGAGGGATGAGCTGGCCTGCCACCCTGCCCTGGCCTCTCTCTGCCCCTGCCACCCTGGGACTCAGCCCTGCTGGATGAACCAGTGAACACAGCCAGGGCACCAGTGGGACACCCTGGTCCAGGCCTTCATCTGACAGTCAAGGAAGAGGGCTCTGCAAGGCCATGGAGCCAACAGTGGTCAAGCGGGGGCCAGACCTGCTCTTCAGGCAGCCCTGCGGGGCCAGCATGTCCACGGCTTAGCCGGCCTGGACAAGTGTCTCATCCTCTCAAGCCTCAGCTTCCCCATCTGTGAAATGGTGTGTGTTCTCAGTCGCTCAGTCATGTCCAATTCTTTGTGAGCCCATGGACTATAAACGGCCTGGTTCCTCTGTCCATGGAATTTTTCAGGCAAGACTATCAGAGTGGGTTGCCATTTCCTCCTGCAGGGGGTCTTCCTGATCCAGGGATCAAACCTGAGTCTCTTGTGTCTCCTTCATTGCAGGCAGATTCTTGTTTAAAAAAAAGTATTTTTATTTACTTTTAATTGATTGATGATTGCTTTACAATATTGGTTTCATTTCTGTCATTCATCCACATGAATTAGCCATCAGTGTACATATGACACCCTTCCCAGTGGCTGAGCGGGGAAGAATCTTGCCTGTAGTGCAGAAGTTGCTGGAGAGGCAGGTTCCATCCCTGGGTCAGGAAGATCCCCTGGAGGAGGGCAGGGCAACGCGCTCCAGGATTCTCATCTGGAGAATCCCATGGAGAGAGGAGCCTGGTGGGCAAAGCGTCAGACAAGACAGAAGCAGCAGGCACGCACATACATATGTCCCCTCCCTCTTGAAACTCTCTCCCCCCCTCTACCCCTTCCCACCCCTCTAGGTTGTTACGGAGCCCTGGTTTGAGTTCCCTGAGTCGCACAGCAAATCCCCACTGGCTGTCTATTTACACGTTAGTGTATACGCGTCCCTGCTGCGCTCTCCACTCACCTCACCCTCTCCCTCCCGTGTCCATGAGTCTGCTCTCTCTCTCTCTGTCTGCGTCTCCATCGCTGCCCTGACGGCAGCACCATCTTTCTAGACTCCACATACGTGAGTTAATATTTGTCCTTCTCTTTCTGACTTACTTTACTCTGTATAATGGGCTCTAGGCTCATCCACCTCATTAGAACTGACCCAGATGCGTTCCTTTTTATGGCCGAGTAGCATTCCATCGTATGTACGTACCACAGCCTCTTTATCCATTCATCCGTCCACGGACACCTAGGTTGCATTCTCGTGCTCGATATTGAACAGCGCTGCAGTGGACACTGAGGTACATGTGTATTTTTCAGGTTCGGTTTCCTCGGGGTATATGCCTAGAAGTGGGATTACTGGGTCCTACGGTGGTTTTGTTCTTGGTTTTAAAGGAATCTCCGTACCATCTTCCACAGTGGCTGCATCAATTTACACTCCCACCAGCAGTGCAAGAGTGTCCCTTTTCTCCGCACTCTCCAGCACTTGTTGTTTGCGGATTTTTTGACGATGGCCATTCTGACCGGTGTGAGGTGATACGTCCCGATAGTTTTGATGTGCAGTTCTCTGATAATGAGCGATGTTGAGCATCTTTTCATGTGTTTATTAGCCACTCATATGTTTTCTTTGAAGAAATGTCTGTGTAGGTCTTTTGCCCGCTTTTTGATTGGGTGGTTTGTTTTTCTGCTATTGAGTTGTATGAGCTGCTTGCATATTTTGGAAATTGATCCTTTGTCGGCTGTTTTGTTTGCTATTATTTCCTCCCATTCTGAGGGTTGTCTTTTCACCTCGCTTATACTTTCCTCTGCTGTGCAAAACTTTAACTAGGTCTCATTTGTTTGTTTTTCCTCTTATTTCCATTACCCTAGGAGGTGGGTCATAGCGGATCTTGTGACTTCTGTCCACAATGTTCTGCCTGTGTTTTCTTCCAAGAGTTTACAGTTTCTGGTCTTATATTTCGGGGCTTCCTTGGGGGCTCAGGGGTAAAGAATCTGCTTGCAGTGCAGGAGCCGAGGGAGATGTGGGTTTGATTCCTGGGTTGGGAAAATCCCCTGGAGGAAGGCATGGCAACCCACTCCGGTATTCTTGCCTGGAGAATCCCATGGACAGAGGAGCCTGGCAGGCTACAGTCCATGGGGTCGCAAAGAGTCAGACACAGCATGCGTGGTCTTACATTTAGGTCTTTAATCCATTTTAAGTTTATCTTTGTGTATGGTGTTAGGAAGTGTTCTAATTTCGTTCTTTCACGTGTAGCTGTCCAGTTCTCCCAGCACGACTTACTGGAGACTGCTGCTGCTGCTGCTGCTAAGTCACTTCAGTCGTGTCCGACTCTGTGGGACCCCATAGACAGCAGCCTACCAGGCTCCCCCGTCCCTGGGATTCTCCAGGCAAGAACACTGGAGTGGGCTGCCATTTCCTTCTCCATAGCATGAAAGTGAAAAGTGAAAGCGAAGTCGATCAGTCATGTCTGACTCCTAGCGACCCCATGGACTGCAGCCTACCAGGCTCCTCTGTCCATGGGATTTTCCAGGCAATAGGACTGGAGTGGGGGGCCATTGCCTTCTCCGATTGAAGAGACTACCTTTTCCCAATTGCATATTTTTGCTTCCTTTGTCAAAGATAAGGTGCCCATAGGTGTGTGGGTTTATCTCTGAGCTTTCTACCTTGTTGCATTGGTTTATTCTGTTTCCGTGCCAGCACCATACTGTCTTGATGACTGTGGCTTTGTAGTATAGCCTATACCTTTGTAGTAGATACCTGAAATCAGGTAAGTTGATTTCTCCAGCTCCATTCTTCTTTCTCTCAAGACTGCTTTGGCTATTTGAGGTCTTTTGTGTTCCCACACGAATTGTGAAATTTTTTGTTTAGTTCTGTGAAAAATGCCATTGGTAATTTGATATGCGGGTGGATTCTTTACTGCTGGGCCGAAGGGGACAATGCTGATTCCTCCCTCGTAAGATACATATGCGGGTTTAATGGAGCAATCTGCACGCAAGTTGCGTGGCTGGGGGCGGCTGCCTGGCACAGAGTGGGCGTGCTGCCAGCAGGAGCTGGGTGCTAGCCAGGGCCACTGCTGAGCGTTGGGCATGTGTGCGGCGGGTTGGACAGCCTGAGCGTTAGCTGGAGGCCCACCAGGCACGGCGCTCTGCATCCAGTCACCCCTGGGTGGGGTGGGGTCCCAGCTGCTTGTTACGTAAAGACCGCTTCATCCCGTCTGACGATTTATTGGGGAACCGCACATGACTGGGTGGTACAGATGCTTTTGCTGAGGTCTGAGTCACATTGCCAGCCCGGGTCCCTGGGCTCGGAGCGAACGTCCAGGTTTTATTACAAAGGCAGCCAGTGCGGTCCTCAGGGCTCAGCCGTGCCTTGCCCTTCCACTAGGTCTGGAGGGAGAGACCCACCAGGAGGCTGCTGGCCCTTCTCAAGCAGGGCCTGCTAGGCCAGGCACACAGACACAGCCTCTGAGCCTCTTCGGGAGCCACGCAGATGAGAAAGTGAGGTACAGAGCGGTCACCCGTTCTTCCTTTGCCCCAGGAGGAGGCGGTCACTCTGCCCAGCTTCGAAGCCCGCAGACCTGCCCAGCCCGGTCCCTCCTGCTGTGTGAAGCCTACCAGCAGGGAGTGAAGTGGCAGAGGTGGAAAAGCCAGATGCCACCAGCAGGAATCCGGGCTCCCCGGCACTCTGGGGGCAGCTGTGGCTGGTGGCCAGACCCCCTGACCCCCAGCAAGGGCCTGCTGCTTCTCACCTGCCACCTGTGCTCCAGAGTCACGAGGCGCCGTCCTCCTGATTCCCCCCGCCTTCCACCTGCCGCCACCCCAGGCTCCTGGAGCCCTCAGACCTGCTGGGGCCCCCAGCCCCCAGCCTGGGGCCCCGTCATTACCCGCTTGACTGCCTCTCTCACCTCGTTCCCAGGCGCTGGCACCTGCCTCCACCACTCAAACTACGGGAGCCTGGACCCCCAGCTAGAAAGCTCCGGTGCTCCCTGGGCCTTCAGGATGAAACCAGTCCTGAGCCAGACGGAGCCCCGGGCCCTGCGAGCCAGCCCTCTCCAGCCCCCACCCGGCCCATGCCCATCTCCCTCTGCGGGGCACCAGCCGAGGTGGGCTGGGAATGCCCGGCCCCTTCCTTGCCTGAGGCCCCCTCCCTTCCCAAGCAGCTCCTCCTTGTCCCAGACCTGGACTGGCCCCTGCTGGGGGCTCCTGCTGGAGCCCGCATCTCCCCCTCATCGCACGACCCCTCCCCCCAGGAGCTGTGGAGGATCGGGGCTTGTGCCTGGTTGTGAGTGGCTTGGATGTGGATTGCAGGCCTTCCCTGGCGGCTTGCAGGCTTCCCTCGGGGTGTAGGCTTATTTTCGGGTGTGGACAGCTGCTGGAGAATGCGGGGAACGCAGGTCCTCTCAAGCTTGCGTCTTATCTGCTGCTCCCCAGTCAGATGCTCCCGCCTAAGGGGCCCGCATGTGCCCACATGGCTCCAGGCCCTGGCTCCCAGCCCAGAAACAAGGGTTATGATTACTGATTTGGTTGTTGATGTTATTAGGTGGATCAGAGTTCAGTTCGCAGACCAGGGGTTGAACCCAGGCATGTGCCAGGGAAAGTGCCCAGTTCAAACCACTGGGCCACCAGGGAGCTCCCCAGCTGCTCTTGAGGAGGGAGGGCCACGTGCAGCGGGCGCCGGGCATGCCTTAGAGGGGGCTCAGACCAGCGGCCCCAGTGGAGGGGGCGAAGGCAGGGGCGCTGGGGTGAGGCCTGGCCCCTGATGGGAAGAAGAGAAGGAGGGGGAGGTAACGGGGGTGCGGCAGGGAAGGAGGGAAGGAGTGGGGGAAGGGAAGGGCAGGGTCAGGCCTGGGGAAGGGGGTGGGGAGGGCAGCAGGGCCTCACCTGGAGTCTGCGGCCTCTGCCTCCCCACTCCCTGCCCCTGCCCCTGCCCCTGCCCCTGCTCCCTGGCTCCTGCCCGGCCCTGGAGACAGGGGAGGCCCAACACCACTTCCCACTAAGATGTGACTGACACCTGGGGGTGCTAGGTCTGTTTTGAAACAGGCTTCCCCGCTCCACAGACTTGGCCGGCTACACTGGGCAGACCCCCCCCCCCCCAATCTCAGACTTGCGACTCAGGGGTCACAGGGGATGAGGCCCTTGTCCGAGCCACCCACAGGGTGAGGAAGGGGCACGGTGCGCAGGCGAGCGCGCGGCCGGGGCTGGGGCACGGCTGGGGTCCCGCTGCGCTCTGGGCGGGCTGCAGCCGACGGCGGTGCCGCCAGTGGACACCAGGGGGCAGCAGGCCTCCAGTCTCGGGCTTCGGGGCCGCGGAGGCCGGGTGGGGAGGGGGCCGGGGCCCCGGGCGCCCGCTCACGTGCAGGACGGGCCCCCTCGCCTCAGCCCCTCGGCCCGGGCCATCGTGGCGCGGGGGCAGGGGGGCGGGACAGACACCCCTGGCGCCGAGCGCCCGCTCTGCCCAGCCCTGGTCTCAGGGGAGGGCTGGCTTTCACCTTCTGACCCCTGTCCTGATCAGCTGCTGCGCTCACCTTGGAAACTCGCCCGGGGGGAGTTGGGGAAACGTGAAGAAAGAGTGGACGGGGGGAGGGGACGGGTGGCGAGGGCGGCAGCGGCTCCTGCATCGGGCTGGCCGCCCAGTACCGGGTCAATACTAGTGCTCAGTGGGGTCTCAAACGAGGTCTCTCTGAGGCCCGGAACCCCCTCTCTTTTTGGGTGACGGCAGACCAGGTCCTGCTGGGGGGCGGGGCGGGGGGAAGCGCTCACACCTCCTCCCTGGCATTTCAGCTCCTACACCAGGTGGGGTAGCGGGAGCAGGGAGGGAGGTGGATCCGCGGTGTACCCGGGTGGACAGAAGATGCTCACGGGGGACCCTACTAATTCAAGAAGACGAGACAGGAAGGGGGGGCGTCGTGGGCCTGAGGTCTGGGGGTGGGGGCAGCTTATTCCCGAGGCAGGACTGTCCAGTCTCTCCTGCGGGAGAGGAGGGGAGCCTGGTGGGGCTCAGAGCTGACCACAGAGGGGGTCTGAGGGGGGCCCCGGGACCCTCCTCAGTGCCCGCCCCTTGCCCCGGGACCCCCTCCTCAGCCCTGGGAGGCTGTCTGGAGCCTTGTGTGACCAGGGTCTCCGAGGGCCGTTCAGAACTGAAGCCAGAAAAGTCCGCGGCAAGGTGGGGATGAGGGATCCCCCTGCTTGAGACTCCGGGGAGAGCGCGGAGAGCCGCCCCGGGCTACATTGGAGTTGGGGCTGGGGCGCTCTGGGGCCCAGGACTGCTCCTGTTCGCCCTACTCCCCGCCCAGGGCTGCCCAGTCTCTCCCGCCGATTCGGGGGAGGGGGGCGTGAGGACCCCGGCCGGGACCCCGAGCACAAGGCCGTCCCTGTAATCGGAGCTTCGGATTCGCATCGTGCAACTTGTGGACGCGTCAGCGGAGGGAGGCCGGCACCTGCGGAGGACGTGCCTGGCAGCGGCCCGAGAACAGCCCGTCCTGGGGGGGCCGGGGGCGGGGCGAGCCAAGCGCGGGAACTCGGTGCGGGAGGGACAGCCTGGCCGCGCGGGCGCTGGGCGCCGGCCAAGCGCGCCGGGAACCCTCCTGAGCAGGCGCGCGGGCGCAGAGCCGGTCGGGCCGCCCATCGCTGGGGGCTGCCGGTTAATCTGTAACTCTCCATCCCCCTTGGAGGCCCCGTCTTACAGAAGAGGGAAGGTGAGGCTTAGAGGGGCCTGCGGGGCCGGCCCGGGGCCTTGGTGCGGTTCACTACTGCGGGATGCGCCTTGACGCCCCAGGCACGCTGCGTGGGCTGGCGGAGGGCCTTGCCCTGGTGGGCGCCAGGTGGACAAGCTAAGACATACACGGAGGAAGGAAGACTTGACCCAGCAGGAGCATGGTCACCTACCTGGTGGGATGAACCTTAGGGGTCAGCCATCCCTGCAGGGCTTGGCAGCCATGTCAGGGGAGGTAACCTGTGGGCTCTTGACTTCTTTTCTCTCCTGCTTTCCTGCCTACCAGACCCTCAGAGGAGTCCAGGGGGCTGGGCCAGGGGCACGAACCAGCTGCCCTTGGGCGCTGGGTGACCACAGGCAGTGTGCTTAACCCGTCTGAGCCCTGGGCTCCTCTCTTGGAAAATGGGCATCCAAACATCTCCTTCTGCAGGTTCTGGAAAGGGTTGTGAGGCAAGGTGCCCAGCCGGGGTGCAGGGCAGGCTGGAGGTCGCTGACAAGTGCGGTGGGGGAGGAGCACAGGGCAGAGCAGTCATCTATCTCACGGATTCTAAACTGTAAAAAGTACAATTCCGACGTGAGGTCAGCGTTCACCGTGTCCCTCCAGACTTCTCAGATGGGACACCACTCTGGATAGCAGTTGGGGAGCTGCTGGGAGGGGCACAGACACAGAGAGGCCCAGAAGAACTGCGGGGGATGACCCCCCAACACACACTGGCCCAGTGGGACCCCCGGGGGAAAGGGGGATCGGGGGCAGCTAGAGGGGCGGCTGGTGGGGGACTCGGCCAGCAGGGGGCAGCATGCGGCTGAGAATGGCGCTTTCCAGGCACCAGGCTCCAGGCTCCCACTTAAGTCCAGAAGAGCTCCCACTCCCAGCCTCAGCCTCCACAGCTGTAAACAGAGCCCACAGCACCCATGACTGCCTGTGGGCCTCTGTGAGGACTAAACCCCGCCGGGGCCTTGACCACCTAAGCGGGAGCAGGCCCTTGGATCTTCCCCAGCCTTCGCTCCTCACCTAGACTGTGCCCACCTGGGTATACCCGGGCCATCTATGGGAGTGGGGGAACCAGTGTCTGTCACAGACACCCCTCATTTTCACAGTGGCTGAAGATGCTATAAAGTTCATTTCACACTCCCAAGATGGCCAGGTGGGTGTGCAGAGGGCGCTGCTGGGGCGGGGGGAGTCCCACGCTGGGGGGGCTTTCGGGGCTCCTGCCCCGAGGCGGAGGATTGCCCTGTGGGCCTGGTGGGGAAGCGGCCCCTGCCCACGTTCTGTAGCCTCCCCCTGCCCCCACTCCCGGCCGCTAAGGGCTTGAGGAGAACCACGTGGTTCAGTGTGCTTGGAGCAGAAGGCAGAGGTTTGGTGAGCTCGCAGCTTTTCCTGTGCCTTCCTCGGTTGGCCCAGGCGAGAGCTACAGTGATGTAGGATGCCAGCAGGGGGCCCGGTGCTTAGGCCTGCCACCCCGGCCCCCTCACCCCGTCCTCCCCGCTGTAAACAGGCTCTGCTCCCCTCCCCTCTTGCAGGATTTGGGGGCGAGAGTAGCCACACCCCTCCCAGTTCTGATGTCTGTACAAACCTTGTTCCTTTTCACTTGCTCTCTTCCTTCGGCTACATTTTTAATTACAAAAGTAGAGCCTGGTTGTTGTACCTAGATAGATGCTCGCTCTCAGAGGCTGTGGGCCTCTTCTCAGGGCAGAGCTCAGCTCCCCCTTACCCTCCATCCCAGGTTCAGGGAGGGATCTAGCCCACTCCTGGGACCAGCAGGCTCAGTAGGCCAGTGGGTACCACCCTGGGTCAAATTCTAGATCCCAGACTCAGAAAATCACCTCCCTGCACTAACAAGGTGGCCCAGAGAGGAGGTGTCCCCACGGCCCCTGGAGAAGTGTTCAGTAGGAAGTCAGAAGCCTGGCTGCTCTCTGCTCCCTCCCCTGTAGGACAGGTGGGGCTCAGCGAGGGGGGCCCCCGGGAACCATCCTGCCCAGGGCTCAGGTGCCCGAGGGCTCCACGGCTGTGGCGCTGTGTGACCTGGCGAGATGGCACACCCACCCCCGTCCGTGGAGATCAGGCTCTGAGTCACAGGCTGCTGGGCTTGTCACTGTGGAGGCCCTGGGGCCCACCTGCCTGGACTCAGCTGGCACCCGTGGAGGTGTCCTGTGTGCCCCGAAGTGGGTGGGGCGGCCCTCCCACGCCGTCCTCTGACGGTGCATGCAGAGGGCGGGTCACGTGGAGGCCTGGTTTAGGACCAGATCCCGATAATCTACCAGGCGCGTGCTAGGCCTTAGCCCTGTGGGGCCCTGGGCAGGCAGGTGCTCACACCAGGAGGCAGTCCCCGGGGGTCCAGAGCGGGGCTGGGAGGGTGGCGGCTTCTCAAAAGGAGACAGTCTGGAGACAACGCCTGGGCTGGGGGCTGGCCTTTCCCTGGCCTGTCTTCCTGGATGGCTGGAGCCGGGGCATCCTGACCCAGTGGGAAATCCTCGGGGCGAGGGCACACGGTTCCGCATTGTGTGTTCACTGCCTGCTGTGATCTGTGCATACGGCCTCTGGGGAGGCTGGCGCGGCCGTGGCACTCGGGTGGGGCGAGGCCCAGGCTGGGAGACACGAGCCCCGCCCAAGGGATCCACAGGGCCAGGGCAGCCTTTGTCATCTTGTTTTTTATTTTCCCGAAGGTAAAAACGTGTAGTGTCTGTACTTGCTGTGGGAAATTTGGACTAGAGTGTACAACAAAGAATAAAGAAATTGACACAAAGCATCACCTTTGGTCTTGCTCTCCAGAGCCAAGAGTGGTAACCTGCCCTGTCCCTCAGCTGGGTTGATGCCCCTCCCTTCAAACCTTGCCTCCCCTGAGCCACCTCCGGGGCGTCTGCAGTGTAATTCCCCGAGTGTCCCGGAACCCACAGGGGAGGCAGACAGGTGGGGTTGGGCCAGCCTCCTCTCACCTCCTTCACTGGGCCCTGGGCTCCCCCGGGTTCTGCTGGGCCCTGCAGCAGGCACCTGGCAGGTCACATCCCTGCCTGGGCTGCAGGAGGCACTTCCTAGGCTCTCAGCCCCAAGACGGGCTGGGCCAAGGCGAAGCAGATGAGTGCGATGGTCTCCTGTGACCCGGCTCAGAGAGCACCAAGGAGTGGGAGGCGGGCGGTCATGACCCTGCTTGGCAGAGCCTTCCCTTTCTGGGCTGGCCTCTCGGCCTGCCACTGTGGTTCGGCACACTAGCATTCTTAGGGGTGTACTTTTCAACTAACAGTGTTTATGGGTGCAAATGAAGGGGTGCCAGCCTTCCAGGATGGAGGAAGAGAGGTGCAGCTCTGGAGCAGAGCTGACTGCCCGCCCGTAATTTGGGGTTTCCCTTGGTGACAGAGATAGGGTTGGCCCAGAGGGTCAGCATTCAGCATAGGCAGTCAGGGGCCCAGGCTGGGCAGGGCCAGACCACCCCAGTGGAGAAGCCTCCAGTGCCCTGCCCACTGTCGAGCACTACAGCCTCTAGCCAACCAGCCTGGGCAGTCTGGACCCCCCGCCCCTGGCCAAGCCCTATGCAGCTGAGCACCCAGTTAGTGACGTGGTGATGGGCACAGCCAGTTTCCCATCCACGGAGCAGGGTGGGTGGCCTCAAGAGCTAGGGTCTTCAGACTCTGGCCCCAGACGACTACAGCTGGCCCTCAAGGTGTCCGCCACTTTGCCCTCGGAGAAAACAGGGGAGCAGAGCTTTCCCCCGCCGGGTCCCCCAGTTCCCTCTTCCTGTTAGCGCGAAGGCCTCCGGTCTACGGGTGTTAGCGCTCTAGGTGCGCGGAACCCCTGCAGGGACACAAGCTTTGGGCGTGGCTGGCCGCGCGGGGGCAGCCGAAGACCCCCTCTAGCTCCAGTCAGAGACGAGCCGTCCGCGGCGGCTTAAAGGCCCGTCAACTGGCACCGGAGGCCCAAGGCCGAGCGCAGGCGGCCGGGCTGGAAGACCCCCGGGGGGCCAGTTGGGCCAGGCTGCACGCCGGTCCTGCCGGGGGTCGTCGCCCGCCAAGCCCGAGAGGGCGCGCAGGCTGGGGTGGGGTGGGGGGTCCCGCGCCACCATCGCCTAGCAGCCCCCGCCTCGCAGACAAAGGAGCCGGCGGGGGGCGGGAGCGGGGGGGGGGGGCCGGGGGGATGGGGCGAGGGGGCGGGGCGCCGCGGTGTCACGTTACCGCCCGCAGCGCCCTTTAACTCCGGCCCCGCCCCGCGCCCCGCCCCCACCCCCGCCGCCGCGCGCGCCCCGCGGCCTGCCAATCGGCCCTCGCGCCCCGCCCCGCCCTCGGGTGGGTGTGTGCGCGGGGCCAATGGGCGGCGGGCGGGGGCCGGGCCGCCGGAGGGGCGGGGGTAGCGCGGCGCCGGCCAATCGCCGCGGTGTTGTTGAAACTGAAAATACTACATTATGCTAATTGCATCAGGGCCCGCGCGCGGGGGGGGTGGGACCCTCGCGTATAAAGGGGCGCGCGAGGACTGGGCGTTCCACAGGCCAAGTGCTCTGCGCTCGGTGGGTGCCAGCCAGGCCAGAGCCAGCCGAGCGAGCGAGGACAGGCACAGAGGGGGCGCGGCCAGCGGCCGGACGACACCGCGAGCGAGCCTCAGGAGCAGTCAGCGGCCCGACAGCCAGGTAGCCGCCGCGGGACACTCCCGCCGCGTCCCTGTGCAAACGCAGACTCCCGCTGCGCGGGGTCTCACTTGCGCGCGGCCCCCGCCCTATTTCCCTCCCCTCCTCCTTTTCCTCTCCTCTCCTGCCTCCCGGCCCCCGCAGACCCCGGACACGTCCGACGTGTGTCTCCGCAGAGCATTGGCAATGGAGCGCCTGGTCGCCCGCCGCACCTTTCCCATGATCGCGCGCACCAGCGCCTGCCGCAGCCTCTTCGGGCCCGTGGACCACGAGGAGCTGGGCCGTGAGCTGCAGATGCGCCTGGCCGAGCTGAGCGCCGAGGACCAGCGTCGCTGGGACTACAACTTCCAGCTGGACATGCCACTGCGGGGCCCCGGGCGCCTGCAGTGGACCGAGGTGGACAGCGACTCCGTGCCCGCCTTCTATCGCGAGACGGTGCAGGTGGGGCGCTGTCGCCTGCTCCTGGCGCCTCGTCCCCGCCCGGACGGCGCGGTCAATAGCCCGCCTCCCGGGCCGCCGGCCGATGAGTCCCTCGACGGCCTCGAGGAGGCGCCGGCGTCGCCGTCCAGCGGCCCGGCCGTAGCGCCTGCCCAGGCCGCGGCCCCGGCGCCTCAGGAGGGCGCTGAGCAGGAGGCGGTCCCTCCGCCGCGCGGCCAGGAGCCCCAGGCCGAGCCGCCGCACTCAGGGATTTCGGGGCGCCCCGCGCCGGGCACTGCCGCCGCTGCCACCAACACCGCCGCCAGCGGCGCCGCTGTTGCCACCACTGCCGCCGCCGGAGGCGCCGCGATCAAGAAGCTGTCCGGGCCTCTCATCTCCGGTGAGTCCCGCGCGGCCCCGCCCCGGCCCGGCTCGGCCCTGCTTTGTCCGGCCGGCCGGGTTCCCCGGCCCTCGGGGGCCTCGCTTGGTCCCCGCCTCCTCCGTGGCGTTAAAGGGCCCGCAGCGCGCGCGGCGAGGCTGCCCCTGCACCCCGTCCCCACCCTGTGGTCGTGCTCTCGAGAGGTTCGCCCGGGAGGGTTGGGAGGGCGCGCCCTGGTCCCCTCCGAGCACGATCCTCGCCGAGGCCGCCGAAGCCCCTCCTCGGGCGCGGCCCGGCGCCCCGATCGCGGCGCGGAGGGGGTTAAGCGCGGCGGTAGCCCCGGGGGGCTTGGCCGCGGGACAAGGGGAAATGCTTACACAGCGCATTGCGCGGCGACGTAAACAAAGCTGACCCGCCGCGGACCTCGGCGCGGGCGGGGACGGCGCCCCCACCGCGGCCCAGCAGCCGCCCGCGCGCCCCCCCCACGCCGCTCAGGCCCCTTCTCAGACTCCCCGGCCCGCCCCGCCATGACCGGCTAGGCGTGCTGTCGCCCTCAGACTTCTTCGCCAAGCGCAAGAGACCCGCGCCCGAAGCCAAGGCGTCGAACGAGGTTCCCGCGGGATGCGCCGCGCCTGGCGCCGCTCCAGCCGTCGGCTCGGCTGAGCAAACCCCGCGCAAGCGGCTGCGATGAGAGGTGAGGGCGGCGGCCGCGGCGGGGGGTGGGGGTGGGGTGGGGCGGGGCGCCCCGCGCGGTCCTCGAGGCCCCTGTGTCGCCCCTCGCTCACCGAACTTCTCTCCCGTAGCCTCGTGCCCAAAGAGCCCTGACGGAGCCCGTTGGGCAGCGGACAGGAGAGGAGCGCTGGGCCTCGGCTGGGACCGTCCATGTAGCAGCAACCGGCGGCAGCTGCCGCGAGCAGCGTTCGGTTTCGTGTTTAAAGTTTGACAACTGTGCAATGTATTAATAACGTCTTTTATATCTAAATGTATTCTGCCCAAGGAGTACACTGGTCCCAAGGTGTAAAGCTTTAAGAGTCATTTATATAAAATGTTTAATCTCTGCTGAAACTCAGTGCAAAAAAAATGAAAAAGACAAAAAAAAAGGAAAAAAGAAAAAAAACCCTGTATATTTGTACAAAAAGTTTTTAAAGTTATACTAACTTATATTTTCTATTTATGTGGAGGCGTGGGCCGCTCTGCCACGCCGCAGCTCGGTTATTGGTTATGCCAAAGGCACCTCACTCGCATCTGGTTATCAGCAAATGTAAATCTATTTTTTGTAGCGTATTCTGGGGGAGGGGTCACTCACAAGCTATAGCTGCCGTACAAGCCCATCTAGCTTGCAGTCTCTTCGCGCTTTCGCTGTCTCTTCTTACTATTATGATTATTTTAAACTTGAAGACAAATCTGTTTTTTTAAAAAATGGTTCCTGAGCCGTCTGCACCACTGCCCCGGCTCCTCGTCCGCCGGGTTCTAAATAAAGAGGCCGAAAAAATGCTGCAACTTAGCTCCTGTGTGCCTGTACTGCCTCCAGCTTCCGCCCCGGCGCCCCCCAAAAGTTAGGGAGGCAGAGCTCGGGGGAGCAGCCTAAGAGGGCGGGGGACGACCGGGACTTTCTCCTGGCAGCGCTGGCACTCGCCCACATGCACCAGGGCACTAATTTAGGGATGAGCGGCCCCGCCCTTGCTTTCCGTTTATCACACACACGAACAAGCACACACCCCGTGTAGGGCTCTCGGAGAGGAGACCAAGACTCAGTTTCTCTGGCTCCGGGGAAACCACCCACACCCCGGCTGCCCAGTGGGACTCAGGTGGGCACCGGCGGGGGCCGGGCTGGCCGCAGGCCCGATGAGCGGGACCTGAGCTTTTAAAGTTCTCGAGACCTCGCACAAGGTGGAGCCTCAAGCCTCTCCGAAGCCCCCAGCTTCGTGGGCACCGGTGCCCCCCAGAGTGGGGCCGCAGGACCCAGATGTATTCCTGGCCTGTTGGGCCCACAGTGGGGGAGGGGCGGGCTGCGGGGGGAAAAGGGGGAGGAGGAGACAAGGGGAGGCGCCCAGCGGCAGGTGGGGGCGGGGAGGGATGCGATGCGCCTCGGCTTCGGTGGAAGAATTGAGGGCTCAGGGCTCGGTCCACGCGCGCAGCCATCAGCCTTCTCCTCTCCAACTGCTCCCTTTTAGTCAAAAGAAGTTTATTATATATATATTTTTAGTAGCTGACCTATAAACCCCTGAAAATTACGGCTTACAATGGAAAGGGTGACGAAAAAGAGCAAAATCCGACGGCTAGCAGTATTTTTGTTGGTGCCTCAGACCAGGGGAAGCAAAGACGCAGTGGTGCATTTTTTTGAGTTAACTGTTTTTGGACTGTTTGCGACACTGATGTCCCCCACGGCTCAGGGTCCTGGAGGTGCCCTTACCCTCCCCTAGCTGCCTGAAAGGGTCGGGGGGAGGGAGATGGAGACTGGTCTCCAGGCTCAGCTGGGGCTGAGAAAAGCCCCCACCTGGGGACACGAGAGTGGGGTCCCTGCTGCCTTCAGCACAACCTGAATACAAGGAGGCCTGCCATGACTTCAGGCTCCACACCTCTCCTCCAACGTGGGGGTCTGCGCTACGCCTGCCCCCCCTCCCCCCACCGCACACTGTGTGACCAGAAGCCGGTGAAGCCCCGCCGAGGGGGTGAGGGTCGGGGGAGCCATCAAGGGCAGCGACGCCCTGCCTGAAGGAGACTCGTGACTGAGGACAGTCTGGCCAGGGTGGGCACCTCCCCACCCCCAAACTCAGTGCCGCCCAGGCATCCTAGCCCCTGTCTGCCTCTCACAGCCCTAGCCCCCGCCTTGGACCTGCGGATGCAGCCCCCTGCCACCTGGATTCCTGGTATCGCCGAGGGTGGCTTTCTCAAAAGCAGCGCCAGGGCCGTGTAGGGATGGGGGCTAGTCCCTCCCATAGGGGAAGGGGCTGCACCAGAGACCCAGAGGTTGCTCCCCATAGGGAAAAAGCCCTGCGTTTTGACACATATGTGTGACCAGGCAGCTTATTTTGGACCAGGCTGGGAAGACAGAAGGTAGGGCCTTTAACCATAAACCAAGGAAGGGAAGATAAAGGGGCAGAAGCTGAGGAGGGACTGCCCTGGGCAGCGGTGGGCAAGGCGCATTAGCTGGGTGTTCGGGCATGGGCTGGCACCCATGTGCCAGGCGGGACGGGGCCTGTGCGTGGACCAAGGCCGAGAGGGAGACGAGGTGGCGCACTGGAGCCGGAGGGTCCTGGTGAAGCAGGAGAGTGGGGCCAAGAGGGCCGCGTAGGGAGGCCTTCCCCAGAGTGGCCTGGCCTGATTGGTGCACGTTGCCTGGGCACACAGTTTAAGCATTATTCAGTGCAATGGTTCCTTTTAGGGTATGCTTCCCGGGCCTCCTCACTCCCTGGTGTCCCCCTGGTCTCCTGGACCTTCCTGGGTCTGATGAGCTGGAATAACTGCTGGATTTTGACTCTAGTCAGTAGGGAGCCCCTGGCATGGGGCGGGTTGATTCATGGGAGACTGAAGCTGAGGCAATTTCAGAAAGCATCCTAAGGCTGCTGGGACGGGAGCAAAGCAGTGGCCACTTAGGGGCTCCTCTGGCGACCCAGGCAGAGGTACCAGGTCGGCAAATAATTCCAGTGCCTCTGACATGCCAGGCCCTGCCCGGGACCCCAGAGACACAGCGGTGCAGGAAAGGAACATGGCTGTCTGTTCGCTGGAGCTGCCTCCACGGTGGGAGCCAACCCCCTAAAACCTCATGAGTGAGCTCCGGGGTGGTGTGAGGAGTGCGCAGAGCTGAGCCTGGGGCCTGGGGGCTACTGTCTAAGGGAGGCCATGTGGGGAAGCCCTCTCCCCACCCCCACAGCAAGTGCTACCTGAGCTCGGTGGACGTGAGGGGTGCAGGTCCCGAGGACTAACTGGGAGAAGACAGTCACAGGATGGGGAGGACCGGTGCAGAGGCCCTGAGGTCTGAAGAGTGGACCAGAGGGGCCAGAGGGGGGCTGCAGAGGGTGAGCTGTGGGATACAGTGGGAGGGAGAGCGGCTGGGGTTTGCGGGTGGCCTGGGCTGGGACTGGGAGTGTGGGGCCGGAAGGCAGGCAGGGGGAGGCCTGTGGGGGCCTGGTCCCAGGCACAGGTGAACGTGGGCCATTCCAGAGCTCAGGAACCCTTTCCAGAGGAAGGGAGAGTCCCCCCACTTGGCCACGTGACTTGCTCTGGCCAGTGAAGTGTGATTGGTGTGACGCATGCCGCGGCTGAGCTGAAGTCCTTACTCCCCTGGGCAGGGGGCCACCTTTTCACCTCTCTGTTACGAGACCAGCAGGGTCCCAATGGGCTGCCCCTTCTGCTGACTTGCAGTAGAACCCGCCCCCACCAGGATGGGACTGTCGAAGAGGGAAGTCCTCCGTAGCGGTGTGAGCCACCAGCTGAGATTTTTGTTACGCAGCATAAGGTAAATTAAGCTGACACAGACAGCTTTTTCGAAGACCCCAATGCACTGTTTTAGCTTTCCAGGAATGATAGCAAGGCCCCTGGGTGGTGGCGTCAAATTGTCCTGGGTGCTTGGACACATGTCTGGAAACTATGGTGCCTCCTCTTTGGGTTCTCCCTTCACTGTCCCATCGGCGCCAACTCCAGTCTGCCATATTGAAGGTGGGAGGCTGAGTCTTTCAGCGTGGGAGGGTCCATGTCCTCGCTGGTTGCTTTCTGTTCTGTGGTAGAGTTTGTATGTGCTATATAAAGGGTCCAGTAGGTACACCAGACTTAATTTTCTTGGTCTGCAAAATCATTGCAGATGGTGACTGCGGCCATGAACCTGAAAGACGCTTGCTCCTTGACCGAGAAGCAGAGACAAACCTAGACAGTCTACCAAAAAGCAGAGACATCACTCTGCCTACAAAGGTCCATCTAGTCAAAGCTATGGTGTTTCCAGTAGGCAGGTATGGATGTGAGAGTTGGACCATGAAGAAGGCTGAGCGCCAAATAATTGATACCTTCTGACTGTGGTGCTGGAGAAGACTCTTGTGAGTCCCCTGGACAGCGAGGAGATCCAACCAGTTAATCCCAAAGGAAATCAACCCTGACTATTCACTGAAAGGACTGCTGCTGAAGCTGAAGCTCCAATATTTTGGCCACCTGATACAAAGAGCTGATTCACTGGAATTCCCTGATGCTTGGAAAGATTGAAGGCAGGAGAAGCGGATGACAGAGGTGAGATGGTTGTATGGTATCACTCATTCAATGGACATGAGTTTGAGCAAAGTCTGGGAGATGGTGAAGGACAGGGAGGCCTGGCGTGCTGCAGTCCACAGGGTCACAAAGAGTCGGACATGACTGAGCGGCTGAACGAGGCACCCCAGGGAATATCGGGGCAGAGGAGCTGCAGGTGGGATGGAAGGATCTGAGGGCAGGACGGTGGGCCTTCTGCAGGGATAATGGCACTGTGACCTGGCTTCTGACTCATCCCTAGATGTACGCGCTGGCTGTGTGTTCAGCCCCACCATGGGGACCCTCCATCCTGAGCTTTCCCGAGGTGATAGGACTGATCACAAGGTATCACCCGAATGAGACCCCACATGGCACTTCCACCTCTCTTCCCAGGCCCCACACTGAGCCGGCTGGGTTGTCAGGGGACTTGGGCCCTGGAAGTGAGGCTCACATTCCCGCATCTCAGCGTGCTGGGCCATGAAGGCATCGGCCCCCTCCGCAGGGAGGTTGGCAGTTGGAGTTCAGGCGAGTGTTTCTGCAGGTCTTGCTCTGGGTGGAAGAGACCCGTCTCATCCCTGTGCATAGAGGCCCCACCTCCAAAGGCTGGGAGATCCAGAGGGGACAGCCCTGGCCCCTTGCCTTAAACACACAACTCTGAGGGGTTGTCCCAGCTCTGGGGTTTGCAAGGGATTGGCGGAGACCTTTGTCACATCTGCATTCAGAGCTCAGCTTCTCCACTTTCCGAGCCTGCTCTTTCACTCCCCTGTATGGGTGAGTCTGAAAGTGGTCCCAAGTGAAACCTCTTGCACACACACACACACACACACATCCACACACACACAGTACACACACACACACACACACGTCCAGTAACTCGTCTAACTTTTTTATTTGCTAAAGGAGGAAAATTATCAAAATTTGGGAATGAGTCCCAGTCTCAGATTGAGGGCAAAACAAGGGGGCGGCAGAGGATGAGATGGTTAGATAGCATCACTGACTTGATGGACATGAATTCGAGCAAACTCTGGGAGATAGTGGAGAAGAGAGGACCCTGCAGTCTGTGGGATCACAGAGCTGGACACGACTTAGCCACTGAACAGCAACACAGCCTCAGAAATTAAACTGTGTGCCCACAGTTGGGCGTGATTTTTAAAAATCTTTATTTATTTATCTGGCCATGCCAGGGCTTGCGGGATCTTTAGTTGAGGTATGTGAACTCTTAGCTGAAGCACGTGCAGCATCTAGCTCCTCTACCAGGGGTTGAACCTGGTGCCCTGCTTTGGGAGCGTGGAGTCTTCACCCCTGGGCCACCAGGGAAGTCTCAACCATACTTAAGTAACCCCAGTCACTTATTCTGAAATTTAACGTTGGTGTTTTTTCAGCCTGGAAGTGAGTTTTTCAGAGGTGGTGAAGGTACAGACTGTACCACTGGCGTGTGTCCCTTAGACTGCGACAGGGAAAGGGCCTTTGGTGGCCTGATGGCTTTAAGAAGAAATGCTGTGAACTTAGGCATTGCCTGAGCCCTGGGATTGGGGTCCCCCAGGAGCCAGCCCGCTTCCGTGCAGCACGAACGTGTGTTCACATCCCCATCAGCCCTGGAGCCCAGCCGGGGTCATGCCCCTCGACGCTGGGGCATGGAGTTGGAGGAGCGCTGGCACCTGGCCCTTTTCTCCCACTGGCCTGAGAACTGCTCCAATGATCTCTTGCCAAGTGAAAGCCATCCCAGTGCTTTGTGGTTTGAAACAACGGTTTTGTTGATACCTAGGCTGTGATGAGTCAGGAGCTCGGGAAGCGCTGGCAGGTAGCTTGACTCTGGTGTAAGGGGTATCAGCTAGGGTGGTTTGATGGGGTTGAGGGTTGAATCCCAGGCTGGCTGGCTCACTCCCACACCCGGCAAGGCAGAGCCGCGCCCAGCTGGGGCCTCCCCTCCTTCCCGTGGGGTGTCTCCTCGGACCTGCTTGGGCTTCCTCGCAGCGTGGCTGCTGGGTTCTGAGCACTCGTGATCCAGGTCCTGGCAGGAGCGGCAAGGTCTGTAAGAGCCGGGCCTGGGGTGTGGAGTCCAGACACCTCTGCCCCGTCTGACCAAACAGATGCGTTGCCCAGGAGTTTGTGACCGCCCTGGCCAGGGTGCCCTTCCCGACAGTCCTCAGCCCCGGTGCTCGGTGAGTACCCGGCGTGCTCTGCGGTTCTGCCTCAGGACTCACAGGACAATTGCCGCTGCTGTTCAGCTGATAAGTCGAGTCTGACTCTGTGATCCCATGGACTACAGCCCACCAGGCTCCTCCATCCATGGGATTTTTCCAAGCGAGAGCACTGGAGTGGGGTCGCCATTGCCTTCTCCGTGACAGTTGTTACCCAGATGAAAAACAAAATTTCCTTCCGCAGGGAATTTTTAGTAATAAGCAAAAACAAACAAACCAAAACAAAACACTGAGTACTTCTTGTGTTTGAACGGACCAAGCGCCAGGGGTGGCTGGATCCAGGCGAGAATCAGAGTTGGGGGCACATGCCCCCGCCAGCAGGGACCCCTCCCCACCAAGACCACGGAAACGGCAGCATGACAATACCTGAGAAGGACATTTTGCAGCAGCCCTTTCCGCCTTCTTTCATTGTACATGTGCATACTTTACACAGATACGCAACACATAATAGGCATTTCATATGTGTGTATCAGTACAGAGGACACGCATATGTAGCATTTCTCCTTTTCTTTGTTAACTTTGTAGCTAGCGCTCTAGAGTATCGCTATATTACTACATAGTATCACTTGTACCTCCTCTAAAAAAAATGCTTAGGGAACTTGGAACCTGCAAACACACACCAAGTTAACAGAAGTGTACCATGAGCTCCACGAGCTCACCAGCCAGAGTCAACAATCGTTAACATTTTCCTAAACTTGTCAATTTGTTTCCCTCCCCCAAGTTTTAACTTTTTTTTTTTTTAAATGCAGTTTGTTTTAAAGCAGATTCCACACCCTGAATCCTCTCGAGGGGTAAGTCCATCCCTACCATGGGGTGGGCGTCGGTCAGCAAGTGCCTTGTGGACCCTCAGGGCCGAGGCGGCTGTGGTCCGGCCCTGCCATCAGGGCAGTTTGTCCAGAAAGCACTCCTTCCTCGCGTCCTAGATGATCATTGCTGGCTTCCAGGGATGGCCCTGGGCTTCGTTTGAAAGTGGCACAGAAACCTTGCTGACGTCATGCCAGTGCTGAAGCAGAGGCCTGGCACAGGGGGCCTGTTTGCCGACAGTCACCGCCTCCCAGAGGGCCTCCTCTGCAGCCTCCCACTGGGGGGACGGTCCGTGCCTGGCGAGGACATCCAGAGTCTGCCCTCGAGTCCTGGTTGCTCTTCTGAGCCTCTCTTGAGTCCATTTTTGGTGACTAAAATAGAAATTCTAATAAAAATGGGGCTGTCGCACACGCAGACCTCCCTGGGGAGGAGTCTGGCTGGGGTTTGAGACAAAGGCAAGTGTCTGTCTCCTCTGATTTCCTGTGCAAACCTTCCCCCACAACTGTCCTCCTGCCCCAGGGGATCCCTGTGTGGCCTGTTAGACCCCAGGGGGCAGGCACTGGGTGTCAGGACCCTGGACCCAGCTCCCAGCTTGTGATGGAGAGACCTCTGCGGGTTGTGATGGTGCTTTAAGCTCGGAGTCAGGAGCCTGATCAGGAAAGAGAGGGCGAGGGACCGGATCTTGGGGGGGATGAGAGAAAGGAAAGAAAGAAGAAGAGGGAGGAGGGAAGGAGGGAAGAGAGAAGAGGCGGGAAGGAAGGGAGGAGGAAGGGGAGGGCGAAGGCCGAGCCGTGAGAATCCTTCCAACAGATCCCCTGCCTGGTTCACTCTTGCTCTGCTTTCCTTCTTGGGTAGCTCATCTCGGGCACGTGCTTTCCAGTTTTCCTTGTGCTGCTTTGGGGGCTTAGGGAGAGATCAGCCCCATGGGGTGCCGCGGTGTCCCTCGGGTTCCAACACAGACCCCTGCCACCTGCCTGGGATGCTGAAGGCCCCCACCCCTCCCACCCAGCTCACCCCGCCAAGGGAAGAAGAGTGAACAGAACCAGCCTGCCCAAAAAACCGAGAAAAGCAAGAGCACGGGTCCCTGGGAAGCAGGTCACTTGGGTTCTATGGGGAGATGGGCCGCCCATTGAGGAGCCTTCCAGGGAGGCTGGCCGGGGCTGCCCCCCGGGGGGCAGGGAGGGAGGTAGGAGGAAATTGCACTGGCTGGGCCACTGCACAGGCAGGAACCAAAAGTGGCACCTGGGCGGGGCGTTCAGGGGGAGACACAGCCGCACAGCCCCGCTGGTGGGGGTCATTCCAGGTCAGAAATGCCCAAGCAGGAAATGAGATGCAACTTGTAAAGGACATCAAAGGAAATGGAAAAACATTCTTCTAATATGTCAGGGAGAAAAGAGGGAGTGGGGGAAATGCTCGCCCTTGATGAGTGGAGGGGAGGGGGGAGATGGAGGCACAGGAAAATTAAAATCAAGATCACGGAGACCAACATAACTGGAGAACTGGGATTGGGGTGAGCACCTTCCTGCCGCCAGGGGACCCAAGGAGTAGGCTTGGGGGCCTCCTGGGGAGCCCCTTTGCTGGGACCCCAGGTCTGCATTGAGAGGCCTGGCCATCCCAGCTGGCTCCTGCAGGCGCAGGGATGGGGCGTCCCTCAGCATGCACGCAGCAGCCACCAGCACAGGCTGGTTGCTGAATGCACTCCTTTTCCTGGAAGAAACTCTTAGCAGAACTGGGTGCCAACACGTGAAGATGCCTAGACCGTTGCGGTGTCCAAGTCTAGCCCCCTCCACAGACAGACAGGGAGAGCCGGACTCACAGCCTGTCCACAGCCCGGGACCACACCCGCCCTCCACTCAGGCCGAGGCCCAGCTTCAGTGTCCGAGAGGGGCTGGCTGTTGGGGCAGGCCCTGTTCCCCGACTCTGCGGCTGCCCCCATGATGAGCCTGCCTGCTGCATTGGGGGCACCCAGGGTGCCATGATAGCCTCCATAGCAGCACCACCTCCCGGTGGTCAAGAGGGCCCAGGCTGGCCGTCGCTTCCGCCCTCCAGGGAGGGAGACTGGGGGGCCACCAAAAATGCTGACTCTCTGGGGAGGCCCACGGCTTCACGAGAGACAAGGAGGACTGCGTGGTCCGCCCCCACTGCAACGCTGTTGGAGAACACTTGTGGCATCTCCTTCGCCCTCTCTGCCCGGGGTCACCGCAGAGATGACCAGGGCTACAGGCTGGTTTTCTTGATCACAAGTTGCAGGGGACATTGGTGCCGGTGCGCTGGGGAGTGTCCAACAGTCGAAGGCTGTTCACTCAGGTACCTGAGGGCGTGGCCCTTCCAGCTGGAGGCCTCAGTCCAGCCTCTGAAAGGGGCAGGCAGATAGGAAGTGTGGGGACCCTGGCCTGGCAGGGACCAGGAGGGCCAGGCGTGACCTGCCCTTCTTTTACAGGCTTGCTGTTCTTGTTCAGTCCCTCAGTCGTGTCCGACTCTGCGGCCCCACGGACTGCATCACGCCAGGCTTCCTTGTCCTTCACCATCTCCCAGAGCTTGCTCAGACTCATGTGCTCTGAGTCGGTGATGCCATCCAACCATCTCATCCTCTGTCGTCCCCTTCTCCTCCCGCCTTCAATCTTTCCCAGCATCAGGGTCTTTTCCAATGAGTAGGCTCTTCGCATCAGATGGCCAAAGTATTGGAGCTTCAGCTTCAGCATCAGTCCTTCCAGTGAATATTCAGGACTGATTTCCTTTCTGATGGACTGGTTGGATCCCCTTGCAGTCCAAGGGACCCTCAGGCATCTTCTCCAACACCACAGTCAAAAGCATCAATTCTTCACACCCAGGCTTCTTTATGGTCCAGCTCTCACGTCCCTTTGTGACTCCTGGAAAAACCACAGGTTTGACTAGACGGGCCTTTTTACAGGCTGGTAGGTCCCTAAATGGGCTGGACCTAGCTTAGGGAGCTAGGCCAGAGCAAGGCTGGCTGGGGGCGCAGAGGCAGCATTGTTTACCCCACACCCGGTTGGCGGGGAGCCTGGTCCTCAGGGTCAGGGTGCTTTCCCAGGCCCCCAACCCTGTAAACAGCAGCTTAACAGTAACAACTGGGCTCCCAAAGCTCAAGAATTTCGTTCGGAGGCAGCCCGAGCGAGCACCCGAGCCCGGGCGCGTGTGTGGGTGCCTGGGCGCCGGGCAGGAGGGCCAGCAGCGGCCACCCGAGGGGACGGCGGTCCGGGGCGCAGGCCTCTCCCGAGGGGAGGGCGCTCGGCGGGCGCGGCGGCCGCGGGCGCGGGAGTGGCGGGCGGGAGGCTCCTTTCCGGGGCCGCGGCCGCGCTCGGCTCGCCGGTCCGCGGGGAGGGGCGGGAAGGCAGCTGGACGCGGCGGCGATTTATGGGCCTTTCAGGCGAGCAGGTGCCTCCTCGGGCCGCCCATTGTCTCGCCGGTCTCACAATGGGGCTGCCGCAGCCGCAGGGCCGGCCCCCGCCGCGGCCCGAGGCCTGCCCGGGCGCCAGGGCCCCGGGGCGGCGCGGGCCACCGCTCCGTCGTGCGCTTGTCGGCGCGTCCGTCCGCGCGCCCAGCGGCGGGGAGCCGGCCCAGCGCGCCCGGGCCTCTGGCCCCGCGCACGACCCGAGAGCCCCGCCCGAGTGCACCCCGCGCCCCGACGTGCGCCCGAGGCCGCGGCGCCCGCTCCTCACGAGCCGTCGGGCACCGGGCTCCGCCCGGCTGGCACAGCCCCGCGCCGCCGCGTCCCGGACGCACACACAGGGGCCCATTCTTCCCGGCTCCGTGCAACCATATGGCAAATCCGCGTCGACACAGCACCCCCCGCTCATTCAGGCGCAGAATGTCCCGCAACGGGGAACAATCAGAACTCTGTTCGCGTCTATTATGGATGCGGACGGGCGAGAAAAAAAATCATTTAACTCCAAGAGATAGCCAGCTAATTACCAACCATATGTGAGCCCGGATTCAAAGTGGTGCCGAGGAGTTCATTCTGAATCGGGGCGACTTTATTAGGTATAGAAGACAGATGTCCGGACAGCACACGCATCACAGAAAATCGTGTCGGGGAGCTCTTGAAATGTCCGGGAGAGCTCTTTAAATATTAAAGACCCAGCCCTGCTGAAGGGCTGGGCCGGGGTCCTCTGGGAGCCCCAGACCGGGGAACAAGACTTAGCAACGGCGACAGTGGCAGACGCCGGCCCTGCGGCCCAAGGGCGGGGTCCCGGCCTCCGGCCCCTTCCCGCGGTGCTCCCACGCCTGGCTCTTGGGTGCTCTCGGTAGGGGGGAGGAGGTGCGCAGGGAACCTCCTGGCAGTGATGGGTCACGGGGTGGCTCTGCTTGGGCACCAAGTCCCCCGATGGCCCCCAGGAAAGGAGCCAGAAGGAAGATGGGGTTGGTGGGGGCGGAGAGTCTGGTTCCACTGGGCCAGCCAGAGCCCAGATGGGTTGGGCCGTGCACACAGTAGGGCTTCCAATGGACTTTAGTGAGGGAGTGAATGAATGAATGAACCAAGGGCAGCCAACCCAACCCCCAGGAGAAAATCCCTTGGGGGTGGGTGGGAGTGTGGGGGCCAGTGAGGAAGGAGAACACTTCTGATTTCTTAACCAAGAAAATAGCCTCCGGCCATACGCCCCATTCTTTGAAGAAGGAAAAAGAGAAAGCTCGTTAGAGAGAGAGAGAGAGAGAAAAAAAATCTTTCTCTGTTTTCCATGCAATGCAATTACGTTCCAGCTTTTTCTCCTTGTTATTCTTTTAAGCCAAATGTCTGGATAAAAGGATTATTCCCCCGCTCCCCACCACCCAGGACCGTGGGGGCCTCTGCTGGCTAGATTAACTGCTGCCCGTGGCTTCTACATCTTCTATGAAAATAAGTGAGGTCAGCTGCCATTCAATTGTCACAGCATATATATTTGAAAATTTAAATATATGAATCAAAGGAAAAAGGAGGATTTGCATTTCTGCCCAACGCAACGAGCGCGTTCAGCGAACGCGGCACAATGGAGACGGTTCAGTCGGAATGAATTGTCTCCTCGCGGGAGGATTCTGTGCAAAGGCGCCCAATGCTTTCTCCTTTGTTTCTTCTGCTTTGTTTTGTGTTGTGTTTTTCTTTCCCGTTAGCCGCTCCATCCAGGAGGGTGTTTTCTGAAACTTGGTGATTGACTTTGGTTTCAAGGACATAAAGAAACATGGAAAGACTCCCAAGAAACGCTCACATCAGAGGCCCCTCTGGCACAAAAGCAAAATTTAATTGAACATGCGAGGGTGGAAAAATAGATATAGGGGACTCCCAATACCACCAGAATGGGCTAATCAGCTGACTCCAGCTGGACTGGATGAGGCTGCTAATGAAGGCCCGGTGGGCGGGGCGGAGGCCCAGCAGCTCTGCAGCCCTCGGCCTGGGCTCGGCCCTGCAGCCGGGCTGATTCTCCAGGGGACCCGAGTCTGCCAGCTCCAGATGCGCCCTCTCCCCAGTCAGTGTCAGGGGCACACCGCCGAGGGCTTTGCTCCTGGCTTTTTCATCTTGTCCTCGGAAAATGGCATTTTGCGGGACTCCCCACTTCCAAGAGGAGTCCCCAGGTGTCGGGACGCTGCTTCTAGCGGAAGCCGGCTGGGAGGCAGTGTCAAGCGCTGAATCAGAAACGGTCTCAAATCCTGGCCTGCGTGGGTCTGGAGGCCGGGGGCGTGGCCTCTATGTCAGGACGGGGGTCTGGACAGGTGTCTCCCCTCAGTAGAGTTGGGGTTGGGTGGGTGCTGGGGTATTAGTCTCCCAGGGCTGCTCTGACAACGTCCCTTGGACTTTCACGTCTCCAGTCCTGGAGCTGAAATCCCAGACCCAGCTGTGGGCGTGGAGATGGCCGTCTCCTCCCCGTGTCCCCACAGCGTCGTCCCTTTGAGTGTGTCTGCGTCCTGACCTCCTCTTCTTATGAGGACAGCAGTCCTGTGGGATTAGGGCCCCATCCTTGTGACCTCGTTTGAACTGACTCACCTCTTTAAAGGTCATCTCTCCAGATAAGGTCACACTCTGAGATACTGGGGGTTAGGACTCCAGGAGAAGTTTTCGGGGGACACAGCACAGCTCAGCCTGTAATCCTGGGCTTCCAGTTAGGGCCTCATGCCCTGTGACCTGGGATGCCCAGTAGGGAGCTGCCCTGTCCTGCCTCCAGCACCCTGGGTCAGTGTGAGAGTGGGGGCTGGGGGTGGGGGTGGGCTTGGTGACCCACGCTCATGACTAATGCAGGCTCTAGGGCCTCACACTTTTCAGAGAGGCCTCGAGGGGCACCCGGAGACCCCCGTCCTTCCAGGCCCATCCCACCTCCCTTCTGGACTGAATATTCTCCTTGGAGTCCAGAAATGGATGCTTATCTCAAGCCCAGCTCCTTTGGAACTTGGCCTCAGTCCAGGGGGGCAGGGCCACCTCGAGGGCCCCAGTCCCCGTTCTGGGCCTCGGGGTGGCGGCTCTGCCAAGCCCCTTGCCCCACAGAATCAGTGCTTCCTGCTCTGTCCCTCGTGTCCAACTCGGGCTTTCTTTCCTTTTTCCCTCTCTTATCACATTCCTGACTTTTCTTTTCTTTCCCAATGTCCCCCCGCCCCCCACAATTTCTAAATCCAAATAAAAGCCCAGTAGGGGCTGAAATGTGAGACGGACTCCACACTCTGCAGGATGACCTGGGGCCAGAGCCCGGCATCCCCCCAACCCCCCAGTTGCTGTGTGACCCATACAGGTTTTCCTGACCTCTCTGAGCCTTGGCAGGCCTCTTCCATGTCAAGCAAAATGCTGACCAGGCTCGTGGGCAGAGTGAGAAGGAGCTAATGAAAATGGCTGAAAAAACACTCCAGGCATTTAAAAAATGTCACGTAATTGCAAAATAATAATGATAACAACAATATACCTTGGAATTTTGCTGGAACCCAGAGTGGGCCCAAGTGGAATTTGGCATGGAGGGGGCCTGCCCTGGCCCCTGTCCAAGGGGCTTTCGTTACTGAGGCGACCCCAGGACTCCGTTCGAAGGCGGTTCCTCTTGTAAGGTGGTCCTGCCTCATACCCTTGCTCCCCCACTGGCCCCGGGCCAGCTCACTGAGTTGCTGCCACAAGGCTCAGGTCACACGGTTGGCAAACCAATGGTGTTTTTTTTTTAATTTTTTTAAAAATTCCCAACATGAAAATAGCCTTCTGTTTCCCTCTGATTGTAGAAGTATTATACACTCATTGTGAAAAAATGCAAAAAATACAGTAATGCATCAAAAAGAAAGTAACATTCCTCCAGACGGAGCCTCCTACCCTACATCATGAGAGACGGCAGTCTGGGGCTCTACACAATTTGGGGACCCACGTTTACTTTTTAGATTCAAAGTACATATTCTAGTACATATTTTAAAGCATTAGGGAAAATACATATACACACATAGCTCAATTTCAAAATGTTTAACCATGATGAGAGGTTTAAGACCCATAATATGAGTGTGGTAAACGAAATGACGGACACACCGTTTGGAAGAAAGATTTCAGCACAAGCAGCAACTGGCAACTGTAGCAAAATCTGTGTCTTCGTACGTGTGTTGGTGAAGGGCGGGACCCTCCCCAGCTGACAGGGTGAAACGTGGTAGCCCCAGCAGGAAGAGAGCAGAGATGCTTGCAGAGGCCGCTCGCCAGAAGAGATGCGGCCCCTGGACGTGAGGTCCAGGGTGGCCAGTGAGGCTTGGGCAGGGCTGCTGTCCCAGGACAGCTCTCGGGGGGTGGAGGAGCCCTCCACCATTCCCGAGAACGGTCTCCATTCCCATGAGGCCTCCAGGACCATTCCCACGGGGACGGAAGTCTCTGGTTAATGAAGTGATCACAGGGGTTAGGTTAGACAAACCATGTTTGTCTCAAGCGCATGTGCAAATCTTGTTTGAACTGTTTCCTGGAAAGAAATGAAAGGGGAGGCCTGAGGGGGGCACCTGTTATTTCCACGTTGATAGGAAATGGTTTCCATCCCGTGACCATGGAAACTTCCATGGTGCATCCAGCTGTGCACTTCCCACGAGCCCTCCTGCCTCCCCACAGCTCGTCACCATGTCGGTGCAGGTCCTAGCCTGGCAGGTTGGGCGTCAGGGGTCGGCGGAGCTCTCTGGCCCAGGCCTGAGTGTCAGCCGGCGCCCCTGGGGCGTCCCCCTCTGAGCCCCTGAGCCAGCTTCTGTGCTGTCTGGGTGCTGTGCACACGCAGGTGAAGTGGGCCGAGGGTTCCCCTGAGAGCCTGGGTGAGGGAGGCACTGGGGCCTGTACCAGAAGCCCGGAAGGATCTGGGGGAAGGGGCAGGGGCATGGAGCCAGCGGGGAGGGCACTCTGGGCAGAGGGATCAGTGGCCAGGAGCCAGCACTGGGCTGGTGGCAGCTGGACCAGTTCCCTGGTGCCCGCCGAGTTTGGACCTGACCGATGGATCACCTGGTATAGTGGTGTGTCAGCCCTTTGCCTGAGGGGAGTACAGAAACAGAACAGAAAGTCTGAGGAACAGTGACGCTGCTCAGTTGCTAAGTTGTGTCCGACTCTTTGGGACCCCATGGGCTTAGCACGCCAGGCTCCCCTGTCCTTCACCATCTCCTGAGGTTTTGCTCAAATTCATGTCCATTGAGTCGGTGATGCCATCCAACCATCTCATCCTTTGCCCTCATCCTTATCCTCCTTATCCATCTTTATCCTTATCCTCCTGCCCTCAATCTTTCCCAGCATCAGAGTCTTTCCCAATGAGTCAGTTCTCTGTATCAGGGGGCCAAAGTATTGGAGCTTCAGCTTCAGCATCAGTCCTTCTAGTGAATATTCAGGACTGATTTCCTTTAGGGCTGGCTGGTTGGATCTCCTTGCAGTCCAAGGGACTCTCAAGAGTCTTCTCTAGCACCACAGTTCGAAAGCATTACTTCTTCAATGCTTGGACTTCTTTATGGTCAAACTCTCACATCCATACACGACTACTGGAAAAACCGTAGCTTTGACTGTACAGACCTTTGTTGGCAAAGTGATGTCCCTACTTTTTCATTCGCTGTTTAGGTTGGTCATCACTCTCCTTCCAAGGAGCAAGCCTCTTTTAATTTCATGCTCTGAGGAGCATACGGGTCCCCTGTCTTTCTAACGGGCACTGTGGCCTGAGTTATGTGTCAGGAGTCTTTGCTGGCCCAGAAAATGGCCCTCTCCTTGTTTCCGAGCTGTTAGTGGAGCAAGTCTATCACCCAGCAAAGCATAAGGTTTGTAAGTTCATGGTTAAAACACAAGGTCACAGAGGACCTTCTTCGCAGTTATTGTCATCACCTACGCTTCTCCCAATGCCCGCCCGCCATCCTGGGTCCTGCTGCGCACCCTGCCTGCCCCTGCGCGTGTGCAGTCTCGTCTGAGCCCCACTCTGTGCCGAGGGGAACCCTGCGTCTGAGGGTTCGTCCTCCCCTCATGGGGGCAGAGGCCTGAGGGGCAGCTCGGCTCTGGGAGCTGGAGACAGAGCAGACAGAAGGCCCTGCTGACCCCAGAGGCTGTCCCCCGCCCCCCCCCCCCGCGCCCCACCGCGGCCTGCCCCCTGCGTCCAGTCCGGCCTGGGCATCTGTTTCTGCCTGGAAATTGGGGGAGGGGCGTCTGTCCGTGTTCCGGGTTGCTTAAGTCCCAGGAGCCGTCGTCCAGTTTAAGGACTTACCAGGCGGCCTCAAGTGCCAACCTGGGGCGGGGCCCTGCCGTCGGGGTACGAGGGACCGACCTGAGCAGGGGTCCTGTAGCCGCCCCCCCACTCCCACCCCCAGCCCGGCCGCGCCTTCCCCGCCTGCCGCCCCCACTGCGCCGCGCGCGTCTGTTTGGAGAAGAAAGCGGGCCAATTTGTTTTCATTCAGAATCACTTAAGATCCCATTTTGGAGAAATGAAAGGAGAAAAGCGCGCGTCCCGCGCCCGGCCCGCTGGGTGCCCGCTCGTGCCCGGCGGCGCGCGGGTGGGGGGCGGCGCCCCTCCCGCTCCCCCCCGCGCCCCCAGGCCCGGCAGGCCCAGGTTCGAGGGCGGCGGCCCGCAGCCCGGGCGGCGGCCACGCCGCCCTCATCTGCATGAAGCGCACACTCGCGGCCCATCTGCAAAGGCGCAATTAAACGCGGGGGGCGGGGGGCGCCCGAAATTAGCATTTCCGCGGCCATCTGGCGCGAGGAGCGGGCGCGGCCGGACAAAGGGCGCCGGGCGAGGGGAGCGGCGAGTGTGCCGCGGCATTGACCTGCAAATGAGGCTTTGTCAGCGCGTTAAAGCTGGCCGGACCCCCGACCCGGCCCCCGCCCCGCCTGCCGGCCCGCGGCCCCTCGCGGCCCAGGCCCGGGCCAGCACCGGAGGCCTGGCTCTCGCTCGGCCGGGGCAGGAGGTGGGCCTGGGGGCTTTGGAGCCCCTTCCCGGGCGGGTCCTGTAGCCACACGGTTCAGCCGAGCCCCTGGCTAGGGGTCCCGGCCGCCACAGCCCACATTGCAGCACCTCTGGGCCTTTGGTTGCCCTGCCTACCTCCGGGTCAGGACTTTCTGGAGGGCGGGGCTGTCCTTCCTAGAATCCTAGCTGGTGGGTGGCGGGGGCGTGGATAGATGGGGTTGAGATACTAAAAACTGACCAACTGGACATCTGGACAGCCCCTGCCCCCATGGTCTTTAATGCCCTACATCTTCAGAAAAGGTGACTTTAAAGTCTTCTGAAATCTTCTGTGCGCCTTTGATGGCAGGGGGGCTCTTTGGCACATGGCTTTCCAGCTTGGTGACCCAGGCTCCGTGACAAGCCAGCAGTCACACATTCCCTGCTCAGGACCAAGTCCTCAGAGAATCTCAACCGTGGCAGAGGGTGGTGCTAGAGGAGCCCCATGAGCCCCCGGCGGCTAAACGGGCTGCAGGGCGAGCCCAGCGTCCTGGAAGCAGGAGGCAGGACCAGGAGCCCCGGAGATAGATTCCTGGGTCACCTGATGCCTGTCTGGGTCCTCAACAGCATCACTCAGACTCTGGACACCGCCCCCCCCCCCCAACCGAGGATGGTGCGTGAGGCCACTTCTGGGCCTTGGTTTCCCCAGGGGGCACAATGGGCTCCTGCTGATCCTGTTCAGAGTGACACCCTGTGGGCTGCGGCTGCTGGACCTTGTTGCCTTTCAGCCCTAGCTCCCAGCACATCTGAAGGGGCTGTGGCGTGAGGGACCCCTGACCAAGCCCGAAGGTGAGGATGCTTCCTGGAGGAGGGAGGCAGAGGCAGGGCAGGGGGACCATTGTCCGCCCCCGGGTCAGCTAGGTGGGGCTGAGGCCTGGGATTCTGTCCCTGGTGTATGAGGGGCAATGCTGGAGATGCAGGAGGTGCTGGGTTCTAAGGCTGTGAGCAGCCAGGCTGAGTCATGATTTGTGTGTGTATGTGCGGGGGTCTTCAAATACTTCCCCTTAGCAGGGGTCAGAATTCTAAAATATCCCCCAAAATATATTCCTCAGGGCTCAGGTGAGGTCTTCTTCAGCTGCTCCTTCAGTGGGCTTACTGCTAGAAAGAGAAGCTGAAAGTTGAGTAGTCAATAACACTCTAGTGAAAGTTAGCCTGCCAACTAATTTTCCTGGAAATTGGGAGTCCAGGGACAAGTGTCTGAGCCCGAGTCTCTCAGGCAGGTGCCCCTAGACAGGGAGGGTGTGGGAGTGCAGAAGCTCTTGGCACAGCCTGGTGTGGGGCTGCAGGTGTGAAAACTGCCTGCCAGCCACCCCCAAGGGGCAGGCGCTGTGATGTGACTGAGTGTCCCTCAGCCTCAGAGGTGGGTCCTGCCTGTGTGGTAGGGCAAAGGTCTCTGGCCTGGGAGCTCTGGTGCTTCTCCACCTGGGCCTTGCACTTTCAACTGTGCAAATAAGGCAGAGTAGGATTTGGAGTGGGAGTGGGGTGGGGTGGAACCCCAGGGGACTCCCGAGGAACCGTGTCGCCGGCCCATGGGGACATAGTGCTGGAGGCAGGAGCAGCTGGAGGGCAGGCGGGGGCGGTGGCCCCTTCTTTACTAAGTGGTTCTGGGTGGCCATGTCCCATTCTCAGGGTCAAGTCCATCAGCAGACAGACTGTGGAGCCCCGTCTCTAGTCTTGTGAATGCCTGCAGCTCCCCACTCTCGTCCCCGGCAGTTCACAGGCCCAGCCCAAGCTGGCTTCCTGCGGGCTGGCATCTCCTAGATGGACATCCAGGGGTTCTCTGTGCTAGGGGTCCCCTCCATGACCTGCTGAAGGGGCACTGCCCAGCTCCAGAGGACACAGTCAGTGTCTCTGGTGGGCACCCCACAACTGCTATGAAGGGAGTGCCTGGGGCACATTCTCCTGGCCCTTCAGGAAGTCTTCAGGAAGAAAGGGCCCTTTGGCCTGGGCTTTGGCAAGTGAGTAGGAGTTTGTTAAGTGGTGATGGGAGGAAGGGCGAGTTTGACAGGTGATGGACCAGGGGTGGTGACTGTGGAGACTGGGGGGAACTGGGGCAGCTGCTGCTGGTTGGGTGGGAGGGGTGGTGGTTGGGGGCTGGGCCTGGAGACCAGGGCTTCCTCCTTTGGGTTTCCAGCCCCTGCTTCTAGAGCTGGGTGGGAGCCTGTATTCACCCTTCCTGGCTTCAGGAACACTCTTTTCAGTGTGACCGATGGGGCAGAAGAGCTGAGTGGCAGGCAACTCGTGGCCCAGCCTTTGGAGGGCGAGGCCGCCTCTGAGCCAGGCCTCTGCTGGCCAGGGCCCCCCGCTCCCAGCGCTCCTCTGCCCTGTGTGCACGGCGAGTGTGTGAGAGGGAGCCCAGGAGGCCCCGAAGGAGCCCCTGAACCCGGGCCTGGCTGCCCAGGAGGGCAAGGCTGCGCTGAGGCCGCGTGGTGAGCCCCCCTCCCTTCCCTCTCCACTCCATCCCCTTCTTCCTACCTGGTCCGCAGGTGGACCCCCTGGCAGGAGTCTTAGAGGCAGGACATCCCCCTGGAAGAGAAATAGCTTCCCTCTGCCTGTCCCCCACCACCTCCTGGAGCTCTGGGAGGCTGCAGCGCATGCCCCAAAGCAGAGCCCCGGGCAGGGCTAGGCCAGCCAGACGGTCCACAGCCGGTGAACTCAGGAGCCCCATTCTGGGACTCCCCTGCAGGGTGTTAAAGTGGGGAGGGTGGGGACCTTCTGCTTTCAATGCAACACGTGAGTCCACTTGTTTCCTAGGCTGCTCTCTCCTGACCCATCTCTGAAATGGGTGCAGTAAGACTCGCCTGATGCATGTTGGCTCCTGTGGGGGGCTGCCTCCCCTAAGGCTGGCTCTGAGAGTTCCCTGTGCCTATACAGGCAGCCTGGGTTCCGTGAGGCTCTGCAGGTGGAACAGGGCCTCTGCCCCTTCTCAGCCCACCCTCACACCTGTCCTGGGCACCCAGGGTAGGGCACGTCCCAGCCCTCCATCCCACCCGCAGCTCCCGGGTGGGCGGGCAGGCGGTCTGGGCAGCGCCAGCACTGGGCGGTCAGTACCTGGGTGTGGGAGGGCCTGGGTGCGGGAGGCGGCCGCCAGGTCGTGCCAGGCTGGCTCCACCGGACGCTGAAGGGGCGCTCGGTTCTGTAGCCGCGGCTGTCATCTGCCGCAGGGATTCGGTTTCCTGGAAGCTGGTGCGGCTGCAGGTGGATTCCGCGCAGCCCGGTGACCTTGCGGCCTGGAGACCGGGTGCCTCCGAGCCAGGCAGTGGCCACGGTGGGGGTGGGAACACTGAGGCCTTCTCCCGGGGGAGCAGGGCTGAGCCGGCCGGGAAAGCAATCTGCCCGCGCCCTCGGGCCTTGTGGGCTTGCTGGCAGGGGAGAGGGGAGGCCAGGGCAGTGGTGCCAGGCCTTGGCAGGGCTCGCAGGAGACTGGGCCAGCCGGGGGCTGGGTAACCGAAGCTGCCTGGACACACGCGGGGTTTTGTGGAGCATTTTCAGGGCATGGCTCTGCCTGCCTCCCCCTGGGGCTGGTGGCAGGATGGAGACAGGCAGGGAAGAAGGAGATGAGTGGGTATGTGGGCACCGCGGTGGGGAGGTGCTGGGTCAGACTGCCCGCCGCCTCTTGTCTCCACACGCAGCTTGGGTTCTGCGGGAGGTGAGGGTAGGGGCTGGCCCACCATGCTCCCTTTAGGGGGACAGAGATGCTCCAGGGGGTAAGGAGGCCTGGAGGTTCCTGCTGGTTAAGGCCAGGAGCTTGGAGCCAGGTGTGCCAGCTCACTGTGTGCCCATGCTCCAGGGTCCTCCCTTGCACAGGGCACACTTTGGGGAGTGTTTCCTGCTGCTGAATCTTTCATTCACAGATGCATTCATTCTGCCCACAGCCACCCTCCTGCGGGCGCCCACCTGGCTGCCTGGGGCCAGACCCTGGGTCAGAGGTGGTTGGCCCAGCCTTGGAACCCGAGAGGAGGGGTCCTTTGAGCTGCAGCCTCCTCCGTGCGCCTGAAGGGTGCTTCTGGAGTGTCCAGGCTGCGCTGTCCTGTGGTGAGGAGCAGAGTCAGGGCCAGGAGAGGTTTTGGCCCCAGGGGTGTGCGAGTCTTGGTGTCTCCAGTCCAGCCCTCGGTGGTCGGTCACACCCCGGAAGCAAGTGAGTGTCCACACGCAGGGGCTGCTGAGCGTGAGCACAGCAGATGGAGGGAGAAGCTGTGCTCGAGCCCCGAGAACCGGGAGGCGCCTCCAGACCCGGGGAGGACCGGCAGCAGAGCAGCTGGACGGTGCTGCTGCCCATGTGCCCGAGGAGCCCGCGTGCCCATGGAGCCTGTGTGTGAGGGACCCCTGTGTCGTGAGGGGCCCGTGTGCCCGAGGGGCCCGCGTGCCCATGGAGCCTGTGTGCCCACGGAGTGCATGTGCCCGAGGAGTCTGTGGCATTCAAACGTGCGAATTTGCACCTGACTTGAAGTCAGGCTCCTGCCGAGCTGGGACGGTGCGCACTGGCCCCTTCACCTCCCGGGAGGGACCTGCCCTTTTCCAGTCTACGGACGGAGGGTGTTTGAAAACACATATGAGGATGTTTTTAGGTCTGTACCTTAGGAAAAAGTCAAAGGAGGAAGTGCGGTGGACCTCGGGACAGTGGGCCTGTGGCACTGGAGGAGAGCATTCAGGAGGCACCTACTGCGTGCACCTCACTGTCTCGCTCACAGCAAGCCCGATGCGTAGGGGGCCCAGGTGCAGGCCTGTGTTTCGAGGGCCCCCATCACCCCCTCACCTCAGTTTCCTCCCTGTTGGTGGCGGTTCTCAGCGGCTGTGTCACTGAGGCTTCGGAGGGGCCGTCCAGGAGGCTCCCTGGGGTGTTGGGGAGGGAGCCTTCTGTCTGCCGGTCGGCCTTGAATGGGGCAGCGCGGGTTCACCCCAGGCCCTGCGGGATGAGAGAGACGCCCAGGAGGAGACCGGACGACTTAGGGCCAGAAATGGAGTCAAGAGCAATGCAGGGGCCCTGCAGGCCTTGCGCCCCAGGCCGGCCAGGTGAGCGGAAGTCCCGCTGATTGTCAGCCGCTGGGCCTTCCCCCTCTGAAGTCCTTTAGACGAGGCCTTGTGGATGCGAGAAGGGACTTGATTAAGACCCTTGGAAATTCCCTAGTGACGTCAACCCACCATCCTGACAACCTGACATCCGGACACCACCCACCATCCTGACAACCCTCTCTTTAGAAGGTGTCTGCCTTGAGGGGTCTCCCACCCTCGCTGATGGCCCCCAGCGCACCAGCAGTCAGGGCCCCCTCACCTCCACCCGCAAGTGCAGAGCCTTGACCCGCACGAGCCTCCTCTCCTGCGCCTGGCCGATCCATCTCTGCTGTCACTTCCATTGTCCTTGGCAGAGGGGCTGAGGCCCCGCCTCCTGGGTCGTGGGCTGAGGGCGCGGGTGGGGGTGCCGGCTCCCTGTGTGCATGCCCCCAGGCCCTTCTGGCAGGTTCTCTGGCCCCGGTGGGGGTGGGGAGCTCTGAGGTGGAGCTGAGTCTGCTCCAGGGGTGTCCCGTGCGTGGCTGTGAGAAGTTCCTGGCAGCAGGGTGTCTCGGCCTTGCAGAGGGGGCTGGCCATCCCCGTGGACCCTGGGCCACTGTTCCGGGACAGCCGGGTGGGGATGTGGGCCTCGGCCCGTCGGGTGACCTGAGCGGGCCCATCGAGTGGGAAGTCCGGCAGGGGCCCACTCAGTGCAGTTTGCCCTGGAGAGACGTCTTTGTCAGCGGCCGTTGTGTGTGCTGTGGGCTGCAGTTATGCGTACAGTCGTCTTGCTGGGCTAGAGACGACAGCTCGCGTGCACACCTCTCCCTGGCCTCAGTGAGCTCCTTTGTCGGTGCCGGGTGTGAGGCCCCTGCGGCTTTCGTCCCGTCTTGGGCTTTGCGCCCTGCTGGCAGCTTTGAGAAGGTGGGGCTGCAAAGAAGCTCAGAGAGCTTGGGGGCCCTGCCCGCGGACGCACAGCTAGCGTGCATCTTGGCACTCGGTGGCTGAGTCGGAATGGGAACATGCTTGCATTGTGTGTGTGTGTGTGTGTGTGCGCGCGCACGTGTCTGTGTGTATAAGGTGTGTGTGTATAAGGTGTGTGTGTATAAGGTGTGTGTGCGTGTGTGTGCGCGTGACTGTGTGTGTAAGGTGTGTGTGTGTGTGCGTCTGTGTGTATAAGGTGTGTATGAGGTGTGTGTGTATAAGGTGTGTGTGTGTGTGTGCGTGTGTGTGCGCGTGTCTGTGTGTGTAAGGTGTGTGTGTGCTTGTGCGTGTCTGTGTGTTTAAGGTGTGTGTGTGCGTGTCTGTGTGTGTAAGGAGTGGGCAGTGGGGAGGAATGAAGCCAAGAAGAAACAACCAAAAGGAGCTCGATGGGGTTTGGTAGATTGCATCAGTAGTCAGGCTTGTAACTGGGTCTCTTGAAGAGCCAAAGGGACTTTGGGATCTTCCTTCATGGCAGGCGCAGTGGCAGCCTTCTTGGGGCCAGTGGGCATGTCCCGATGGACCCACCACATTTGGATTTGTGGGATAGGCACAGTGTTTCCTGGCCCCTTGGCCCAGGTGGGCCAGCAGAGGAGCTCTGTTCGTACTGCCTGGGAATTCTCCGCTCGTTGGTCTTCAGCTTTATCCCTCCCCACTGCCCACTAGCTACACTCCTTGGATTTGGCCTCTCCGGCCTCACCATCCAGTCTGAGAAGGCCATCTCTCTATTTCAGCCAGCCCATTCCTCCATGCCTTCTGACTTCCTGGCTTACCCCCCAAAATTCTCTGCCACCGGCAGTCTTGTTTTTCTCTGAGGCTTTTTCTGATGCAAATTCACAAAACCAGGTGCTGTGTTGGGCTGGCCCTGCCTTGGGCCTCAGTTTCCCCATTTGCACAGGGGGTGGGGGTGGGGAGGACTCATGTGCCCTGAGGCCTGTCTACTCTGGGCACCTCCCTCCCCCTGGCACAATCAGTGTGCCCCCCGAGCACCCCGTCCCCCCCGCCTACGTATGCTCTGCCCCCACCAGCTCCCGGGGGCCACAGGCTGGGCAGGAAGGCTAGGCTGCCGCCTGACTGATCCGGGCAGCCTGCGCCTCCCGCTTTGATGTTGCTCAGAAAGAGCACAGGCTTCCTTCAGGCTGGAAACCTGGGGAGAGTCTGCGAGCAGCGTGTGAAGGGGGCTGGGTGGGAGAGGGGCGGGGGTTACTGCTGCGTTCCAGTGACACGGTTTCAACTCAGGCTCAACCCCCGTACCGTGAGCCCGGGGTCCACACCCAGAGGCAGGAGGAGCAGGTGTGCCAGGCCCCCAATGGGCGCCTGTCCTGGGCTGGCTCTGGGCCTGGTCAGCCTGCGGGGTCAGTGCCCAGAGGTGGGTGGGTGTGGGGGCAGGTGTGGCTCCGGGTGCCACAGAGGTGGGATGAAGGCCCGGGGAGGGGGCTGAACAGCAAGAGCAGGGACAGGGGATCTGAGCTTTCTCTGGCATCTGCCCTGTCTGCCCAGAGCAGGGCGTTCCCTCTCCCCCACCGTCCATCTCGCTAAGGCACCTGGGGGTTGGGGGCAGGGCTGGGCTGCAGGGAACCCCAGAGGGACCCGCTGAGAGAGAAGGGACTGGGTCTCAGAGTGGACTCCTCCCTCCTGTCACACAGCTGGCACCTGAGGTCTGGGCAACGAAGGGCTGGCGTCCTGGCCTCAGAGGCCTTGGGCTGGGGCATAACTGGCAGGAGCCCCCAGCTTCAGAGAAGACCCTTCCTCCGGCCAATATCCCCGATCAGAGTGAAGAGCCACTGCCTGCCCCCCCCAGCCCCCTCACCCCCCAGGCCTGGACTGCTGGAGCCGGAGCAGGTGAAGACGCAGCAGCTGGCCGGCAGGGTCAGAGGTCGCCTGCTCCTGGGCCCTGGGGCTGCCCGCCCGGGAGGCCCTCTGCCTGCTCGCCGGGGTTCTGCTGCACAGTGAGGTCGGAAGGGGCCTGGGTGGGGGCGGGCAGCTTCTAGAGGGCCCGGCCTCTGGCCCACGGCTCTCAGAGGTCAATGGGAGCTGAACTGTTTGTCCAGGCCCGGCTGCTCTGAGCACGCTCCAGGCCTGGCTGCCTGGCTGACCCGTGCCGGGCCTGGTCTCCCCAGCCCCCCAGGCCCCGGGGCCACAGTGTTGGGGCCACAGCCCAGAGGAGCACTGCTGGGGCTAGGAACGGTGAGACAGACCCCCTTTCAGACCCCCAGTGAGCCCTGGGCTCTGGGGCCCTGAGGGCTGTCCTGGGAACAGGGTTCTGGGGATCTAGGAAGGGGCTCCCACGCTGGGGCTGGGCTTTGTGTTCGGAAGGGGGTGTCTGGCCCTGCAGGTGACCCAGTGGGGCCCCACCAGGTGAACGCTGGCTCGGGGCCGTGGGCGGGGCCTCCCGGGAATGTGGCCCATGCCTGCCCTCTGCCGCCCCGCCCCACCCCACCCCACCCCAGCTGTCCGGCCCCCCAGGCGGAGCGCACACCTGACCCTCTCCCCAAGCTCCGGCCACACAGCACTGCCTGTGCCCACCAGTCTGTGCCCTGCTGGGTCTGGGCGTGTCTGCAGCACCCAGATTGCTTTACAGCGCTGTGCTGGTCTCCGCCACACATCGACATGAACCGGCCACGGGTACACGTGCGTCCCCTCCCTCCCCCTCCCCCATCCCACCCCTCCAGGTTGTCCCCTCCCTCCCCCTCCCCCATCCCACCCCTCCAGGTTGTCCCCTCCCTCCCCCTCCCCCATCCCACCCCTCCAGGTTGTCCCCTCCCTCCCCCTCCCCCATCCCACCCCTCCAGGTTGTCCCCTCCCTCCCCTCCCCCATCCCACCCCTCCAGGTTGTCCCCTCCCTCCCCCTCCCCCATCCCACCCCTCCAGGTTGTCCCCTCCCTCCCCCTCCCCCCATCCCACCCCTCCAGGTTGTCCCGGAGCACCGGGCCTGAGCTCCTCACACTCGGTGGTGTTCCCGTCTCCAGGCTGCTCCGTCCGTGCGTCCCGCCCTCGCGTCCTCGCGTCCTCTGGGCCCACAAGTCTGCCCTCTACGTCTGCATCTCCGCTGCTGCCTGAGAAGGGGTTCATCAGCACCGTCTTTCTGGACTCCGCGTACACGCGTTAATATACGATAGTTGCTTTTCTCCTGGCTTACTTCACTCTGTATAATAGGCTCTCGGTTCACCCACCTCATTAGAACCGACTCCAGTGTGTCCCTCTGTACAGCCGAGTAGCGTCCCATCGTGTACACGCAGCACAGCTGCCTCGTCCATTCAGCCGCCGATGGGCATCCAGGTCGCTCCCGTGTCCCAGCTGTTGTCAATGGCGCCGCAGTGACACTGGGGTACACGTGTCTTTTTTAGTTATGGTGTCCTCAGGGTACATGCCAGCAGTGGGACTGTTGGGTCATATGGTAGTTTCATCCCTAGTCTTTAAGGAATTTCCATACTGTTCTCCATAGTGGCTGTATCAATTTCCATTCCTGCTGACGATGCAAGAGAGTTCTCTTTCTCCACACTCTCTCCAGCATTTACTGTTTGTAGATTTTTTGACCTGGTGTGAAGTGATGTGTCTTCGTAGGCTTGATTCTCGTTTCTCTGGTCATGAGTGGCGCTTAGCCCCTTTCTGTGTGTCCGTTAGCCGTCTGTGTGTCTTCTTTGGGAGATGAGTCTGTTCAGGTCTTCCGGCCACCGTTTGACTGGGCTGTTTGTTTTTCTGGTGTTGAGCTGCATGAGCTGCTTGTATATTTTGGAGATTAATCCTTTGTCTCTTGTTTCATTTGCATTCTGAGGGTTTCTTTTTACCTTGTTTATAGTTTCCTTTTTGCTGTGCAAAACTTTAAAGTTTAATGAGGTCCCACTTGTTTATTTTTTTAATTTCCATTATTTTAGGAGGTGGGTCATAGAGGATCTTGCTGTGATTTTATGTCAAGGAGTGTGCTGCCGATGTTTTCCTCTAAGAGCTTTACAGTCTCCGGCCTTACATCTTGAGTTTATTTTTGCTTGCGGTGTGAGGAGGTGTTCTAGTTTCATTCTTTTACATGTAGCTGTCCAGTTTCAAGCCCCACTTTTATCCCTTAATTTAACTGGGACTTCTCGAGTGCCTGGTGGGCCAGGCCCACAGGCCCTGTGCCAGGCTCCTGGGCTCTGGCTCCCCTGGGGGCCTCGGAGTCCCTGCATACAGCCTTTTCCAGGGCAGGCTGAGGGCACAGCGCCCGACCCTGCCCAGTGAGGGGCTGCCTGCGAAAACGGTCCTGAGTGGGGAGGGGGCTGTGGCTGCTGGCGCTCGGGGCTCCGCTAAGGGGCAGGACCCAGCTGTCAGATGGGGGGTCAGCCTGGCTGGAGACCGCACGGCTGAGAGGGGAAGGCCTGGGCAGTGGGGGCCAGAGCTGCCGAGGCTGCAGGACAGCGGGGTATGGACGGCTTGCCCTGAGTCGGAGGGGGACCTGGCAGGTGAGATTGGAGGGGCACGTGAGCCGGGCACTGGGGCTGTAATGAGGAGGTAGGCCCCAGAAGCAGGCACCTCCTGGACCAGTTGTCTCTAGTAAGCACCTACTGTGTGCATGACCCAGTCCTAGACCTTACACGTCTTATCGTCATCAGCCCCTCCCCCACGCCCCTTTGAGAGGCACTCTGTTCCGGTTGCCCTGGCTGGGGAGGGGGCAAGTGGTTCGGGCCGGCCCCCAGCCAAGACTGGGAGGGCCTCTGCGGGCGGACGCTGGCCTCAGAGACTGGCCCTCCAGGTGCCACCCCTCCGCCCTGCTCCAGGGGGCACTGGTGGGGGAGGGGCACGGGCAGAGGAGGTGGGCGTCCCAGGAAGCGGGCTGGGGCAGCCCCCTGGGCCCCCACACCTCGTCCCTCCAGCAGATGCTCCCAGCACCCATTGGGCACCGAGGACCCCAACAAGGAAGACCAACTGGGAGACAAAGGCCGGACGCGGGGGACAAATGCTCACGGACATTGTCAGCGGGAGCGGCCGGGCAGCCGGGCAGGCCCACAAAGGGGCGGGGGCGGGGCTGGGAAGGGGCCTGGGCTGCACATGCCACCGTTGCCCGGGCGACGGCCCTCTCCGGGAGAGGTCCGCCGGGCCATTGTCCGGGGCACACAGGACGTGTCACCCACCAGATGGCTGTGTGCTGTGTGAGTCAGTTATCGGGGGCCGAGTGAAGGAATGCAGCCACACGGCCGGCTGGGGCGCCATCTGCTCCCTCAGACTTTGGGCACTGGCGGGCACCGAGTGCCGGCCGGCCGGCCCAGCCTCCTCCTCGGCTTTAATTAGCTAATTCCATAATTGGGCTTTATTTCAGGTAAATTGCATTTCACACCCGAGAGGGCTGCAATGGCCCGTCCAGGAGTGAAGCACTTGGGCACTTTGTGTGTAGTCGATAATACGCCAAACAAAGCCGGGCTGGGTGCAGGGGCCGCGCCCGGCCCAGATGGGCGGCCCGAGCGCGCGCCCCTCGGGCTGGGGGCCGTGCCCGGTGGCGAGCGGGGCGGGGGCTCCGTGGAGGGCCTGCTCTCCCGCCAGCCGCCTCCTGGGGTTTCCACAAATATTTACTCAACAAGGAAACAACAGCTTTTGCCTTTCCAGTAATTGTTGCTCTTGCCCCTCCCCACAGGGGTGAGGGGTGGGGAGGCCCCAGCCTTCACGGCCCCTTCTCCCCTCCCCCGTGCCGGCCAGTGCCCGGCAGGCTAGACGGTTCCTCCGGTAGGAGCCAGGGCCGGACTCTGGGGAGCCCCAGGGCTCTGCAAAGTGGGACCCAGGCCCCTCCCCTCCCAACAGGCCCCAGCCGCTTTTCGGTGAGGACCAGCAGTTCAGCATCCACCTGGGCACCTGTCTACAGGGCTGCCGGCCGAGAGGCCGGTGGGGGAGGGCTCCAGGCAGGCGTAGGGCGAATGGAGTGGGGCCCCGGAGGAGAGAGGGGCCCAGACGCCCGTGGGCAGCAGCGGGAGGTGGGCAGGCATCCTGGAATTAGGAATTAAGCCTCAAGGCCTGAGAAGTGCGTGTGGGGTACACGCCCTGAAAACAGTGCCCAAGCTGCTTGTCGGGGGGCCATGACCCCACCTGATCACCACTTCCCCCTTGAGGCGTCACAAGCCTGGGGAGGGGGATGGGTCTCACGAGGTGCTATCAGGGAGAGCTTCCTGCAGGAGTGGGCTTTAAGCCTGGCCGGAGACCAAGGGAATGGTTTTAACTGATGGAGAGGGGACGGGAGACTCTCCCAGAAAAGGCTCCTGCAGGAGCAAAGCTCAGATGGTGGGCTGGGGTCTGACCTGGGTTGGGGTGGGCAGCAGCAGCCTGGCCTCAAGGTGCTCCTGGGTCCCAGAACTCCCAGGCCAGTGGGTTGGGGCTTCCGGCCGCCTCCCCTCACCGGGGTGGGCGCGGATGGGGTGAGGGGTGCTGGGGTGTTGAGGGGTGGGCGGCAGCTCTGTGGGAGGACAGGTTGTTCCAAAGATGGGTGCTTGCTTCCCCAGGAGTGGAGGCGAGAACAGGGCAAGTTAAATTTTGTGATTCCACATTTATTAGGAAAAACCTGCACAATTAAGAATCAAAATCACACCGTGAAATTCATTAAAGCACAGATTCCAAATCACCACAAATTACTCCGATTTTGGTGGGGCGGAGCGCCGGGAGGACACACGTCTTGTTAGAGGTGGTGATACCCATCTGCTCCCCTGCGGTTGGGGGGGGAGGGGGGTGACCGTCTGTCCAGCTGCTCGGACCGGGAGGGACCTGGAGGCAGGGCCTGCACGTGGAGGCGGCTCGAGGCCCCTTTTCTCCGGAATGGGTAGGAGAAGCTGCCGGTCCAGAGGGCGGGGCCTGAGCACCCCTATTTTGCTGCTGGACAGTGCCCCCAGTGAAGAGCTCTCGGCAGTGGTGGGCCTGTCCCTCCCATTGGAAGCTGTGGCCTCACGAGCAGCTCCCTCAGCTTCTTTGGGGTCAGCACCTCTGGGGTGTCAGGGATCCAGGCCTGCTCCGGGGTCCCGGGATGGGCTCTCAGGCCACGATCGGGCCTTGACTGTAGGCCTCCTTTGTTCGGCTGGGCTGGGCCTGCCCTGCCCTGCCCTGCCTGCCTCCTCCATGAGTCACCCCGGGTCCTGGATCTGAGACTGGGGGAGGGTCCTCACAGACCCTGTCCAGGCTGTCCCCCGTCTCCCCGCAGGCAGCCCCCGGGGCCGGCATGCAGCCCTGCCGCTTCCTGGCCGTGCGTGGGACAGATCGAGTGCCTGGCCTGACCGCCGGCCTTGTCCTGAGTGTCATGCCAGCATGTGGGGCCCCTGGTCTCAGAGCCAAGAGCTGTACCCCGACACCCAGCCAAAGTCTAGTACCCACCGGCTGGGAAGGGGCAGTCTCGGTGAGCTCCCCAGTCCAGGCCAGGGCGCTGCGTGGCCCACCGGGTGTCAGGGGCCTGGCGGAGCGGGACCGTGCCCTCCGGCCTTTGAGAGGTGGCCGAGGCCCGGTGGAGCCGTGCTGGACGGGGGGCGGGGTGGGCCAGGCAGGCCTCCTTCGGGCCTCCCCTCTCAGGCGCCCTGTACTCCCATCACGAACCCTCGTCGGGCCCCCCGTGGGGCACGGTCAGCTGTTCGTAGGTGGGCAGCGCGTTGCTGGGCAGGAAGAGCTCGGGGTTGATGGAGCTGCCGCCCGAGGGCTGGACGGCCTGCGCCCCCACCGCGCTGGGGGGCTGGCCCCCGGGGGGGCCTCCGTGGCGCAGTGCGAGCAGCTGGTGCAGCATGTCTGTGATGAGCGCCAGCCTCTGGTCCAGCTGAGTCACCTGCGGGGACAGGAGCAGAGGTGAGCCGGGCGGCCTCGAGTCGGGGCTCCCTGAAGGTGGGGCGGGGGCTGGCCTGTTTGTGGAACGCGCACCTGCATGTCTGTGGGCGTCTGTGGCCCCTGTGCGTGTCGGTGCGTGTGCACACACGTGCCCGGAGGAGTCCCGCTCAGCAGCCCTCGCCTGAGACCCGGGGGCTGAGCGGCTGTCTCTGCCGAAGGGCTCCCAGTCACAGGTCGGGACCCACTCCCCCACGTGCCCCCCAACAAGGCTCGTGCCCCAGGCCGTCCCATCGTCCCAGCCCTGTCCCCGACTCACTGGAGGACTCCCTAGTCCCTGGAAAACCCAGACCCTGTTCATGCCAATGCCCAAGGGTCAGCCAGGGCCACATGCCCACCACGCTTCTTGGGCATTGGCCCAAGTGGGGGGTCCAATGCTTTTCCTGCATTGAACATGGGGTTGCCCAGCCCATGAGGTGGGGTTGCCCGTGAAACTGGACGGGAGCTGGAGGCAGGATGGACCTGGGGCCACAGGTGCTTCGCAGGGGTGGCTGATGGCCAGGAGGGGACGGGGCTGAAATGAGCCCAGCGGGAAGAGGAGGCCAGGGCCCTCCGAGCAGGGGCGGGGGACAGAACACGACCCCAAGTGGGCTGGCCTGTGGGGGGAGGCACGGCTGTCCCTGGGGCCTGCAGCACCCTTGGGAGCTGTTCCCCCGGGGTCTCCGTCAGAAAGTAATACCCACTTTGGGGACCTGGAACCCTGGGGAGCCTCGGAATGTCAGAGCAGGGAGAGGAGGCAGCCGGGCGGTCAGGGATAAGGGCCAGGCCCCAGGAGCACCGGGCGCCCCACGGGAGAGCGCGTCTGGGGGTGCGAGCCCCGCAGCGGCTCGGCCGAGGCTCAGCGCGGGGCTGAGCACAGGCGGGCAGAGGTGGCTGGGGCCGGCCGTCCACCCGGACGCGCGCGGGATTCGAGATGTGCGCGGCGTGTGCCGTCGCGGCCAGACTCCTGGGCGCCCCTCTGGGCCCACTGCCCGCTGTAGTCTCCCCACTGCAGGGCCGCACGGAGCTGGGCGCTGGCCGAGCGGTTGGCTCCGGGAAGATGGTAGGGTGAGGAGGCCTTGGATCCTGTGTAGCCAGGTCCCGGGGGGCCCAGGTCAGGCTTCCCAGGGCTGGGGGCAGGCCACAGCCTCCCTCCCGTGGGGGACACTGAGTCAGAGGGAGGAGGGGGGCTGGCTGGGCGGGGATGAGAGGAGGGGTCTCTCCCAAGGCCCCAGGAGAAGGGTCTCATTTGGGGTCTCTGGTTGGGACCGCTGCAGCCCCCACCCCCAGGTTCCATGATGGGAAGACCTGGGTGGGGTGGAAGGGTGGTCCATGAGGACTAAAGCAGACACTCCTGGGAGGGGGCCCAAGCGGGGGGTCCAAGCTGGGCTTAGAAGAAGCAAGTACTCCTGGGAGAGGGGCTGGAGGGGCCTATGGCGGGGACTTGCCCACCATCACCTCCAAACCCCGCCCCTCTCATTGGTCCAAGATCGCTGGACCCTGCCTTCATCAGGACTGGCCCCCTAGTCCCAAAGCTGTCCTGGGAGATCTGTCAGGGGGATCCTGGGTGCCCGGTAGCCTTGAATGAGCCTTGCACGCGGCTGGTCCCAGCAAGACTTCAAGTTGCTTCGCTGTGCGGGCCCCGGCTTGGGTATTGACTGATTTGGCCTCAATTAAAGCCCCAAATACATCACTGAAGAAAATCTGTGGTTTCGTACATTTTCACTTTACGGCGCTTGAACATCTGTCAAAAGTCCCCAGAAAGGCAAGTGGGTCTGGAAGCCTCCATGGGGGTGTTCTTGGGAAAAGAGGAAATGGAAGGAGGGCTGGGACTCAGGAAGGGGTGGGGTCCTGGGCCTGGCTGGAGAAGGGGCCCGTTCCAGGGGCTGACAGCACGGGCGAGCTCGCCCTCGAGGTCTCCTGGGGCCCTTCTTGTTGCCCTTGGCCCTCGGGTGCCAAGCCCACCTCGGCCCCTTGGGCTGGTGCTCATGTCAGGGGGCCTTTGAGGGGCTCACCTGGCATCTCGGTCCCACTAGGCAGTCTGCTGGGGACTGGGGGCAGCTGGGATCTGGGCCAGAATCCCAGAGCCGGCCCAAAGCCTGGGCCTCCCTCCTTCTCATACAGCAGTGGAGTGGGTCTGGGGAGGAGTGTGAAGTGTCACAGCTGGTGTGACGGGAGAGACAGTGGGGAAGTGGGGAAGCTGGCTGACCCACCCAGACCCTGCCAGACCCTCCCGGCCATCGCCCCATCCCCCTGGTTCTCTGGCCGCCCTCTGGGCGCCCCTGCAGGGTCCCCCTGCCTGTCCGGCCCCCAGTTCTCTGCACACAGATCCTCTCCTTCACTCGCCGGGTCCAGCTTCAGGCTGTGGTGACCAGCGGGTGGGCCGGGTCTCCCACTCCTAGCCAGGCCCCCTCCTGGGGCTCCGTGGGTGAGCCGGCACCACCTGGGCCTGCCTGCTGCTCGCCACTGGCCCCCTGAGCCCGGCCTGCCCTGCCCTGCCCTGCCCTGCCCAGTGGCTGATGCCCCAGCCCTGCCATGTGGGGTGAGCCTGGCTAGGCAGGTCCGGGCGGCCACGTGAGGTGCCGCCCTAAGCCCTGGCTGGAGGGTCTCCTGCCTGGGCCCCAGTTTCTCAGCTGAGAAGCGGGGAATCCTGCTCCCCACTGGCGGGTTTTCTTGAGGATGGAGCAGGACAGGCGTGTAGGAACCTGTGCACATGGGCTCAGCGAGCATGCCTCGCTTCTCCAGGGCTGAGCGCGTCCCAGAGAGATGGTTCCTGGTCACCTCCCCGACGCCCTCCACCCCTGACTCTGAGCAGAGAGCCTGTATCTCACTTCATATTTGACGGCCACTTTGTGAGCACACTGGAAAAGATCCTGATGCTGGCAGAGATGGAGGGCAGGAGGAGCAGGGAGCAGCAGAGTATGAGACGGTAGGCTGGCATCGCCGACTCCATGGGCAGGAGTGTGAGCAAGCTCCGGAAGACAGCAGAGCACAGGGAAGCCCAGCGGGCTGTAGTCCATGGGGTCCCAAAGCGTCAGACACAACTGAGCAACTGAACGACAGCTATGAGAACCCAGCGGCGGAGGGAGCGGCCTGAGCCGGGCCCCAGCTGCAGAGAAGTCGCTGGTCCAGGCAGGTGCCCAGGCAGGCGCCGCCACCTTCAGCGGGAAGGCAGTACCCACTGTGGGCACGGGGTGGTGCGCCCCAGGAACCACAGGGGCACATCAGTTTGGGGGATCTTGAATCTTGTTACTATTTGCAATTTGATAGTGACTAAAAGGGCAAGGCCAACAAAAGCGCCCTTGTTCCCTGCCTCAACTCACCAAATTAATAACCATAAGACGACTTGCGGCCTTCGGAAGAGAAAAAAAGCAATTAGAATAACAGCCAGTTCGAGAGCCCCGGGCGGCTGATGATCAAACCCAAGGCGACGGGATTTCTGTTTGATGTGGTTATGAATTTGTTTTCAAAAGAAAATCTTGAAAAAGAGTCTTTCAAGGGAAATTTTTGCAGAACCTGCTAGGCCTTGATCCTAGCTCTGGACCCGCCAGCGGTCCCGGCCAAAGATGGGTGGGAGACGGGCCGTGACCGCCTGTGGCTCACGGGGAGGAGCCCCCAGTCCTGGGGGCAGCTCGGGGGGCCAGGGTCCCTTTGGGGCCCATCTGAAGGCGGGGCGGGGCTCCTCTCGGGACAACCTGGGACCCTCTGTGGGGTCATGGGACAGAAGTCCTCTGGGCGCTCCCCTTGTCTGCACCCTCTCCTGGACCGACGGTCACTGAGCTGTTCTCAGGGGGCGATGCTCAACATGCTTAACCAGGCACTGAGCTGGACGGGCCCAGCTGGGCTGCAGGGAGCCAGGGGCTCCAGGTAGGTGATGAGATGCAGGGGAGCCTGGAGCCCCGCGAGCCCTGCCCAAGCACAGGGATGGGCCTGGGGACACGGCCGTGATGCTCAGGCCCACTCCATCCTCCTGCAGGCCTCCCGCCACGGTTCTTCGCCCCGTCTTCCTGCCTGCTTCACAGACCGCAGGGAGGGTGGGAGCGAAGAGCCAGGGGCAGGGGCACAAAGGGGCTGCCGCCGGCCTGGCTGCCTTCCCCCTTGCGCCCTGGCTGCAGGCCTGCATGGCCCAGCACTGCCCAGGTCACAAGCCCCTGCTCCCAGCTGCCCCTGGGCCCACAGGCAGGTGACCCGGCGGAGGCCCTGAGGCCATGAGCTCCTGGGCGTGGTTGAGGGACCCGGTCAGGTCCACCCAACAGTGGGGCAGGTCTGGAGGCCCACGGCAGGGGTGCTGAGCCCACCAAGTTGGGGATTGTCCAGCCGGGAAGGGAGCCCCAGGCTGGAGGGCTCAGAGCAGAAACTCACCTGCTCCGCGCGGGGCCCCAGTCACACCTCCTGGTCCCCTGGGTGGGCCGCTCCCCCCTGCTGCCCCTCACATGCACAGAGTTTGTGAGAAGCCCCAGTAGGGGCAGCACGCGGGGCAGCACGCGGGGTGTGTCGAGTGCTGCTTGGCAGACGAGAGGCCCGCGCCTGCCCCTATGAAAGAGTCTGGCTGCAGCCTCGGACGTTGGGCCCCACTGGACATGGGAAGGACTCAGTCTGACAGGGCGACCCTGCCCCTCTGGGCCAAGCGGCTGCGGAGTGAGTTTCAGGCGGTGGTCCCAGGCCCCCCAAACCCCGCCCAGGACTCCTGGGTTCTCTGTCCTCATAGAATGCCCTTTCTCCCCCCACCCCGACCCTGGCCCTCACTCTGCAGCCTGGTGAGGGAGGGGAGTAGGTGTCGCGGTGACCCACGACGTTTGCCCCTGTGCCCTTCAGTGCGTGCAGGTAACCCTGAGCACCCACGTGGAGGGCAGGGGGTGTCACTGAGAGAGAGCAGCAAGGGGAGGGGCACCGGCTGCAGCCCTGGTGTCCTCTGGCCCTTCCCCACTGACCAGAATGGGAGCCCACCCTGCTGTGAGCACTGTGGTCTGTTGTCTCCTGCGCCTGGGTGCACAGGCTGAGGCCAGGAATGCACCCAGGACCCACACGCTCCGCCCTGCGGGGCCTCAGGCCTGAACCCAGACCGTGAAACCACAGCTTCCCTGCACCTCTGCTGAGGCCTCTGCCTCTCAGCACCCATCCTGTCCCTTCCATTCTCTCCTCAGAGAAAGGCTCCCAATCTCAGCACCCACCGCTCCATGGCTCCCAGCCCAGGGGTGCCAATTTCATGTGCTAGGACTGTTGCAGTAGCCTGCCAGCCGGCCTTCCTCTGCAAGGTGCTTCCGCACGGTGGGTCTTTTGAAATACAAACCAGCTCACATCACATACCATCCTGAGCTCCCCTCTCACTCTCGGGAGAAGCCTGAGTCCCTCGTGTGGCCCCATACCTGTCTCCCTTTGCTTTCTGGCCTCCAACCCCCCAGCCTTCTTTGGGATTCCCTAGCAGCTCCTGCAAGGCGAGAGACACTGCAGACGTGGGTTTGATCCCTGGGTTGGGAAGATCCTTTGGAGGAGGGCATGGCAACCCACTCCAGTATTCCTGCCTGGAGAATCTCGTGGACAGATGAGCCTGGCAGGCTACAGTCCACGGGGTTGCAAACAGTCGGACACAGCTGAGCGGCTTAGCACGCACTCACACGTGCACGCACCCTTCTTCCCTCCTCGTTGACTCCAGGCGACTTTATTGGTCCTTAAACACGGCGGCACGTGCCTGCCCCGGGCCTGGCCTTTTCTCCTGCTGCTCGCCCACCTGCATCAGCCACCCCACCCTCAGATCTCACCAGAGGCACTGATCTGAGACCCTCTCCCTCTTCTGCCATGGCCTGCCCCTTGCCCCCACCTCCCACCGTCCTGTACTTCCTCCAAGGCCCTTGGCATGGGGTTACGTCTGTCCATCCTCATCTGGGCCTCCCATTAGAATTAGGCCCCAGGAGCCCCGCTCCTCTGTTGGTCTGGCTGGCACACAGGGACCCCATGCACACGTGTGGAACAAACATGTCGGGAGCTCCCCGGCCCAGTGCCTGGACCCCAGAGTCCCCAGGAGCCCTCCTACCAAGGAGGAAGGGGGCAGCGGTGCAGGGTACCTGCCTGCCTGGGCCCAGCTGTCCCCAGAGGTCCCTGCCCAGTGGCAGCCAGACCCGGCCCAAGAGCACGCACGAGGCCTGTGGGTCCTGCTCCTGGCGCTGGGCCTCCCTGACTCCTCGGGACTTGGGAACACCCCTCCCCCATGGCAAGAGCGCGGGAATAACGCCCATAAATCACCCTTTCGTTAGAGCCCATGGGGCTGGCTGGTCTCACAGAGCCGGGTATGAGTGGAAATAGATCACAGCGCTCCATAACGTCGTAATTTATGGCAGGAGACGGTGTAATTGTGTTTATGACTTTGTTTTAGTGCTTTAGCTCTTGGAGAAAAGTCAGCCGTGTTTCTAGCTGCTGAGGTTTTCTGCCAGTCCCCAGGGCGGCCGGCCGGGAGCTCTTGGTCCTGTGGCGCAAGGCGCACCCAGGTGGCCCAGGAGACGGCCTCGGAGCCTGGCCCACGGCAGCCGGGCCAGGCCAGGGTGTGTGCCCTGTGGTCCGCGGGAGGCCCCCAGATGCATTCTGGGTGTGCGGGCCACACGGCAGTGGGGCAGGGTCTCAGGAGGGCCTGGGCGGTAGACAGGCTCCTGCGCTCATGTTCTGCCTCTGCCTCTTCCTGGTGGGATGACCTTGACCTCGCCTCCCCGAACTCAGTTTCCCCATCTGTAAAATGGGCATGTTGGTTGAGTCTCCCTCAGGAGGATGTTGTAAGGATTAAATGAATTAATGCAAGAAACTGCTGGAAATGGGTTTTGGCGCCCAGCAAACACGGACTGAGTCTCCTGGTGACCACTGTTGTAGCTATTGTTAGCAATTTGCGCGTGTGCAGCGTGGCCTGAGGGCTGGCCAGCCTGTGTGTGCATAGATGCGTGTGCACAGATGTGTGTGCACACAAGTGCTTCAACTCTGTAAGGGCAGGGAGACTGAATGTGCAAGAATGCCTGGGCCGTCTTTGCACAGTTCCTTTGCACAAGAGCACCAGATCATTCCCTGAGCTGCCCAAGGGTGCGCATGTGTCTATCTGGACCTCGGGGCCCCTGGGCCTTGGCATGAGCCATGGAAGGGAGCACGCTGCCACCAGGCAGGGAAGCTGCTGGGAGGGGGCCGCTCGGGGGCTGAGCTGTGCTGCTCAGCACGGGGACTCTGCCCCGGGGGGCCAATCGAACTCTCCTAACTGGGAGATAGGCCTCTGGGACCCGTGGTCACCAACACACCCGCCCTTCTCCTGTTCCCCAGGGTCCTCTGTCCAGGTGGAGTCCAGGCGGGGCCGAGCCTTGGCCAGAAGAGGTGGGCGATGGGGCAGCCATTGAGCCCTGACCCCCGGGACGCGTGCCTCGGTCTGGCCTCACGCATCAGCCAGGGTGGGCGTTTCAGGGGCTGCAGACCGAGGGCTGTGTCCCAGCCGGTCCTGCAAACCTCTCGCTCTTCTGCCTACAGGGCGGCAGGTGGTCTGAGCCATCACCTGAGTCAGTCACCCCTCAGCCGGGTCCTTGGCACAGCATAGCCAATGGCCTGGTCACCCCCACACCCCTCTGGGGGCCTGCGTGTCCCTGGCAGGCACTTGCAGACCATCCCTTAGGAGGACAGGCTCCTTCCCTCTGAGAGATGGCTGTGATGTGAGCAAGACCCTTCTGCCTGCCCCATAGACACACGCTCGCCTGGGGGCAGCCCCACAGGTGCCTGGGCTCCGCTGGGGACCCCCAGCAGTGACTCAGTCCAGCCTGACTGTTGAGTGGGGTGGGCCTCGGGATTTCTGTCATAAGCCACGCCCACCTGCCCCCTGCTCATCCGCCAGGACAACCTTGCCTGCCCTCCACACCCAGCCCAGGGACCCCTGCCTGCCCACACCCGTCTACGCAGACACCCTCAGCACTGCGCCCCAGCTCTGCATGCTCCCCGAGGCCGCTCCGTCACCACTGGTGAGCAAATCTCACAGCATCTTAGCCCAGCGGGTCCCAAAAGGAACTCCGACTCGCCCCGGGCCTGCCCCCGTCTCAGAAAGGGGCGCCGACACCCACACAGAGAAGCATTGGGTCCGCCTGGCGCTCACCCACGCCCGGCCTGTTCTCTAGGGCACACGCTCTGCGTGCCGCCTGCCGGGCAGCCCCTGCCCAGCATCCCCGGCCGGGGCTGCTGTGATCACCTCCACTGGACCTGCCGAACTGCCCCCTGTTCACTCCAGGCAGCAGCCGGGCTGAGCTCCTCCCTGAGAGGATTGCCAGTGCCCCAGAGTGAAATCCAACCCCCTGCCGAAGCCTCCGAGCTCTGCGGCCCCAACAGCCCTCCCTGGCCGCCCTGCTCCATCTCTCAGACCCTGAGCACGTCCCCCTCGATCGGGCCCCAGCATCTTCGCACTTGCCATTCTCTCTGCCTGTTCTCCAACACAACATACAACCTCAGCTCAGGTGTTAGGAGTGGGCCTCCCTTCCATCGCTGAAACCTCCTGTGGCGGCTAGGCCTTGGACGGTCATGTCCCCAGAGGCTCTCCCAGAACCTGGAGCATAGTGTGGGTTAAGCGCTATTGCTCAGTTGCTAAGTTGGTCCGACTCTTTGCTACCCCGTGGACTGCAGCCCGCCAGGCTTCCCTGTCCTTCACCGTCTCCCGGAGCTTTGCTCAAACTCACGTCCATCGAGTCAGTGATGCCATCCAACCATCCCATCCTCCGTCACTCCCTCTCTTCCCACCTTCAATCCTTCCCAGCATCAGGGTCTTTTCCAATGAGTCGGCTCTTTGCATCAGGTGGCCAAAGGATTGGAGCTTCAGCTTCAGCATCTGTCCTTCCAGTGAATATTCAGGGCTGATTTCCTCTAGGATTGACTGGTTGAATCTCTTTTCAGTCCAAGGGACTCTCAAGGGTCTTCTCCAGCACCGCAGTTCAAAGGCATCAACTCACGTGGAATAGAGTTGGTGCTTCACAAATATTTGCTGGATGAATAAAGAGCCCTCTGCCACCTCCCGGGGCCCCAGGACTGGGGTGAGAGGGTGCAGGTCCTCCAAGCCTACAGCCTGTTCGCTCCCCAGGGTGGTACTGGCCAGGCCCTTCATTGTCATTGACTCGTAAGGGGTGTCCGTACACTGAGAAAGTTTGGCCTTTGACACGGACATCGTGACTGCTTGCCCCCAGCGTGCCACTGGTCTCGTGAATCGGTTTATGGGAATTATGATTATTATTTTTGGTCTGGCCACACAGAAGTTTTATTCAGCTTTTCACTTTTTATGTCTCAGAGTTATTTATCTTCTTCTCTGTGGCCTCTAGATTTGCTGCATGCTTGGAGTAGCCTTCCCCATTCTGACCTCGAAACAATTTCTTTTTTTTTCTAGAATTTTTTAGATTTTTACCATTAAATCATTGAATGATGTGGGGTTCACTTGAGCTTCGAGACCTGTTTTCAGCGATCGGCCTGTCGATCTTCCCTGAAGACTACGCTTCCCTGAAGGATGGAAGGTTCTTTTTATAGATGCTTTGCAGTCTATAGTGAACCGTCTCAATCATGAACCGACTCAATCGTGAACCGTCTCAATCGTGGCAGCCTTACGACACATTTTGCATGCGGGTGGCAGAGATGTCCTTTCTGGAGTTGAGGACGCTGGTGGCTCTGTCCAGGGGGTCCAGCAGTGGCGGTGGTCAGGGGAGCATGGGCCAGCTCATCTGGACAACCTCGTGACCTCTGCCCTTGGCCCCACAGATCTTGCTCCTCTGTTCAGAACTCTGCAAGACCCGCCTTGGACTCTGAACAGAGAAGGAAGTCCTGGCCGGGGGTCCAGGTGGTCAGCCCTCCCTGAGGCAGCTCCAGCGTGAGGCTTCCCCTCTGCCCTGCCCCCCGCTGCCAGGCTGTGTCCCTGGATTCTCCCGTGGCTCATGGCCTCACCCCATCCACATTTCTGTTCATGTCTCCCCTCCCCACGAGGCTGCCCTGGGCCCTGAGCTACACGCTGTGACCTGCCTGCAGGCCTCTGCCCACTTCCTTTCCCTCCAGCACGCTCACTGACATCACTGGTTTCCTTACTCGATGCTCTCTCTCCCTGCCCCCTCCCCGCACCGAGGGCGGGAGCCCCGTGGGGGGCTCTGCGTGTGCTGTGTTACTGACGTGCCCCGTCCATTCTGCTGGACTCTGAGCCACGCCCTCCCTCCCCCCACAGCTGCACGGGGCCACGTTTGCGCCCAGGGTCCACAACCACTGCCTGACCGTGTGCCCCTGAGGCTGCCCTTCGTGGACCCCGGGGAGGAGGTGCCTGCGGCAGCTTGCAGAGTTGGGGGCCCTGAGCCAGGGGCACATGGCTTCCTGGGCTGCACAGAAGCCTCTTTGCTTGCCCCCACCCCACTGCTGGAAGGGGGCCTGGGTCGTGGGGAGCAGGATACACAGAGGCCAGGAAGCTGTCCACGGCTACGTGGTGGGTGGGCCAGGCAAGGGGCGGCGACTGGCACTGGACGTGTGTGGCTGGGTCTCCCAGTGGGCTGGCCAGCCCCTAGCTGGGGCCTCAGTGGGGTCCTGCGGGCGGAGGCCAAGCAGGGGCCGCCCACCCTGCCCACATCGGGCAGCCCCAGGCTGGCTGGCTGAGCCGCCCTGCTTGGGGCCGGGCAAGCGGGAATGTAGGGCAGGCTGGAAAAAGGCGCTGGAAGCCGAGAGGCCGTGTTTGTGTTGGCGGCGGGCGGAGGCCCCACCTGCATTTGATTCTCCGCCGCCTCCCCCTTCTGCGCTGCCCCTCTGACGAGCCTCGAAGTCCCGGAAGCCAGGGACGCCAGGCAGAACACTTTGTACCAGGAGCCAGCGTGCTCAGCCAGCCCAGCCAAACACCAGGCCTGGGCAGGCGGGTGGGCAGGTGGGCAGGGGCCGCCCAGTGGCTCTGTTGTCGCAGTTCCATCTGGCCCTGGCTGCCCTCCGGGCCCCCCTCATCCCGGGCCCCAGTGCCAGGGCATGGGCAGCTCAGGAGCACTGGGCCCACCAGCCCCTGGGCCGCCCAGCAGCGCCCCTGGGGTCTGCTCGCCCTCTGTGAGCTCCACGTCCAGCAGCCCTTCCTCTGCCCTCACCCCCATCCATCCCCTGGTGGGACCCCTGCCAGCCGCCCGACAGCTCTCGGACAAAGACCCAGCCCTGTCTTGGCCAGGGGGTCCCCGCAGTCTGGGCCCGGTGTCTTAGCCTGGCCACTGCCCCTTCTTGCCCTGCACTCGCTCTGTCAGTTCCTTGGATGTGCAGTACCCACCTCTCTGCCCCAGGGCCTTTGCACTAGGTGGTCCACTTGCTAGAACATTCCGCTCCTCTCCTGAGCCAGCAGACCATCTCATTCCTCAGGCCCCAAGGCGAGGGTCTCCTCCAGAGAAGGCCCCTCGGCTCCATCTGCCTGCCATCACCTCCCTGACCGACCCTTCCCAGCCACTCTCGTCTGCCTGGGTACTGGTTTCATCCTCCGCTTCCTAAACGTCCACCTCCCTGAAAGCGAGGACACTACCAGGCTGTCCACCATCCATGATGGGCTGGGGGACTTTGGGCCTCAGTCCCCTCCCTGCAGCTCAGAATGGAGACTGATGTGTCTGTGGTTGGGATATCCTGGGGGGTGGTGGTGGGAGGGCTAGCTCCCCTGGACAGCACCTCGGGCCTGCAGGGAGTCTCAGGGAAGAAGGAGGCCCTATGAGCCTCAAGGGCCCCAGCACCTCCCGGCTGCCTCTGACCGCTTCCCCTGCACCCGCAGCCCGGCCTGGCTCTTCCTCGCCGCTCTGTAGCCACCCTCACCTGTCCCGCCCAGTCCTGAACCGTGTCCTTTCTTTGGACACCTGCACAGCTTCCCCCTTTTCCCTGACCTCCCAGGCCCCGGAGCCCCTTCCCCGGGCAGCTGGGGCCTGTTGACCCCCGGCCCGCTGGCCTCCAGGGCAGCGTCTGTGTGCCCCCTGCCCTCGCCTCCCCAGCAATACGCTCTGCCCAGCTGGACGTCTTGCAGTTAAATCAGCCCCCTTACAAGAGTTTGCAAGATGTAACTAGCTGGGTCGTACTGTTCAAAACCATAATCCCTTAAAAGTAAAAAACGCTGTGAGGAAACGTCCCCCTTTGGCCCGCCTGGCCCGTCTGACTGTGGTCCGCCCCTCACCAGGGGATCGCCTTAGCGATCTGCTGTTTATCCTTCCGGCCATTTTAAAACAGGAGCGTGAGCCTGCAACACAGTATCCGTCCAGGTGGGCTTAGCAGAAGGTAACCTGAGAAGCTGGGCCCTCTGCACACTCCCTTTCACTAGCTCAGGCTGGGGGCCCGCCGTGTGGAGACATGTCTGCTGAGCCCGCTCCTTGGGCCGAGGTGCACGGGCCTCGCCACAGGGCTCTGGAAATGCCACCGTGGCCGAGCCCGTGGACGGGGAGGCTGATGTGCCCCTGGGAGCACCAGGCGGGGGACCCCCTCTCTAGGATCGGTCCTGGTGAGGCTGTCCTGCAGGGGCGCTGCCACACGGCTCCCTGACAGGCTGCCCCCAGCCCTGCGCCCCTTCCCCAGCCCACTCTGCTGCCTGATCTGGGCGAGAGGAGCCCCTGACATGGCCCACCCTCCGAGCGCACCTAGGCACCTCAGCCTTCTCCCCTCTCCCAGGAAGGCGATATTAAAACAGGGGCTCCCCATGGCCACAGAGTCAAGGCCAGGGTCACTGCAGGGGCCTCGAAACTGTCATGATTTGGCCGGGTCCTCCTCGCTGCCCCAGACCCGTGGGCTTCCTGTCCGGGCCCCAACTTGCCACCGGCTCTTTGTACTTGCTGCCCATGAGGGAGGTTCTTTCCTGACAAGCTTCAAGCTGCCTCTGTCCTCTGAGTGCCCTCTCAGGGCTACCGGCCCACTCGTTCTGAGGGACTCCCGCGCCCGGTGCCCCTGCAAGGACGCTCAGCTCCTGGAAGGCGGGGCTTCTGCTGGGCAGCACTGTCACGGAGGGCCTGGTGCCCGGCGCACCACAGTGCCCAGTAGAGACCTGCAGAACAGCGCATGACCCCCAGCGGAGCCCCCACGGCCCAGAGCAGCCCCAGGCAGGGCGGCCAGCACTGGGGCGCGGGCCTTGGCTGGTGTGCATGAATTCTGGTGTGTGTGAGCACGTGGGCGTGTGCATGAGTGTTCACACGGGCAGAATTCCACCAGGGCTGTGTTGGGCCCTACACTGGGGAGTGGGGGAGACCTGGGAGCTGGCTCATGGGGTGGGATCCAGGGTGGTGTCTAGGGCTGGGGGGCTGGAAGAGTGGACATACAGGCTGACCACCTCCAGCCCAGGGGGCCATGCCTGGGAGGCCTCCAGGTGCCAGGGGGTTCAGTCTCCTTGCCCTTCCTGCCTTGGTCCGGGTCGAGAAACGGAGGCCCCACGACTCAGCGGGCCAGGGCCAGGGCCGTGGAGGCAGCTGTCGGAGACAGAAGGGCCGCCCCCGGGGCCCACGTCCAGGACGGCCCCTCCCCCCACTTCTGGCTCCTGCTTCTCGGCCCAGACTCCCTGAGACAGCTACTCTGGGGCTGGACCCGAGCTGGGGGCTGGGTGGGGGGCTCTGGGCCAGGGTGAGGATCCTGGGGTCTGGAAGAGCCCGGTAGGGAAGGTTAGGGGGGACCAGTGCCTTCCAGGGGAAGTGGCCGGGTTTCCACCTGTATACAGGGTGGAAAGGGCCGGGTCCTGTCCTTTCCCTGGCGCTGGGGGCCTGGCTGGGGGCTCAGCTGGACCTCCCCACCTCGTGGGCATGACTGCACCCTCCTAAGCCTGTTCTCTCCCCGTTCGGGTGGCCCACAGCCTGTGAGCCAGAAGCCCCGGGGCCCCATGCTCCCCCATCCAGCACGGGCCCCCTTCCCTGCCTCTGCTCGGTCTCCCCTGCTCTCAGTGGGGGGCAGCCCCCGCAGACGGAAGACAGTCCCTTCTTCTCTGCCCCGCTCCCTCCTCTGTGCTTTTTTTCCTTATTGGTCTGAGTGCCACCCCCGCCCCAGCCTGAGTTTGGCTCACCTTCCCCTGACAAGTCCCTCACATCACTGGGTCCCCAGGGGCTCTGCACAGTCACCTGGCTATGCAGGTGCCCAGTGTGGGGTGGCCTGTGTGGCTGAGGGCCTGCTGCTGCACCTGCGGCCCCCACCCCGAGACCCCTGTCCAGGAAGTGGGTGAGGAGGTGGGGAGCTCGCTGCTCTGCTCCCAGCCCTCTCCCCGCCCCGCCCCGGCCCCCTGGCCCACCTTCCCTCCTGCCGAGTGTGCGGTTCAGAGTGGCTCCCTCCTGCCGGGTCCCCAGCCACGTGCAAGCGTGAGGCCTGGCCCCCCTAGCCACTCCCTGCCCCTTGTTTCTGCCTCTGCAGGCGAGGACCTGGAGGGACGCAGCCGGCGCGGTGGAGGCTCACACCTGCCCTCTGCCACCCATCTCCAGAGCTGCGGAACCCTGGGCAGGGCCCCCGCGGCTCCTCCCCCAGGGAACTAGGCCGGTGAGCAGGCTGCCCTCACTGTCCCCACGTCTGCACGCGAGCACCTCTATCCAGCCGCCACACCTTTGGGGTGGCCGACCCCGGTCCCTGGGTGTGTGGCCCAGTGGCCAGGGCACTGGAGGGGCCAGGGCAGGCTGACCTCGGGGTGGGTCAGAGGCAGGAGGGCCGCTTAATGGTGGGGGCTCCCAGGAAGGCCCACAATGCTCGGAAGGTGAGCGGAAGTTCAGGGAGGCCTCCACCCCGGAACGAGGCCCTGGGCTGGCCCTCGGCCCACCTGGCCTGGGCTGACCTGCGGCTGATGAGAGATTCAGGCCGTCCTGCGATCCCCACCCACCCTTCCTGCTCCTGGGGCAGAGAGGAAGAGCTCCTTGGGACACAGCTTGGGTTGGGGGGACCCATGCTGAGCAGACTGGGCGTGGTCGGAGGCCTCTGTGATGACCTGGCTCAGCCTGCGGGTGCCCCATTACTGCCTGGGTTACAGGCCCGGTCCCCCTGTCAACCTGGGTTAAAGGTGGGCAGGCGGTGCCCACTGTGACCCCACCCCTCTCCCTGCTGCCCTGACCCACACGGCCTGCCCCAGCCCCTGGCCACCCGGGGGGCTCCTGTGCGGGGACCAGCCGGCCCCCAGCTCGTGCGCCAGCTCGTCCCAAACCCGAGGACACACTCACCCTTCTGACCGGCTCCACCTCCTCCCCGTCCTCTCCCCCATTCTGGAGTTTTCACAGCATCAGCAGAAACCCGCCTGAAGGGAGCTCCCATGAGTCTCCATCTTTCATCCCCAACTCCTGACCCACAGGCAACCCCTCAACCCGCTCCGCTATCTCTTGGCTTCACCTCGGTATTTCTGAACCACATGCTTATATGGCTATTCCCTGCTTTTAAAGTTTCAGGCATTATCTAGCGATCACTTAACCTGGAGAGCTCCAGGCTTCATTTTCACAGCTCCTGCCCCCTGCCATTCCCCCATCCTCTCAATACAGTTATACTGCCATTCTAGGCCAAATAAATATTTACTGCTTGCATTTGACATAAACATTATACAACTTTATATCGCTGTGTAATGGCTATCTTCAGCCAAGTCATGTGGTCTAGGATGATAACCTTTTGTCTTCCCTCGGGTAAAACATTTTTTATGATTTGCTTAGTTTTCAACGCATCTCTCACTAGTTCATTCTTGACCTCTCTGCCAGAAGTTGTAAAGCTTCTATTCATTCTGCTGAGAACACCGGCAATCTACCAGCCTTACTCTTTTTTCTTCTGGAAGTTTCTTCCTAGGACCCTAGAAGGATTAGCTACTCTCTAGGCCTGCTAAATGGTTGTAATGCTAGACTTTCTTCCCGCCATCTTGTTGTGAACATCTTTGGCCTCTTTTGTTTGGAAGGGGTGTTGGAGTCCCCTGGTTCTTGAATGCTGCGTTTCTCCCATCTTGGTTTTCCCTTCCTTTTGCTGGAGCATGTCCTCGAATAGCTTTCTGAGAAAAGATATGTGGCAGGCAAAGCTTCTGGCTATGCATGTCTGAAACTTTCATTTACTCTCAGATCTGTGCATTTGAGTGGGTGGAGAATCCCAGCTTGAAAATAGACTCTTTTGGGTGTTTCAGACAGTGAGGTAGACAGGGAGAAGGCACCTGAACCCTGTTGCATGCCTCAGCCCTGCGCGCTCCAGCTCAGCTGGGACCCTGTGGGAGGGGGGGTGGATTTGCTGTTGTTCAGTTGCTAAGTAGTGTCTAACTCTTTGCGACCCCATGGACTGCAGCACACCAGGCCTCCCTGCTTGTCACCATCTCGCAGAGTTTGCCCAAGTTCACGTCCACTGAATTGGTGATGCCATCCAACCATCTCAGCCTCTGCCGCCCTCTTCTCCTTTTGCCGTCAATCTTTCCAAGCATGGGTGGCAGAATCCTCTCTTGATTAGGCCGCCACCAATTCCATCATCTAAGCAACAGCTGGGACCAAGCCTCCTGCCGTGATTCCTGTCCATTGTTTGCTAGCTGTTCTCTCTGCCTCTCCACACCCAACCCTCAAACCTCTCCACTCCACACACAGCTCAGAAACGTGTAAATTAGAGCATGTCACCTCTGGGCTTAGAGCTAAAAACCCACCTCCAGCTTCTGATTGAGTGAAAATAAATGCAAACTCCCTGCGGGGGCTGCCAGGCCCTGTCTGGCCCCTACCAGCACCCCACTGCCACCTCATCCCACTAACCCAAGTCCCGCTTGCCCGGGAGCTGTTGTGCCCCAGTATTCCAGGCTCTCTCACCCCAGCCCGCAGCAACACAGTAAAGGTTTGCTGGACGGCTTAGTGAACGGGTGAGTGAGTGAGTCCTTCTCAGCCCGAACCAGAACCGAGGAACTGCCTAAGGCCCCGGGGGTGGGGCTCAGACCCTGGTCATCAGCAGCATCGGTGTCAGGAGTGGGGTCGGGCAGCCCTTCCCCTGCTCCTGGGCTTCTGTCCAGCTCACAGCCCACTCTTGGTCGCTTTCTGCTTCCACGCCACCTCCTTGGAGACCCCCCCCCCAGCCCAGCTCCCCCACTGCTCACTTGCCGCCAACCCGCTGCCCCCAACCCCCCCGCCCCTGGTCCTGCTGCTGTGGTAACTTGGCGCCCCGCCCTTCGGCTTGCTGACTTCTCCCTGGACTGAGCTTCCTGAGGAAGGGGTCTGCATGGCCTCCCCAGCACGTGGGGCCACTTCTGGCCTCCAGTCAGTGCTTGAGTCACTGAGTCAACAGATCCGGGTGGAGGCTGGGCTGGGGCCCGACACCAGAGATGCTCTGGAAGCCCCACTTCCCGGTGCCCTCTCTGCTCTGCCCTGGGCCCCCCCTAGAAGGAGGTGAGGTGGGCTGGGCAAGCCCCCGCCCCCTGCCCCACGTGCCCCAGAGCCCCTTCCCCGACAGCTGCAGAGCTGTGGTGGGGGGTGGGGGGGAGACCTGCGGGAGGCGGCAGCAGGCGTGGGGGCAGGGCGCAGAGCCGGGCCTGGCTCGAGCCCTCCACCGCCGCTGTCCTCCGAGTTTCCGTGACTGTCTGTGCGTAACCGCACGGCGGTTTCCATCGGCGCTGCCAAGTGGCGGCTGCCGGGCCTGGCCTGGGTTCTGATCCCCGACAAGCCTGCTCTCTGTCAGGCAGCCCTGGGGAGCTGGGGAGCATGGTCATGGTGGGGGGGTTGCAAAGGGTTAAGCTGCCCTCCACCACCCCGTCTCATTTCTCAAAGGCCAGGCCCTCTTTCCTTCCAAGTCACAGCTGACATGAAAAACAATAGCACTCCCTCGGAGAGGCTCTGCTGTGGGCTGGACGGCCCCCCGCCCCCCAATAATTACTCAAGACATTGGCATGAGCCAGGCCTGGTTAGGTAACAGGCTGCTTGCTCCGGAGACTTATAACTCACAGGCAGCTACACATGATCTCTGCAGACAACAAAATCGTTTCCAGGATGGTGGGGAGGGCGAGGCCTCAGGGAGAGGGTCTGGGGCGGGGGTTATGCTAGAGGGGCTGGGAGCAGGCCAGGTGGGGGTGGGTTCGAGGGAGGGCCTCCCGGGGGCCCCAGGGGCGCAGCCTGGGGACTGGGGAACCAGGGAAGCGATGGTGGGGAGTAGCTCCCTGCCCCCTCCCTCCTCCGACTGCCACCCGTGCCCCCAGCCCCGGAGGGAGAGCCTCCCCAGTCCAGGTTGTTCCCGAGTGAGGCCTGGAAGACACTCATTCATACTGAAGCGCGAATGCACACCTCCTCCCCGCTGTGGAAGATAACTAATTGTCTGTTTACTGTCCGGGGCCCCATTGAACACGACTCCCTCAAGGGCAGGCCCACATACTTTCCCCCCCGTGTTCCCGGCGCCTAGTACATAGCAGACATTCAGAAAATATTTGTTGAAGATGACTCCTAACCCAAAGAAGGGAGCATCGCTGGTGTAACTGCGGGCACACGGGGCGGGGCCTCCGGCAGCCGGTGCCAGAGAGATGCTGGCAAGGGGAGGACTCGGATGGCCCTGCTCCCTTCCCCCGCCTGGGCCCCTGAAAGCTCCCGCAGGAAACGCCCATTTCCCTGGAAGGACGCTGAGCCGGGGCGGGTGGAGGACTCTGAGCGTGTGGGCCGCCCCTGTCGGCCTGGGTGTGCTCCCGGCAGGGCGTCGACGCCCAGCCAGCCCGCTGTCCCGCTCCTGCCCGGCCTCAGCCCCGGCTTGGGGAGCTGCGCCCCCCGCCCTCTCCGGGTTCCACTTGCTCTGCGACCGTCTCTGGGCACACAGCTGTCCCCCTGCGGGTCTGAGCTTGGCCTGAGCATGGACTGAGGTGTGGACGGCCCAGTCCGTGGGCAGCGCTCCAGCCAGGCCCCTCTCTGGGTAGAGCCTGCTTCTGTCAATCAACATCCAGCCGCCCCTGCCCCGAACGCCCCCCCCTTCCTCCTCCCAGGCCACCAGGATTTATGGGGCACCTACTGTGCTCCAGCACAGGGGCCTGGTGACCCAGGCCGGAGCCCGATGAGGCCAGCACAGGGCCTGGTGGGCTCAGAGGGGACACAGCGACAGCGTGGACCCAGGCCGGTGAGGAACTCCATGGCCCTGCGTGGCTGTGCCCACGGGGATGCCCCGGGCTGGGTCCCTATCCTCCCTGTGGTCACCATGGCTCAGCTTCTGGGGCGCCCCGGGTTCCTCTGCAGGAACTCTCTTCGGGGTGACCTCACCCTTCAGATGCCACCTCACGGCAGCCCTCTCAGCCTCACCAACACCTCCTTGGAGCCTCACACCCCAACTGCAAGCAAGTCCCCCACACAGATGTCTCAGACACACATCACCTCCTCCTATGCCGTGTTCCCTGCTAGGAACGACCTCGCTGAGCCCCTCACCACTGTGAGGCCAAACCTGAGCTGGGGGGATCTTCTCTGAGGACAACCCGCTCCCACCCCCATATCCAACCTGTCCCCGAGCCTGAGGACTTAAGCCCCGGAACAACTCCTGCAGCGTCTCCCTTTCCACCCAGTGGCTCTCCCCCGCCTCTCCCCCAGGGATCCGGCCACGGCCGCTCACTGCTCTCCCCATCTCCTCTGACTGCACTGCCGTCGTCTCATGTGTCCTCTTGTGAAAAGTGCTTATTACGAGTCTGCGCGCGTGTGTGAGACTGGGTAGGAATGCGAGGGTAACCCAAACAATGCACTCACCATATAGCTTCAGTTCAGTTCAGTTCAGCTCAGTTGCTCATCGTGTCCGACTCTTTGTGACCCCATGGACCACAGCACGCCAGGCTTCCCTGTCCATCACCGTCTCCCAGAGCTTGCTCAAACTCATGTCCATTGAGTTGGTGATGCCATCCAACCATCCAACTGTATAGCTTATAATGGAAATGAACCGTTCAGGGACTTCCCTTGAACTGGTGCTCCAGTGGCTAAGACCCTGCGCTCTTCATGCAGGACACTGAGGTTTGATCCCTGGCCAGGGAACTAGATCCCATATGCTGCAACGAAGAGGTCACAAGCTGTAACTAAAGACCCCACATGCCGCTACAAAGATCAAAGACTCTGCATGCCACCACTAAGACCTGGCGTGGCCAAATAAATAGATGGATATTGAAAAAAGGAAAAGAACTGCTCAGATCAGTTTGCACACCTGTCCCATCCATGGGGCAGCTACTTTTAAGGCTTCCCTTTGGCAATTTCCTTATCAGCCTTGAGGAACACACAACACCATTGTCATATTTCGTGGAATATTATTGCCGTATTGTTTCTTGATCTGCCCACTTCAGACATCTTTTGTATAGCTCCTTCTCTGGAGGGTGAGAATTGAGCCTTCTCAAGGGAGAAGGCGGTGGCAGCCCGCTCCAGCGCTCTTGCCTGGAGAATCCCACAGACGGAGGAGCCTGGTGGGCTGCAGTCCACGGGGTCTCGAAGAGTCGGACATGACTGAGCGACTTCACTTTCACTTTTCACTTTCATGCATTGGAGAAGGAAATGGCAACCCACTCCAGTGTTCTTGCCAGGAGAATCCCAGGGACAGAGGAGCCTGTTGGGTTGCCGTCTGTGGGGTCGCACATAGTTGGACAGGACTGAAGCGACTTAGCAGCAGCAGCAGTAGCAGCAAGGCACCGGTCAAGTGTCCCCTCCCTCTCCTTCCCCAGGCTTGCTTCACCATTATCGTGACTCAGTCCACAACGCCATCTGTGCCCAGCGTTCAGTCCCCTTGGGGCCATAATTCTACCCCTGTTTCCTAGCAACACCTTCCTTGGGGTGACTGCTGGCAGTTTCAGAAGCCCTTGGTACCAGGTTTGATTTGGAACCCATCCTTCCTCCCTTGTCTTTCTCTGTCCTCATTTGCTCCCACACTTTGCTGGACCACCTTCTCCATAACTTTCTAGGAAAAGGTACGGAAAGTAAACTTCACGAACTCCTGTGTGTTTTCGGACAAGCTTTCATGGATTCCTCGCGCTTGATAGATACTTTGGCTGGGTATAGAACTGTGCTTTCCTTTGGAAGGCTGGAGGCATCTTTGTGAGACTTCTCTACTGAAAACCCACCTGTTCTGAAGCCCTTGATGGGGCAGGCGCCTAGCTACTTCCCTGGGAAGATTCTGGAGGACAGGACATGGTGGCCGCCCTTTCAGTCCAGCTTTTCCGTGGGCTCCCCCTTCCATCGCTGCTTCCTCCCCTCAGCCGTCTCTCACCTCCCCTTCTGGAACATCCAGGCATTGGATGTTGAATCTCCTTGGACTGAGTCTCCATAGTTCTTGGCTGTTCCTCCTATTTTCCATCTCTCTGTCTTTATTCCACTTTCTGGGAGGTTTACTTCGATCTTTTGCTGTGTGCCTTTCTTTTTTAAATTCAGCAGCATATTTTACATTTCCAAGAGCTCTTTCTGGTTCTCTAATTGTTGCTGTTTCACAGCATCCTGCTCTGGCTTAATGGTTACATTACCCTCTTGAATTTCAGAGTGACCTTACAGATGCAACACTTTTCATAGAGCCCCATCGCCTGATGTGCTCAGGACGCCCCGCTGTGCTCACCCTGAGTGCCCCCTCCTTGGTCTGCTCCTGCCTGTCTCTCCACCCCCCCTCGCCCCGCCTCTGTGCTCAGCCCTCTATGTCCTCGCAGATGCACACGGCAGGCCTGTTCCTCGCTGCCTTGGGGTCTTGGCATGTGCGGCTCCTTGTCTGGAAGGCTGTCTCCATCCCTCTGCTTAGCCGAGCTAATCTCCACTCACGCTTCCTCAGATGACTTCAGTCACTCCCTGGGCAGCGCCACAACCCCTGTTCCGTGTGTCTTCAGCTCTGCTTGTAGCACTCGGCATGACCTTTCCTGTTTTCCTGGTTTTCCTGGGATATAACTGACATGTTGCAGTTCAGTCGGGTCAGACTCTTTGCGACCCCATGGACTGCAGCACACCAGGCTTCCCTGCCCTCCACCACCTCTTGGAGCTTGTGCAGACTCATGGTCACCGAGCTGGTGATGCCATCCATCCATCTCTTCCTCTGTGCAGTGTCAGTCCCCGCCCCCGCCTCCCACAGCCTCACCTGCACGAGGGCAGGGTCTGGCCTGTCGCCTTCTCTGCTGCGTCCCAGGGCTCAGCCCTCGTGTCAGTCACATCTCTGCTCCAACAAGCTACCACAAGCCTAGCAGTACGAGCATTCATTCTCTTATGGCTCTGGAGGCCAGGAGCCTCACTGGCTGAAAGTCAAGGTGTCGTGAGGCCTGCCTTCCCTGTGGAGGGTCCAGAAGGGAATGTCTCCTGGCCTTCTGCCGCTTCCAGAGGTGCCTGCATCCTTGGCTCGTGGCCCATGCGTCTACTTCCAAAGCAGCACGTGGCATCTTTTCTCTCTGACCTCTGCTTCTGTTGTTCCAGCCGCTTCTCTGACTCTGACCCTCTGCTCTCCCTCTCATAAGGACCCTCACCATGACATTGGGCCCACCTGGATAATCCAGGGTGATTCCCCCACCTCAAGAACCTTCACTTAGCTGCATCTTCAAAATCCCTTTTGCTGCGTGAGGTCACAGGTTCACAGGCACAGGCACCAGGACAGGGGCATCTTCGGGGGCTGTTGTGCGGCCTCAGTGTGCTTATATGCTTGCCGAGTGGGGACACTGTTCCAGAGCTGGACAGCTGGTCTCCTGGCGGGGGGGGGGGGTGCTAAAAGGGACAGACACCTCAAGGACCAGGCAGGTAAGGGGAAGGTGACCCTGGCAAAGATATGAAGGAGAATAAGTGGGCGGCGCCTCTGAGCAGCCCCAGGAACTTCGAGGGGACCACACCAGGACCCCTGTCAGAGCTCCAGGAGCTGCCATGAGAAGTCCAGAACCTCAACAAGGGCAGAGGACACTGCGGTGCCCGGGGCTGGACGGGCTCTTCCCCAGGCACTCCTCTTTGGCATCCCCTGCCCTCCTCTGCTCTGGCTCAGGCCTGGTGCATGCCCGTCCCACCTGAACCCACCCGGCCAGCCCCCAGGTTCCCGGCTCCCATAGTCGGAGCCACAACTCAAATCACACGGCAGGCCAGGCCCTTGGTCTGCTTTCTGTCCTCACGCACCACACTGCTGCCCTGCCCGTGCCGTGCCCTCTGCCCCTGGTACCACACAGCTGGGAGGTGGAGGAGGCCCAAGCTCCAAAGCTTATCCGACCTGCAGGGCCTCACCCCTGAGACAAGGGTCATCAGATGCTCGCGGGGTCTGTCCCCAGCCCCGCGGGGCCCGGAGCCTTAGCGCAGGTGAGCTCAGAGCCGAGGAGGCAGCCTTGGGGGCTCTGCATAGATGTGTGGTCCTTGGAGAAATACTAAGGGGCGTCTGCAGGAGGACTGGGCCTCAGGACCGACTGCTGTCACGGCAAGACGCCTCCAGGGAGGGGACGGTGACCAGGGCCAGCGGCGGGTAGCAGGGTGTGGAAGCTGAGTCAGGGGTGCCCTCGTGGCTCAGTGCCATCAGAAAGAGAGAAGTGAGGGACATGGGGAAGGCCAGGGGATCCGGAGCCGGGAGACCTCAGGACTGATGGAGAGGCAAGCCACAGCGGAGAGGGAGGGGAGTGGGGTGGGCGGAGGCCACTGCTCACCCCAGGGAAGGAGACGTGTCCAACTCAAAGAGCCCAGAGCGCAGACAGGAAAAAATCAAGCAAGACTGAGAAACAAAGAAATCCACGATGCCGTCGGCAATTATGCATCCTTCTCTCAGAAGCTGACATAGCACAGCGGGAAAAGTGAACAAAGACAATAAGGATGAAGAGGAAGTGACCGACTCAGCTAACAGAGGACCCTGGTGCCTCCGCGCACTCAGGGAAAGCTCACAAAAATGACCTTGCTGGGCCCTAAAGGAAAGGTCAGTAAGGCTGAAAAAGTCTATACCTTAACATGAGATTGGAAATTAGTAACCAAAAGACAGCAACAAGAATGATACATCTGGAAGTTAAAAAATATGTTTCTAAATAATTCTTTGGTTAAAGAGAAATTAAAATAAAACAGAAGTTAAATTCATTTAGAATAGATTCACAGTGAATGTACAACATAACGAAACATGTGGGATGCTGCCAAAAGGATATTCAGAGGAATATTTATAGCAGTTTTTAAAAATCAGGACCTTTGAAAATAAATGGGCTAAGCTTTCAAGTCGAGAGGCTAGAAAAAGAACATCAAAATAAATACAAGGAAAGAATAAGAAAAGATAAAGGAGAATATTAACAAATTTTTTTGAAAATAAAATTGATCAATAAAACCAACTACTGGTGTTTTGAAGAGTCAACAGGTAGATAAACTTTGAGCAAGAAAAAGTAACAAAGTGTCAGGAATGAAAGGGAGTAACAGCTACACACAGAGTGAGCTGAGTAATCGTGTTATGATGGCACATTATTTTATGTCCCTAAAACTACAAACTCAACATGATGACTAATTTTCAAGAAGAAAATTATCCAAAGTGTCTTTGCTGTTGTTCAGTCTCTAAGTTGTGTCCGGCTCTCTGCGACCCCATGGACGGCAGCACACCAGCCTTTCCTGTCCTTCACTATCTCCTGGAGTTTGCTCAAATTCACGTCCATTGAGTTGGTGATACCATCCAACCATCGCACCCTCTATCATCCTCTTCTCCTTTTGCCTCCAACCTTCCCCAGCATCAGGGTCTTTTCCAAAGAGTCAGCTCTTGGCATCAGGTGGCCAGAGTATTGCAGCTTCAGCTTCAACATCAGTCCTTTCAATGAATACTCAGGCTAGACTGGTGTCATTTCCTTGCAGTACAAGTGACTCTCAAGAGTCTTCTCCAACACCACAATTTGAAAGCATCAGTTCTTTGGCACTCAGCCTTCATTATGGTCCAACTCTCACATCCGTACATGACAACTGGAAAAACCATAGCTTTGACTATACGGACCTTTGTTGGGAAAGTGATGCCTTTGCTTGATACGCTGTCTGGGTTTGTCATGGCTTTCCTTCATGGATACAGCCTTGTTGTGGTGAAAGGGCTTGTATATCTCAGTGAAGCTATGAGCTGTGCCTTGCAGGGCCATCAAGGACGGACTGGTAATGGTGGAGAGTTCTGAGAAAACACGGGCCGCTGGAGGAAGAAATGGCAAACCGCTGCAGCATTCTTGCCATGAGAACCCCATGAACAGTATAACAAGATTGAGTGGCTTATGAAATAGAAAATCTCAATACACAGAAACCCACTGGGGAAACTGAAACGATAGTTACCGCCCCTCCTCAAGGTTCTAAGCCCAGTGTTCTGGCCTGTTATTACAATCTTTTCAAGAAGCAGATAACATCCATCCCACACAAAGGGTTCCAGTCCTAGGCAAAGATGGAACACTGCCCAACTTACAGAATAAAACCAAGCATCAAAACTGGGTAAGGAAACACAAGAAAATTCTAGGCCAGAGGTCTTCCCCGGGGCTCCAGAAGATTCTGCGCTCCCAACGCAGGGGGATCAGGTTCGATCCCTTTTCAGGGAACTTGATCCCACGTGCCACAACAAAGATCGAAGGCCCTGAGTCCGTAGGAGGACCCGGCCCAGCCAGATAAGTGACTCAGCGTCACAAAAAAGCCTCCATGCTTCTTCCACCATGGGAAGTGGCCTTGGGACGGAAGGCTGGGCAGGGACGGACAGACCAGCGTACAGAGTGTGTGCGGAGGGAGGCGAGGCGGCCAGAGTGTTCAGGCTGACAGGCGCTGGGGAGCCCCAGGAGCAGGAGGCACGGGGTGCGGGGGTACCCTAGCTGAACCACCAAGCTGAACTGGCATTCACACAAGCCCGTGGGCCTTTCAGGGGACAGGGACCCAGGGTTCAGGCAAGAGAAGGCCGGAATGCGTCACTGGGAGCCCTGCCCAATGCCTTTGCTACGCACTGTGTCCCGAGCCTGTGCTGGCCCAGCAGGACCCGCACTGTGCCCCAGCTCCCCCGAGCACCCCACCCTCCACAGCAGCAGCCCTGCGGGGCCATCTGGCCAGCTCTCAGGAGAGACGGCAGAGTCAGGCTGGAGCCCTGAGGTCAGGCTCTGTGGCCTCGCTCCCACCCCTGGCTTTGCACCTGCCCTGCGCTCTGCCTGCTCTTTGCAAGGCTGGCTCCTTCTTGTCGCTGGTCTCAGCTCCACAGAGACACCCTCCAGGCCCCTTTTAGAGGCCTCATCACAGCCCCTGTGTTCTTTCTTTCATGGAACTTCGCGCCATAAAGTCATTTTTTTTTTTTTTTTTAGATTTGTTTGTTCGGTTGCTTGATTACTATCTGTCCTCCCCAACAGATGACGCCCCTTGGGAACCGGGACCTCTGCCATCGAGCCCACCCCCGACACACACAGCGCACAGTGAGAGCTTGTTGAATGAATGAATGAACCAGTGAGGGCCTGGCGGGGACACCGCCAGGGGACTCTCCCTGGGGAGAAGCTGGATGGACTCTTCAAAGGGGTGGGACTGCCCTGGCCCCTTCCAGGCTGGAACGGGGAGCATGCGGGGTGGGAGTCCTGTGGGGCGGGGCCGGGGACTGGCCACTCTGATGGACACTGGGCCAGCCCTCGCGGGCCACCTGCCTTCCCACGTGGTTTGCCACCCCCCACCCCCGCATTCTGCAGGGCGGGTGGACGAGCGGCCAGGCCGGGCTGCCTCCCGGCAGTTGTGGGAACACCTGTTGGGGAGGGTGTCACGGGGGCCCACGCTGGCAGCTGAGAGCGGGCCGCCCGGGGCTGGGGGAGGGCCCGGGTCATCAGACTGGGGCTGGGGGCTCCGGGCAGCTGGTGCCCGGGACCTGTGGGCCCGACAGGTGGGCCGGGGGGCTCAGCAGCTGGGCTGGCAACAACTGGAGGCAGGGTGGGGGCATCCCGGGGGCAGATCCGGCCCCCGGCCCGTGTGTGCCTGAGTGTGTGTGTGGGGGTGGGTACAGGGGGTCTGGCGTAGGACAGGGGACAATGCGGGCATTTTCTGGGCCCCTCGCCCAGAGCGGCAATGTTCTGTGACAGCCCCCAGCGCTTGGCTCCAATGTGCCGCGGGCTTTTCTGCCTGAGAAAGGCCTCTTTTTCCTTTTCTGAGGACTCTGGCTGCCCTGGGATGCGCACACTGGGGGGGTGCTGAGCGTGGATGTCGGGAGGACGAGCTTTTCCTGCCAGGGGTGGGGTGGGGGCTACGGGAGGCTGGGTTCCCACAGCGTGGGACCCGGGGTCGGCGGGGGGTGGGGGCGACTGTGTTTCTTTAGATGGTCCTGTGGCTTCTCTGCCAAGAGAGTGGGTTTAGATGTTAATACATATTCTGCCAGAAGAAAAGAAAAACGGTTTTGTGGACAGTAGTTTGGGAACTGCTGGGTTAAACAAAATTAGGTTCTTTGACTTGGAGGCCTTCTCAGGGCCTTTAAAATGCAAATGGGCACAGTCCCGCACAAAGCCTGGGGAGGGGTGCCGAGTGGAGAGGGAGGGTCTGTGCGAGCTCTCTGAAATGTCTCTGGCTCTGGACCCAGGACCCATGGCTGGAATTCTGAGCAGCACTGTAAGGACCGATTAAGGTCACCATAAGTCCCACGTTCTGCCTTTGCCCCTGGGGAGAAGGATGGGCTGGTCGAGTCTGCTTCACCTGCCCCTTGCCTCCCAAGCTCTGCGGGGCCCTGACCGTACCCACCCTCCCAGCCCTCCTGGCTATGGACCCCCTGCTGAGCGAGCCCTCTGAAGGCAGGGAGACCTGGAACTGGGAGCCTGTCCTTCCACAGGGCGGGCAGCTGGGGAGTGGGGCGACCAGGCTCGACTCAGGGCTGAGTGGCCTCTGCCAGCCCCGTCTGCTGGACCGGCTGCCTCGTGGGGCGACTCCACCCGGGGGTTGTGGATGTCTGCACCAAGCTGGGGCCGGGGGCTCCAGTACAGCCCTCACTCCTGGACAACAGGGGTTCGAGGGAGCGCTCAGAAACTGGCTGAAGCCTCGGAAAGAGCCGTCGTGGGTTCTGTCCAATGTAGTTAAAAACATCTGACTGCGACCACAAAAATGCTGGCCTCGGGCCTGCAGCAAAAACATTTTCATGTGAAATGCAAACGCGCTGGTGCGGGCGAGGAGGCTGTGCGTTAACCCTTGGAAGGCAGTGTGCACGCAGCCTGCTTGGCCTCCAGCCACAGCCTCGGCCACGGCAGGGAACACGGCCCAGGGTATAGCCTGCGAGGGCAGGCCCAGGTCGTCAAGGGTGCTGCTGGGCTCCGGCAGCCTTGGGCCTGGATGTCCTCAGAGGCTGGGGGCATCAAGGCATCGGGAGGGGACCTCTGGAGGCCGAGGGGCAGCCTGCTGCAGGGGGTGGGGCTGTGGCTCACACACACGTGCTCATTCATTTGGGGGACGCTTAATGGGCCGCGCTGAGATCAGGGGCTGGGGGCACCTCTGAAGCAGATCCCACCAGTACCCAGCTGGAATCTTGGAGTTGCGTAGAGATACGATGAACAGAGAAATGAAACTGAGGGGCAGGGTACACAGGGAGGCATATGCCAGGGACCCCACCGGGTGGGAGGCAGCCCATCCCCTCCATGACAGCAGGGCGGCGGGTCCAGCTTTCCATGGCTGCAGGAGGCACTACGGCACACAGCCGGGAGGCCAGGCCCAACGCCCAGCACTCCCCTGGAGATGCCCCAAAGGACAGGCATAGCTGAAGGTAAGCATCATCCCCTGCTGAGGACCTGCCCTCTCCACTGGAGGCTGTAGAAGTCTCCCCAGATGCCTGCAAGCCCAACTCCCCGCTGCCCCCACACCCCTCCCACACTGCGTCACCAGTACTGAGTGTTACTCTCCTTTTTCATCTGCATAGCCTGCTGCGCAGAACCTTCCTGCCTCTGCCCAAGTCCTAGTCTCCCGACTGCTGTCGGTGGTGGGGCTTCATTGCTTGCAGCCGCCGGTGCTTGCCGGGCCCAGGGCTGCTAACCCTTCCACTGCCACATGGGTGACGGCCACTTTCCCCAGGACAGGGCCTTCAGCCTGTTCACAGAGGCAGGAATGGGGGGCGTGCTGAGAGCAGACGGGCTGAAGGCCTGCCCCTGCAGTTGCCTTCTGCTTCCCAGGCCCAGGCTGCCAGCTGTCCGCGTTCATCTCAGGCAGGCACACACAGCCCCTCTTCTCGGGCGTGTCCAGCTGGTCCGGCCCCCGGCACCCCTCCCCACCCTCCCGCTCCGACAGGTGTGCGGTGACTCAGCGGCGGTTAATTTTTCGGCACAGGCAGCTGTTGGAGATGGCTGAGACCCCTGAGCCCGCCCCAGGCTGAGGGTGGGGATTCAGAGCCAGGAGTTCTGGCAAGAAAGGGGGCAGCTCAGCCCAGTGCCTCTGGGCCTCCTTTTCCCCACCCTTGCCTGAGGAAGGGCTCCAGCACCTCCCAGCTCCCCCTCTGCTAGCATGGGGACAGCGAGCCCTCCAGGAGGGTCTCTTCCTACTTGCTGGTGCCAGCCTGAGGCTGGGGGCGCTGGGGCTGTGACTCTACTTTCAGGGTGTCTGGAGTGCATGTTCTTAGGGTTCTAGCCCCCACTTCCAAAGGCTCTGGCTGGGCCCCTGCCTGGAGACCCTGAGCTAGAACCAGGTGTTTGGACCCACAGAGAGCGGGGGGTCTCCCAGCCCTGGACCCAGCACCACCCGAGACCTGTGTGTCTCTCCAGAAGCCCGAGAGCCCACAGAGCCCCCTCCCTGAGCCCAGGGTGCGGCGAGCCCCTGCCTGAGTGTCCATAAGGCCCATGTGGGTATGCATGGGTCTCACCAGCTTCAGGCCAGCCCCAGAGGCATTGGGTCCAGGAAGCAGAGACAGAGAGTCCCAAAGGGAAACAGCTGGAGACCTAAGCCTTAGCAAGATGGCCGAGGCATCTGCTCAGCACCCAGAGGCAGATGAGACATGGGAGGGCTGCTAGTCTCAAGGGCTCAGGGCCCACATGCTCCTAACTGACGAGTCTGTGCTCGAGGTCCTTTATCTACTCATCCAAGTTTGCTTGTTTTCTGCCCCTTCCACCCATCCATCCATCCATCCAAACAGCCATCCATCCATCTACCTGTTATCCAGCCAGCCAGCCAGCCAGCTATCTATTCCTCTCCCCATCCATCCATCCATCTACCTGTCACTCGTCCATCCATCTGCCCATCATCCCTCCATCCAAACAGTCATCTATCCATCCACCAATCCATCCACCTGCCCATCCATCCATCCATCCATTCCTCCTTCCCTCCCTCCCTCCATCCCTTCATCACTCCATCCAGTCACTTATCCATCTACCAGTCAACCGTCCACCCACCATCCATCCATCCACCCATCCATCCACCCACCATCCACCCATCCACCCATCCATCTACCCACCCATCATCCATCCATCCACCCAGCTGCCGCCATTCTATTCATCCTCCATCCACCATACAGCCTCCCTTCTCTCCACCTACTCGTCCAGCGCATCTAGCTCCCCTTCTCTCCCCCTATCTCCCCCGCCACCTATCTATCCCTTTACCCTCCACCTACGTACTTTTGTTCCCACCCCCGGCCCCCAGTCCCTGCCCCTGTGTGTCTGCCTTCATTCTTTCCACAAGCAGTTAGCAGCTGCCGCCTGTGTATCTTGCAGCAACAGCAATAAGGAGATCAAAAGGCACTTATGACGCAGCCACTGGCCTCTGGAGTGACAGCCTGCCACCGGCTAAAAATAGCCTGGGATCAAGATGCCGGCCGCTCTGTGTCCCCTCTCATCTCTTGGGTCCCTGCCTCTCTCGACAGGGGACACAATCCATGTGGCTGAAAGGTCCCAGATCAAAGCGGATATGGGGGGCAGGCATGGGGGGGGTGCTGTCAGGACTGGGTGACCAGTTGCAAGTTTGAGGGATGAGGTGAGTCTGTTTGACTCTGAGGGTTTTGGTGGACATTGTGGATGGGCGCCACTGGTGGAGAGAGCAAACACCCAAGGGGAGTGGGTTTGGGGGACGAGGAGGTGGCACCTGGGCACAGCCCCTGTTAGTGTGGGGAGCCCGGGTCCCCCGAGTGTCGATACACAGGGACACGTGGGTGTGGGCTGGGTGGGGTCAGGTTCCTGGGACCACAAAGTCATGAAGTGGGCCCAGGGCACTGGCAGGGCCATCAGGGTCCCCATCAAGCTGCAGCATCAAGCAACAGCAACAGCAAGACAATCAGAAGGCATTTATGACTTTGGGAGCTGAGACGAATGCCCTCTGACCCCGCGTACCCCCTTGCTGTGACACAGGACTGAGGCTGGCTCAGCCTGGCCTGTGTTCACGGTTAAGTCACTTGGGCAGCGAGTCCACTGTACAGAGTTTGCTGGTCACTTATTCTGTGCCCGGCTCTGTCCCGGACACAGGGGACAGCGTCAGACCAGCCCTGCCCTGCCTTGGTGGAGCTTCCCTTCCCATGGCGGGGGCTACCCAAGTGTCTGGCCACCAAGACACCCAGCCCAGCTTTAGTGTCAGGGGGGTGATGAGGGACCAGGTTGCTGGGGGCCGAGACCCACAAGCAGAGAGGGGAAGGCATGCGGGCAGGAAAGTGCGCAGGCAGGTCATGTCCTGGGGTCGGGGGGCAGGCCGGCTCCGGGGTACCCTGCTCATGGGCAAGGGGTGTTGAGCAGGGAGTCCCGCGAAGGTGAAGTTGGACAGGAGGTGGCCGTGGGCCTTGGGGGTGCTCTAGGGATGTTCTCGGGGGAAGGGAGGCCGTGGGGGTTTGAGTAGGGGTGGGGGGGCTGGTTTCTGTTTGACCCGTCCCTCTGGCCACTGTGTGGAGACAGGAATGTGAGGCGAGAGTGATCGTGGGGCGCCCCTTGGGACAGTGTGGGTCCTCTGCTTCGGGAAGGAAGGCTGCACTTGAACATGCTGTCCCGTCTGCTGGAAATGCCCTTCTGCCCCGGGCAGAGGCTGCAGAGGGCGGCAGCTGGGACTCAGACCCATCTCTGTGACCTGTGTGCCTGGGCGCCCTGTTCCTCTCTCTCCACCCCTCAGTTCCTTCAACTGCAAGTGGCCTCAGCTGCACCCACTGCATAGCCTGGTGCCGCTGCTGGCCTCGGAGCCACCTCCTCCAGCAGGCTTCCCTGAGTGCCCACAGCTTCCGCCTCCTGGGACACAGGGCACACGCAGTCCCTCAGCTGTATGGCCAGCTCACCCACTGGGCAAGGAACTCCCTACGTGGGGGCACTCGGCCACGGCCCTTGCTGTGCTGCCAAGCCGAGCTGAAGGCCAGAGGCCCGAGAGCAGCTCCCTGTGACGTAGACAGAGGCGAGTCCATCACTGTGGCCCAGAACACAGCCGCCCCCGCCCCAGTGCCCTGTCTGCTGTGGACAGGGACTCAGGACCCCCTGAGTGTGCATGAGGTCTCAGATCTGATGGGCAAGACCCCTTGAGTGAGTAGGGTCTGCTCCAGCAGCTAGGGCATGGCATGTGGGGTGGTATGGTGCCCAGGTGGCAGGCAGCAAGCAGGGTGTGGTTGGAGGAGGAGCCTCCTCCTTGCCCCAGGTCAGCAGGAGGGAGGAAGAAAAGGAGGGGAGAACAGAGGGAGAGAAATAAGGAGGGAAGGAAGGAGGACGGGAGAGATGGAGGGAGGGGGAAGGACAGATTCACTTTCATCCAGGCCCACGCTGGGTCCTGGGAGCACTTTGTCCAGTCCTCTCTGCTCTAGTCCCAGGAGGCAGAGGGCCAAGGCACAGAGGGATCTGAGTGAGGCTGCTGGAAGGACTACAGGATGCCCTGCTAAGTCTGAACTGCACATCAACAGTGACTTCTTGTAAGTGTGGCACATGAAATATTTGGGGTGCGAAGTGAAGTGTCAGTCACTCAGTCTTGCCACACTCTTCGCGACCCCATGGACTGCAGCCCACCAGGCTCCTCTGTCCATGGACTTCTCCAGGCAAGAATACTGGAGTGGGTAGCCATTCCCTTCTCCAGGGCTTCTTCCTGACCCAGGGATAGAGCCTGGGTCCCCTACATTGCAGGCAGACACTTTACCATCTGAGCCACCAAGAAATGTTCAGGGTGCATGTCACCCTAAAACATCATACATTTTAGGTGACCTGCAGTTTTATTTGCAAAATCTAGCCAGCTTCCAGAGACCCCCACAGCTTGGGAGGGGCTTTCAGACTTGGGAGCCCCAACTTGTCCTTGGGATGGAAGGCCCATCTGCCTGCTTGTGGGAACCCTCCAGCCTTCAGACTTCCTCATCAGGGGCAGCCCTCAGGGTGCCTGCTCTGCAGCTTATGCTGTGGCGGTTGCTGCAGGCGGGGCCAGTTCATACTCTCTGTCATACCCTTCTGCATCCAATCCTGAAAATTATGCACAAGCCGGATCAGAAAATAGCCCACCTGGAAAGGCCTACAACCCGCACTGGTCACTGTGAGTCAGGCGGTGGAGTGGGACTCCGGCAGCAAGTGTCAGGATGCACGAGACTGCGAGCTTTGGGGATGTGAGTCTCTATTGAGACCCACCTGCCACGCAATGGAGAGCAACTGAGCCAGGGAGCAGACTGAAAGCGCTACTACTGTAGCCTCCTCCCCTGGATCAAGCCACACCTGGAGTTGCCACTGCGATTTTTTTAAAATTGAGTTTTGTTTTGTTTTGTTTTTTAATGAGTAAATACATTTCCTTCTTTGCTCAGGCAAGTTTGAGGAGAGTTTCTATTCCTTGAAATGGAAAATCAAGGCCAGGATCAGGTTTCTGGGCTTCTTTGTACATAGGGCAAAGGTGGGGTTACAGGGGCATGGATGCCTGAGAGGGCTTCCCAAGGAGGGACTGACTTACAGGGACAGGAAAGGCAGTGCAAGGGTGGGAAGGAGCATGAGGTGGGTACATGTGCTGTTGAGGAAGAGGCCCTGGAGCTGGTTTGCCGGGCATGAGGCTTGAGTCACTACTGGGTGCTGAGCAGTGAGGGCTTTGGAGGACTGTTTGAGCCCCTAGCAGCAGCCCTCAACCCCGACAGCTGTGTGTTCACCTGCTAGGCCCTTCGCATGCTGACCTATCAGGCAGAGATTCTGAACCAGCCTATCCCCATCCTGCAGATAAGGAACAAAGCGGGTCTTAAGATATAAGGATGTATCTGGAATTTCCAGAATGGTTCTAGGAGCAGTTATACCCATCGAGAAAGTTCAGGATACCACGGCACATGCTAGAGGACAAGAAAATGCCAGAGGATGCGCAGAAGTGGGCCAGGGAGACAAGGTGTCATGGGACTTGGAAGAGGTAAAGGGTAGGACGTGATCCTATAAATAGAAAAGAGAGAGATGAGAGCCTACAGTTTCTTAAAAAATGTCTTCAATCTGATTAGACAAAATTCTAGGGACATAGCGGAAGCAGTGACAGATTTTATTTTTCTTGGGCTCCACAATCTCTGTGGACAGTGACTGCAGCCATGAAATTAATAAACACTTGCTCTTTGGAAGGAAAGCTATGACAAACCCAGACAGTGCATTAAAAAGCAGAGACACCACTTTTCCGACAAAGGTCCGTCTAGTCAAAGCTATGGCTTTTCCAGTAGTCATGTAAGGATGTGAGAGCTGGACCATGAAGAAGGCTGAGTGGCAAAGAAATGATGCTTTCAAATCGTGGTTCTGGACAAGACTCTTGAGAGTCCCTTGGATTGCAAGGAGATCAAACTAATCAATCCTAGAGGAAGTCAAACCTGAATATTCATTGGGAGGACTGATTCTGAAGCCGAAGCTCTTTGGCTATCTGGTATGAAGAGCCAACTCGTTGAAAAAGACTTTGATACTGGGAAAGACTGAAGGCGAAAGGAGAAGGGGGTGACAGAGGATGAGATGTTTAGATGGCATCACTGACTCAACGGACATGAGTCTGAGCAAGCTCCAGGAGATGGTGAGGAGAGAGAAGCCCGGAGTGCTTCAGTGCTTGGGGCTGCAAACAGGGCATGGGACAGCGACTGAACAATAACAAGAGGCTCAGAGATAACAGTGTGAAGGAAATGATCAGAAATAATAAAGAAAACTTTCTGCAGCTCAAAGACGCCAGTCTCCAAAGGGCTCATCATGTACCCAGCACCATTAATGGTCAAGATCAACCACAAAGGAAACTTGCCTGGAACTCAGAGCCTGAGGCTAGAGTGCAGAGACTGAAAACTTCTTGGAAAAAAAAAGAAGAAGAAGACCACTTACAAAGGCCGGCATGAACTTCCTAAGAGCAAATCTGAATGTTCGAACGGCGCAGGACAAGGTCTTCACAATTCTGAAGGAACATGACTTTCTGAAGGAAAACGGGAAATTCTATACCCAGTTAAACTATCCACAGGGCATATTGGCTGAATGAAGATGTTTTCGTGTGTGTGAGGACTCAGAATGCTTACCTTCCACACAGTTCTTGTTAGGAAGGCCCTGAAGATTTTCCCAAGAAACGGAAGAAGTAAACAACAAAGAATTAATGAGATCCAGGGAGCAGTAAATCCAGCCCAGGGTAGTCATACAGGTAAGTTCCAGAAGGAAGTTAGGCAGGTGACCTTGGGGAGGGGGGGGAAATCCAGGCTGGAGCAGGGGTGGGTGGGGAGGTTCCAGGGGGAATGTGACCAGGACATGGGGTGGGGGGAAGCTGAGAGGTGGGGTACCACTTGGAGGAGATTCTGAAGGCTAACGGTACAAGGGAAGGACAGCAGTGAAGCAGGGAAGGACTACAGGACCTTCTTGAATCAGTAGCTTAAGAAAGAAATCCAACCAGTCAGGAGATTAATTGAAATCAGAATCAAGAACTGAGGAAGGGGCACCGGCTGGAAAGATCGGGGTGAACCGCAGCTCCAGCTTAATACAGAACTAAGACACCCTGGCAGAATGAAGGGCACACAAACGCGAGATCCCTGACGTCATGACGTCATGACGTCAACAGGACTAACGAACTGGGAGGCAGGATCGCGGCCTCATTCAACACTGCAGGAGGCTGAAAGAGGGCCACAAAGCCCCACAGTGCCTCCCAACTTCCCACACTGTATAAGACGCTTTCCTTTGACATGAAAGTGACATTTAGAAATGAACTTCTCCTTTGCTGGAGAGACGTTTATCTAATTCAGTGATTTTTCCATTTCACTTTCTTCCCCTCTTTTATTCATTGAGAAAAATGAATAAATCACAAGTAGCATTACCACATTCATAATAGTTTCTGATAGTGTGTGTCTGTCTATTCATCCACCCATCGATCTCCCAACCACACATCCACCCATCCACCTGTCTATTTATCCACCTGCCCCCTCATCCATCTACTCATCCATCCATCCATCCATCCATCCACCCACCCCTTCATTCATCATCTATCCATCCCTCCCTCCATCCATCCATCTGACCCTCCACCCCCTCCTCACCCCCAATGACATATCCATCCATCTGTTTAGCTACCCACCCTTTCCCCTTCCCAACATGCAGAGCCATGTCTGGAATGCTGCTCCCCTTATACTAATGATCGGTATTTCTGGAATAACAAGAGATACCCTTAGGAGGAAGGAGGGAGGTCCTGGAGGTCTTGACTTTTCCAACCTTTCTGTTCTATTCTAATTTTCTAGAAATTCAAACAGAACTAAAATAGCTATCAATCTGTCTAAACACTTCCATTGAAAAAAATTGACGATAGTCATCTATGGAGATACTAGGGTCCTTTTTTGGTTTTCTCCTCTGGACAGCTCGGCCCGGAAGCCTATTAATAGCAACTCTGAGTGCTATTTTCGGATGCCCCTCCTACGGAGGTCTTCCCTGACCACCCTGGCTCCCTTCCGTCACAGTGCCCTGCTCTGTCCCTGCCCAGTAATTATCCAGGTCTGTAATTACGTGGTGTATTTTTGACCAGGGGCAGCTCCGTGATGCCAGGAGCGCCGTCTCGTCCTTGCAGGGCCTCCAGCACCGTCCACCGTCTAGGACATGGTAGGGCCTGGGGTGGGTGCTGTGGGGGGATTGCACTGGGTCAGCCTGGACGCCTTCCCTCTGAACTGCACCCACCAGACTCCTGATGCTCTGAGTAGATGGCACTAAGTCTTGGTCTGGTACTTGGCAGCAGGCGGGGAAGACGAACCCACAGTGGTGCCCACAAGAGGGGGCGGGAAGCAAGAGCTTCCACCTTGCCACGTGCCGGGCGCCAGGCCAGGTGCTCAGCAGACAGGGCTCCAGGTAATCCTGGCCAAGGTCCCAGAGCTGGCATCCCTGTCTCCTCCTTAAGGATGCCGAATCCGAGGCCCAGAGGGGCCCCGTGGGGTACCTGGGGCACACAGCAGAGGGCCGTCTGAAGGCTTCCTCTGCTCTAACCCCACTCAGTCACTGCTAGGAGAGGTCACAGGGGCTGCGGCGGGGCCTGGAGGGACAGGAAGGGAGGAGGTGCTGGTGGCCACTTGGGCCTAGGGCAGAGGTGAGCATAGGGGAGGAGAGATGGAGCAGAGGAGATGAGTAGGCGGTGGCCAGGCAGAGTCGGGGCTGAGGAATGCCCCTGAGACTGGGGCAGGGGGCCCAGAGTGGGTAACAAGAGGGTGGGGGAGGACCCGGGCCCAGAGGTGCCACAGCTGCTACCTGCCGCTCTCTGGGGATGCCTGCAGGCACCCCACACATCCCCTGGCTGCTGGCTCCGGGGTTGCCTGGGGTGGGCAGGGGGCCTGTCTCAGGCTCCCCACAGTCTTGGGATGGCTCAGGGGTTGTGCTGGCCTCTTTTCCACAAAGCAGGACCCCGCTGACCAGGCAGACCAGGCTGCCTTGCCTTCCAGGCCCCAGACTGCAGGGCACCCATGGGCCCCCAGGCTTGGGAACTGCAGGGGTGGCACAGAGAAGCCTGCCATGCTGGCCTGCCCGCCCACCCCCCGCCCCGCCTCCCAGGCCCCCCCCCACCCAGGACTGGGATCGCAGGAGGGAAAGGGGCAGAGGGAGAGGGCTGGAGGACACTGTGCAGGAAGTGAGGGAGGAGCTCTGGAGGGGAGTGGAGGGGGAGAGGCGGGGGAGGCGGAAGGGCGGTGGGGGAGGGGCGGGGAGAGGCCCCGAGTCCCCGCGCCCCGGCTGCCCGTCCGGAGTGGCCGCACCGTGCCCAGCAGGAAGGCCCAAGGCAGCATGGCCGAGGACCGGCCAGAGCCGGTGGGATCACTCCACGGGGAAATTTACTAGCGAAACAAAAGCGTATGTTTCAGGCAGGACTGTGCAGTTTCCTCATGGCAGTGCCTTGGCCGGGGGCCCGGAGGCCGCAGACCCACTCGGCCGTCAGCTCGCGGCCCGTGGTCCTTATCTGTTCCCTGACATCAAAGCAGGGCTTTTCATAAGCGAATTAAAACAGCACACTCAGGGCCCAGGGACTGGATGGGCAGTTAGCTCTGGGTGGGGGGGTAGAATCCCCCCACCAGCGATCACGAAGCACTTTGCTAAGGAGTTGCTGCAGCTTGTCAGACCCGATGAAATATTTTGCCCAAAGCTCATTATAATAATGAACCTGCATTTCTTTCCCCAAGAGAATAATTAGCAGACTTCCAAGTGGGTTAAAGCGGCAATTTAAAAACTGCCCCCTAATTGTCCCATTTACTTCATTCAGTGACAGGGAGCCGGCGCCTCCGTGAGAGCCCAGACTCCCCCGCGGTCACGGCCAGGCCGGCCCCAGGCTCGCAGGCCCTGCCGCCCTCCCGGCCGCTGTGGCTGCGTCCACCACCCCCTGCCCAGCTCCGGGTGGTCAGCTTGGGAGGGAGGCCTCAGCCCCATTTCTGGGAGAGCGTCAGCCTCCTTGTGGGGAGGGGGTCCGTCCCCCAGCAGACCCTGGGCCAGGACGTCCTGGGGCAGGGCCCCAGTGAGGCCCACGGCGGGGAGAGAAGGAGGTGCCAGGGCGTGCGGGAAGGAGGGTGATAGTGGGGGGGAGAAGTTAGGGCGGGCTGAGCCTAGGAAGCGCTGGGGGGGGGGGTCTGAGGCCCCCACAAAGCCCCAGGTGGCCCCAGGGCACGCACTGAGCAGACACCAGCCACTGCTGGGCAGGCAGAGGGGACAGGTCACCGATGCTCAGCCACTCAGCCTAGCTGGGTTGAAGCTGGGGTCCTGGGTCCCCATGGCCCAGCGTGGGGTCACTCGTCCTTCCTGGACAAGGTGGCCAGACTCTGCTCTGCACAGTGACCTGCTGTGGCCACAGTTTGGGAAGGACGGAGATGAGGCCACGCGGAGGTGAGGCCACAGCGGTCAGAGCCTCTCCATGTTAACGTCTACTCTTCCCAGTCACAGAAGCAAAAAACCGCTCCTGCCAGAAAATTCGGGTGAAACCTCTTTAGAAACTGCATCTCTCTGTCCACCCTCCAGAGACGACGGCGGTGGTGTTTTGGCGTGTCTTCCGTGACGTGCTGTCTTACACGCGTGCATGCCCACCCAGGCTGGGCTCACGCTGCGCCCTGCCCGGCCCCAAGTCACTGTGCACTCTGGACGTTTTCTGGGGTCACTGCAAGCTGCCTACTGTCCCTAATGCTCATGGCCAGAAGCAAGCATCCTGTGAACGCCCGCTGTGCGGTCTGTTTCGGATCTCTCACCGCCGTGAGGAGGCTGTGGCTAACTCGCTCGTGCGGGACTCTGTGGAGACGCTCGTCTGTCCTCCAGGGACGCAGTGCCAGGAACAGGAGCCCAGGGTCACGGGAGAGGGCGGCCCGCAGCACTTGGCATTCCCCAGAAGGGGAGGCGCCGGCCGCTAACAGACCCTCCTCCTCTGCGCCCCCAGCACAGGTGGGCTACGTCCACGTCCACTGCGGCCCACCGTGCGTCTCTCCATTCGAGCTCTCAGAGTAGGGCTGTCAGCGGTCCCATGCAGGGCCAGGTGGAAAGGACTCCAGGTTCAGAGTCTGGTCTCTCCGAAAGCGTCTCGGCTCTGCCCGTCAGCGTGAGCGCAGGCTGAGATAAGGCACACGCCAGTGGGCATGGCTGTGTTCTAATAAAGCTTTATTGACAATGACAGGCTGAGGGCCAGGTCACACCTGTAGGCTGCAGTTGACTGGCCCTGGCTTAGAGGACAGAAGGAGTGAGGAGTCTTTTCGGTCTTTGAGGCCCTTTTGTGACTGTGTTTCTAGGGTTTATTTATTTATTTATTTTGCCTACTCTTGAGTGCTTTTCTGACAGATTTGGAGTCTTTAACCCCAGAAATGGGCACTCTCCACCGCTGGCTGTAGCCGTCTGCCAGCCTGCAGTCTGGAGGGCCCCGGGGGCTGCAGGCTTTGCTCCTCACTTCCGGTTCTCAGCCCCATCTCGGACCCTGGCTCAGCCTAAACCAGGGAGGCCAGAGGGTGCCTCTGTCTGAAGCTCAAGGACGTCTGGCTGCTCAAACACACCTCCCAGTATTGCTTTTTATAAATGGTGGCCTTATCACTATGCCGTTTTGCTGTCTGCTGGCAGGGACAAGCTACCTCAGTTTTTCCCTAGACGGCTGGTGGCGTCAGCATCGCATCTGGCTCGTGACGCCGCTGCCTCTTGCCTGTCAGAAGCGTCACCCCATGTTCTGCGTGGAGCCTGGGAGCTGAGGCCATTCCTGCTGCTTGGCAGCCACATGACCACAGGCCTCAGTCTCTTCGAACGTAGACGGGCAGAGCCGTGGAGCTGCGCCTGTGGGCTCTGCTGCTCGCCTCCGGCATGGGTGAACCTGAGGGCCGCCCGCCCACGGGGCTGGTCTTCCCCAGTTCAAGGCTGTGACCCATCAAAGGTTGTGGCCTGACCCTCAGCGCTGGGCAGAACCACGCCTCCATCAGTTCTCTTTCCCCAGAAACATCACAGCTACTTTCATCTCTGTGTGAGATCTGGCACCATTTTGTCAAGTTAAAAGTACCCAGGATGCTTAGGTCGGGGTGGTGATAAACCTACCACCGGCCCTGGGGTGAGCGTGCAGCTCCTGATGCCCATTCTGCGGGTCAGCCGTCCTTTCTGCTCTCATGTCCTGCTAAACAGACGGGCCTGACCACACAGCCTGGGTGTAAACCTCAGCTCCACCACCCCGCTGCGGCGGGCACTCTGACAGGGCGGGGCCTCAGACCTCCTGGGAGGTGACGTCACAGGGGCCTGGGTTACCTGTGCCGCAGGTGGTTCTCCAGCTCACGTGACCGCGGTTCCCGGGGTCCCTGGAAGAGGATGCCCTCCCTTTGACATCTCTGCTGGCTGCTGTGGAGCACTGACCCCTGAAAACTCCAAATTGAAGATGCCGAAGCCGTGCGGGTTCTGCTCACAGCCCAGGGCACACACTTCATCCTCCCCCTTCGCTTTCGTCTCCTCGAGGCCCTGAAGGTGCTAGAGGCTACTGGCATGTGCGGGCCTGGGGCTCAGCATGAATGGGACCCTGGTGGCCTGGCACCCTTAGGCTGGGCTGGACGCCACTGGCCTTGGGGCTGTGGGATCAGTGGCTGGAGGCATGGGCGCATAGGTGCCCTGTGCCCGTGTGTGGGAATCTGTGGAGCAGCTGGGTGGGCACTAGTGAGGCCAAAGCAGGGGCGAGGAGGGTGGAGAGGAGCCGGGAGCGGAGGGGTGACTGAGACCGACAGGACAGAAGGCCCAGGAGGCCCCTGGTGAGTCTGCACAGACAGCAGCCCTGGGCACTTGGGGGGCAGGCGGCCTGTAGGCACTGGCCCCTGAGCTGCGGAGCGGGCAGGCCAGGGCAGGTGGGCAGGAGAGGAGCTGGCGGCAGGGCTGCAGAGGCTGCAGGCCCAGACTTGTGCGCCCCAGGCCTGGCAGGCGCTCCGAATCCCACTCCCGAACCCCGGTACACAGGCCCTCCCCCAACACGCTCCCCACCAGCCCCTCCTGCACGGGGACAGGGGTGAGGGGCACACAAGTTCCTGCTCCCGACCAGAGCCCAGGGCCCCCTTGGCAGTTCCTGGGGACTTGGGGGCATTCCCCAGGGTTTGGGGGACGTGGCAACCCCATCTGGCTGAAGACGGCCTTTTATATACAGCACAAAGCCTCCTCAGGCGACCCCCTACTCTTGCAGCAGGCTGCCCTCCCCCAGCCCCGCCTGTGGGGCTTCCAGGCTAGGCCCGCACCCCTGCTCATCCCTGCCTGGGCTCAGCTGACCCGCGGCCAGGAGCGTCTTTCCCCAGCCAAGCCCAGCTCTGTGCAGGCTCGAGCGGCCCCTCGGAGGCCCTGGTGGACCCGTGGAAACTGTTTATTCCTCTGTCCTGGACGCTGGCTGAGGGCTGGGAGCACGTTCGGACAGCCCCAGAATCCCGTGTGGACGCCTTTGTCCTCATTTGCCCAGCGTGGAGCCCCAGCTGGGGTCCAGGGCTGCTCACAGCCTCACGGGCTTTGTCCCTTCTCTATCTCTAGGCTCCTAGGAGCCATGCTGGCAGGCGCCCCGGTGCCCAGCTCGCACTGGGACCCGTGCTGCCCCCCATCTCCTGCTTGGAAAGAGTGGCCAGGGCAGCCCCGGCCTGGGCGGGCCCCCCGAGTGCCACGAGGCCATGTGAGGGCCTCAGGGTGGGCCTGTGGAGCATAAGAGCCAGGGCGTGGTCCAGCCTGCCTTCCGGCCAGGGCAGGAGCTACGCGGAGCATCTGCTGGGAGGGTCCTGCACTGGGGCTGACGGGTCCTGCACTGGGGTGGGCAGTGCTCCCCGGCCTGCAGGACAAGGGCACAGAGAGCTGGCAGTGGCTTCACCACTCCCAGCTGGCGGTCCTGAGGAGACGACGCTCCCCTTGCCTGTGAGCGCCTACTTTCTGGACCATGGAGGAGGCACCCGGTGCCCCTCTGTCCCCTGGTGAGAGCCACCCTGGGGGTGCCTGGGGAGGTCAGCACCTGGCCACGTGTGCCCTGGCACTGTCCCCACTTCTCAGGGACCCTGGGGGTGCTGGGCTAACGTCGAGAGCAGGGCGGCTGCCAGAAGCACCATCCCCAAGGCGTGGACAGTGGGAGGATCTGGGCTGAGACCCTGAGCCCTGGAAGAAGCCCACCATGGCGTGGGTGGCATCCGGCCACCTGTGCCCGAGGATGGCACTGGGAAGACGATGGGCATGGGCAAGCCTGGGAGGCAGCGCCAGGGCGCCCAGCCCTACTGGCCAGGAACAGTGAGAGGGCGAGGGCCAAGCCCACTGTCCTGCTGCCCTCCTCCCCTGCAGACTAGAGAGTCTAGAACATTCCACGTTTTCCCCTCCAGGATAGGAGAGTGGTTCGCCTGACCTCTTGGGTCACGGGTCATAGGGCCACCCCAAGCCCCAGCGGAACCCCCTTCTGCAGCCATAGCAAGCACGTCCTCTGGCTAAACATGTACTGTCTCACTGCAGCCCAACTCCTTCTGAGCTGGGGCTTCTCATCATCCCATTTTATAGATGGGAAAACAGAGGCTTGGAGGGGACCTGTCAGCTACAGTCCATGGGGCCACGAAGAGTCAGACATGATTGAGCAACTAAACACCAACAATGAGGCTAAACAAGAACCTGAGTGTGAGGCTCTCACGCTGTGGGATTAGCGTCCTTGGAAGCAGAAGGAGGGCACTGGAGCTTCCACTCTCTCCTCTGTGTGCAGAGAAGAGGCCAGGAGAGGACGCTGGGAGAGGACCCAGGGAGAGGACAGTCCTCTGCACGCCAGGCAGCGAGCCCTCTCCAGACCCTGAATCAGGCAGCACCTTGATCTCAGACTCCCAGCCCCTGGAACGATGTGAAATCGACGTCTTGTCAAAGCGCCTGTTGGCGGGGTCCTGTTAAATCAGCCTGTGCTGACACTGTGGCTGCCAGCAAGATGGGCCCTGCAGAGACAGCTGTGTGGGGGGCTGGACCCAGGGGTCCCTGCGGGGAGATGCCGAGCACAGCCCCCGGCCTCGAGACCTTCCGCCTGAGGCTCTGGGTGCAGCCTGTTGAGCGGAGGAGCTCACGCCCCAGAGCGCTGGACATGGCCAAGGTCTAACAGTCTTGCCCTGGCCTCCTGGCTCCAGCCACGTGGCCCCACTTTGGCCCCTGGCACGGCCCCAGCCAGGCCCTGCACCAAGTGCTGTCCCTTCTACCCCTCAGCAGCTCTGCACCATCCTCACTCCCCATGGCCAGTACCCAGCCTGGGAGCCTTGCTGATCCCTGCCTTCCCATCCCTTCCAGAACATTCTCCAGAGTGGGTGACCACAGTGGGCTCTGCCTCCTGTGCCCTGTACCCCCTGTCCCTTGCTGCCCGCCTCAGCTGGATTATTCCATCACTTGGATAATCGTGGTTGCCAGCTGCTCCTAGCAGATGCCATGTGCCTGCTTGGGGCTCCCAGCCCTTGAATTTCTCTGCAGACACTCCCTCTCTGGGGTTAAGGAAACTGAGGCACAGAGGGGCTGTGCCACACGTCCATATCATCACATGGGTGGATGGGCGTTGAGCCCTCGCCCTGCCCCCTCCTGCCCTGCCCCCTCCTGCCCTGCCCCCTCCTGCCCTGCCCCCTCCTGCCCTGCCAGCCTTCCACCACAGGCCAGGGCCCAGTGGGCATTGCTTCTCTGGTTACGGGTCCCAGGGGCCTTGTCTCAACAGTATACCCAGCTCTGGCCACTCCCTACCACTTCCCTGAGCCTAACATAACATCAGAGGGGCCAAAGCAGACAGAGGCCCCCCCGGCACTGCCCAGGTGCAGGTGGAGAAGGGGCCGGGGGAAGGGGCTTCAGGCGGAGGTTGTCTGTGTGTGTGTCTGTGTGTGTCGGCGGGAGGGGGGTGGGACCCTGGAGCTCTGAAGGGCAGGCATGCAAGACACACCCTTCCTGGGCCACCCGCCTCCACGTAGCCCCTGGAACCGAGTGGCCTGCTGACCTCTGCTTGGCCACCTCCCATGATGGGGGGAACTGACTTCCACCCTGTGCAGCTCGGAATGTTGAGAAATTCTCTCCTAGGCTCCTGGTGTTGACCCGGAAATTTCACTCCCAGAAAACAACACAAGAGGAAAACATGTCGGAAGAGGTTTGCCGTAACAGGATAGATGATGATGAAAAATTGTAAGCAGGTCACACTCAGGGCCTGAAGATTGGGTGACCTTGACCTGGAATCTGAGAAACACCTCGAACGTCCCCTCCCACCTCATGCGCCAGGCTCGCTCCTGCCCCAGCGCCGTGCCCTCTGCTGAGAGCCCCTTTCCTGGTACCTGGGGGAGCTGTGCGCTCCCCTGCAGCCCCCTCATCACCCGTCCTGGTCCCCTCCCCTCCTCCTCCCTGCCCTATTCCCTGGACCCTCTGGACCCTCCTTCTACAGCTGGCCCAGTGGTGCCCTGAATCAGGCAGGCGCACACACACCACCAAGCCCGCCCCTGGCCGAAGAGGCGAGAGTTCAAGCAACGCGACCAATTTATAAACAATTTTCTCCGCGACGATTAAGTTACATTTCCCCAACAGCTGCTTAATTTTCTTGTCAAAAATACACAGTTTTCACATTTGTCTCGCTGTAAGGGTAATTAATTTCCAGACCATAAGTAAAAACTTAATTTGATACCTGCAAGGATTATAAACTATTTCAAGCTGTTGTTTACATGAAATCAAGAAAGGTTCGTTCTGTTTGCAATTATGTTAATGAGGAAATAGGTTTTTTTTTTTGGAACTCAGCATCATTTTGCCGTCACCAATGAATTAGCCTAAAAGGATCTGCTTGTGCTGCTATTTTAAAGGTGACCCTGGCTGGTGGGGGGGTGGGCCCTCCAGGGCCATCAAATGCCTGGGAGGAGGCTGTTATGAGAACGGTTTAGGTGATCTGGGCGGGATGAGCTCTGGGGACGCGCCAGGCCCCAGGTTGTTGGCAATGAGCTGGGACTGCAGGTGGGTAGGACTGTGGAACCTTCTTTAAGATTCCTTCTGATAGCAGGATGGACAACAGAGGCCGGTCAGGGCTCAGATGCTCCAGCCCCTGGGCGTTCCTGAACTCTGGGCTATGCCATCTCTCCGGGGCATCCCAGGAGGGGAAGGGCAAGGGCTCAGGGGTGTGAAAAGCTGCCCTGAAGAGGCTCGGGCAAAGGATGCATGGAGACAGGGCAAGGAGCAGAGATGGCGAGCAGCCTTCAGGACATACAGGGGGCCATCAGACGGCCATGGGGCAGGATCCTCAGACCTGGAGTGAGGGCTGGGGGTGGCCAGGTGGGCCTGGAGGAGGCTTTGCCTGCGCGGGCAGCAGACTCAGGGCTAGCCCGGCTAGCACTCTGGGTGGGCTCTGGAGGCCTGGCGAGCACCTCGCTACAGGCCAGGGGGGGACGGTCCCTGCAGCTGGCTTGGCCTCTGGTGGGCCAGGCCTCCACGCATGGCCCTGACCTGGGAACCCTGCCCCCTGCCCTCCCAGTGGGGGACACTGTGAGAGAGGGCACACGCCCAGTGTGACCCGCGACAGTCCGCAGGCCTGGTGCTGCCCCTGTCCAGCCGGCTGGCTGGCAAAGGGGGTGGGGGCGGTGGCCAGCAGCTGCCCGGCCCCTTCCCGTGCTCGGCCGCCAGGACGTCCCCCCAGGGCTGCAGGGCCATGGCTACTGTCCTCGAGGGTCCCAGGCGCTGCAGGCAGCCCAGGAGAGGCAGGCACAACGTCCCGTTGTGGCCATGAGGCCGCTCTGCCACCGCGCACTGCCCGCCGTCCCCACGGACCCAGTTTCGCCCCACTGGCCGCCGGGGGGCTAGGCCCGGGCCGGGCACTGGCTCCCTGGACACAGAAACCATTTACGGGCGGGATAAAGGCCGCTTGTGTTGGCATCGAGAGGCGTGCGAGTCCCTGCCCCACCGCCCCATCCCATCTGTCAGGTGGCGAGGGCCGCGGGGCACAGCAGCAGGCCTGTGTGCGGACAGGCCAGGAAAGAACGGCCCACAGTCTGGGAGTCCTGGGAACCCCAAGGCCTTCCCACTGCCCCGGGCTTGGCTGGCCCTTCTCCTGGGGGCCTGGCCCCGAGGCCAGGGGACTCGTGGCCCCTTGGGGCTGGGGAGGGGAGGAGTGGACCTGGATGTTGGCCCCTCCGGGGACGGTTCCTTCTCGAGGGAGAGGGTCTGTGACCCCCAGGCACGAGCAAGCCAGATGCCTGCCTGGCGTCTCGGGCCCCAGGCTGGGACGCCTGCAAGCGGAGGCTTGACTCATCTGCAGGGGTAGGGGCGCCGGGGGGCGAGGCTCCTGGGGCACGGGAGGCATGGGGGTAGGGGGCACCATAGAGGAGTGGTGGGCATCTCCTGCTACGTCATGTCAGAGGTCAGGGTAACCCACTGGACCGCTGAGTGGCTCTGCTCATGTCTGGGCCCTGAAGCGATGGACACAGGTGCCCTGGCCTTGGCGTCCGCCTCGGACAGAGCTGATTCAGGACCGGGGAGGGAGCCAGGCTTCAGGGCGCCCTGTGCCCCAGAGGCCCTCCCCCCACATCTGCTGCTCTGTCCCTGGATGTGGGCTTTGGAGGTGCTCAGGCAGAGCTCTGGTCTGGGGGCACAGAAAGACTGAGGAGCCCGGTCACCGGGTCTCTCGGGGCCAGGCCAGGGGCTCCCCAGAAGGCGGCGCAGACCCCCAGCCGCAGGCTCGGGTACGGCGGGGCCCTCGACAGAGAGGGGCCCCAGGGTGGGGGTCCCCACTGCTTCAAGACGCTGACCTTTATCCCAGGAAAGCTCCCAGGGGGAGGGGAGGAGGAGTCAGGGAGCAGAGACTGGAAGGTGACTCGCCCACGGGTCCTCAGCCAGTGCCGAGGGTGTTGCTCAGACGTGGAGGGGGAGGTGAGGCTGAGTCCTCAGGAGCTCAGTCATCAAACGGGCCGCTGCCTGGGTGTGGACCCCGAGCCTCCCCGCGCCCACCCCCCATCCTGTTCCCCGCGGCTCTGCAGCCTGGTACTTGCCACCACCCAGGCCCAGCCCAGGGCTTTCTAGCACACCCACTCCGCCCACGCTCTGCTGCCATCAAAGGGCAGGTGTCGGGGTTCCTGGTCTCAGAGAGATGGGCAGGGACCTGGTGGATGTCCCTAGCACTGATGGTAGGCCCTGCCTTGGTCCTCGGTCCCTGGGCATGGTCGATCCAAGCCCTGCTCCCCTGGAAAGCCGTCCCTGGACGCCGGTGGCTCCGGGCTGCTTCCTCTAGCCCCAGACACGCCAGCCCCTCTTTGGTGCCTTCAGAGGCCCACATCCTCCCAGCCTCCAAGGGCCTGGCCGAGTTCTTGCTGGGGAAGCCTGGCCCGATCAGAGTGAACCCAGCCGCTTCCTGGCCCAGCAGGCGGGCCAGGTCTCCCCTCTCCAGCTCTGCCAAGGGCCAGTCTGGCCACCCCTCCTGTGTCTGTAGCCCCTCCCTCTCCATCTTCTTCCTTCTCTTCCACCAGCCCGCTGAACAGGTCCATGACAGAATTCGAGATGACCCCTGACCTGCGCACCCTGGCATGCCCCCGTGTGAAGCGCCCCACCCGGAGGCGCTCGGTAGAAATCTGGTCCTTCCCGACACCCTGTCCCCTCAGTCTGCCCTGTTGATGACGGGTCCAGGGGACCATGGGCTATGACCCCACAGGTGTCCACCCCAGGACAAGGCACACAGGTTGTGTCCTAAGCTCACCAGGGTTTCCCTTGCCCCAGCCTCCTATCCTCCTCGGGAAGCCAGGCTGCCCAGCCCTCAGGCTCACAGGGTGAGTTCTAAGGCCCCTAGCTCACGAGCAGGGCCAGGCTCCGTCTCGCCCGCTGTCACAGTCTCAGATGGCCATGACCCTGGGCCCCTGGGCCTTTGCACAGGGTGCTCATGCTGGGAACTCCTCCAACCACACCGCCCTCCCCCTCGCTCACTCCTGGCGGTCTCCAGGCCCCTGACCCCTAGCCAGAGGAGGCCCTGCTCATCCGGTGCGTGCCTCTTTTAGCTGGGAAAGGGGCTCACGGGCCACTCTGTGCATCCCTGCCTCTGCCTGCCGACCCCTGCGCTCCCGGGGCAGGAGCCAGCGCAGCCCACCACAGGGGCCGCGCTCAACAGTGCCGCCGCTCAGTGGCTGCCTAAGTCTCCGTGGCGATCACATCTAGTCCCTCTGTCCAGACCAGAGGGCTCACGTTTGGGGACACTTGTGGTTCTGGAGAAGGTGCAGGTTCTCCAGAGAAGCTGCCTGGAGAAGGTTCAAAAGACACTCTTCTGGGCCTCGATAGCACAATTTCTAGACGTGGGCTTCCCTGGTTCCCTGCTAGCTCAGCTGGTAAAGAATCCGCCTGCAATGCAAGAGACCCTGGTTCGATTCCTGGGTTGGGAAGATCCCCTGGAGAAGGTCTGGGCTGCCCGCTCCAGTATTCTTGGGCTTCCCTGCTAGCTCAGCTGGTAAAGAATCCACCTGCAATGCAGGAGACCCTGGTTTGATTTCTGGGTCAGAAAGATCCGCTGGAGAAAGGATAGGCTACCCACTCCAGTATTCTGGCCTGGAGAATCCCATGGACTATATAGTCCATGGCTTCGCAGAGAGTCGGACACGACTGGGAGACTCACTTCACTTCCCTTCCCCGGTGGCTCAGACAGTAAAGGCTCTGCTTTCAGTGCAGGAGACCTGGGTTTGATCCCTGGATCAGGAGGATCCCCTGGGAAATGGAATGGCAACCCACTCCAGTATTTTTGCTGGGATAACCCCATCAATAGAGGACCCTGGTGGGCCTCAATCCATGGAGTTGCAAAGAGTCAGACGTGGCTGAGCGAGTGAGTGTGCAGGGCAATTTCCACGCTGGTTATCGGATGTGATCCATCACGAGGTGATGCCGTAAAGACCCCGTGACTGTTGGGTGCACCCCGGTGGGCCACACACTGGGGGGCTGTGATGCGGGGTCCTCCTGCTGTCCCCAGACATGCTTTCCCTGGGCTGCGCCGAATTCCCCGTCTCTAGCGCTGCTCTGAGAGTGGCCGGGTGACACAGGCCCACCCTGGCGTCGGCGTCTTGGGCCAGGGTCTCACACCACCCCAAGGAGCCCCTGCCAAGGGGTGGGTGCTAGTGGTCTGCAGGGGTGTCTGCAGGCCTCACTGGGGAGAAGGGTCGGTGGACCCTGCTGGGGAGAGTGCCCTTGCATGGGGGCAGGTGGGCTGGCCACCTCACTGCCCACACAGATGGCTCTTCATGTGAGACCTGACCTGTGGCTCCTGGCTGGCGGGGGCAGAGGGGGCTGGGCACACGGACCAACCTGCTGCCCGGGGTAGGGGTGGGGGCGGGGGTGGCAGCTCCTGCAGGGCAGGAGGGGGCAGGGAGCAGCGTGCTGGCCCCATAGCTCCGGCTGCAGCCACAGTCGCCCCCCTTCAGTCTGTGCTCCACGTGCCAGGCTAACAGCTAAAAACGACATGGGTTGCACGGTGGCCTCAAAGCCCCCTCCCTCCACTCGAAGCCTCACGTCCCTCCCAGGGCTCTCGGGCCTCAGGTCGGCCCGTCCCTTCACCTGTCTGCTCCCCCCTGCAGGCTGCTCCCTAACCCGCAGGTGCCGTGCTGTGCTGGTGCTGCTCACACAAGCCGGCGGGTCACCCCACAGGGCGTTTCCACTTGCCGCGTCCTCTGCTTGGGGGCACACCTCCCCAGATATCCTGGCGCTCTGCTCCCTGCGCCCCGGGAGATCTATTCTGTAGCCCGGCATACCCTCCCGTCCTTCCCGAAAGGCCCAGGTCTCATCTGGGTGGAGAGCTTCTCCCGAGAGGCAGCGAAGGCCTTTCTGAAGACCAGCCCGGGTGCCGGGCATTTTCTGGTGCCGGACCCATGGGCACAGGCCCCACACGCCGCTCGCCTGGTCTGTACACCGCCTCCCGCCTCTCCTACACGAGGATCTGGAGGTCAGAGGGGCCCCCACCCTGCCGTTGGAGAAGCCACCCCGGAGAAGCAGGCCTCCTCCCGGAGCCCGCCATCAGCCCGCTGCCTCTTCCAGGCCCGGGGAGGGGGTCGCGGCTGCCCTGCTGCGGGCCAGCAGGAGCAAGGCTGGAGGAGGGGCCGGAGGGCGGCATGAATGACGCCCCGGTGAGGAGTGCGGACCAGGGCCGGGGTGGGGAGGGAGTGCTGCCAAGCCAAACAGCCCGCGCGCCTCAGCCCCGTGTTTAATCCTCAAAAATTTCCATCTGCCTCTGCAGCACTCGGAACCGGGCAACGAGAGGCCGTCCACCCGGCAAAGTAAACACAGCTCCGCACGGCCGCTGCCGCGTGTGCGAGCGCCCGGGCAGGAGCGCCGCGGCGGCCATCTTGCGCCTCCCGACGGCCCCGCTGCAGCGCGGCCCGGCCCGGCCCGGCCCGGCCCGGCGCGAGGGGCCCGGCCCGGCCCGGCGCGAGGGGGCCGCGCTCGCCGCGTGTGGCCCGCGGCCGGGACCTGCTGCCGGCCACCTGCCGCCCGGCCCCAGGCAGGCGGGCGCTGGCCTCCGACCCCGCCAGGCCGCCACCCGGCCCCCCGCCTCGGAGGCTCCGCAGCCCTGGGGCTGGGAGCGGGGCGGGCGCGGGAGGCGGTCCCCGGCCCACCCGCCGGACTCCCAGTCCAGCCCGGCTCCCGGCCCACTGTCTGCAGCATCCGCAGGCCCGGGGCCTGGGCCGGCTGCCTCTTTCCCGGCCCGTGGCCTCCCGGAGCGGCGGGGACAGCCCTGCCTCTGCGCTGGGACGTCTATTTTTGGTGGTGACCAAGCCACTGCTTAATATGCAGGACCGGCCGGGGGCAGGCTGTGCCCTGACCCGCAGGGTGACAAGTTTAAAAAAGGGCCCATTTTGATCAAAAGACATGTTTTTTTCTGAGGTCGGCCAAGGCGGCGGGGCAGGGTTCGCCACAAAGACGAGGCTGGGGGCGCCCTCACGGCCCGGCCCCCCGGACGGCCTGCCCAGCCCAAGCCCGGGCCTTGATTACAGAGCCGCGAGCAGGCTGCCCGGGTGCTGCCCGCTGGCCCGATACGCAAGTCCCTGCCCGCCGCTCCCTGCCCCCAGCCTCTCTCAGAAGCCATCCACCCACAGAAGCCGACACAGACTGGAGCTAAAGTTTGAAAAAAAATGTAAATTTCCTTTCTGGCCAATATTGGAGGCCTATAAATAGAGTCATTCAGGAGAGGCCGACTTGGGGGGAGTGGTGATCGTCCCTCGGCCGGGGTGGGAGAGAAACACCCAGGAAAGGGGGGAAGAGTGGTCCTGGGGGGGCTGCCCCAGATATGGGGAGCAGGAGGCTGCAGTGCAGGTGGGGACACCAAGGCTCAGGCTCCATGGCTGGGGCGGAGTAGAGTGGGGCTCTCCGGCTGGCCCCGGCCCCCTCCCTGCCCGCCCTCGTGCCCGCTCTGCAGTCAGACGCCAGGCCCCGAGACTCTGGGCTTGCAGCGCTTCCCCTGCCCCAGGCCCTCTGCCGTGAGGTTCCTCTGCCTGGGTGCGGATCAAACCCCACATCCTCCCAGCAGCGCCTGCCTTAGTTGCACCAGTTTCATCCCCTCCGCTGACCAGTGGGACGACGCACATGTGAGAACCGATGTGACCTCCTGGGTCCATGACCTGTGAGTCGGGGGGCGGCTTCAGCTGCAGCCACTGGCTGCAAAGTGCACAGGGGAGGCCGGGGCTTTGGCCTCTGTGAAACGGGAGGAGAATGCCCCTTCGGCCCACGTGCATGTGTGGGCAGCCTTGTCCTTTCTGTCAGAGGAAGACGTGAGTGTGAGAACATACAGGCATGGGAGCCAGGCTTCCCGGCCCTGGACGTGGCTCTGCCCCTCTGAGGCAGGACTGCAGAGACGCGGGGGTTCTGGGTCTGGGGAAGAGGTGGTACAAGGGGCCTCAGAAGCCCCTGGCTGGTCCTGCCACAGGCAGCTCTGGGGCAGACCCTTGGGTGTCCGGTATGGGCACGGCAGCCACAGGAGGCCAGGCCTGGACAGGTGGCCTGGTGCCCATGTACCCTCTCCTTGGGCAGAGTGGGAAACTGAGGCTCAGAGAGGCTGGTGAGCAGTGCCCACCCCTGGGGAGGGCATCCCTGGGATGTACTGGGTGCGTCTCCACCAGCCTCCTTCAGTCCCAAGCCCCCCGGAGGTGGGGCCTATGACACGTGGGGTGCAGTCTTCCAGATCACTATTTTGGCTGAACATCCCCCCATGCCAGGCCCCCAGCCTAGAACCTGAGTTGGAACAGACTCCCAAAGCCAGTACTCACATTCCTTTCTGGGAGGCCAGGCCTCTGAGGGGGTGAGGCTGCCACCATGGGTGGACGGGCTCTTGCTGGCCAGGAGGAGCTGGACTGGTGGGGTACAGGGAGTGAGCCACGAGGGCAGCCGACCTGCTTTCACGTCAGGAGAGGCTCAGGACCCCAGCGGGGCAGGCACGCCACCCTGAGCGTCAGCTCCAGGCCAGTGGAGTGCTCACCTCCCTCCCGTGACCATGGCCTCTTGGACATGCCCCCCTGGTCACTACAGGGTCCTGAGGATCTTACCCTTGACAGGATGGAAGGGCTGGGAGGCCTACAGGTCCCCTGGGACCATCCGACCTACGCCCTCACTCGGGGACAGGGAACCGAGCCTCTGAAATGAAGGGGTGGGATTTTAGCATCTCCTGCAAAAACCAGACTCACGGATGTGATGGGCGGCCGGGCCCTCTGACCTCAGGGGTGGGGTGCAGGGCTCCTGCAGAGGTGGCTCAGCCCCTCCGAGAGGGAGTCCTGCTCCAGCCCTGTCAGCAGGACCTTGGGGATGAGGGTGGAGTGAAGAGAGCTCGGATGGCAGTCCAGGCCCCACAGCTGACCACACTGCCCACCCATCCCATAACCCTTTTGTGCTCACGGCGGTGCCAGTCTGCGCGGGGGGTCAGATGGTCCAACCTGAGCCTCCCAGGCCTTTGTCCCAGGGTGCCCCCTAACCCTAATGGGGGCTTCACCCACAAAACTAAGTCCAGCATGTGGGCCCCTAGGGTGCTGGGCTGTGCTAGGGGTCCTGCTGGGGGCAGAGGGCAGAGTCCCTGGGCATGCTGCTGTTCCCATCTATGGCGGCTGCTGACCTGGGGCCTTGGGGAGAGCTGTTGAGGGGAGCTGTGTGCGGGCGGGGGCAGGTGGGCAGGCCCATGTCATGGGGTGCGTCTGCCATCTCTGGGGGAACATGGGTGGAGGAAACGGGCATCCCACCACATGGATGACCCCAGAGGGCCCTGCTGGGACAGCATTCCCCACACTGCTCTGGGTGGGACCACGTGGCTGGTTCTGCCGGTGGGATGGAGCAGAAATGGTGTGTGAGTATGGCTTATGCACTGGGGCTGGACCTCGGGTCTGGACCCGACGGACCATGTCCCCCATCTTGGCACGGAGTGGGTCTTTGGGAAAGGAGGCTCAGATCAGTGACCAAGACTTGGGTGCTGAGGGAACCCTGAGTCCTGGGGAGGGGCTATGGAGGGGAGGCTGAGTTTAGGGGCTAGTTTTTCTGGTGGGAGCGCAGCCGCAGCAGACAGCACCGAGGCCGGAGCAGGAACCAGGACGGGGCACCGCATTTTTCCCTGAACGACCTCGAGCTCGCACACAGACTGCAAGGGGTGCCCTGACCTGCAGCATCTCAGAGCTGCACCTGGGATGTCTGCTCCCGGGACAGCCCCAGCACCCTGGAGCTGGGCTGCGCTCCCTGGTCCTCCCAGGGCTGTCCTGGGCGGCGCGATTGGGAACCCGGCTTCTCGGCGTCTAGGTTTCTGACTTAGCCACTCATCAGCCTCTGACGGCCATCGGGCCAGGGGGCACCTACAGCTGGAGGGGTCTTCTTCACTCAGCTCTTCACTCACGCAACTAAGTGGTTCCTCGTTTCTCTCAGGCACTCAGAGCATGGCTAGCACCCTGGTACGTGAGCTTCCTTTCCTGGGATTCAAAGGTACATGTATTTTCAATGTTCACAGACGCGGCTAGACTCCTTTCCAGAAGTGTAACCCTGTAGTAATTAGAGTCCCCACCAGCAATGTGTGAGAATGCCTGTTTTCCCACATGCATGCCAGCACCGGGTATTATCATTTTCCTAAACCATGACATCACTGTGCATTCCCCTGGCCACTGGTGGGGGTGGGCCTCTTCCCACAGATCTTTGGCCAAAGCTGGGCTGTCTGTTGAAAGATGCCCCCCTGAGCCAGGCTCTAGGCAAGGCCTGTGGGGGCCGCCTTGGCCGTGAGAACGCTCGGCTCTGACCTTGGCTCCCTCCAGGAGCACAGCAGCCCCATCCCGGGGCCATCAAGTCTCCTTGTGGCTCGAGGGGTACAGGGACTCCCTGGCAGGCCTGCCCACCTCTGCCCAGGAATGGGGGTGGCAGCGCTTAGCGTCAAGTGACGCTTTCATTATAGGTTTATCTTTGAAACCCTAGACAAAACAGGGCTTGTGTGGTTTGACTGAAAAGCCAGCACCTCAGGACCTCGCCATCCACTAAGACGGCTCCTCAGGAAAGAAAAAATACACTAACCTTAAAATAACCAGTTCCCAGAATAGCAGCTAATGACGGCTTCTGAAGGGGGCCCTTTGATCAGGCAAAGCCCACGCCTTTGCCTATTTACGGCCCTGCCACTCAAGAGCAGTTCACCAGCAAAGAGAGGAGTGTTGCAGGAGCAGAGGGATGTTGGGGAGCTGGGCACGGGGTGGGGGGAGCCCCTTTGAGATTGCCCAGCCTTCAGAGGCAACTGGCCCCAGCTGGCGATGAGGTGCCCCGCGGAGTCCAAGGCAGCCTGGGAACTCAGCCTCCCAAGGTGAACGCTGTCCCTATGGCCCCCAGGAGCCAAGGCTGGTGGGAGACAGATGCTGTTATAAGAACCAGGATGCCAGGCGGGTGGTCATCAGGGAGGTGTGGGTTATGGGCTCTGGGGGCTCGAGTCTGAGGACTGGGAGCCCAAGAGGGTGCAAGGGCGTTCAGAGGGGATGCTGGGCCTGGAGACACTCTCCCCACCCGCCCCCACCACCTGCCCCACATCAGCACCTGCTCGCCCGCTTGGTGTTTGCCCAGTACTTCCCTGGGTCTGGCCCGGTCACACGTTCGGGGGCCACTCCCGCCTCTGCCCGCCAGCACACCACAGTCTGAGTCATGGTACCAGCGCCTGCTCACCAGCCAAGCTTGCCTACAGAGCAGTGGAGATGCGGCTGACACCGAGAAACTGGATCTCAACTTGATTGAATTTTAATTTTAATGAATTCAGATGTAACTACAGATCCCCAACTCAGTTATTAGAAGACTTTAACAATAGTTGTTTAGGAATGCTAATTTAGGCATGAGAACCTCCGTTGACAACTGTAAATCTTCTGATCTCTAAATGCAGCCCGGGCAGTTCTTACGAAAACTCAGCATCCAAAGAGGGGCGTGCTCTAAGTCTAAAACAGACGCTGGCTTTGGGAGACAGGATGTTGTCCACCCTAACCATTCTGTTAATATTATATACTGGAATGATCATGTAACTTTTTTTTTTTTTTAGTTTTTGGTCATGCTGTGCAGCATCTGAGATCTTAGTTCCCTGACCCGGGATTAAGCCTGCACCCTATGCAGTGCGCTTCCCTGGTAGGTACCAGGGGCTTCCCTGGTAGCTCAGAGGTTAAAGCGTCTGGGGTTGCAAAGAGTCGGACACAACTGAGCAACTTCACTTCACTTCTATGCAGTGGAAGCACAGAGTCTTAATCAGTGACCCCCAGGGAAGTCCCAGAGTGATAATGTTTTAATCTACTGGGTTAAATAAAATATATTGGAATGAATTTAACTTGTTTCTTTTTATTTTTCTGATGTGGCTATTAGAAATTTTGAAATTACATCTGTGGTTCCCTTTATATTTCTACTGGGCAACGTTGGTCTGAACTGGGGATCAGCAGACTTTCTTGTCAACTGCCAGATAATAAATGCAGGCGTTAGGGCTCATACACAGGCTTCGCCACACATTCTTTAGGGCAAGGGCCAGACTTGGCCCATGGGCCCCAGTCTGCTGCCCCCTGGTCCAGAGGCTCCTATCTCTGCATCCTTTTAGGTCAGGGGCCAGATTTGGCCCATGGGCCCCAGTCTGCTGCCCCCTGGTCCAGAGGCTCCTATCTCTGCATCCTTGGCCTCAGTGGAAGTGAGTGGGGGAGTCCTTTCTGTCTGAGGGCCAGGGGGCTTGGAGAAGAGCATTCTTCTCAGTCCAGTCCCGAATAGCTGCTGGCCCAGCACAGAACTGCTGGAGCCCCAGAATGAGACCTGCTTATCACTAAGACCCCACAGACCAGCAGGAACCAGACACATTGCTACTGCCCAACGTCTCCCAATTTCATGCGGAGATGAAGCCTAGGAAGGTCAGGAATCAGTACACAGAGCTGGAACAGCAGCCGTCAGACCCAGGGTGCCCAGAAAAACGCCACCTTCCAAACACTGACTCCGTGCCCTGTAAGTGAACAAGAGCTTGTCTGCCCACAAGACTCACTGGCCTTGGTGAGTGAGTCGGGAGGTGAGAGAGATCAGAGGCTGAGCGCACAGTGAGCGTGGAGCCCACAGAGGTGAGCGGTGTCCTGAAGGCATGTGATGAGCTGAGTAATCTTCAGCTTTGGTTTTCATAGGGGATGGATGCTTAGGTATCCGAGCCCAGACCTGCCCCAGGTTGGAAGTGTCATGGCAGAGCCCTCTGTAAAGCTGGAACTTTCAAAGTGCTCTGTGTTCAATGTGAAGGTTCAATGGTCAGTGAGAAATACCCCGGTCCCTGAAAAGACTATATAGAAAATTGCTTTGCTGCTGAAAGGAGTGGAACAATATTTGATCTGAGAAGCCATATCCACAAGCTGGTATGCTCAGCTTGGAAGCCCAAATGCATACCACATGAGTGGTCGCAAAAATGCTGAGCCTAGAATTTATAGTTCAGGCTGGTAGCGCTCCCACGTGTAGCGCAATGGAAGAAATCAACATGGATCCTCCCCAAGGTCAACTCCACATTAGGCCTCAAAAATCCCCAGAGATACACGGTAAGATATACGAACTTAGGATTAAAAAAAGGAAATCCTCAAAGGGAACAAAACACCATGAATGAGAGCCAGGAGGAAAAACATAACAGATAAGGTGACTCACAGAGACTGAGATGCCAGAATTAACAGAAACCGAACCTGCCTGTAATGCAGGAGACCTGGGTTGGATCCCTGGGTTGGGGAGATCTCCTGGAAAAGGGAATGGCTTACCCACTCCAGTATTCTTGCCTGGAGAATTCCGTGGACAGAGGATCCTGGCAGGCTACTGTCATGGAGTCATAAAGAGTCAGACATGACGGAGCAACTTACATTTTCACGCTTTCAAACATGAAATAGCTGTATTCAATACACTTCAAGAAATTTGGTGGATTCATGTCAATGTATGGCAAAACCAATACAGTATTGTAAAATAAAGTAAAAATGAAAGAAAAAAAAGAAATTTTTTTCAAGTTTGAATGTACAAGTGAAAAGAAAGGTACTATAAAAAGGTCTATCAAGTATGCATAAGAACTAAATAGGATTTCCATACATAGAAAAACAATCATTGAAATTTAAAATTCTTTGGATAAATTTAACTGTAGTTTAGAAGAAATTATTAGAAGAAATAATTAGTGAATTGGAAGACAGATCAGAAGACAGTATCCAGAATACAGTACAGAGAACAAAGTGATTTTTTATAAATGAGAAAGAGAGGTGCACTCAGAGGCATGAGAGGACTGAGATGGTCGACCAGACGTCTCCTGAAAGTTCCAGGAGAAATAGTGAACTAAAGCAAAATATGAGAGACAGCGGCCGAGTATAATCCAGGCCTGATGCGTTTCACCAACCGCAGATTGAGGAAACTCAATGGATTTCAAGCAGAATGAACAAAAGACAGACTCTAATAATACAACATGGTGCAAATACAGAACACTAGTCAAAGGAAAGAGCTTAAAACCAGCCGGAAAGCAAAGATGCATTGCCTTCTGAAGAGCAACGACTCACTGTCATCTCTGTTCTCAATGGAAACAATGGAAGTCAAAGAACAGCTTGATGATGCTTTCAATGTGTTAAAAGAACATCATTTTGGTAACCTAGGGTCTGGAATTTTGTAGCCAGTGGAAATATTTTTTAAGAACAACACTAAAACCATCATTTTAAAACAAAATCAGAAGGGTTTTGATTTTCACTGAATAAAATTCTAATGAATACTTCAGTCAAAAAAAGTGACCCCCACATATAAGATCTGAGATGACAAATAAATGCTGCTGCTGCTGCTGCTAAGTCGCTTCAGTCGTGTCCACCTCTGTGCGACGCCATAGACGGCAGCCCATCAAGCTCCCCCGTCCCTGGGATTCTCCAGGCAAGAACACTGGAGTGGGCTGCCATTTCCTTCTCCAATGCATGAAAGTGAAAAGTGAAAGTCACGTTGCTTAGTGTGTCTGACTCTTTGCGACCCCATGGACTGCAGCCTACCAGGCTCTTCCTCCATGGGATTTTCCAGGCAGGAGTATTGGAGTGGGGTGCCATTTCCTTCTCCAATGATGTGTGACAAAAATGCAAATAGATGGGTAAATTTAAATACATACTGATTATATAAAGCACTGCTGCTGCTGCTGCTGCTGCTAAGTAGCTTCAGTTGTGTCCGACTCTGTGCAACCCAACAGACGACAGCCCACCAGGCTCCCCCGTCCCTGGGATTCTCCAGGCAAGAACGCTGGAGTGGGTTGCCATTTCCTTCTCCAAGGCATGAAAGGGAAAAGTGAAAGTGAAGTCGCTCAGTCGTGTCTGACCCTCAGCAACCCCATGGACTGCAGCCTTCCAGGCTCCTCCACCCATGGGATTTTCCAGGCAAGAGCACTGGAGTGGGGTGCCATTGCCCTCTCCAATATAAAACACTGCTAATTATGTTTGAACTTACATATACAACAAAACATATAAGTTAGCTGGAGAGATGGAAACTAAAATGTTCTAAGGTACTTACTTTATTCCAGATGTGGGCAAACATAGCAAATGGCTTTAATATATAACTGTTTATAAAGTCCTAGGTTACCCTCTACAAGAATGGTTATATAACTTCAAAACCAGTAAAAGAAAACGTGCAATGAAAAATAACTATCAATCCAACAAGAGATAAGAAAGAAGAGCAAAGTAAACACTAAAAAATTTAGTACGAATAAAAAGCACAAAATACATGGCTATAAATCAATCAGAACATATTGGAAATTATATTAAGTATAGATGTAGTAAATGGTTTTTAAAAATCTAGGGTTTACAAAAGACATGTAAAATGTGTATATGATTAAAAAAAGAATTTAAAAACCCAACACCAAAATCAGAAAGGAAAAAAAAAAACACAAGAAAACTCAGAAGAGTATCTTTTATGAATATGGATGCAAACATTCCTAACAAAATCTTAGCAAACCAAATCCAATGACGGATAAAAGAGGCTGTACGCCATGGTCAAGTGGGAAACACAAGACTGGTTTAAAATCCCCAAATCAGTTAAGGTATCACATCATATTAATAGAAATAAGGGCTAAAAAGCACATGCCCATCCCAAAAGTTGCAGAATGGGCAACTGAGAAAATCTAACATCCATTTGTGAGAACTCTGAACACACACTAGGAACAGAAGAAAACATCCTCAACTCAACAAACAGCATTTAATGAAAACCTACATCATACTTAATGGTAAATGATAGAACAGTTTGCCCTACAAGACTTTCTCTAGCCAGTTTTAGTTAACATTTTACTAGACAGTCAAGCTAGTATAATTAGGCAGAAAAGGAAATTAAAGGCATACAGATTGGAAGGAAGACATAAAATTGTCCTTATTCGCACATGACAAAAAGTGAAAGTCGCTTAGTTGTGTCTGACTCTGCAACCCCATGGGCTGTAGCCTACCAGGCTCCACAGTCCACGGAATTCTCCAGATCAGAATACTGGAGTGGGTAGCCATTCCCTTCTCCAGCGGATCTTCCCAACCCAGGGATCAAACCCAGGCCTCCCACATTGCAGGCGGATTCTTTACCATCTGAGACAGCAGGGAAGCCTCACAGATGACATGATCCTATGTATAGCAAATCCTAAGGAATCAACAACAACGAAATTTAGCAGCATTAATAACAATGAAGTCACAGTTTATAAGCTTAATATAAAAATTCAATTGCATGCCTATACACCGCTGCCGCTGCTGCTAAGTCGCTTCAGTCGTGTCCGACTCTGTGCGACCCCATAGATGGCAGCCCACCAGGCTCCTCTGTCCACAGGATTCTCCAGGCAAGAGCACTGGAGTGGGTTACCATTTCCTTCTCCAGTTTCTATATACTAGTAACAACTCAAAAATGAAATTAAGAAAACAATTCCATTAACAGTACCATCAAAAATAATAAAATATTTAGAAAGAAAGTTAACAAGATATGTAAGATTTATACACTAAAAATTATAAAATATAATGGGAAGGAATTAAAATAGATCAAATAAACAGAAGGATATACCATGTTCATGAACTGGAAGACTCAATACTGTTAAGATGTCAAGTTTTCCCAAATGGGTCTATAGATTCAGTACACTCTCTAGGAAAATCCTATCAGGTTTCTTCTCTCTCTTTTTTATTTATTTATTTTTTTGGTAGAAACTGGGAACCTGACTCTAAAATCCATATAAACATTCATAAAATATAGAAAGGGCAAAATGATTTGAGAAAGAAGAAAATTGGAGGACTGACACTCCCTGGTTTCAAAACTTACTACAAAGCTACAATGATCAAGATAGAGGAATGTGGATTTAAAGACAGGGCTAGAGACCAGTGGTCCAGAATTGAGAATCCAGAAACAAACCCATATACTTACGCTCCATTGATTTTTGACAAAGGCATCATGAAAAGTCAATGAGGGAAATGTAACCTTTTCAACAAATGGTATCAAGGCAGCTGGGTCTCTATAAGCAAAAGGAACAAAAACCAAACCAAAACAACAAAAAACCCCAAACGTTTCCACATATCACATCCCCAAATTAACTCAAAATAAATCACAGACCTAAATGCAAGAGTTAAAACTAAAAAAAAAAAAACTTCTGCAAGAAAAAAAGTAGGAGGAAATGTTCATGCCCCTGGAATAGGCAAAGAAGTCTTAGACGTAACATCAAAAGCATGAGTCATACAAGAAAGGATAAGTTGGACTTCTTTGCAACTTAAAACTTTTGTGTTTTAAAAGACATGATTAAGAACATGAAAAGACAGCCCCAGAGTGGGAGAAAATACTTGCGAGTCCTATATCTGATAAAGGGCTTGTATCCAGAACATATGAACAACTGTTACAACTCAAGAAGAGAACTACTTAATTAGAAAATAGTCAGGAGGGTTGAATAAACATTTCCCCTGAGAAGACTATGAATGGCTAATAAGCACATGAAAAGTTGCTCAACATCATTAGTGATTAAGGAAATGCAAATCAAACCCACAGCTAGAATGGCGAAAGGAAAAAAGATCAGCCATACCATGTATTTGCAAGGATATAGAGAAAGTGGAACCTTTGTGTGTTACTGGTGGGAAATCAAACTGGTGCGAACTCTTTGGAACATAGTTTAGAAATGTTTTAGAAAGTTAAACAGAAACTGACCATATGACCCATCAATTCCCCTCTTAGGAACCTGACCGGAGGAAATGAAAACATATGTCCATACACAGACTTGTAGAGAAAAAGTTCACAGCGGCGTTGACCACAATAGCCCCAAACTGGACACAGTCCAGACGTCTATCAACTTGCAAATGGATAAACAGAATGTGGTTGATCCATACAACAGAATGCTGCTGAGCGTTAAGAAGAAAAGAAATGCGTGGTGCAGGACAGACGACCCTCGAGAATGTTACGTTATGTGAGGAAAGCTAAACGCAAAACGCCGCAAGTTGTCTGATTCCATTTACAGGGAACATCCAGAAAAGGCAAATTTCTAGTCTTAACAGAAATTTAAGGATACAGAGACAGAAAGCAGGGCAGTGATTGACTGTGGCTGGCGGCGGGAGCTGGCAAATGGCATTGAGGGAATTGGGGGTGTTGAAAACGTCCTCAAACTTCATTTGGATGTTGGTTGCACATCAAATTAGAGATTTACTAAAATGTGCTGTCTGCACTGACAGTGGGTGAGTTTTATGGCACGTAAATTATACCTCAAGAAAGCTTAAAAAAAAAAGATTGCGAAGAAAATTAGGTTTGTATAACAATAGGCTTTAAGAAGGGGGAAAGCCTGCCTGAGAGAGAGAGGGTGCTACGGAATTAGAAGACATTGACTTCAGCAGTGAATATACAAAAAAGTGAATATTATAGGTGCCTGATCACATACGAGTCAAAAATGGACAGAAATATGAAGAAGAGTAGGACAATTCTCCACAAGAGCTGGCATCTCAATACACTTCTTAACGATAGATCAAGTAGATAAAAACATTCCAGGGAGGAACCAATTAACAAGCTTGTTCTAACAGACACAAGCATAACACCGCAACTGTCAACTTCAAAATACGCATGGTATTCAAACAGAGACGGTACATTTGCCTTCTTGATGACACCTTGTAACTATGCAACATTTTTCAGAAGGTTTCGAAAGACTGATGTCCTGCAGAGCACTTTCTCTGACAGCAGAGCAATACGGCTTATAACAACGATGAAAATCACATTTCAGAACATCTCCTGGGATAAACAAGAGGTCACAGCGGAGACTCGAGAAGTCTTTACGTGGATGAACACCAAAATTAAAGCTGCAGATGAAAACCTGGGGCATGACGTTTCAGCGGCATTTAGAGAAAAACCACCGTGCAGCCTTAAGAGCACGCATTAGAAATGTAGAAAGTCTTAAAATGAATTCAACCAAGGAAGTTAAAGAAAGAACACTACACTAAACCCAAGTAAATAAAGCGAGAAAACAGTGAATGAAGCAAAACAAACCAACACAAAGGAGGATCAACAGAGTCAAACGTTTGTTGACGACATGAACAAAATTGTCAAGGAGCCAACAAGCTTGACCAGTGAAAACAAGTGAAGGCGCAAACAAGCAAATGAAATAGGGGCCTGGGAGCCCAACGGTAAAGAATCCACCTACCAATGCAGGAGACGAGAGTTTGATCCCTGGGTTGGGAAGATCCCCTGGATGGGGCAGGGGATGGCAACCCACTCCAGTATTCCTGCCTGGAGAATCCCATGGACAGAGGAGCCTGGCGGGCTATACAGTCCACGGGGCCTCAAAGAGTCGGCCACGACAATGCAGCTAACCAACAAACTTCGGTGCAGGTGCTAAAATGATGAGACGTCCCAATAAATATGAAACTAGGGTGGAACGCACACTTGCTAGAGCGAGCAACTTATCAAAGCTGACACGGGAAGAGATGGAAAGCCCTACCCGTCCCCGAACCATCCAAGGTTTGCCTCAATTAAAAATCCTTCCACAAAGAACACGGCAGGCCTGGGCGGCTTCGCCTTCAAGTTTCTCCAAACATTCTGGGGAAGAAAACCCTAATCCCATAGAAAATATTCTAGAATACAAAAGAAGAGAGATTGCTTCTTAACTCGTTCCGTGAGGCTCCCCTAAACTGGATGCCCAAACAGATGAGAACACAAGGACATATCTCACCCACAAATGTGGATACAAAGATTCTGAAGAAAAGGTGAGCAAGAGAGCTTCTGCAGTGTCTAACAAAGATTATACAATAGGAAGGGCTGCGGTGCAGTGAGGAGAGGCCAGAGACCACATAGATGTCTGGAAAAATAACCTAAGCCCAAGATAACAGAGGCCCAAACTCAGAGGGCAGGGTGTGCAGCAGGCCTGCACGGATGAGCAGCTTTGAGGGGCTCTAGGGAGGGAGGCATGGAGAGCCTTCTGGATGGTCATGCCTCTGGATCCTGCTTTTAGGCTGGGGGATGAAGAGGTCTGGGAGGAGGACTGAGCAGGAGGAGGGAGGGTGGGGCAGACTGGGCCCTCCTGGTGCAGGGCAGAGGCTGGGGAGGTGCGGCGGTGGGGGGCCCGGGCTGGGGGCATGTCTGTGCAGGAGAGAGGTGTGCCCGGCCAGGGTTCTAGGACAGGGGGCAGTGAAGCAGTGCCAGGTTGGGGAGGGCCCTTCCCACCCTTGCTGTCTGAACTGGGGCCTGGAAACCCAGGACTCCCGGTGTCCGGCTCTGAGCCATGAACATTTCCGGCAAAAACAGAGAAGAAAGAAATTCTCCCAGCCCACTGTGTTCCTCATATCAGCAAAAGCAGTGTGAGCTGAGCTTGCAACATAAACAGGGCTCAATGTAAACACTGCAGCAGGCCCAGGGGCCGAGCTAAGAATACACACTGGGGGGAGGGAGGTGGGAGCCGACTGCTTCATCGGGTCCCCAGAGAGCCCGGGGTCCTTGCCCCGCGGCAGCCCTGATAGGGAGGGGCCCCGGGGCTGGGGGTCGTGTTCTCAGGACCCGTCTCAGGGCTGGCGAGGCGTGCCCCCCTCCAGGGCAGAGTTTGACCGCCGCCACCAGCGGACCCCGCTGCCTGCCCCCACCCCAGCCCCCAGCCTGGCCCTCCTTGTTCGGACGCGGCCTCTTCTCACCAGACCCCTTGTGTTTATGAAATTCTTTTCTGCTGTCTCTCTCCACCTTATCTGCCCCTCTGTCCGTGGCTTCCGCTGGGGCTAGCTCTAACTAACTAGCTAATTAGACAGCTGTGCAAACTCCTTGGGCCTCAGTTTCCCCACTTGCAAAAGAGAATTTATTTGTGCAAAGGCTGTCCTTCCCCTCCTCCCTCCGCCAAGTGTGGAACACAACAGGCAAGAGCAGCTCCCACATCTCCTCTGGGGACCCGCGGGTCCCTCAGGCCCCTGGGTGAGGCCGGGGTGGGGGGTGTGTGGTGTGGGCCCAGGGCAGGACGCTGCTTCGGCCCTGCACACACCCCTGGAGCCAGGCAGGCCTGGACAGCCAGCCCAGGCCAGGGACAGGTGTGCTGGGCTCCCCGCCCCAAGACAGGGGTTGAGGGGGTACCGCGTGCCTCCCAAGCCCCCTGCCCCTCCTCTCCCATCCCCTCTTCCTGCAGCCGCGAGCTTGCTGGGAGGAGGCTGGGAGGAGACTGCCGCTGGAGCCCAGATGAGGAAGCAGTTGGGGGCCAGGCTCCCTTCCGGCCTGAGGCCGGCCTGGCGTGTGGGGAAGGCCCGGGGCGGGGGCTTGGCTGGCGGGCCGGCTGGCACTGCCACTGCCGAGGGCCTGCTGGGTGTCCGAGGGCCGGACGGCTGCTGCATTTCCTGCCCCCAACTTCCCGCGTCAGCAGGATTGCCAGGGGGTTGTTTATGGTCCTGATGGCCCCTGCGATAAGCTGATAACGTAGGTCCCTTCCCAGGGTCCATCTGCGAGGGGCGTCAGCTGGCAGGGGAGGGGCCCACGGAGGCCTCGCCTGGGTCTCTGCAGTCCACGGAGGGGTGGGGAGCGTGGAGCAGGGTTGGGACTCCGAGTGACGGAGCCTCTCGGCCGAACCAGCTCCACGGGGCAGGGGGGATGAGGCAGAATCCTTGCTGCCCAGGAACAGGTGGCCCCTCTCCTGGGCGCAGAGCCTGATGGGCAGAGGCCCCCAAACCTTGTCCTCCAGGACCCTCCCCAGCTTTGTTGTTCAGATCTGAAGAAATCTGGGTCTGTGATGGGGTTCCCCCAAGGCCAGCACAGGCCCCATTTTGCCTGCCACACCGCCCCTGGCTGACTGAGGGCCATGTCTTGATTCTTAGACCTCACAGGTGGCCGGAGGGCTGCAGGGGGCCCTGGGCGGCCCCATCACCACCCCCAGAGGACACCGGGCTCCAGTCTAGGCTTAAAGGAGTGGCTTGTCCTGAGCAGGGCAGGGTCATAGGAAAGCCCCAGGGCAGCGGGACAGGGGACAGAACCAGACCAGGGCAGGCACGCGGGGCGGGGTGAGAGCATCTGGGCGGTGGGACGGCGGGTGCCCCAGGGCGGCTGGGAGGGGGCGCTGGTTGTGGGGCTCACTCAGCAAATGCTGTCCCAGGGCCAGGCGAGGGGGTTGGCGGGGGTGGGGGGCGGGGTCTGCTCCCTGGGTCTGCCCCTGCTTCCTTTATTTTTCGGTTGAAATATTTATTTGGCTGCACCGGTCTCAGCTGTGGCACGAGGGATCTTATTTTCAGTTGCTCCGTGTGGGGGGGGGGGGCACGCGGACCCTTTTTCTGTGGCATGTGGGGTCTGGGTCCTGACCGGGCATTGAACCTGGGCTCCGTGCATTGGGAGTGCAGAGTCGGCCCCTGGACCACCAGGGAAGCCCTCTCTGCTTCCTGCGATGACCGGAGGCCCCACCCAGAGGGCCTGGTCTGCTGTGCTGTGGCTTCTCACGGAACGCGCCAGCCCTGGTCACACACAGGAGGCAGGGTGAGAGCCTAGGGCCGGCCACCCAGGAGGCAGAGCCCAGTGCCCCTGAGGCCCTGATGCCGCCGGCCTGGGGAGCGGACCTCTGGGTTTCAGTTCCCATCCTGCCAGACAGGGCTCCTGCCACTGGGCTGTCTGCTGTAGGACAGGACAAAGGCCCTGCTTAGGCCTGTGCTGACCGAGATGGGCCAGCTCTCCGGTGGTGTCAGGATGTCGGGGTCACACAGCCCCAGGGGGCAGGCCAGAGGGTGAGGGCCCCTGTTTCAGCTGGACAGCGGCCCTCCCTCTCAGACCCCACATACTGGATCGTGACCCCACACCCGCCCCAGCCGGGGAAGACTGCAGGTGGGCAGAGGGTAGTCCTGCAGACCCAGGCTGGGGGGGCGGTGAGGGCAGCGACTGGGAGCCGTTCCCCTGCCCGCCTGCCCAGCTACAGCAGAGACAGACATGTGCCAGAGCCAGGCGTTGCCCAGGAAACGGAGCAGTGGATGCCCTCCCTGCCCAAGCAAAACTCCTCTATTTTTAGCCCCCCCTGCGGCTCTCAGATAAAGTCCATGTAGATGAGCGAGCTGTTCAGCAAGATAAGCACCTGCACCCAACCACGGCGGCAGCATGACCGCCCCTCCCGTCCCACAGGTCCGCGGGGGCTCCAGGACGCCGGCACAGACCCTGCGGAGGACCGAGGCACCCCAGCCACTGAGGCGGCCGTGCCCCGGAGCAGAGGGAGCGTGGGTGTTCACATCCTGCCTGGACGCCCAGCAGGGCCTGGGCTGACACTGCCCACCTACCGCTGCCCTTGCTCAGCTGCCCGTGGTAGAGGGTCCCGGGGCCCGCAGCCCCTGCTCCCCGCATGATGCACCCTTGTCCCCCTGTCGGTGTCTCCAAGTCCCTGAGTGCCCTCGGGCTGGAGCCAAGGGAGGGATGCCCACCTCAGCTATGCCAGGGAGGGGCCTGCGAGCACTCAGTGCCACTTGCCCACAAGGATGCCCCCTGTGTGAGGTCTCAGACCAGCCTGGACTCCAGCGTCCTCTTCCCTACCGCGGAGATGACACCCACTGCACACGGGGAAGTAGACGGCGCCTAACTCAGGAAGGCCACACGAGCTCAGACGGAAGGAGAGAAGGAGGAAGGAAAAAGGGGAGACGGGCGGATGGGGGGAGACCCCAGACGCCAAGCCATCCGGGGCCAGCGGCAGTGTGGAGGGCCGCCAGGGCCAGCGCCGTCCAGGCCCCAGGACGCCGCCCGCGCCCGCGGGAGCCAGCACAGGCCCCGGTGCCTACCTTGTCCTCCACGCGGTTCAGGCGGGCGCCGATCGAGTTGCTGCCACGGTCCTTCGTCTTCTCTGTGGGGTAAAGCACCTGAGTCAGGGACGCCGGTGCTGGCTGACGAGGTGGGGTGGGCAGGCGACCCCAGGATGACGGGGGTGAGGGAGCTGAGAGTCGAAGGTCTGAACCTCCGAGGACGTATCCTAAGAGCTCTTCCGTGGTGGGAACTTCAGGAGGCGATGGTGGGGGGAGGGGGTGGGCCGGCACTGGCTGGCTTGTCAGTGTCCCACCCTTCCCATTTCCTTGATTCCCGAGAGCGCGGAAGACAGGGACAGCCTGCCTGAGATGGTGCCCACTGTGCCCTCCGCCCCTGGGAGACACTCGCTCTGGCTGGGGATGCCTGTCGCCCCTGAAACTCCCGCTGTCCTGCCCCTGCCTGAGCTGCGCCTCCCACCTGAACCTGGGTTAGGGCAACCCCAAGGAACTGGCCTGGCCCTGTTCTCCCCATGTGACCCACAGCCCGCTCCACATCCTCAGAGCTGGAGAGTGGCACACACCTCTGCCGCGATGTTCTGGCTGGCTTCTCAGTCCGCAGCCCCACTGCCAGGCCCACATCTTCCCAAAGACCTGGTCACATTTCTACACCCAGATCATCAATGGCCTAGAAAGGCCTGCCCTTATAGGGACCCTTGTAGGTTCCTGTGCTAACTGCAAATCCCGTGTTAATTGTGTTCAAAGCCACCTTGCTTAGGGTGGATCCACCTGTCCCCGTCTCCCTGGATTTCCTGGCGAGTCATGCACTTTCTGATGGTGGGAAGAGGCAGGCATGGATGGGGCGATGGTAGGCGGGTCTGGCATGGGCTGCCACGCTGAGGGTGCCTCGATGCAGAAACCCACCTGAGACGGAGATGAAGAGGGAGGGCTTCCCGATGGACTGGTCCAGCCTGGGTGGGGGGTGGGGAGAGGGAGATGGAGACCAGCTCATTCTCGGCCCCTGGGCACCACACTGACATCTGCCCGATCAGTGGGCGGATGGGCCAACGTCCCCAGCGAGACAAGCTGCCCGCCCCTTCTGGGGGCCGCCCCCTGCCACCACCCCAACACCAGCCAGGTGCCTCTCAGATTCCAGAGGCCCACATTCCCATGGGGAGCCTGGGTGGGGGGTTCAGAGGTGAAGGGCAGTGGTTGGACTGTCCCCTTTGTCATCCTCCCTGGGTACAGCAGGACCCCAGAATTGCCCAGTGTCCTGTGGCCGCTTCATAAATGCCCCAGGCCAGGTGCCTGGACGTGTCCAGAGAGGCAGGACTGCAAGAGGTCCCTTCCAGGACAAGGCCAGGTCGCTGGGCTGGATGGGCCTCACATCCCTGTTGTAGGTCAGTGACAGGGGCAGGGTGATCTGGGGCAGCCCGAGTCCCTGCCCGGCCGGGGTGGCCAACATGGGTGGTCTCCCAGCCACACCCGTGCCTCACAGAGCTCGGTCCCCAGGCCAACCCACCGCCCATGTGCAGCTGGTCTGAGCCCTCGCAGGCCCCTAAGGAGCAGGCGGCCTCCGGGAGTACAAGCTCTCCAGACTATGGACCAGAAGCCAGAACACGTCGGCTTCCAAGAGTTGGGGTGCTCAGCGCCCAACCGGTAGGGTCTCCCCCTGTCGTGTATCTCCCGGGACTTGACCTGGGCCTGCTCAACAGCGGGTGAGCTCGGATCTGAAGTGTCCGCACCCCGAGATTTGGGTGCAGGTGGAGCGAGCCCCCACGCCCCGCCCCTGCCATCCACGCCCCGCCCCACACTGCCCACGCCCCGCCCCCTGCCATCCCCGCCCCGCCCCGCGATGCCCACGCCCCGCCTCGCCCCCGGCCCGGCGCGCCCACCTCCTCTGCAGCTCCTTGATGCGCACCATGAGGTTGAGGTGGCCCTGGGAGTACTGCTCGATGACGTCTCGCACGTCGTAGGGCTTCCGCGCTTGCTGCAGCGGAGAGACAGAGTCAGGCCGTGCGGGCCAGCGCTGGGCACAGGACGGTGCCTATTCTCCGTGCGCGTCCGGGGTTTAAGGAGCTGACCATGTGGCACCAAGGGACGGGCCTGGATCAGAGCACTCACCGTGGCTGGGCTCAGCCCCCATCCCCCACCCCCCACCCCACCCGGGAACTGGGTGACCCCAGGCCAGTGATTCAGCCCCTGTGGACCCACGGACCTGCCTACTCTCCCTTCCTAGGCCCCCAGCCCTGTTTCCAAACTGCCTTGGAAGAGCTGGCCCAGCTGAGGGCCCAGGGCGGGCGGTGGGGGTGGGGTGGGGGAGGAATGAGCATGGCTCCGGTCAGTGGCAAAGAGGGCAGTTTTGTGTAGCCCCCACCAGCCTGGGCCCCAAGCTGACCACACCCTCGCTAGCAGGAGCCTGAACTGTTCTCAGGGCGGGGGCGATCCACCCCAACCCCTTCCCCAGCAGTCAGTGCCCTGAGGTGAGCAGAGGGGGCCCCAGGGACAGCCTCGCCTGCAGTGCCTGCTGTGGGTGGCAGGCCTCCTGCCCGGGCTCCCAGGCTGCCTGGAAGGAGAGGATGGTCCCACTGTGGGCCTGGGGCCAGGGGGGCAGGGCAGGGGACTCTGGAACTCCAGGCTCAGCGCCAACCCTGAGCCCATAAATGCATTCGGGGCTCAGGTGAAACCACAACAGAGAAGGCGGCTTCTCGGGATGTCAGCAAAACCTCCAGCCACATTTATGGCCTCGATCCCAGGAGCCCACAGGCTGTGGGTCCCACCCAGGTAGCAGGGGACTGGCCGAGTGGGGGTCTGATGGCTCATGAGGCCCTTTGCCCATACAAGCAAGCAGGGCTCATTGGGAAAAGAGACTCTGTTGGGGGGACCTCAAGCAGACAGGGTTGAGGGGGCCCAGGTGGTCTCATTAACCCTGAAGGGCTCACACTAGCGATGAGCTGGGAGGTTACTGCTTCTTGCTGGGGGCTGGGGCTCAGGGGGTAGCGGGTCTGCAAGAAGCTACAGACAGCTTGCAGGGTGAGCAGTGGCTGGTGGGTCAGAGGATGAGAAGGAATAAGACTCAGATGCCCGTTGAGGGCCAGGGCCAGATCTCAAACCTGGGAGCCCCAGGGGCCCTGTCCTCCCTGCCTACCTGAGGCCTACCTCTACTTGTGGCACCACCCCAGAGGTGGGCTTCCCTAGGCTAAGGGCAAGGCCACCTCTGCCTTCCCAGAAAGATGGGGCTTCCTTGAGGGCAGAGTCCTGCCTCCATCTCTGGGCACCTCTGGACATGCCCAGGGGCCCTGCCATCAACACTGGCAGCTAAAGTTCAACTCCCTACATGGTTTGGGACCCCAGAATCCTGAGGCAGGACAGAACCCTCCTCCCCATCAGGGACCAGGCACAAGAAGGCCAGGGTGACTCCTGTCCCCAACAGATTTGCCAGGTGGGGCCCTCACAGCTGACACCCGCCCCTCTTCGGACTCTGGGACCACCCTGCATCCCCATGTGGCTGAGACACAAGGCCTGTCATAGGATCATGGGGTCGGGGGTGGGATGAAGTCTGGCAGGCTCTCTGACGCCACACCCCCAGCTCCAGGACAAACGTAGAGTGGCGCTGGGTGGTAGGCTAGTGGAAATGTGCCCAGGACTCAGTGTTTGCTTCTCTAGGATGGGGATGCTGAGCCCTCTGGCTGACAAGGGGAGTGAGGGCAAAGTAAGATTCAAGGGGAGAGAGGGCTGGGGGGCCTGAGTGGCTCGTGTCAGGAGAACCCGAACGGCTGTGATGGTGGCTGTGGCTGAGCCCAGGGTCTGCACTGTATCCAGTGCCCACGGGAAGGTGGTCCTGAGCGGTGATGCCTGCTTTCCTTTGGGCCAAAGGGCTTTGTGAGGCTTGGGGCCACCCCCAGACTTGCTGATGTGGTCAGGGGCAGGCTCAGAAGAGAGAAGGAGGGTTCAGAGGTCAAAGTTGGGCAGGCCTGGCCCTGAATGGAGCGGGTCCTTGTCCTGGTCTCCCATACACCCTGGGAGGTCATGGACCACTGTGGGCCCCTGAGTGTATTGAGGGGCTCTGTGTGTGCAAATGTACACAGACATCTCCGTGGAAAGGCACGCGAGTGCAGGGGACAGGTGTGTGAGCGCCTGCAGGAGCAAGGGTGGAGAGGGGCCTGTGAGTCGGGCCCCCCGCCTCGCCTTGGCCAGGGTGTGGACCACAGCAGGTAACTGAGAGCTGTCTGACACCCGGGACCCATGGCCTGGTGGGCTCTTAGGCCCCCTGAGACTCAGCTTGGAGTTGATAAGCAACCCCTTCCCCGCCCCGCTCCCACCAGGGTCTGGTCAGCACTCCTGGAGGCCTTTGTCAAGTGGCTGCCTGGGGTCTGGCTGCACAGCTCATCTCAGCTTTCTCTCTGAAGCTAATTTCCTCTGGCGGCAGCAGCAGGAGCCTGAGATGAGCCGAGATAATGCCGGGCTGTCCAGACTGACCGACGGTGGACACAGGAGTTCAAGGCAAACTTGAAGGGCTAAGAGGCTCTGGCTCCTCCAGCCAGACACAGGGGCGGCCAGCTAGGTACTTATCGGCCAGCGAGGACCGCAGGGGGGCCACCAGCCACGTCTGCTGCCCCTGGGGCCAGATGGGGGCCGGCATGTGGGCAGACAGACAGGCTGCTGCAGGGGAGGGGCCCTGGCAGCTGGGCCTGAGGCGGGGGCCACCCCGGGAGCCCCCCGGAACGCCTCACCACCAGGGGCTCACCCCCGACTTCCATCTTGTTGGGTCCCTCCTCCCTGGAGGCCTCTTGCTGCCTGCCCCCTCCAGCCGCCCCAGCCCTGGGCCTTGCCTGAGAGCCTCTGTCCCCAGGGCGGAGCAGGAAGAGCTGCTGCACTCACAGGCCCCACCTGGTCTATTCAAGGCCCTCTGGGGCCCTGTGCACAGGGGAGGGGAGGGGGCAGGCCCATGGGGCTGCCCGGCCTCCTTCCAGAAGCTTCCCAGGCCGCTTGCAGGATGCTGCCTGTATCCTGAGGCAGAAGCGAGGCCTCTGGCCTGGAAGGGAGGGCAGGGTGCCCGCTGAGGCCAGCTGTTGGTTTTCTTGCCTGCGTTTCTGTGACAGGCGCTCCCCAGCGCCCGCACCTTCTCTGGCCACTGTGGGCGCCTGTCTACCCAGGGCATGTGTGGTTCTGATCTGGAAGCTGCGCACATCACCCTTGAGCTGGGCCTGCCCTGTGGGTACCCCAGAACTGGAAGAAGCCCCCAGGAAGCCTGGTGTCCACCCTGGCATGGCTCTGTATAATCCAACGGTGCCCCAGGCAGCAGGTTCTGGCCTCTGCCCAGCGGGGGCCTGCTCCGGAAGCACAATGGCCCAGCTGCTCAGGCTGGGGACTGTCCCCATTGTGGAGAGTCGCAGTGACCCCTCTGTACCTCCCTCCCCCCCGAGTTGGCATCAGAGGTTTTAGCCGCCACCACCAGCCACTCTCCAGCGAGGGCCCTGCCCGGGTCTTCTCTGCTCCTGGGGACAGTCCTGCCCAGACCTGATCCCGGCAGAATTTCCTGCCATTCCTGCCTCACCCGAGAGGCCATCCCATCCTCGCCCAGCACCCTCGAGCTCCCTGTTCCACCAGGTGCCCCTCTGCTGGGTCCACCAGGGCAGCCGAGCCTCGGGGAAGGAGTAGCCACAGGCCCAAAGGCCCACCGTCCGGGGATTTTGGATCTTGCCCAGAACAGTGCAGGGCAGAGCTCCTGGTACCAGCTGGGAATGGCCTTCCTGACTCTTTGATCCCACAATGAGGGGTCCCAGGCCCTGGAGAGAGCCTTTAACACTGCTTGGCCCAGTTTTGGGGGGAAAGGTCTCCTGCCAGGCTGCAGGCAGATAGATGGGCAGGCGGGCAGCACAATGCCCCTGGGGACTTTGTGCAACCGCTCCACCTCCCTCCTACCCCCTTCCCTGCCCCTACCCGCTCCCGAGGGGGCCGCTTGTGCTGGGACCAGTGTCCTGGCAGGCTGAGGGCACAGGTGGGCGTGGTCCTGGGCAGCCCCCTGGGCTTTTGTTCCCAGTCCAAATGGGAAAGAGGTCTTCATTAGGGCTGTCGGAGTGGGGTCTGTCCAGACCTCCCCACTGTCTGGCTCCCTGGCCTGGGTGGGTGAGGGCTCTGCAGGGGAAACTGGCCAGGCCTGGAGTCAAGCCTGTAGGCCAGGATGGGAGGCACAGACTGGAGGGGACCTGGGGTCTGGTTCTAGCCTCAGCCCTGCTGTGACTGCTCGGGGGGTACAAACAAGTCACCCCAACCTCCCCACTTGGTGCCACACACAGCCCAGGGGTTCTGGACATTGCTGCTGCCTCCGAGAGACCCCCAGACCTGGCTCTGCAGGAACTCACTTCTGAAAGGAACCAGTGGCCAAGCCTTCCAGAAAGAGAATGCCCTCCCCCAGGGGTCCCTGCTTCCCAGGTCTCCATGTTCTTGGAGGGAACGCTGAGTTGGGCCCCATCCTCCAACAGATGACAGTCTCCATGGAGGAGAGAGGTCCCAAGTGTGGCATCACCTGGCATTCTCCAGGGGTTGCTGTAGGAGACTCACCCCAGGAAGGAGGGCTGATGGGGAAGCCCGCAGTCTCCAGCCCCGCCTGGCCAGGGAGACCCTACCCCTCCCTGTAAAGGGGGCCAACCCAGGGCACAGAGCAGGGCCAGGCCTCCTCTCTCTTATGTTTTATTTATTTATTTTTTAAATATTTATTTATTTAGCTGCACCAGTATTTGCTGCATGTGGGGTCTTTAGTTGCAGCAAGCGGGGTCTTTAGTTGAAGCAGACAGGGTCTTAGTTGCAGCAAGCGGGGTCTTAGTTGCAGCAAGCGGGGTCTTTAGTTGAAGCAGACAGGGTCTTAGTTGCAGCGAGCAGATCTGTCTTCATTGCACCGTGTGAGATCTAGTTCCCTGACCAGGGATTGAACCCAGGGCCGCTGCATTGGGAGCACAGAGTCTTAGCCATTGGACTGCCAGGGAGGTCACTCCTGTCTGTCCTGACTCACACAGGGTGGGCGATGGCGACAAAAGCCCTGAGCAGGCCTAGGGCAGGTACTTCCTGTCCAGGTGGCACAGGGCTGGCTCTGCACCCTCCCTGAGTCATTCCCACTCCTGTCTGGGGGCTGGGGGTCGGGGGTGAGTGAGCTCCAGGGCTCCGTGTGTTTCTGGGTTCTGGGTTGGCCCCAGAGTCCAGCCCCATCAGGGAAACATCTCTCCAGGGCCAGCTGTCTTGGAGACGGGTCTTGAAGTCATGGCAGGGTGTTTGACGGGTCTTGAAGACATGGCAGGGTATGGCCCGCGAGGTGGGTGGGCAAGCAGCTTTCAGAGTGGACCAGGGCGGGAGGGCCGAGTGCAGGACTCACCTGGAATTTCTTCTTGGCCACGAAGTACTGCATGCGCCGGATGACCTTGATGGTGGCCCGGTGGTGCTCTCGCAGCCTGTGGTGGAGAAGGGAGGGGAGGGGGGTGGTCATCCCGTGCCTGCCGCTGTCAGAGGCCTGCAGGCTGCCCGAGTGTCCCCGGGCACATGGCTGGGCCCCTCAAGGAGCAAGGAGGATGTTCAGCCTCTGCGGATGGGGATCTGCAAGCCGCCGTCCTGCTGGCAGGAGGAAAGGCTGATGCTGAGAGGCTTTTAATTAATGAGATGGCCCCAGAGGGACCCTTGCCCTGCTCCTAGCTCAGAAGTGGGGTTGGAGTCAGGGTCCTGTATTGGCGGCGGCTGTGCCCCTTACCCACAGTACAGCCAGACAGGCTTCTTTTTGCACTGAGGTCTTTGGGTTTCTCACCAGTACAGTGGGAAGGGGTACAAGCAGATGACCCCTAAGGCCCCTCACGGCTGGAATGTTCCATGGCCCACCCACCGGTACCCACTTGGAAAATGTAGGGCAGGACAAATCAGCCGGGGATAGGTACTACCTATGTATGCCACCTAAACCGCCTTAGCCACACCAAAGCAGAGACATGACTTTGCCAACAAAGGCCCATATAGTCAAAGCTACGGTTTTTCTAGTAGTCATGTATGGATGTGAGATTTAGACCATAGAGAAGACTGAGATCCAAAGAATTAATGCTTTTGAACTGTGGTGTTGGAGAAGACTCTTGAGAGTCTCTGGGACTGCAAGGAGATCAAACCAGTCCAACCTAAAGGAAATCAACCCTGAATATTCATTGGAAGGACTGATGCTGAAGCTGTAGCTCCAATACTTTGGCCACCTGATGTGAAGAACTGACTCATCTGAAAAGATCCTGATGCTGGGAAAGATTGGGGGCAGGAGGAGAAGGGGACGGCAGAGGATGAGATGATTGGATGGCATCATTGACTCAATCGATACAGGTTTGAAAAAGCTCTGGAAGATGGTGAAGGACAGGGAAGCCTGGCATGCTGCGGTCCACGGGGCTGCAAAGAGTGGACACAAATGAGCGACTGAACAGCATCAAAAACCACTCTGTGAAGGGTGCTGCTTCCTCTCCCCTCTGAAGTCCCTTCTAGTGTGTGTGTGCGTGCCAAGTTGCTTCAGTCATCCAACTCTTTGCGACCCTGTGGACTATAGCCCGCCAGATTTCTCTGTCTGTGGGATTCTCTGGATAAGAATACTGGAGTGGGTTGCCATGCCCTCCTCCAGGGGATCTTCCCAACCCAGGGACTGGACCTGCATCTCTTGAGTCTCTTGCATTGGCAGGCAGGTTCTTTACCACTTGCACCGCCTGGGAAACCCCGCAGTTCCTTCTAGAAACATCATCAGAAGGGGAACACAATGGCTGATACGTGTGCACAGGAAAAGTCTGGAAGGAAGTAACGCACACGGAACCAGCGGAGACTTTGCTCCTGGCTCTGAAGCTTGCGTCTGGTCACACTTTTTCCTGAAGACACCACCACAGCTGTGTGACAGTTTTATGACCAGGGAAGACTCCCAGGTGGCACAGGGCTGAGTCATTCCCACTCCTGTCCGGGGGGTGGGGGTCGGGGGTGAGTGAGCTCCAGGGCTCCGTGTGTTTCTGGGTTCTGGGTTGGCCCCAGAGTCCAGCCCCATCAGGGAAACATCTCTCCAGGGCCAGCTGTCTTGGAGACGGGTCTTGAAGTCATGGCAGGGTGTTTGATGGGTCTCAGACATGGCAGGGTATGGCCCACGAGGTGGGCGGGCAAGCAGCTTTCAGAGTGGACCAGGGCAGGAGGGCCGAGTGCAGGACTCACCTGGAATCTCTTCTTGGCCACGAAGGGCTGCGATCCCAGGAGAGAAACAAGCTGGGTGAGCCCACGTGTGCATTCGTGTGTTTAGTGTGTGGGGCACATGGGCTGAGTATGAGGCTGGGGCCCCCCGGGCTGGCGAGATTAAACAGGAGGCCAGGGCTCCAAAGACATCCAGGACTTGACAGGCCAAGATCCTGGTGGCCCCTTTCACCCAATTTCTCCTTGAAGTGTCTGTGAGCCAAGCTGCACAGCACGGGGTGAGATTCTGAGAAATGGAGCAAAAAACAGCTGCCAGAAGGACAAAAAGCTAAGCAGAGACCCCTGCAGACCCATGTTATGGAGGAGAGGAGGATTCTGGTTCAGAGCCATCAAGGAGATAGGGTCCTGGTAAACAGCCCACGCTTTCAGAGGAGACCCCAGCCCTGCCATGGCCTCAAACCCCCTCAGTCTCCACCTGAAGCAAATGCTCTGCCTGGTGCCTTTGAGTCTCCAGAGAAAACCAAGACATCCATAGGCAGGTGAGATCATGGAGCCTCTATTTATTTCATAGACAACAGATGGAAAACCAAGGGACAAACCAGACCACAGAAACAGATCTTGAGGTGTGGTAGATGGTTGTTCAGTTGCTAAGTTGGGTCCGACTCTTTGAGACCCCATGGACTGCAGCACACCAGGCTTCCCTGTCCTTCACTATCTCCCGGCATTTGCTCAAACTCACATGCATTGAGTCGACTTGTAGCTCTTCCATCAAGAGATAAGAGTTGGTTTTCCCACTAGCTGAATTCGGGCTGACCTTGACCTTTAGTCGTGAAAAGAAAGCTGGGGAAGTCCCACTCATGTGTTCTTGCAATGTGGTTACGTGGACCACCTGGACTGGCTGGCTTCAGAGGCCGTGTGGAGAACTGAGGTGCCCAGGCCAAGAGCCAGGCCAAGAGCAATAACAGGTGAGTGCAGCCATCATCCACCGCCCCCGTCCAGCCCTGATGAACCACCAGGTGACTGCAACTGTGTCAGTCACCTCACACAGAGCCACCAGAACAGCCTTCCAGCTGCGTCGAGCCCAAATTACTGACCCAGAATGACGGATAATGGAAGAGTTGTGATGTGAAGCCAGGAACCGTAGGCATGGTTTGCTATGCATCAATAGATGAAAAGTAATTAGACTTCAAAGTGGGGTACATGTATCAATCCCAAAATAGTGCTGGGACTAGGCTTCAGGCAGAGGATGACAAAGAAAAAAAAAAAGGCCAATTGTAAGATGCTGGACATTGGGCCTGGTACCATCTCTAATTGCACAAGACTCTGGGGTCTCTTGGAGAGGTGCGTGAATCTTGCTTTGGTGGAAGGGTATAAAGTTATGGCCAGAGGGCAGACTGAGGAAAGTTAGAGATGGGCGCAGGTCCTTTGCAGTCCCCCCCAGCAGAGCCTGCCCCCTCCCAACCCTGCTATTTCCACCATCCTGTTCCATGGAACACTGTTGCCATGTGGACATGTCTGAGCCAGGCTGCTGGAAAAGCCACGTGGAGGAGAGCCGAGGCACCCCGTCTAACAGCCTGACGGCTCCAGACTCCTGAGGCTAGCTGAGACCAGCCAGTCACCACCAAGCTGCCACTTGAAGGAGCTGGGTGAAACCACCCAGATGAGGAACCCAAAATGCTGATCCACAGAGTCAGAACCAAATAGATGAGATGATTTGCTTCAGAGTTGTGAGATAAGCGTGATAAATAGGTTCAAGAAAGTAGAAGGCAGACGAAGAATTTCACCAGGGAAGTAAAATCTATATTAAAAAGAAAACAAAGGGAAATTCTAGAACAGAAAGGACAATCATGGAAGTTAAGAATGCGTGAGATGAATTTGATAGCAGAGGAGACATAGGGGAAAAAAAAAAAAAAAGAGCACTTGTGAACTAGAGAAAGTAGCCAGGATAGAGTGCAGAGGGAAAGCAGAATTAAAGATACAGAGAAAACACAAGGTAACTGAGATACAGTTAGAGGTTCTAATACACGTGACATCTCAGAAGGAGAGGAGACGAAGTGGAGAATGAGTAATTCTGAAGACTGAATGGTTCAGAATTTTCCCCAAATGATGCAAGACGTCAGGCCGCAGATTTAAGCAGCTCCTTGGGTCCACCAGGCTTTCCTGGTGGCTCAGACGGTAAAGAATCTGCCTGCTATGCAGAAGACCCTGGTTTGATCCCTGGGTTGGGAAGATCCCCTGGAGAAGGGAATGGGCACCCATTCCAGTACTCTCGCCTGGAGATTTCCAGGGACAGAGGAGCCTGGTCATGGGGTTACAAAGAGGCGGACACGACTAAGTGACCCGCATTTTCACTTTCTTTTCGCTTGGCTCCAGCTGGAAAGAAAGACAAGGCATAACGGATCCAGGCCCCTCCGAGTCACCCTGCTGAAGGCCAAAGGCACAGCATTGCTGAGGGGGTGTGTGTGTGTACGATGACACATTTTCCTGATGGTTGACTTGTCAACAGGGAGGATGAAAGCCAGAATAACATCCTTAAAGAGCTCAAGGAAAATTCCTACCAAGGTAGCATTCCATACCCATCAAATGTATTTTTAGAAATGAAGGTGCAAGTGAAATAATCCAGTCACAAAAGGATAAACTCTGTACTATTCCACTTATATGAGGACCTAGCGTCATTAAATCCATCGAGATAGAAAGTAGGAGGGTGTGGGGTGGGAGAGGGGTGGAAGGGAGTGTTCAGTGGGGACAGACTGTCCGTTTGGGAAGGTGAAAAGCTCTGGAGATCACGGGGTGATGGTTACACAAGAACGTGAATGGAGTTAATGACTCTGAATGAAGCACTTAAAAATGCTTACAACGATACAAATGGTATATTTTGTGTTATGCGTGTTTTTCCACAATAATAAGAATAAGAGAAGGTAAACACTAAACCAAGAGAGTCCACGGTGGCGAGGCCTGTACTGGAAGAATGACTCTGGGCCGGGACTCAGCAATGACAAGGATGCATCGAGATATTTCAATACAAGAAGCAATTGAGACTGTAGAAAAGGACAGATGTGTGAGAAAGTTTAAATTAGTGAATCAAATTGACTGAAACAGTCACGCTGATGTTTCCTGAGGTTGAATGTATAGCCACAGCTAAAAACGCATGATTACAAATGGCACCAGGAAGGGGGCGTCCATGGACCTACACAGCTGTGAGCGCCACGTGTTGCCAGGGCGGTGGCCACAGTGCTCATCTGAGGTTGACTCCAGTGAGCCGAGGATGCGTACGATCACCTCCAGGCAACCACTGACGGGAAAGTAAAGGGCCGTAGAGTTAACAAGTGGACAGGGGATAAAAATTAATTAGTAACAATTTCTGATCAATCCAAAGAAGCAGGTCAAACTACCGCACAATCGCCCTCATCTCACACGCGAGTAAAGTAATGCTCTAAATTCTCCAAGCCAGGCTTCAGCAATACGTGAACCGTGAACTTCCAGATGTTCAAGCTGGTTTTAGAAAAGGCAGAGGAACCAGAGATCAAATTACCAACATCCTCTGGATCATGGAAAAAGCAAGAGAGTTCCAGAAAAATATCTATTTCTGCTTTACTGACTATGTCAAAGCCTTTGACTGCGTGGATTACAATAAACTGTGGAAAATTCTGAAAGAGATGGAAATACTAGACCACCTGACCTGCCTCTTGAGAAACCTGTATGCAGGTCAGGAAGCATCAGCTAGAACTGGACATGGAACAACAGACTGGTTCCAAATAGGAAAAGGAGTGCATCAATGCTGTATATTGTCACCCTGCTTATTTAACTTATATGCAGAGTACATCATGAGAAACGCTGGGCTGGAAGAAACACAAGCTGGAATCAAGATTGCTGGGAGAAATATCAATAACCTCAGATATGCAGATGACACCACAATTATGGCAGAAAGTGAAGAGGAGCTAAAAGCCTCTTGATGAAAGTGAAAGAGGAGAGTGAAAAAGTTGGCTTAAAGCTCAACATTCAGAAAATGAAGATCATGGCATCCGGTCCCATCACTTCATGGGAAATAGATGGGAAACAGTGGAAACAGTATCAGACTTTAATTTTTGGGCTCCAAAATCACTGCAGATGGTGACTGCAGCCATGAAATTAAAAGATGCTTACTCCTTGGAAGAAAAGTTATGACCAACCTAGATAGTATATTCAAAAGCAGACACATTACTTTGCTAACTAAGGTTCGTCTAGTCAAGGCTATGGTTTTTCCTGTGGTCATGTATGGATGTGAGAGTTGGACTGTGAAGAAGGCTGAGCGCCGAAGAAGTGATGCATTTGAACTGTGGTGTTGGAGAAGACTCTTGAGGGTCCCTTGGACTGCAAGGAGATCCAACCAGTCCATTCTGAAGGAGATCAGCCCTGGGTGTTCTTTGGAAGGCCTGATGCTAAAGCTGAAGCTTCAGTACTTTGGACACCTCATGTGAAGAGTTGACTCACTGGGAAAGACTCTGATGCTGGGAGGGATTGGGGGCAGGAGGAGAAGGGGACGACAGAGGATGAGATGGCTGGATGGCACCACTGACTCGATGGACATGAGTCTGAGTGAACTCCGGGAGATGGTAATGGACAGGGAGGCCTGGCGTGCTGCGGTTCATGGGGTCGCAAAGAGTCGGATACGACTGAGCAACTGAACTAAACTGAACTGAAAGAAGCAAGAAAGGAGGTCAAAAGGAAGTGATGGAACAAGTGGAAAAACAGAATGAGAGAGTAGACTGCACGCACTGCAGAGGGACTAAATATCCCCATCGAAAGATGAAGGTTGTTAGGGTTAAAAAAAATGATTTGATGTTGCCCAGCTTCCCTGGTGACTCAAACAGTAAAGAATCCGCCTGCAATGGAGGAGATGGGTTCGATCCCTGGGTTAGGAAGATCCCCTGGAGAAGAGAATGGCTACCCATTCCAGTATTCTTACCTAGAGAATTCCATGGACAGAAGAGCCTGGTGGGCTACCGTCCATGGGGTTGCAAAGAGTCAGACATGATTGAGCAACTGACACTTTTATACTTCACATAAATATACTGAAATAGAAAGGCTTAGAAGTGTTGACAGTAAAAAGATAGAAAAAGAGATATTATGGGATTGCCAAAAGAAAGCTAGTCCAGGCAAAGCAGCATCAGACAAAGTAGACTTTAAGTATTGCCAGAAATAAAGAGGGATATGTCAGTATTTAAAAATTGATCAAGAGGATTCCCCGGCAGTCCCGTGGTTAGGACACCACGCTCCCACTGCAGCAGGCATAGGTTCAGTCCCTGGTCAGGGAACTAAGATCCTGCAGGCCATGTGGCTTGGGCAAAAAAAGGAAAAGGTCAAAATTTGGTAGGGAGAGGTCAGTTCTAAATCTGTACATACCTAAAAACATGGGATTCAAGTATACGTCACAAAAACTGGCAGAACTAAGAGGTAAAAGAGAAAATCCACAATCACGGAGGGTGATTTGAATGCCCTTCTGTGGGTAACGGATAGAGGAGCTGTGAACACGTCTGAAAAGCTGAGTTTGGACTTGATGTGATGGGCGCTTATAGAATACTGCGCTCGGTGTCCTGGGAGCGCTTCAGCTTCCCAAGTGCACACAGAGCTTCTACAGACGGGGCCACGCGCAGGGCTGAAAGGGCAAGTGCCAACACGCCTGCAAGAAATTAAGTCATATGTGTATGTACTCTGACCTCAGAGAGATTAAACTAGAAATCACAAGGAAAAGATAACTGGAAGACCTTCCAGCGTTTTAGAAGTTAAATACCTTAAGGGTCAAAGAAGAAATCTAATAAGAATTGGAAGAGGGTTTTTTTGTTTGTTTTTTGACTAAGTAAAATCTATTTTATTATTTCTTTATTTTTGTTGCCTGTAATTGCTTACCAGCGTTGCGGCGGCTTCTGTGGTACAGCATCACGAATCAGCCATATGTATGCAAATGTCTCCTCCATCCTGAGCCTCCTCCCCACTCCCATTTCACCCCCTCGGTCATCACGGAGCGCCAAGCTGAGCTCCCTGAGCTGTGTAGCAAGTGCCCACTAGCTATCTTACACATGAAAGTGTATTCACATCACTGCCGCCTGCTCAGTTCGTCCCAGCCTCCCCTTCCCTGTCTGTGTCCCCTACGTCTGTGTCTCTTTTCCCGCCCTGGGGACAGGCTCATCACGTCCAGCTTTCTGGATTCCATGTATACGTGCGTTAATACACAATCCTTCTGACTTGTTGTTGAGTCACTCAGTCACGTCCAACCCTCTGTGACCCCATGGACTGTAGCCCGCAGGGCTCCTCTGATCACGGGATTTCCCAGGCAAGAATACTCAACTGGGTTGCCACTCCCTTCTCCTGGGGATCTTTCCGACCCAGGGGCCAAACCCGCATCTCCTGTAGTGGCGACGGATTCTTTCCACCGAGCCACGGGGATTCCCTCTTTCCGACTTACTCCACTCTGTGTGACAGACTCTAGGCTCATCCAATATTTTTAGTGGAGCAATGATAAAAATGTCTTGTGTCACAACTTATAGCTAAATACGTGCTTGAGGTACCGTGAAATACGTGCTTACAGGATATTTTATGACCTTAAATCAGACATTAAGAGAAGAGGGGAGACTGGAGTCTATCTCAAGTACTTAAAAAAACAGTAAATTAGGCCCAAAGAAGGTAGATGGAAAGAGGAAATAGAGAGCAATAAAACAAATGAATTAGATAAATGAATACATTTAGTGAAATAAAAAATGGACATTTCATTAAGAAATTCAACAAAGCCAAAATTTGATTCTCTGAAGAGACCAGCTAGAGACATTGAAAAATGTATTTAGAGGATATGATATACAGAAATAATCTTGATAGCTTAGATAAAATAGATTAACTTCTAAAACACCATGATATACAAAAGTAGAGAGAAGAAGAAATTTAAAAATCCAGATTGCCTGATATTACTTAAATAAATTGGATTTGGAATTTACACACACAAAAATTAAAGGTTAGATGACTTCACTAGTAGATTCTTCCTTAAATGGTAAGAAATAATACCAATTTTATACAAACCTTTTTAGAAGATTTTTTTCATGAGTCAGTATAATCTTGACATCAAAATCCTACAAGGATGTTTCAGGAAAGCAAAGTCATAGGCCAACATCTCTCGTTAACATAGGACGCAAATATTCTACATGCAATACCAACAAACTAAACCCAACACTGCATGTAAAGACGTACAATCCTAGTTCAATCCAGTCATGCAAGTTTGGTTTAGCATCTGAAATCCAACAGAACAAGTAAGAAAAAAACATACAATCAACTCATAAGATACCGAAAGAGCATGTGATAACACTCAAGACCCACTCACAATTAAACACACGACTCTTAGAGACCTTGGAACAGAAGGAAGTTCTGTCATGTAAAAAACAAGCACAAAAACAAGCAAAATCTGAGCAGCCATCATCCGTCATGCTGAAAGGTTGTACTTTCCTCCTGAGATGGGGAAAAAGACAAGGATGTCTATCATGACTGTTTCTACTTAATGTTATCCCCAAAGCCTCAGCCAGTGCACTGAGGGAAGAAAAGGGAAGCAGAAGAAAAAATGAGACAGGACAAAATAAAACTGCTTTGTCACCATTTACAAATGACATAATCATATATATTTTTAAAAAAACCCAACAGAATCTTCAGATAAACTGTTCGATTGTTAAATGAATTCAGCAAGAACACTGATTTTAAAGATAATATGCGAAAATAAATTCTGTTTCTGTAAGTGAGCCACGAAACATAGCCACTTAAGCCTGTTTGTGTGTGCTCGGTCATGTTCAACTCCTCGCAACCCTGTGGACTGTTGCCTGTCGGGCTCCTCTCTCCACGGGATTCCCCAGGCCAGAACACTGGAGCGGGTTGCCATTTCCTCCTCCAGGGGATCTTCCCAGCCCAGGGATTCAACCCGCGTCTCGAGCCTTCTGCCTCGGCAGGTGGATTCTTTACCACTGAGCCACCTGGGGAGCCTTTTCTGTATGTTAGTAACAAGCAATTAGAAAATGAAATAGAGATACTGCTTATAACAGCATCCAAACCCATAAAATAGCTAAAAGGAAATTTCTTGGAGATGAACAAGACCTCTACGCAAAAAAGTACTAGACTTCAGTGAGAAAAATTAAAGAAGCCCTATATCGGCTGAGGGTTATGACATGTTCGTAAACTGGGGGACTAGGATTTGTCAGATGTGAATTTTGAGGTATGGATCCAGTCTGATTGCAGTCAATACAGAATGCTTTTATTTATTTATGGGAAGGGTTTTTGAGCTGATTCTAAAATATTTGTGAAAAAGCAAACGATTAGGAATAGAGAAGACAATTTGGAAGAACAATGAAGTTGAAGAGGCGTGCTCCTTCAGTTCAAACGTGCCGTAAAGCTACAGATGAGAACAGATTATACAGATGTAGCCCGAACACCTCCTGACACAGCAGCATCAGACGGGACGGTCTACAGGGCAGAATGACACGCCCAGAGTCATAAACACGCATATGTGGCCACCGGGTTTATAACCGAGGCGCCATTTCAGTCTGGGAGGGAAGGAATGTCCCTTTTGATCAACGGTAGTGGAACAGTTTGGATAGCTGTATGAAAAAAAAAATATATGAATCATGATCCCCACTACACATCAGTCATAAAATTAATTCAAGTTAGGTTTTACATCAAAGCATGAAGGCAGAGACCATCAGGACTGGAGAAGAGAGGAGGGGATTATCTTTATGACCTTGGAAGATTTGCCAAAACACAAGCAGCCCTGACTACAAAATAAAATATTTGACAAATTGCTCTTCCTTATAAAAATTAAGGCTTCCCATACATCAAAAGACATTGTTAAGAACATGAATAGACGCTCTGCAGGCTGGGAAAGGGTATTTTCTGGCAAAGGACTCGTATTCACAGCATGTCAAGAACACCTACGAATCAATACGGAAAAGACCAGGTGCTTTAAAAAGATGATTTGAACAGGCCCCAGATGTCAATAGGCCCGTGAGAAGGTGCTCAGCATCACCACCTATGAGGGGAGCACAGAGGAAAGCCCACATGAGGTGCCCCCACACACTAGCTAGTGTGGTCAAAATGACAGGCCGCCAACATCCAGTGCCGGACATCGTGTGGGGAGACCATTCCTGTGTGCCGCTGGTGGGAACATGCGTTCGTTCACCTGGGAAAGCTGCCTGGCTGTAGCCTTGGGCACACATCACCACTAGGCATTCCCGTGTGCAGATACTGACTCCAGAGAAACTCATACTCACATCCACCAGATCCATCGATGGGGAGGATTACAGCAACTTTCCTCAGAGGAAAGCCCGCCAGTGACAAAGCTGTAGGCAAATCTGATCCCATGCAGCCTCAAGAACAGACAAGACTGCTCCAGGGTGAGAAAGGTCAGGACAGAGTTTCCCTGGGCGGGGGTTGTGGGGGGAGCGTTTCCCCGGGGGAGGAAACTTCTGTTGGGACCAAAGTGTCTATGTCTTGACCTCATGGGTCAAGATCCCCTGAAGGAGGAAATGGCAACCCACTCCAGTATCCTTACCTAAAGAATCCCATGGACAGAGGAGCCTGGTGGGCTACAGTCCATGGGGTTGCAAAGAGCTGAACACGACGGAGCTGACTTAGCACAGCGCACACGGGTGCTTACGCAAGGCGTGCGCATGCGTGCTCGGTTGCGCAGTCGTGTCCTACTCTGGCCCGTGGACAGCAGCCCGCCTGTGGATGCAGCCCACCTGCCCGTGAGATTTCCCAGGCAAGAACACTGCAGCGGGTTGCCATTTCCTCCTCCAAGGGATCATCCCGACCCAGAGATCGAGCCCGGGTCTCCTGAGTTTCCTGCCTTAGCAGGTGGATTCCTTACCACTAAGCCACCTGGGCTGGTCTGTTCATCTAGGATTTGTGCATTTTACAATCGTTCATTCCATGGTTTTTAAAAAGATAAGTGGCTTTTAAAGTTCTCAGGAACAAATGGTTTCTACATAGCCCTGGGTTGACCACTCTGAGCCCCAAGTATATGAGATGCTCTCTGGTGAAAGCAAGCCCCCCACGCTACTGGACAAAGGGGGCCCCACGTGCAGAAGGCAGTCGAGGCTGTGTCCCCACACCTGCTATAACCTGGGCCCACCTGACACGACATGCAGCACCCAGGCCTGGTGACGCTTCCGCACCTACACGGGAGGGGGCGGCAGCTAACACATGCCAGCTAACACACGTTCACACACACACACACACACACACACACACACACACGCTTACACACATACACACGCTCTTGCACACACACACTTGGAACCAGAGCTGCAGCAGGCTCTGGGAGGCCCTGAGATTTCTCCTCTGGAGTCAGGGCCACAGGCCCCATGAGCTCCTCATCCTAGGCCTGAGCCACGGGGCGACGTACCCTGGCCTCAGGTCCTCACTTCTGGTAGACCCCCCAGGTGGTGTGGCAGCAGGTGGAGGGGCGGAGGATCCCCGAGTGCCCCCCTAAGAAGGGCCCCACTGACTGTGGCTGGCCAAGCCTGGACGCAGCGTGAGGTTCAGAGAGAAAGCTCCCACTTCTCTGAATCAAAGGACCACACCCAGTGACTGCTCCAGAGGCTGCCGCCACGCTCACCTCCACCAGGTCTACAGAACAAACCGTGGCCTTTGCAACCAAGCAGCTCCCCCACCCCAGGCTGCTGGAAGGCCAGGGCTGGGGACTCCAGGCCCTGCCGGCTCCACTCAGGCCTGCCGTGGCCTGGCCCTGACTGGTGACACCCCACGGCTGGCCTCCCTGCTGAACACAGGATGCTGCGGTCTGCCCGGAAGGGCCAGGCTGGTCCCTCTCTCAGAGGGCCTGCTCCTTTCTCCAGGGGGGTTCGGCCCGAGGACAGGATGACTAACACTGGGCAGGTGGGACGGGCACCCTGAGCCCCACAGGTGAGCGAAGCCCCTCTCCTCTGCCCGAGAAAGCAGACACCTTCCCCTACCCCTGCCTCTGGCAAAGAGGAGGACTGGACAGATATTAGATGTTATCAACACTTTTTCCACATCACTAGGTTGGATCATCTGAGCTTTCTCTTCAGCCTGTTGACGTGAGGGGCTATGTTAATTGAGTTCTGCAAATTGAACTGGCTGGTTTATCTGGAACAAATTAACTGTCACTTGGTCGTGGTGCTTTATTTTTTAATACATCATTATATAATTGGTTGTTTGTTCTTATTAATGTAGAAAAACCCCAGGGACTCATCTAAAATAATAACTAAGCCCCATCAGCCCCCAACTCAAGCCCCCCCCCTGCCTCCACCGCTCTGGGAAGCAGTGCCCTGAATCAGCGTCCCCTGCCCGGGCTTTCCTGATTGTGTAGCTTTACCAGATTTCTGCGCGTGCAGAAAGGGGCGCGGATTTTCTGTTGGTGATTTAGACTTTACAGAAACGTATCATGCTTTTCCTTGGCCTTATGTTGCCGAGACCTGTCCGTCTGCGTCCCTCTGGTTCGTCTGTTCTGACTGGTGGATAGGACCCTGGTACACGCACTCCAGGCTGCCTGCTCCAGCTGGCGGTGGACTGGAGCTTTCCTTGCGTGAGTACCCGGGTGTACCATAGCCAGTGCCTGGGTGTGTGAAGTTCAGTGAGACCACACTGTCCTTGCACACGGTGGCCCTCCAAGGCTCCCCGCCGGCAGTGCAGGAGAGGCCCCGGGCCCCACACCCCTGTCCGCAGCCCCAGCGCTCAGATGTCGTGATTCATGCCAGATGGAAGCCGGCGTGATGGAGCCATGCTCTCAGACGCCCGGCGGGCCGCGTGTGCTTCCCCCACCATGAAGGCCCAGCTGGGTCACTTTCTGTTCAGTCATTTGTGTCCTGATTGATCTTTACTGTTGTTCAGTCACTAAGTTGTATCCTTAGCTTGTGACCCCCACGGACTGTAGCCCACCAGGATCCTCTGTCCGTGGATTTTCAAGGCAAGAACACTGGAGTGGGTTGCCATGCCCTTCTCCAGGGGATCTTCCTGACCCGGGGATAGAACCCACGTCTCCTGTACTGGCAGGTGGATTCTTTACCACTGAGCCAGCAGGGAAGCCCTGCACTCGTTGATTAGATATAAATTGCCCACGCAGCTTCCTTTGTTGCTCTGCTCCCTCCCTCCCTCCCTCCCTTTCTTTCTCCTCCTTCCCTGGCTCCCCACCCTCCGACTTCCTCCCTCCCTCCCTACTGACCAACCATTTTGGGGGTCAATTTATGTATTGGGAACACCTGCTCCTGTGTTAGGTAGAAAAAGTCTCCCCAAAGATGTTCTAATCCCAAGACCCTGTGAATGTGCCCCCTTATGTGGCACAAGGGAGTCTCGAGATGCAACTCAGGTTCGGTGCCTTGGTTTGGGGAGGGTCAGGATTATCTGGCTGGGGGCAGTTAGATGCTTGAATGCTTAAAAGTAGAGAACCCTTCCCAGGTCTGGTCAGAGGAAGTTACGACAGTGGAAAAAAGGCCTGAGAGCAGCAATGTGATGGCTTTGAAGATAGAGGAAAGGGCCAAGGGCCCTTTAGAAGCTGAAAAAGGTCTGGCGTGGATTGTCTCCCGGGTCATCAAGAAGAAACCTGCCCTGTGATACTGTCCAGACCCTTGGGCTGTATGGGACTTCTGACCTATAGAACTGAAAGATGATAAATATGTGTTTGAAGCCTCTCGCTTTGAGGGAATCTGACAGCAACGATAGAAAACTCACGCGAATTCCAGGTTGGACGTTATCTCTTCCCTTTAAGGTGTCTTTTAACAAACAGAATTCCTTATTTTACGTAAACACGTTTATTAATATTTTTATCTCACAGATGCTTTTGTGTCCCATGTGAGAAATATTTCCTTGTGCTAAGTTTTGAAAGATACAAACTAACTTATATTTTCTAAAGGTTGTAAGTTCTGTATTTAACATTTAATTCTTAGGCCCATCTGGAGTGAATTTTTGAACAGGGTGTGAGGCGGGGTCCAGGTTCCCTTTCTCATGATGGGTGAGCACCTGCCCCGTGGTCACAAATGCTGTTTTGATCATCCTTGGAAACCTCAGCCCCGGAAGGTCCTTTCTGGGCTCTGCTCTGGGCTAACTACCGATTTCTACACTTTCACTGCAGCATCTTAATTACTATGTCTCATATCATGTCTTCATATCTAGAAGGAAAGGCTTTTCTTTGATCTTAAGAAGGTCTTGGTATTTGAAACTCTTTATTCTTCTACAGGAATTCTAGAAGCATCATATTAAGTTTCATGAAAAATAAAAAACAACCCAACCCTCGAGTTTTTGCTGGAATTATAGTGAATTCACAGATGAAGGAGGAAGAAATGAATTGACCTCTTTATAACACTGTCTTTTGTTTATGAATATGGTATATCTTTAACTTTATGTAAGTCTTTAAAATTTCTAAATAAAGCAAAAACCTGGTTCTTTTTTAAAAAAAAAAAAACTAACAAAATAGATAAAGTTCTGGTAAGACTGAGAGAAGATAGACATAAAAATATTATAAAGGAAAATAAGAAAACACTACAAACAGGGATTTTAAAGATAAAAAAAGGAAGATTATCAACTATATACCAAAAACTTTGGGAGACCTACACAGAAACAGGTATATTCTCAGGGAAGAAAAAATCAAACTCAGTAGAACTGACTCAATATGGAACAAAACATTTAAATAAGCTTACAAATACTGAAGGTGTTAAAGTGGTGGTTAAATGTCTTCCCACAAGAAAAAAACAAGACAAAAACAAAACAGGCCCACACGGTTTTATCCCAGGTTCTATCAAATTCTCAAGAGAAGAAGGGGGTGACAGAGGATGAGATGGTTAGATAGCATCAGTGACTCAGTGGACACGAGTTTGAGCAAACTCTGGGAGATAGGGAAGGACAAGGAAGCCTGGTGTGCTGCAGTTCACGGGGTCAGAAAGAGCCAAACACAACTTAGCGACTGGAAAACAACAACAACAATCAAACTTTCAGGGAGCAAATTATCAAACTTTTGTACAAACACCTTAAACTGGATGAAAAAGGAAAACACATCAAAATTTGAGGGCCCTAGCTAAAGCATTTCTCAGAAGGAAATCTTATTCAGTGACATAGTAAAAGAAAAATCAATGATCTAATTTTTACCTTAAGAAACTAGAAAAAGAAGAGCAAATTAAACCCAAAGTAAGCAGACTCTTGAGAGTCCCTTGGACAGCAAGGAGATCAAACCAGCCAATCCTAAAGGAAATCCACCCTGAGTAGTCACTGAAGCTCCAATACTTTGGCCACCTGATGCGAAGAGCCAACTCCTTGGAAAAGACCCCGATGCTGGGAAAGACTGAGGGCAGGAGGAGAAGGGGACGACAGAGAATGAGATGCTTGGATGGCATCCCTGGCTCAATGGACGTGAATTTGAGCAAGCTCTGGGAGATGGTGAAGGACAGGGAAGCCTGGTGTGCTACAGTCCAGGGGGTCACAGAGAGTTGGACACGACTGAGCAACTGAGAAACAGCAAGAAGCATAGAGCAAATGCTATTGAGCTGAAATGCCTGAACCAGGAGCAGGACGTTGCCCTGGTCAGAGCCTGGACTGCAGTGCTCAGTATAGCCTGAGGCCCAGCTGAAGCCACAGAGGGCCAGCTCCTCGCCAACTTTGGCCCCAAAGGTCTCCACCCAGAAACACTTCCGTGAACGGGCCTTCTGCTCTCCCAGAACACTTGCCCCTTCGCCCTTGAAAGTGGCTGACTCTGGAGACTCTCCCTTTTAGGTCTTCCCAAAGGAAGGGGTTTGTGGAGGGTGTGCAGAGGCAGCTGGCTGTGGTCACCTTTCCCTCGGAGGCCTGGCTTATGTTCATCACCCAGTGCTGGCTCTCATAGGAAGGCAAGGTGGCTTCCTTTCAGATCTAGGCAAGTAGAGCTCAGGGACTCGGCCCACAGGGTGGAGGGCAAGACTGCGGTGTGAGCTCTGTCTCCGTGATGGCGCAGTCACCCTCCTGCTCCGCCTCAGGTTCCTGTGGCGGGGGGTGGTGGTGGTGAAGAGTGGGAGCCCAGGCCCCCTCACCCACAACCCCGCTTAGTCTGGGCCCTGTGTCCAAGGCCTGCCCACCCGGGCGGGCTGAAGCCTCTCTGTCCTTGACCAAAGCTCCCCGGGGCAGCTCTGGCTTCCAGCTCTGCGCATGCCTGAGGGGTGGGGGAGTCTGTGGTTGAATCCGGTGACTTCTTTAGAGATAGCACCCTGAGGGGTGAGGGTTGTGCAATCCAGAGGCTTCAGGCCAGCCTGCCAGCCCACACAGCCCACTGTCTTCTGGAAGAAAACAGCCTAACATGCTGTGAAGCACCCCAGCCCGGCCCCGCCTGGGTCTGAGAAGCTGTCCAAGGACAGGTAGAACAGGAGGCCACCGTGCTGTCATGTGCCGACCAGAGCCAACCGGAGGGCGGCTCCAGAGCTGGCCAGCCACGGCTGCCCCCCGCAGCGGTCGCGGCCGCAGCTGTCGATGGAAGGGACCAGCCCAGGCCCTGCGGGGGCTGGCTCTGCAGCGCCCCTCGCCCCACAGCTCCCATGTCCACGAACCCCTGCCACGTTGAGGACTGCGGCCTCACCCGTTCGTGGGGCCCCAGGCATGCTGCCGCCCGCCCTCACCTCCTTCCCAGTCACACAGCCCACCCTCACTCATGCGCAGCCACAGCCCTTTCCCCGTGAGGTCTTGGGGTGGCCCCGCTCCCCGGCTCTCACGGCATCCAGGAGCCCCAAACACTGACTGTAATCAAATGACCACCATAAAATTCACCATCACCACCGGGGCTGAGGCACGGGGTTCAGATATCCCCCATGTCCAGCTCAGAGGCTGGAGCTGACGATGAGCCCTGACCTGAGACCCCAGGCCCCCAGGTGCTGGAGAGGAAGATCTAGAAGATTCTGTTCATCTGTGACGGCACAGGGCTCCGGCCTGGGCTGGGTGTGTGGCCCTTCAATCATCAAGTCAAATCAGGGGCGAGGACCGCAGGTGGTCAGGACCTGCCCCCACACCGGCAAGGTGACCGTCGGGGAAATCGTGCACCTGAGCTGGGAACTGGGCTCAGCACACACCTGGGCACAAAGCACCATCTCACAGTGGGGACACCTCCCCGCCGTGCGGTATCCCGGGGCCTCCTTTCACTTGAGTCCACCTCCTATTTCACCTGCTTCTTTATTCTTTGGCCGGGGGCACGCTTATTCAGGAAAGTTCTGTGGCCCTCTGTCCGAGGCTCACTCCGTCACACCACGAGGAAGCGAGGTGGTGCTGGCTTTGTTTCGTTTGTTCGTTCTTTGCAAATCGTACAGGTGCTAAGTCTTATGGAGTCTTTTTAAAAGGCTACAAATGAACTTATCTACAAAATAGAAACTGAGTTACAGGTGTAGAAAAATAAACTTGCGGGGACCGGCAGGTTGGGGGGAGGGGCGGGGTAAGCTAGGGGAGTGGGACGACATATACACACTACATATACAACAGGTGGCCGATGAGAACCTACTGCGTGCCACAGGGAACGCTACGCAACACTCTGTAAAGCCCTCTGCGGGAAAATGATCTAAAAAAGAGTGGATGTGTGCATATGAAAAAGTGAGGTGAGTCCCTGGAAGGACTGAAGCTGGAGCGGAAGCTCCAATCCTTTGGCCCCCTGATGCGAAGAGCCGACTCATTGGGAAAGGCCCTGATGCTGGAAAAGACTGAGGGCAGGAGGAGAAGGGGACGACAGAGGATGAGATGGTTGGATGGCATCACAACTCAGTGGCCATGAACCTGAGCAGACTCCAGGAGACAGTGGAGGACAGGGAAGCCTGGCGTGCTGCAACCCACGGGGTTGCAGACATCTGGACACGACTCAGCGACTGCACCATCGCCACGTGTGTATGTGTGCAACTCACTTCGCTGCACACCTGGAACTAACGCAACATTGGAAATCATCTATCTGCCAATAAAAATTACCTTTTAAAAAATGGGCAAAGGACCTGAAGAGGCATTTCTCCAAAGAAGAGACGAGGATGGCACATTGGCAAGTAAAGAGAAGCTCGATGCGTCACTCCCCGTGAAGGACACGCAGCTGAGAGCCACTTCACACCCAGCAGCATGGCTGCCCCGAAAAGATGAGAACGAGGGTCCTCAGGAAATGTGCATGGTGGCTGACAGCATAGGACGGGGCAGCCAGCCGGTGTGGAAAACAGCCTGGAGCCTCCTTAAAACGGGAGGCCTGGAGCTGCGTGTGACCCGGCAGTTCCCGTGGCCGTGAAACGCCTTAGAGAGAGAAACTCAGGCTCAGCCCTGAGCTTGTTTGTGAACGTTCGCGGTGGCTTTGTTCCTCAGAGCCTAGAGGCGGCAGTCATGCAGGTGTCCATCACCCGGTGAGTGGGTAAACAAAACGTGGCATGTCCGTTCAGCAGAATCGTATTCAGCCCTAACAAGGGATGAAGCTCTGACACTTGCTAGGCTGTGGGTGGGATCTGAAAGCAGCGTGCTGAGTGAAGGAAGTCGGGCACAAAAGACCACGTCTCACAGGGGCCCGTTTACGTGAAATGCTCTCAACAAGCAAATCCACGGAGATGGAAGGGCAGCGAGGGCTTGCCTGGGGCTGGGGGTGGGGGGGCACGGATGGGGAGCTGCGGTTGCTTTTGAGGGGTGACGTTCTAGAATCAGGCAGTGGTGATGGTTGTGCAACTCTGTGAACACACTAAAAACTGCTTTTAAAGGTGTGGCTGATCCTCCGAGTTGGCTCCTGACAGCAGGAGCTGGGGGGAGGGTCTGGCTCCTCCAGGCGGTTGGGGGTGGAGGGTTGGGAGCTTTTGGGATGCCCCCAGCCCTCCCAGCTCTGGCCAGGGCACCTGTGTCTTTGGGGAGGGACCTCGCCTCGGGGTGCTTCTCGGACATGGTCAGGGGCCAGCTGCCTCAGGCGTGCAGCTGGGCTTGGCCTCGCTCCCTCCCCGGACGCTGGGAGGCCTCCGGACTCCCCATTCTGGCTCAGCCTCCCTGCTCGCAATCCATCCCACCCCGAGTGGCTGCCAGAGGGCGCTTTTCAATCCAAGGGGCAAATGGCAGACCTTGTTACCCCCACCCCAGCTCCCAAGCCTGCCAATGATGTGCAGACTCTGAGGGTGGCCTGCCAGGCCCTTCACAACTGGCCCAAACGGAACAAAACCTTCGGGGCTCCGAGCGGGTTCTGAGGCAAAGCACCTTCTCTCCGTCCCGCAGAGTGTTTCACACACACAACACGAGACACACAGGGTGCTTAAGTCTCTGTAAGATTGTTTTTGTGTCGATGATCCGGAAGTCAGAGCAGTCCGTGCAGGCCCCTGGGCCTGGCCAGCCCGAGTTAGACCACCCTCCACCCCCGGGTTGGCAGCGAAACTCTTCCAGGACCTCGGGACAGGTGTCCGAAATGGATTTGGCAATGGATTTGAAATGGTTTAACTCATTTCAACACACCCCAGAACCAAGGAAAAGAAGTAAATTCTCTGTTTCTCTAAGATCAGGGCAGCTGACTGGACCCCCAGAGACCACCCAGCACAGATCGGACCACCCAGCAGCTCGGTTCAACTGAGTTCGTTTTGGTAGATGTGACCCCCACTTAACTCACTCGGCTTGGCTCAGACGACTCGGTGCAGCTAAGCCTGACTCAGGCAACACAACTCCATTCAACTCAGTGCAGACCAAGGCAACTCAAGTCAACGTCCCTGGGGAGTTGAAACCAACCGGGCCGGAGCGTGACCTCTGCTGAGGACACCCTGAGCCGCATGAGGGTGGAAAAGCCAAAATCAGAGACCACAGGAAAGTCAGGAGTGGCCCAGGCGCTGCAAAGCACCACCCCAATCAGTAATCCTGAACAGGGTGGTAGGCGGGCACCTGGGCCAGCAAGGCGACAGCTTGGGGGACATGGTGGGTTACAGAGTGTGGGGGTAGTACCCATTCTAGGAGCCTGACAGCCTCTCGGGCAGCCGGAGAGACCAGCAGGAGGTGAGCTGGAGGTCAGAGGGGAGGGCAGCACAAACAAGGCTTGAGGAGGGGAGGCAGCAACCAAAAAAAGGTCCACGTGGCTGGTGGCCCAAGTGAGGGCAACAGGTGGGCACACGGGGAGGCTGAGAGCGAGCAGCTCTGCACCCAGCGCCCCCTGGAAAAGGGCCGCCTCGAGCTCCCATAGTGCGGACAGAAACTCAGGCCATAGCGGCTGCGGTGGTGGCGGGGCCCTGAGTAGACTCGTCCAAGGGTCACTTCTTCCCTGTGCTGGCCCAGCCTGAGGCACTCAGGGGCCTCATTTTGTGGGGGAGAGTTGGCAGGCCCTGCGGGGCTAAGCCCCCCGGCTGAATGTGGCGTCGCCCCTGCCTCACCCAGATCCGTGCTCACGGGTGGTGTCACGTGGGCAGGGGCATGGGACCCAGAGATGGATGGCTTGCATCCAGAAACTGCCTCTGACGCTGGCCCAGGGCAGCCTGGGATGGCCCATGGAGGGTGGAAGAGCCGGAGCTCGGGACCCATGGATGGCTCGAACTCGGCCGGGAGGGGCAGACTTGGCCCCAGGTCTGGGCCTTTCAGCACGGCTCCCCGAGACCACGGGCGACTCTCGAGTCCTTCCATCAGGGAAAAGGTTTCTTGGTGGCGGGCTATGCTGCCGCCAGCCACCCTGGACACGTGGCCCAGTCTCCCCCTTCCCTGGGCTGTGGGAGACCCCTGCCCTGTGACCTGCGTCCTCTTGCCAATGTTGGCGTCCACTTTCCTCCCAGGAGCCCGAAGATCTGCTTGGAGAGGATGGGGTGGAGAGGAGGGAAGAGGGGCGGTTTGGACGGGGGCGTGAGAGCCCCACTCAGATTCCCATTGCTAGACTTCAGCTGGTTCCAGCAAATTCCTTGAGCTCTGGAGGCCTCAGGAAATGGAGGGACCACAAAGGACAGTGCAGACCAGGGGTTTCGTCATAAGGAGGACGTGGCCTCGGCACGATGCGGAGCTCAGGAAAGCTGTCGCAGCTGTGCCGCTCTGCGCTCCGGAGATTAGGAGCGATTGAGAAATCACCGGACAGGCCCTGCCCTTCCTGGGCTGCAGGGAGAGAGGTCCCCGGGCCCCAGTGGGGGGCCCTAAATTGGGTGGGCAGGCTGAAAGTCTGAGGCTGCCTGGGCCTGAGCTGCTGGGAATGAGCCGGGGAGAAACGTACCTTTGTTCCGGCTTTGTCCCCGGAGTGGGGGGTAGGCGTGCAGACAGAAGCGGGGAGAGCCTTCGAGGTTGGGCGTGAGCAGGCGGCTGGGGAGAACCCCGTTTAAATCCCGGGGAGATTATGAGGACGTTTGTTGCGGGCTGTCAGCCCTCATTAAGTTAATGGAACTGGCGAGTTGGCCTGATTCCAGCACGCCAGAGAAAGAAAACAAGAAAAGTGTTTTCAGAGAAAAGAGCTGGGGGTCCCATTTCGCTCACAGCCCTGGGAGTCGATGAGCCATCAGTAATGGCCTCACTGAGATGACTTGTTGGGAACTTGTTGATTAAAGCAGCAAGAGAAAACCTCTAACATCGGTGGAGAGTGACACGGGCTTCTTACTGATTTTCATCTCGGAAAGTGATTTGTGGGCGTTTCCTTCCCGAAGCCCTAAGAATTATGGACCAGCCGGTCCCAGAAGGGGGTCTCTACAGCCACTCGGGTGCCGGGCAGGAAAGGGAAGACTCAGTTAAAACCGGGGCTATTCCATGAAGACTTGGGGAATAGGGGGTCTCCAGATGGGTGAGCTGGATGGAGGTCAGAAGCCAGAAGTTTCTGCCAGGCTCCCGGGGCACCTTAGGAGGAGCTGAGCCGGCCTGCTGCCTCGGTGGGGGAGGTCCCGTGTGCGGCCTCGCCCGCCGTGCCCTGTCTCCGGGGGCCCTGCCTTCCTGCGCTCAGGAATGGGTTGCAGGCAAGTCAGCCCCTGAGATTGTTGTGTGGGACTTAGAAAGACTGCTGCTCTTCCGAGCTGCTTTCTTCCAGGACAGAAAGCTGCTGTGGGTTTTGCCCTGGGGCCCTGATTCCTCACGAGTCTGGAGGCAAACCCCGTGTTAAGTCTCTGCTATCTCCTCACAGCACAGATGTCCTAACCTGCCACGTCACCCCCAAGTCCACACCCCTGGCTCCTGTGACCACGGTCCCTGGAGGGAGGACCCCACCGCCCCCAGAACCACAGCAAGTCTCAGACTCCGTCCCTGGCTCCTCTCAGCACACATCTGGATTTGGAGCCCCTGGACGGGGGCGGGGGTCCGGGAGGCCCTAGATGGGGAGCGGGGGTCCGGGAGGCCCTAGACGGGGGCGGGGGTGTGGGAGGCCCTAGATGGGGGCGGGGGTCTGGCTGCATTGCCCTGCTCCTCTTCTCCCACCCTGTTCTTGTCCCCATCCATCGACAAGCGCCTCCTGTGAACCATGGCTTCTAAACGCACACTCCGCCCATTCCTCATCCCGACAGTACCGGCGAGGGTGCTGAAGGTCAAGGGTGAGGAGCCATGTGCCCCGTACACCCTGGGGGAGGGCGAGCCCTGCCTTCAGAGCCCCAACCCCTCCCAGACTGGCAGACACCAACTGACTTGCGGAGGGACTGTCTTCACCTGTCCCCCAGCAGAGGCCTCACCCCAGGTCCCTCTCATTTTGGACTACAAACTCCTAGGCTTCAGGCTGAGCTTTGGGGCCATTTTGCCCTTATAGAGCCTGTAACCCCTGGAAATCATGGCATCCAGGGATCCTTCCTGGCGGGGTGTTCGGGGGGACAGGCCTTCAGATCAGGGGTGAAGCGGCCAGTCACTGGGGATCCTGATGGTGCCCAGCCAGGCCCTGAGCCTCCTTCCTCCCAGAGCCCCACTCAGGTTAACCAAGGGGCCACGAGGCCATTTTGGACACTGAGAGTGGCCACAGGGACGTGCCGGGCTTGGCCTGGGCCCCTCCTAGTCCTCTGGAGGCCTGAATCCTCCTTCCCCAACTCTGACCAATGTAGAGGGCAAGCGCTGACCCCTCAGTTCATGGTTAAACTCCAGGACAAGGTGGTAACTGCAGAAAGTGGAGGTGAGGGCTCTGGGTGGAGGGGGTGGTGGTGGCTCTGCACACCCAGCCTCGGCAAGGCACGGCTCACCTGGCCAGAACAACTGCAAAGCTCACAGCGCAGGTGAGAGGGGTCCTGCACGTCTCTCTCAGGACGGATGACACCGAGGCTCCAAGAGGAAGAGACGGCCCGGGGTCCCTGGGGGAGTGGGGATGTGGCAGGGCCAGCTGGCCAGGCCGGGTGTGGCCGTGGGGGTCCCTGCAGTGGGCCCTGGGGCCTCACTGGTACTCTGTGGGCTGTGCTGTCTCCACTTGTGAGTAGGGAGGGCATCAGAGACCCCGCTTTCCAGGGTGCCTGGGGGCTCCGCCAGGTCAGCACTGGGCCCGGACCCCCACCAGGCCCTCACTCTCACGCTGGTCCAGCCTGAGATACAACCCAGCTTGAGGGACGTTCACTCAGGGCATCGCCCCAGGCGAGAGCCCACTGGAGGGGGGCCCAAAGCCCGGCAGTCCCACGACAACTCCCAGCACCAACCCCATCCTGGCACGCACACACACAGCGTCTCCCCAGGCATGGTGGTCAGGTACGTCCCCAGGGGTCACGAGGAGGTCAGGGTGTGTGGGTCCCGCCAGGGTGAGTGCCATGGGGTGGAACCTTCTGACTTGGCCAGGGCTCCCGAGCGGTGCTGGGGCTGTCTTCTCCCCCTGCCCAGGGTCCAAGGACGCAAGGAGACCCTGCCCCAACCTCGCCTTACCCGGGGGGCTGGGGGTCTTTCCTGTGGGGTCTGGGACTCTCCCTGGCCAGGCCGATGACAGTGCTGGCCTCTCCCCCAGTGCTGAGGGCTGAGCAGGGGCTGAGCTAGCTGACTCCTGCAGATCAGATACAGTTCTCAGGGCCTGAGAAGGCCCCTGTGGGTGGCTGGGCGGGGTGGAGGGTGGGGGGAGCTGACCCCTGCTCTGTCTCTGAGAAGGCTGCTCCAGCTGGAGAGATGTTTTGAAATTCAAACGTTATCGCTTCCATCGGCTCACGCCTGAAGAAGCCGGCACCCCAGGCCAGGCTGCCTGGCCCGCACCCCTGACCCCCGTGATCCTCACCCCAGCCTGCACATCCTGCCTGCTCCGTTCTCCGCTCCCCCTCCTCCAGGCAATCTCTCCCCATCCTGCCCTCTCCGGCCGCGGGCCTCCTGTGGGCCGTTGGCCAATGACCCACACCTCCCAGAGCCGTGTTCCTTGGTGCCGGGGCACACGGGTGGGGCTGCAGCAGAGTTCTGGACGGCCCTGGCTCTCACAGCCACTTTCTGAGTGCTGGGCCCGCCGTGAGTGCCCAGCGAAAAGGGACTGACCGACGGGTGCTGGGCTGCCCTGGGCCAGGCCCACAGGCACAGCGTGCTGGCCACCCTTGTGGGGGGTGGGGGTGGGCTGCCTCGGGCTGGGCGTGCTGGGCCAAAGGGCAGAGCGCTGGGCAAGGCTCTCTTGGGGCTACCACCCGGCCCTCCACGTTCCCCTCCCCCCAAAGGAAAGGAGAGGTTAATAAACCAATTACTTTGGGCAACGAAGCAAAATAAGTCCCATTAAAGTAATTAACGTCCTTTGCACAGCCCCCATTGGAGAGGACTAATAAATTGGGGCTTTGTCACCATCCGGTAATTTCTTTCTAAGGCGTTTCTTCATCCCCATCCAACAGCACAGTTTAAGGCTCTGTTAATACTTTTAAGACGGGCTCAATGCCAGACTAATTAGATTTGCATTTCCACCATGGGCCAGGCTAGGCTCGCATGTGCCCAATGAAAGAAGCCCAAGGACCCTGCAGGGCCCCGGGGACAGCACCCGCCTTTGAAAGCGGCCATGTGTGGATTCCCATGTCTGGCCGGACACTCCGTCTGCCTGCCCAGCTTCCCCACCCCCTCAACTGGGGGCACGGCTCTGATCCGGGCGGAGGCCAGACTGCGTTCTCCATAGAGCCCCTTCCTGATTCTGCCCACCCTGGGGCTCTCAAAGGTCCATGCCAGAGACAAACCACAGCGGGCCCAAGGAAACAGTACGGGAAGAGGGGAAGAAGAACAAGAGGATGGTGGGGAAACCCAGTGAGTGCTGCCCACCGTGGTAAGGGTGCCCTCATGACAGGATGAGAAGGCACTGCACCTCTGAGGGGCTTTCTACCCAAAACACACGACCCCAGTTCACCCATGAAAGAAAGAGCAGACAAGCCGCAGCCTCCCCATGCCCCCACCGTGTAACGGGCACCATCACCCATGGCCGGCTTCTATCCCAGGACCATTGTGAACTCAGGTGGCACCATGAGCAGGCGAGGCAGGGCAGAGGAAGTGCCTGGAGAGAAGGCGGGAGCCACCAAATCAGCTTGCGTTGCTGAGTCCTGAGGAAGAGCTTGGGGAGCATAAGGTTTGAAGACAAATCCTATCAGGGTCAGGACCTCGATCAAGCCCACCGAGTGCATCCCCGAGGTACGGAGGGCTGGGAGGCAAGAGACGTGAACGTGTTTAGTGGGGCAAGAGATGCCAGCGATGAACCTCCAGCAGGTTGGCCTCTGGACACCAGGACGAGGAGCCTGAATGAGCGGATGCGTCCGTTCCCCTCTGCTGCAGCAGTTTTGAAGCAGCTACAGACAGTGAGTGAGCAGCTGACTGTAGACTCAGGCTGACAGAACCTGCTTCTAGACATTAAAACTCAGATTTCACGTAAGCGTTGTGGATCAGAATGACTAGGCTTGAGTTTTTTCAGCCATTTAAAAATGTAAAGACCATTCTTAGCTTGTGGGCTGTACAAAAGTAGGCAGTGGATCATACTTGGTGAAGATTAACAAGGCAGACAGACCTCTGCAATTCTGCTTTTTAAAAAAGATGTAACACAGAACACCTCTGATGGAGGCATAGAGACCGGCCAACGATACTGGTGTGCGTGTTGCTAAAATGACGGAAGATGGAGTGGAAACTGCAAGGTTAATTTCTAAAAAGCTTATTAAGGACATCCGTGAGTCAATAAACTTAAAAAACAGATGAAATAGATAAATTCCTAGAATTAGATAAAATGCAAAAATTGGTGCTGGAAGAAATAGCAGATGTGAATAAATGCGGAGTCTAAAAGGTAACCAAAGGCCTCCCCCCGAAGATCCACGCCTGGACGTATTTGTAGACGACACCTGTCAAAGTCTGATAAAACACTCAAGGTAGAAATCTTGCCTTCATGAAGATATTCCAGAAAGTGGAACAAGAACAACTTTTCTGAGTTCATTTTAACAGACTAGTGAGTTTGATTGTGAATCCATGAAAGGAAAATGTAAGAAAATAGAATCATAGGCCCATTTCATTTATGAACATAGAGGCAAAAATCCTAAACAACATATTAGATAACCCAACATGACATTGTATTTAAAAAGAAATACAAATTGAGATTTATGCCAGGAATGCAAGGACGGTTCAACACCTGAACTCTATCGATGTGATTCTCATCTCAAGGGAAAAATTACATGATCATCCCTGTTAGTACAGGAAGCATTTGATAAAGTTAAAAAAACCACAGTAAAAAAATAAATCTCTAAAGAGCAGAAATAAAAGAATTTCCTTAACTTGGCAATTTATAAATCAAAACCTAGAATAAACCATCTAATTAATGAAAGAAACTTTTGATGCATGTCCACCAACACCTGGAACAAGACAAGGATGTCCTTGACCCCACAGTTTCAGGTGGTCCTAGAGAGCTCACTTAATGCAAAAAAAGAGAGAAAGAAATAGGTGTGAGGATTGAAAGGGAAAAGATGAAACTGTCATTATTTGTAGCTGATTAGACCATCCACTTAGAAAATCAACATGATCAACAGATTGATTATTAGAACAGGTAAAAATGTCCAGCTCGGTTATCAGATAGAGGATGAACCTGCTCCAATCAACGGCAGGTTTTCTTTACTGCCAGCAACAAAGTCCTCGGAAAAATAAGCCCCCACTTAGCACTAGAGAGGAGGTGTTATTTGCACATACCAGAAGCGACCGCCTTGAGAGGGCCCCTCCAGAAACAGTTTCAGACCCCAGCGCAGGGCCGAGAGGATGTCTTGAGTCAACACAGAGAGATTCCTTGCTCTTCGATGAGATGGTATAATATGACACAGATTTCAGTATTTCCCAAATTTAATTTGTAAAGTCAACGCAACCTCAAACTTTCCACTGAAATTCAGAAGTGCCATAAATATACACCAAAGTTGACATGGAGGAATAAAGGTTCTGAATAGATAACTCAAACTTTAGAAAGGGATGATGTGGGCAGGAGGGCAGGTCCTCTGGGGGCATTGCAAACTATCTGCCTGGGGCTGCCATGTCCCCCAAACAGCAGACACTGGTGTGGGAGCATACCCTCATACACGTGGGAATATAGCCAACCAGTAGAAGACCACTAAAGTAGCTTCACCAACCACTGGGGCAGGCAGGAGAGATGGGGAGGGCAGTGGAAAGATATATTAAAAAGCCGAGACATCACTTTGCCAACAAAGGTGCATATAGTCAAAGCTATGGTTTTTCCAGTAGCCATTTATAGATGTGAGAGTTGGACCATTAAGAAGGCTGAGTGCCAAAGAGCTGGTGCTCTCAAATTGTGGTGCTGGAGAAGACTCCTGGGAGTCCCTTCAACCACAAGGAAATCCAACCGGTCCATCCTCAAGGAAATCAGTCCTGAATATTCACTGGGAGGGCTGATGAAGAAGCTGAAGCTCCAAAGCTTTGGCCACCTGATGAAAAGAGCCAACTCATTGGAAAAGACCTTGATGCTGGGAAAGATTGAGGGCAGGAGGAGGAGGGGATGGCAGAGGATGAGATGGCTGGATGGCATCACTGACTCAATGGACGCGAGTCTGAGTGAACTCCGGGAGTTGGTGATGGACAGGGAGGCCTGGTGTGCTGCGATTCATGGGGTCGCAAAGAGTCGGACATGACTGAGCGACTGGACTGAACTGAGCTGAACAGCACACACCATAAAGCCCCCAGTAGACGTGCTTGGTATGTGGCAGTTTAGGCTTTCAAGGTGGGACACCATGACTGGCTGGGCTGCTCCTCTCCTTCCCGAGGCCTTGCTCTCATCCTCCCTCAGACTGTCCATCAGAATGTTCTCTTTACAGAAACCCCTTCTTCCCTTCCTAGATGCTGTGGAAGTCATCTCTGCTGACTCGTGTGTCTTTAGGTCCCAGGACAGTGCCTGGCACACAGGGGTCTCGGGCACCTATGGTGCACGAGCGAAGCGATGAAGGCAGGAGTTAGATGCACGCATGCACACCTGCGATCACGAGTGAGCTCAGATAAGCCTTGGTCCTGCCCGGCCTCAGGTGAGGGCTCCGAAACAGGTGTGCCCCTACCCCACAGGTGTCAGCTGCTACCTGCGGCTGGGGTGGGTGGGAGACACGTTCCTCTGCTGACCAGAGCATCTCAGGGAACTCGGATGCCCCGGCTGACCAGCCCGTCTGGTGCCAGTCCTGCCCGGAAACAACGTTGTCTCCTCTGCGTCCCACATTCACGCTCATGGTGGGGTGCTGCCTGCTGTTCTGGAGGAAACACCAGAGTGGATGCAGGCCACACCTTTGGGCTGAGCCCTCAGAAGCAACCAGGAAAGGCTGCCTGAAAAATGGAAACAGAGGACGGACGGGTCTTTCCCTCTGATTCTTTCAGCCGAAAACCTGGACCTTCAGCCCCCTCAGTTTCCCATTCCTAGTTTTCCCAACCCCAGGCTTCAAAGAGAAGCCTTTCAGCGAGTGGGGTGAGTGGAGGGCAGGTGGTCACACTCAGCAGCTGCAGGAGCCACAGTGGGTCCCAGGAAGGCAACCCCACAGGGTCCCAGAAATGCTAACCAAACACGGGCCACACCTTTCAAGCCCCCACTGGGCCTGGGCCCCAGGGCTCACGGTCTGGGGGAGTGGGAGTGTGTCAGAGGAGGGAGAAACTGTGACCAGGAGGAGGGGAAGGTGGGTTGGTACCAGCACGGGTGTGGCTGCTGTCTGGAGCCACACAGGGCGGGGGGTCTGGGGCTCAGAGGTCAGGCCTGGTGACGGGGGAGGCCAGGTTGAGTGAAACCAGGTAGGAGCCGGCTCTCCCTCAGGCTGCACCCCTGGCCCCCAGGCTCACAGGGCAGGCCTGCAGTTGACGTCCTGTGAAGACACCTGTGTAATTTCCCCAGAAACATCCCGCCCCACTGGAAGGACCGGCCGCATGTGACATTCCTTACCCGAGGCGGTGTGTGAACAGGCAGCAACCCATCGTTGGGGCAACCGCCTGTGGGTCTGTGCACTTCAGCAGCAGCGGGCTGGTCACCAAGAGGGCTGGCCATGAAGCAGAAGTGGTGAATTTGATCCTGGACACTTAGACATGCGGTTCTTTATCGGACTATAAAGAAGGCTCAGCGCCCAAGAACTGATGCTTTCTAACTGTGGTGCTGGAGAAGACTCTTGAGAGTCCCTTGGAAAGCAAGGAGATCAAACCAGTCCAATCCTAAAGGAAATCAAATCTGAATATTTATTGGAAGGACTGATGTTGAAGCCGAAGCTCCAATACTTTGGCCACCTGATGCGAAGAACCAACTCACTGGAGAGACCCTGATGCTGGGAAAGATTGAAGGCAGGAGAAGTGGGTGACAACAGAGGATGAGATGGTTGGATGGCATCACCATCTCAATGGACAAGAGTTTGAGCAAACTCAGGGAGACAGTGAAGGATAGGAAAGCCTGGTGTGTTGCAATCCATGGGGTCATAAAGAGTCAGACACAACATAGCAACTGAACAGCAATAAACCAGACACACGGTCTTCAGCTAAAAAGCACTGCGGTGCATCCCGTGAGCCACCCCGCCATGCAGGCGTGCACCTCCACGCTCTGAGCATACCTAGACCTCTGGGCTTCTTTCAGGCAGGGAGAGAGCTCAAGGCACTTCTGAGAACAGAATGCAAGTCCCATACCACACTCTTCCTGGGCTCATTAGCTGTTTGACCCCAACACACCTCAACTGAACCTTTCCCAAGTTGCCAGCTAAGTTGTCATGGAAGCCTGAAATCCATTTCTGTGCATGCCCATCCACCTGGTCCATGAACTTCAACAAGACATTCACAACCATGTTCCCCCCTAGCTGAACCAGTGGGGTCCCAGGGGCAGGCACACCGACGGGGAACGGACGGGCCAGAGCAGAGCATCCATACCGCCGGTCGTGGTTCAATTGCTCAGGTTGTGCCCGACTCTGCAGCCCCATGGACTGCAGCACACCAGGCTTCCTTGTCCTTCACCATCTCCCAGAGGTTGCTCAGATGTATGTCCGTTTAGTTGGGGATGCTATCTAACCATCTCATATTTGAGCCGCAGATCATAATAATTTTTAAAAGTAGCTAAAATAATAATAACTGCATCATATATTTTACTCATGCTAATTTATATATTCGTTATAAACAATTATAAAAATGACCCAGTTATTTAAGAGTAATTATCAACAAAATTGGAAAAAACCCTGATTCTGGGAAAGATGGAAGGTGGGAGGAGAAGGGGACGACAGAGGATGAGATGGTTGGATGGCATCACCAACGTGATGGACATGAGTGTGAGTAGGCTCTGGAAGTTGGTGATGGACAGGGAGGTCTGGAGTACTGCAGTTCATGAGGTTACAAGGAATCGGACATGACTGGGTGACTGAACTGATCAACAAAATAATTACAAAATTACTTAAAACAGTAGAATCCATTAGAGTGGAGTCTCTAACAGAACAGAGTGTGTGAGCTACACACACGTGCACAGCAGACGTGGGTGTGTGCGTGCATCCAGGCCACCGGGAAGATGAGCTTTGCGTCTGGGCTGTGGCCTGAGTGTGCCCGCATGCCCCACTGGGCATCAGGGAAGAGCCTTTGGGTGGGCATGGCAGTGCTCCCACTCTGCCACCCCCTTGGGTGCCACGGGCAGAGCCCTGGGGCCTGGCTGTGCAGACTCATAGAGGTGGGCAGAGGGGGCCGGCGGGGCTGCTCTCCTCCAGGGGGGCACTCTCCCTGCTCACACTCTGCCTCTGGGAGCCAAGATCGGGGGGCTAGGGGGAGTCGGGGCTGAGTGACAGCAGGCCTGGGCCCCGAGTGCTGGGCAAAGACCTGGTTTATTTCCAACCCTGAGCTCAGCTGTCAGAGTGTGAGAGGCCCCTTTTGTGTCACCTAGGCCAGGCCCTGGAGGGGAAGAGGCCAGAATAATGCCTCGGAAGGAGGGAGGAAAGACACCCCCTTTGAACCCCAGGCATCCCCCCACTTGAGTAGCACTGGGTCCTGGGGCTAGGAGACCACCCCCCATCCCCCAGACAAAAATCCGTCCCCACAGGGGCAGGGAAGCCAGGGCAGATGCTAGTGGGAACAGGGGCTGTGGCCCGGGTGGCTTTCATTCCCCTTGGTGGGGGTGTCCAAGTCACACCAGTTGCCCCCGAGTGACTGTTAAGAGCATCAGAGCCTGGGTCTCCCCACCGTGGAAGGGGGCCTGTCTCCCGCCAGCACGCATCAAAGGCTGGCCTGGTCTGTGGCCTCAATAAAGAACTTGCTGAAAATCTGAGAAGCCAGCTTGGGTGTGGGCAGAGGACACATTCCCAGAACCGAGAAGCAGCCACCCCCAAGCCCCCGCTGCCACCCGCGATGGTGGACCTCCCATGGCTGCAGCCCTGTCTCCCCAGTCACCTCCACGCCGAACCCGGAGGCCTGGAGGTGCTGGGCTTCCCGTGCCCACTCCCTCGGGCCCCCTGGCCGTCGCCTGGCTTGGCTGGGCCCATGTTTCCTCCGCAGCCACAGCCGGGCAGGAGGCCCCCACCGGCCTCTTGGCACTGCAGCCGGCCCCTCAGGTCGCAGAGCACGCAGGGGCGGGGAGGCTGCCCTCCCTCCCGGGGCCCTTGTTTGCAAAGCTCCTGGGGACCAGGCAGGACAGAGCCTGGACAAACACGGAGAGTCCGCAACCCCAGAAGAGCCAAATCAATACACACTCCCCCACATGGCATCTCGGCCTCTGATTGATTCAGCTGCGAAGTGCAAACTGCCCCTGAGAAAGGGCAGCAGGGGGCCGGGGCCCCCTGGACCCGCATTCAAACAAATCCTTCTAGTGAGGCGGCGCAGCTGGGCAGACAGACGACTGGCCAGAGAGAGGGCCGCGCTGAAGCTCGGGGTGTGGCCAGGTGGCCGTGGGCCCCAGGACGGGCTGTAGGTGGACACACTGGACTCCGTTCCACAGGGGAACCGTCAGAGCCCAGGGCCAGCAGCCCCCTCCCATGGGCAGCAGACAGCTCCGCCCTGGACTCTTCCTTCTGCTTGTGGGGGCTGCTTCCTGCCAGCACGGCCTGGGGTCCAAGCCACCCACCGCTGGGTGTGGGAGAGAGCTAGGCCATTCTGTGCAGAGTCTCTGCCGGCCTCGAGAGCAGGCCAGGGGGGAAAATCCTGCTTTACTTTTCAGGACTTATTTCTCTCTCTTTTTTTTCTTCACCTTTTAATGTAGAAGAATCTGATGACGTCACAGTGCCCGGCAGAGTACACTGCAGCAGTTGGCTCAGACAGACTCCAGAGCCAGGGGTCCTGGGGGTCACGATATGGCCAGGAGTGGTGGCTCTGGGCTGGGGTAGGATGGGCACTCCTGGGGGATTCGGGGGGCTCCTGTGGGCAGCAACTGCCCTGCCTGCACCTTGGGAGCCAGAGAGGGGCTCAGCTGGGAGAAGGGAAGGGATGGGCCCTTTTGAGAAAGTTGAGGGTCCTGGAAGAGGCCCCTGGTCCCAGTTACCCATGTGCCCACAGCTGATGGCCCCTTGAGAAGGCCGGCAGGTGCTATGGCCTGGTGGCTGCACTCACAGCACTAGGCAAGCGGCGGCAGAATGTTCTCGAAGGTTTCATCAGTTACAGGGGGTTACAGGGAGGAGCACAGAGACCCCCAAGGGAGGTCAAGCCTGGGGCTGGAGGTGGGCAAGCTGGGAAGTCTGGGGGAAGGTGCACCGCCATCCCCCTGAGTTCACAGGGACCCATCCCGCCTCTGAGACCCACCCTCCCATGCCCTGTTCTGTAGGCCCCCGAGGGACCTTCATTCCTGTCTAAGACTCTGCAGCCAGAGCTGGCCAGTGACAGGTGCAGGGAGATGCAGGGACCACACCCCACCCAGGGCACATGGAGAGAATCTAGGCTCCCAAAGATGAGCACGTCCTGCCCCTGGAATCCAGGCCCGCGTCTGGTGACTCAGCAGTGGGGAACGGAGTTTGCAGATGGAATGAGCGATGCTAAGCAGGTGACCTTGAGGTGGGACACCCTGGGGTTATGCCAGTGGACCCGGTGAGATCGCAAGGGGAGGAGGCCGGAGAGGCAGAGGCAGCGAATGAGATGCGACCCTGGGCGGAGGCGCCAAGAGACGGGGCGCACCAGGAGGACGCTGCCTACCGGGAGAGCGGATGCCTCCAGAAACCGCGAGAGGCCAGGAATGGATTCTCCCAGAGCGCCCAGAGAGGGGCCCTGCCGGCCCATGACTTCCTTGTCCATCGAGGCTGTTCGCACCTCCAGGACAGGAAGGAGACCAATGGGTGTTGCTTCAAGCCACCAGTAAGGTCACTTGTCACAGCAGACAGAAGCCCACCACCTTGTGCGGGGCCCAGCCCCGGGGGCCGTCCAGCCAGGCTCAGGGCCAGCGGCCGGGCGGGGTGTCCTTCACAGGCAGCGGGTGCCACCCCCTGGACGGGGCCACAGCGGCCCCTCACTGCGTCTGTCCCTAGTGCTGTCCTGGACCACTGTTCATCTAATGATTCTCCTTTAAATAGATTCCGGCTCCTTCTCTAAGTGTATTTGAAACCAGAATAAGTGACTCCAGATAGATGGAAGTTGTCGAAACACCCATAATAAAGAGGCAGCTTCACTGAGTTCATCGACGCTTCCCCGCCCCCGTCCGGATTGGTAGGCAGCAGCACTGGCTCCTGTGACCCCAGCTTGCCCCGGCCACCCCCGGGGGCACCCCCAGAGACGGGCCCATCTCACTGAAGAGAGAAGCGAGCCCTGGGGCTTCTTATGGTCTGAAGGCCGACCAGAGCCCCACCAGCCCCACTGGACATGGCTCTTGGACTCCCTCCCAGCTCCTCAGGGGCGTGGCAGAGGTGGACACAGGGTGGCGGGCCCTGGGTGCCCAGGTGGCTTTGCATGGTGCCCTCAGGCTCAGTGGCCAGATCCCACGTCCAGGAGGCCTCTGGTCCTGGTGCACAGAGCTGACCTCTGTCAGGACCCTCCTCCAAGTCACGTTCCCAGGACGGCTCCCCACAGCCCTGTCCCCTGACCCCGGTCCCCTTGGACAAGGTGAACTGGGCCAATATTAACCAACTGGGGGCCAGCACTGATGGAGCCTGTGGTTCTAGAGCACACGCTCCCTGCAGGTTTCTGGGGCTTGCTGCTTTCTAGGGGCTCCGGGGGCCGGGCTGGTGGGCGACCCAGGGGACCAAGATCCTGCCACGAAATGCAGAACTCCTTTCTCTGGTCTGAGATGACAGCCTCAGGCTTTCTAGAATCAAGGGATGGTATTGAATTACAGACCAGCTGTCTTTCAAAATGTGGTTTTCCCACACAAATAAAAAGTTCACCATTTTATGTCATCCCATCTCTTTGGAGGAGAAGGGGACAACAGAAGCTGAGATGGTTCGGTGGCATCACTGACTCAATGGACATGAGTCTGAGCAGACTCCAGGAGACAGTGAAAGATAGGGAAGCCTGGAGGTCCACGGGGTTGCAAAGAGTCAGGTGTGACTGAGCAGCTGAACGACAGTCTCTTTTGGGGGTGTACAGAGGATAATGGATATTTGATGGGGCCTTGAAATCCAAACAACTAAGGGTAGAAACTGCCCCATTTGGGATCCAGAATACCTCCTAGGTTTAAATCCTTCTCTCACCATGCAGCCTTGGGTGACCGTGGCCTTGCCACCCACCTTCCAGAGCCTTGGCTGGCTCACCCGTGGGTGGGCTTGCAGCGCCTCACACATGAGCACTGGGTCAGCCTGTCCACCCTGGAGGGGTGGGCCTGTCCCTACGCACTGGGCCTGTGCAGGGCACCTGGCCGTCGTGCCTCCTCAGGTCACTCCAGGAACCCCACTGGGGTCGGCCGCAGGAGGTAGGGGTGCAGAGAAGTCCCTGCTGAAGGCTGCGTGTGGGCAGTGGGGCTCAGACTGTCCTCTGTTGCCCCGCCTCTGCTCCTACCAGGGGACCCCACCTGTCCCGGCTGTTGAGCAGCAGCCACTGCCCCCCTTGCCTTCCCTCGTCCCCAGGGCCCCGCAGCGTGCCTGCAACAACAGGGACAGCCCGGCCCCCTCAGCGGCCCGCTCTGAATTTCTGCGAAAGGAAGGCTGCGTGCAGAGGCCGGGCCAGGGGAGGACAACGTCCCCCCGCAGCAGCCCTGCGGTTGGTGCTCAGCACGTGGTCTGCCAAGAGGCCCACCTGGCCTGGTCAGGGGCCCCAGGGAAAACCAGGCAGCCCCCACACCTGGAGGCCACACAGACCTTTGTAGTCCACCCCCAGGCCCTCCCTGGGACCCAGGGTCCCTGCTGGGGTGGGCAGAGGGCACTGGGCTTCCGGTGCATCTCACAGCTCGGACTGGGGATCTCTGCCCCCAGAGGTGGGCGCGGTGAGCAAAGGCCCTGGGGACACCTGGGCACACACGCCCTGCTGCCTTTGTTTTTTCTCTCTGGTCCTCAGCCTGGAAGGGGGATCTTTCTGCCTCTTGGTCACACTTGGGACAAACATCACCTCCTCAGGGAGCCCTCCCTGATCAACCTGGCCTCATGACAACACAGCTGCTCACCCCCTGGGCCATGGAGCCTGCTGGCAGGGCCCCGCCCCAGACCCCAGCCTCTGCCAGCCAGGGGCTCCCTCCTGCCACCCCCACCCCCTCATTGCGTCTCTTTTCCCTCCCCGCTGCTGGACAATCTCTTTGCTCACCTCCATTTCCACTCCCATTTCCCAGACTACAAGCCCAGATCAGTGAGGACACCACCACCCTGCCGTTGGAGCGGACACAGTCTTCCCCTGACCCCTGAGAAGGGCACAGCATCCATTCTGTGCCCAGAAGCTCCCTTCCATGGGCGGCGGGGTTGCCAAGCCTTTGCCCGCTACCCGTGTAGTCCCCTGACGGCTCCCGAGGGTCACGATGGGGACATCGAGGCCCTCTCTTGAGCTCGGAGACGGGGCTCTGAGGGGCCTCACCCCCAACACCCCCGGATTCCCTGAGGCCCGCTCGCCCCTCTCTGGTGGACGCAGAGCCACAGGGCTTCCCACCCACTGCGGACCCACCAGCTGTGCTTTACGGCTGGCGGGGGCCCGCTTCCCGGCATTTCACACAAAGGCTCTTCGCCATGAATGGATTCACGTTGGGATCATAAATATAATTAGGAGAGTTTTATTTTCAAGTAGCACTTCTGAAATCTATAAAATTAAGCTAATATACTGATTTTTTAAAACATGAGACTTTTACAGCCCTGTGAGTCAGGGTTTGCCAGCCCACGAGGCCAGCAATTAACTCCTTGCAGGCCTCAGGCATCCAGGGGCCCCTGCTGCCCCCACAGAGAGGTCGACAGGCCTAGGAGAGCTCTGACTGCCGGGCCCCCTCCCCAGCTCCGGGTGCAGAGACCGGCAGAGGTGACCCTCTCCTCCCTTCATGCCTCGCCGCACTCCCAGCCCTCCCTCCGGCCCCTCCCGGGTGACCCAAGAGGCCTCATCCATCCTGTGCGGCCCCACGTCCCCTTCCGCACTCAGCCCCCCGGGAGTCCTGCTTAATTCCAAAGCCCCAGCCTAGATGCTTCCTGCCGGAACCTTTCTGAACTCACTAATGGGATGTGGGACCCCTAGCTCCTCCCCCTGCCCCGGGTGCTGGGGGCCCCAGGATGTGGAGATCTGGCCCAGGGCCCTCAAGACCCAACTGGGAAGAGCAGGCAGGACAGCGCTTCCTCCCGACCCTCGGCCAGCACCTCCAAGGTGACCTAAGGGTGACCTGCTCAGGCCTGGCTCCCCACCTGCACTGCAGGTCACCCAAATCCTGCCCCCAGCCCCACCTGGCCCAGGGCTGGCCCACGGCACCCGAGGCTGGCCCCAGGAGCCCACCAGGCGGCCACATGCGTGTCAGCTGCGAGATCAGCAAGGGGCTGCCCTTTGCTCCAGCCACACCTACGTCTATGTGGCCCCTGCCTCACTGGGCTTGTCCTGGGAGGAGTCTGCAAAGGCCACCTGGCAGGGGCTGGGATGGGATATGCGGCTTGTGCAGCTGAGGGCCGGGGTGGGTCTGAGCGAGCTCGCCGCGGTGAAAACGGTGGCTTCCTCCCTGGATGACTGGTGCCCAGTGCCCAGTCTGCCCCTGCTCTCTGAGTTTGGCAACGGACCTTTGACCCCCGCCCCGCCCCCTGCAAACTTTCCAGGCTCCTCAAACTCACAGGGCCTGGATCAGGGCTCTCCAGGCCCCAGGTGCCCAGGGATGCTGAAATTCAAGGGTCCCCCTGCTTGCCTCTGCCCCTCTTCCAGACAAGGAAGAAACACAGGCTCATCCCATGAAACCTATCCTGCCTCAGATGGGACTGCATTTGGAGACGTGACCTTTAAAGACAAGCTTAAGGTAAAATGAGGTCATGAGGATGGGGCCCTAACCCCACAGGACTGGGGTCCTTAGAAGAAGAAGGGGTCAGGACACAGACACGTTCAGAGGGACGGCGCAGTGAGGACCCGGGGAGGAGACAGCCGCCTGCACGCCCAGGAGAGGCCTCAGGAGGACCAGCCCCGCTCACACCTGGGTCTGGGATCCCAGCCTCCAGACTGGAGACAGTGAGCCCTGTGGTCTGAGCCACCCCAGCTGTGGGCCTTTGCTACAGCCGCTCTAGTCGACTCGCGGTTCAGCTCTCGGGGTGCCGGACGTGCATGCTTGTGCCTGATGGGAGGAGGGGGCGGGGATGAGCCGGGTCTTGGCAGGATTTGGGGCGATGGGCATGAAGGGGTGGCCTTTGGGAGGAGGAGGCGTAGTACTGAGTGCCTCTTGGAGGCACAGAGGCCTGGTATTGATTGTCCGTGGCCCTGAGGCTGAGGCCCAGGGTGGGTGAGGACTGGAGGAGGCGGGGCGGCCCCTCTCCTCCCGCCGTGGATGCCTATCTCCACACTTGGCTCCCGTGTCCTGCTCTCCACGGGCCAGGCCCTCCCTCAGCGGCTTTTCTGGAGGCGGCCACCCTACAGAGGTCAATTCTGCGCCCTTCCTCCTGTTTGCCCAGCGGGACCTCGGTGTCCTCAGCAGCGGAGCTGTCAGATTTCATGCCTTTACTGGGGAGTTTGGTGCGAGCCAGGGTCCCCCCACCCCTGGCCCAGGGCCACCCTAGAGGCTGCCACGGCACTCCACTTGCGAGGGGCCCCAGTTGAGCAGTAGGGAAGGCGCAGCTTTATCCACCGCCCCTCCCAAAACTGGGTTCACAAGTCCCCACACATGGGGCCCGGTGGGTGGGTCCCACTGGAGGGGAAACTGAGGCCAGAAGAGGCGGGTGGCTCCATGGCGCTACCGCCAGCGGCTGAGAAGGGGAGCCTGGAGCCGTGTCCACACAGAAACGCCTGGAACTGCCAGCTCCCTACACATGACCGAGCACACCGGGGACCTGGCTGGACCCCCAGGAAGCCCCCCATCCTGAGGCCAGGGCTCTTTTCCTGGGCTTCTCACACAGGCACGTCACTGCTGTCCGTCCTGAGCAAGCCGCCCCAGGTGGGCCTCCATGCCCCCTCACTCATTACACCCACTGCCAGGTCAGCCTCCAGCCCCTCCCTTCCCTCCCCACCCTCCCCCAGCCCCTTCTCCCACCTCAGCCAAGCATCCTTGGATGCCAGGCCCGCCCTCCTCTGCGTCCACAGTGGCCGGCAGGGCTCAGAAAGCTCACTCATCTGACCGCTCGCCCCCGCCCTTCATGCTGCCCCCCGCCTGGAGCACAGTCCACACAGCCAGCGGGGCGGCCCCCTTGGAGGCCCTGTCCCACAGTGTGGCCCGGCCGATGCGCCCGCCCTCTCCTGCCGCCCGCCCGGGCAGTTCTCCGTTTACAGGATCGTTTTTTCGCTGGTTCTCCTAATGTTGACCAAGCAGCCCCTCATCCACACATTTGCGGCATCCCCAGGCCAGAGGGATGGCCTCGCCTGCCAGGGGCCCACTCTCCCTGCTCTCAGGAAGAGAAGGCACCCCGACACTTGTAAGCGAAGACCAGAAGCTCTATAAAGTAGGGCCACGGCTGGGGGAACACGAGGGGGTCCCGATTCAGAGCCTGGACTGGTCCACGGAGGGGTCCCAGAGGCAGTGGCCCTTCAAGCCTGAGGGCTGAACAAAATCTGGCCGGGAGGACCTCAGCTAAGGGAGGAGGCTGGGGTGCTTGCCGCTACCCTAGGTGGTCAGGGAGACACCCAACGCTGGATGATGCTACCCATCTCACTGAAGAGGAAACTAAGGCCTGGGAGGGGAGTGTGGGCTCTGGTGCAGCCCCTCCCCCACCTGCCTGGGGCTGGGGGCTGGCCCGCTGCCTGTGGGTGGTCACGGCTCCCGCGGAGCGCCAGCAGCTCGCTGGGGTGTGTGTGTGCTGCGCTGGATCCCCCCTGCCTCGGGCACGGCAGAGCTGAGCCTGGGGGGCAGGGGGGCTGGGGGGAGACTGGCAAGGGCAGGGGTCCCCTCCTGGGGCCCTGGTGGGTGGGAGAGAGGCCCCCAGGCTCCGACTGTGAGGCGAGGCCCTCGGTGACGGCCACAATAAATATGTTTGTTCAAGGGAAGCCAGGCTGGGAGCTGGGCGCGCTGGCCTGGGGAGGGAGAAAAGGCCGCTTGTGCCTTGCACACTGGGGTGATTGTTCGTGCTCACGCAACTGCTGCCCCGTGGCCGGAAAGGTCAGACGCCCCTCGGGCCCCGTCGGAAGCAACTGGTGCCTCGGGCCCCTTGTGCTCGCTCCCAGCTGTAGCGGGCAGAGCCCGCAGGCCCTCCAGGCCTTGGCACGAGGCAGGAAGGTGCTGGGCTGGGTCTGAATGGCGGTCCTGGCAAAGCAAGGGGAGGAGAAGCTCGGAGCCTCCCGCCCAGCCAGCAGGGCGGACGTCAGAAGAGCGGGCACTTGGCCCCAGTGCCAGGGAGGGAGGGAGCCAGAGTTGGGGGCAGTGCCACTGGGCATCAGGGGCTTCATGGGGGCTGACCACAGAGTTTGGATGCCTGGGATGAGAGCAGGGCAGAGACTGGGCTGTGCGGACCGTGACCCAGCCGGCTCCCCCGGCCCTGGGAGTTCGCTCATGGCTGCAGCCTGGCCTCTGGAGCAGCGCCTGGCACGCTGCAGGCACCAGGCAGACCTCGGTGCAGAGGATGCATCGGGCAGGGGCCTGGCCTGGGCACCCTCGGCCCTTCTGAGCTCAGAATGCTCAGAGGCCGAGCCACTGCCTGTGCCAGCCTCAGGGTGATGCCCTATCACCCCAGCCCGGCCCCCGCTTGGGCCACTGCTGCTGCCCTTCTCTTCCCTGCAGAGGAAGCTCTAGAGACAAGACTGTGCTGGGGACGGTGTCTTGGGCACTGGTTGGGGGAGACAAGGAGGGGGCCTGCTCACCGCCACACGCCAGGCACCCCCCATGTCGACACACCCAGGCACACAGCTGGGGCTACCAGGGCGGCGGAGCTCGGAGCTGGAGGCTGACCTCCCGGCTCTGGGGCCCAAGGGTCGGTGGGCTCGCTGCCCTAAGAACAATATCCACGAGAGGCTGTGGCCCAGTGACCTACTTTGGTTGAATGCATCCCCCTGACATCTGCCCACAAACCACCTTTCAATCAGAAGACCTGAGGCCGAGACACGGACAAAGGTGGCTCAAGGGAAGAGCTTCCAGCAGCTCCCGAAGCCTTGGTGCCGCCGGAGGCCTCCAGGACAGCGGAGCATCAGGGCAGCTGGACAGGACAGGGCCAGGCTCCCCGGCCGCCTTGGGTGGCCCTTGGTCCCTCCGCCACGGGGATTCTAGGACCCCGACCCCTAGGGCTGCAGGGATCCCAGGGAAGACAGGCTGTGTGTAGCCACAGAAGGCTCTGACCTGAGAACTCAGGATGATACTGGAGGGGCTGGCCTGGAGCTCAGAAGGGGAACAGGGCATGGCAGGCCTGCTGGGTGAGCCCACGAGGCCACACCCGGTCCACCAGGTGAGCCTCACGGGCGCCATTGCCCAGTGCTCAGCGCTGGGTGGGTGGCCTGCGTGTGGCCTTGGCTCCCTTTCCTGGGTCTCTCCCACTGACACACAGCTGGAATATGCCAAACTCACTGGGGCCTGCATTCCCCAGGAGCCTGGCATTCCGACCGTGGGACGAGGGCATTCCACGCGACAGTCGGGAGTGTGGGTAGGGCATCCCATGGAGCCCACTCAGGCCTCAAGGACTGCAGCTGCCCTCAAGTTGGGGAGCCTGAGCTGCCCCTGGGGGGGGCATGGAGGCGGCTCCCCTGCTGGGAAGGTCAAAGACACTCAGCCAGCCCCCTCCTCCCTGGGGGGCCCAGGACCTGCAGGGTCTACGTTCAGCTGGCAGCCAGAAGTAGGTGTTTGCTTGCAACACGTGGCGATAGGGCCTCTCTCCTTTGCCTTTAATGGAGTGGAGCTCCCAGAGCCGCAAAGCACCCGGGTCAGGGCTCTGGCTCCTGGGGCCTGCCTGGTCCAGCTCCTGTCCTCACTGTGGTCTCCGAGGCCTGGCCACAGCCCACTCTCCCCTTCTCTCTCCCTGCTGAAGCCTCCGTGGCTGCAGCCGCCTCCCATCTGCCTCCGTGGGACAGGCAGGACGGAAGCCCCTGGGGCTGCACGAGCCTGATGCTGGCTCCTGTTGCCCAGAGACAAAGCTGACCTGCCTCCTGGGGCCTGCGTGGTCTGCCCCCCGCCACGACTCCCCCCCGCCAGGCCCTGCAGTGCACCCCGTGCTCCAGGGAAGGGAGAGAGGGGGGCACGGAAGGAGGTCAGAGAGGCGTAACAGCAGAAGCAGAGGTCTGAGCACTGTCAGGAAGGGGCCGCAAGCCAAGGAATTCAGGCAGCTTCTAGGAGCTGGAAGAAGCAAGGGAGAGTCTCCCTGGAGCCTCCCACCAGAAAGAGTCCTGCCAGCACCTTGCTTTCAGCCCAGTCTCGGGCTTCTGACCTCTAGAGCTATGAGATAAGAAGTGTGCGCTGCGGAAAGTCACCAAGTTTGCGGGAATTTGTTAGAGCCACCAGGGAAGACTAGAACAGCTCCTTTTCAAGCAGGCCCGGAATCCACCACCTCCCTCTCGCCCGGTGGGCCCGTCTGCCATGCCCTCCGGCTCCTCTGCGCCGGTGCAGTAGCCCCTGCCCTGGTCTCCCAGCTGCTCCCCGGCACCTCCATAGTCCATCCTCAGCTCTGCAGCTGGGGCCCCTGCTCGCTCCCACCTGCACTGGGCTGGGCCCCATGCACAGTAAATGCCAGGGCCCTCACAAGGCAGCCAGGGGCCCAGCCCCACCTGCCTCCTTCGACGACTCTACCCTGGTGCTGCTGCCCTGTAACCCGCCTTCCCCGGCTGTAGTCTTGTTGCCCTCTCCGTGAGATGCACCCCGACTCAACTTGGGACGTGCCCTTGCCACGGGCGGGCACCACCTTCCTTCCATTTCCCTCCCAGGCACTTATTGAGAAGCAACAAAGAGCTAAATTATTCCCACCTGTACTTTGTGACTGTCCACCGGGCCCCTCCGGGTTATCGACTCCTCCAGTATTGGTCAATTTGTACCAAATTTGTATCCATTCATGTTCACTTGTGTTGATTTTGTGTCCACATTGTACCGATCTGGATCGGATTTTCTACCTGCAGCCCCGCACCTGGAGCGGCTGCTCACATTTGTCAAACAAGCACGCGCACGTGTCTCTCCACAAAGCGCTGTGTATCGATCTAGCTTAATTGCTGGCAGCCCTGCCATGGAGACGTCATGATCCCACTTTACAGGTGTGGCTACTGAGGCTGGGGGACTTTGTCCCTCTGCTGGATGCTCCAGGGAGGAGGAGCACAAGATGCTGACTCCAGGCTGGGACACTCGCTCTGCCCCCCGAGGAGAGCCGGGCTTAGGGGTCCCTGGTGCCTGTCCGGGGTGGGCAGGCTGCAGACTCAGTGGCGGATAAACGGGCTATTGTCCTGGCGAGCGCAGTTGACTGCCCGGCGCGCACAACGGCCCCTGTGTCTGCAGTCTCGCAGAACCAATCAACACCTTATCGCCAGCATTTATCACCCGCTATCGGCCCCAAATCGGGCAAACACTTCTGAGGAGTTCAAACCCCTGACTTCACAGAAGTCTCTGTGTAATAATAGATTAGGTTTCTGGCGGTTCAACAGCATCCCAGCCCTCTGGGGCAGGTGTGAGGGGGTGGGGAGGTGCAGGGCGTGGGGGGCTGCCAAGGCTTTGAGCTGGCCGGCCACCTGCCCTGTGGGACCCTCCTGGGACACCTGTCCCCCAGTCTGAGCCCTCAGGGACCTGACCGGCCATCTTGCTCTCCCCTGGGGCCAGCCTCTGTGAGAAGGCAGTGGGCTCCACCTGGACCTGGGCCCCCCCCTTGCCTCATCCTCCCTGAGGCCCAGCTCTGACCTGGGCTCCATCCAGGTGGTTCGAGCATCTCCAGGAGAAAGTGGCCTGGACCTGATGGACAGGAACAGGAAACCCCCCTGACCTCAGGGTGCTGGGTCTGGGGCACAGGAGACTACAGACCCTGGGGGGCGTGGGAAGGGCTGCGAGGAGCCAGAATCAGAGTCAAAGCAGAATCGAGGGGCAGAGGCGACAGGAGAGGAGGGACCTCGCTTGGGGGCGGCGGGTGGCCCTTGTAAGTCATGGAAGGGGGCACTTGGCGAAGGCAGGGTCTCAGGAGACAAGGGGTGCCCGTTGCCTCCCCTTTGACCCCCTGCAGCTCCACAGAGGAAGGAATGAATGCCTGCCTGTGTCTGCACCCCATCACAGAGCAAGCAAGGCATGGTCCCGGCTCAGCCACGCGTGTCCCCCACCCATGGGTCCTTGAATCCAGGATGCTGTCCGTTTGCCCTTCCCACTGGCTCACTGTGTCCTGGAGCCTGATCTCTGCATGGGCGTCCCAGGCTTCCTCCCGGGGCCTTCCAATTTGGGCCTCGGTCTCCCTACTGGCTGCGACCCGCTCTGTACTGCCCCTGCCCCCAATCTTGGGCTCCCTGCTCTTGTTAAGGTAAACTGTTCACTTGACCTTTGTTCTCCAGGGCTCTGCCTCCTCCCCCTTCCCCCAGCCTCCGAGTCAGGGTCGGCTCCACTGCAGGACATTAGCCCCAGATTCCTGCCGGAGGCCCCACACTCCCCAACACCCCGCCCACACCAGCACAATCCCAAAGTGTGTCTGCTTTCTATGGATCCTGCCCCACACACATAGCTACCCTCGACTATCTCCACATTACAGATAAGGAAACGGAACCTCCGAGCGGCTGTAAGCTGCCCCTGGGTCTTGGCCAGCTGGGGTTTGAGTCCAGGGTGCCTGCCCAGAGCCCCTCACAGCCCCCAGGCCACCTCCCCACCCCCTAAAATCTGCGAATGTTGAGATTTGGGAGCCTTGGCTGCTCCGGCGCCCCCCTGTTCTGGGGGTGGGGTGTCCTTCTGGCGTCTGGCGTGTGATACTGCCTGGCTCCAACTTGGGCGGAAGGGTTCCAGGACTTCAGAACGTGAAACAAACCCAGCAGAGCAAAAGGCAGGCCCAGGCTCCCCCGGTGGGAGGCTTTCTCTACAGACAACGAAGGGCTTGTTAGGACCCACTCGGGGAACGGGGCTGGGACCGCAGAGCCTGAGCCTCCAACCAAGTGGCTCTAATGTCCTCCGCCCCTGCTGACCTCTGTGCCCAGGGCCAGCCCCCCACCTGGGGGGCGGGCAGATCCAGGGGAGCCCCAGGCCGAAGTGAATGTGATCTGTCTTTCCTTAAGGAGCTTGAAAGTCTGCTGAGCGGCTGCCCCTGATAGGGAGACTGCCCACCATATGGAGGGGGGCAATTCCAGGGGAAGGTGGACAGGCCAGTCCCCTGACACCCCCACACCCCCTGCTGAAGTCAGCTCCTCCTCGGGCCAGCGCAGAAACAACGTGATTTGGGAAAGAAATATCGGATAATGTTCCTCCCTGCTGGGACTGGGCCCCAGCCATCTCTCTGGCTTCAGGCCACCGGCTCGTCACCGACGTCCCGCCCAGAGCCCCTCTGGGCTCCTGGCCACCGCCCTGCCACGTGGGCCGTGGTGGTAGGGGGGCAAGGAGTGCTCAACCTGGAGCTGGTCACTTACCCACCCTCGGGCTTGGTTTCCCCAGCTCCGAGGGGGCAATAGCCACTTCCTTCGGGGTGTCCAGGCCGCTTGAGAGCCCACTGCTGCCTGTGGGAGGCCCCTCCGCCTCCCTCAGATACACAGCTGTCTCCTTTCTCAGAGCACGGACATTTCCCCATCCATCTGTGGGCCCTGGGGTCCTCAGGTCAGGAGCCTGGTGGTGTTGGGGAAACGAGTCTCCACATGCACCCCCACCTGCGTGGGCCACGTATGCACACACACACACATACCACGTGAGCAAGCAGAGCTCAGCCTGAGCCACCGTGGGACCCACCCTCGGCCTCCTGCCCCGGCCAGCTGGAAGCAATCTCCTGCAGCGGGCAGGTGGTCCTCCTTAGCTACTCCCGAGAGGCCGTCCCCAGCCCTGCACCCACACAGCGATGGCTCTGCAAGCGTGGCCGCCTCGGGGCCCCTTCCCTGCTGGAATGAACCAAGCGCTCTGGAATTCGTGGAGAAATCAGGGGTCTCTTGCCTGCTGTTTTTCTTGGCGAGGCCTTATCACAAATTAGTGGGGAAGCCCGAAGGTTAGGGTTTCAGTGAGTTCAGCAGAATCTGAGAAGCAGGGAGTTGGCCTCCCACCTCTCCTTGACCCGCAGGGCCCCGGGATGATTAACCGGGCAGGTGACCGGCACTCGGGGCCGGGGAGGCAGCGTTTGCGCAAGCTGCCCCGTTTCAGAGAGGCCAGCAACCCACGCCTCCCCCAGACTCCCCTTCGCTGGATGTGGGAACCCAGCCATGGAGTCTGGAGCCGGGGTGGCGGGGACACCCGGCCTGGTCGGGGGTGGGGGGCCGGCGCCTGGGAAAGGGAGATGGCAAACTGGCCTCCAGGTCCTGGGGGGACGTGGGGACCCTCTCGCTAGAGTGCTTCCTCAATCACAGCTAAACACAGCCCTCTACTTCAGAGATTCAGAGAGACGACCAGCACGGCACCTCCACCGTGAAAGCTGTTCTTTTGAGGCAAAAGGTGGTAGAATGGCCTCTCCCGTCTGAGAGCTGGGCGGCCTGCATGCTGGAAGTCAACCACCAGAGAGCTGGAGCCACTTGCAGCCTGCTCGGAGCATGTCCCCCAGCGCTGGCCCTGCAGCCGAGCCCCCACCGCTGATGTCTCGTGAAGCCATGGCTGTGGGTCTGGGCGGGGACAGAGGGACCGGAGCTCCCAGCTCTCACCACTGTCCCCGCTGTGGATGGTCCTGGCTGGCTGCACAGTGATCCGGTCCCCGTCTCACATACGTCCCTCCCTGTGGGGCCGATACTCCTGAGGGCTGAAATGGGGCAGGGACAGGTCGAACCCTGGGTTCAAAACCTGCATTTAGTAGATGAGTCCATGACTTTCAGCCAATCACAAATGACTATCGGGCTCCCTGACTGTCTCTAAACAGACCCGGTAACCTGGAGACATCATGGACTCCAGCGTGACTGCTCTGATGGACTGTCCATTTCTGAGCCTGGCCATGCCAGGGGCCATCCTGAAGACCTGGTTCAGGCCACTGGGCCAGTCGCTGACTTCCTGTGACGAGACTGTGTCCCCATTTCAGAGCTGGGAACTCTGAGGCCTGGGCCTCTGAGGACCTTGCTCAAGGTCGCACAGCTGGCCAGCGGTAGGGCAGGATGAAGCCAGCTCTGAGACTGAAAGCTTGATCCTAGAGACGCTCCTGTGTGCGGAGGGCTGGTGACTCTCACACCCATTCTGACCACCAACTCTGCCCCAGCCCCTCTCTCCTTGGGCAAGTCCCCACGGCCCCATCTCTGTGAGCCCAGAGAATCACAGCATTGCCTCCTGTGGGGCCGTGAGCAGAGGGGAGGAATGTGAGCAGGGGGATCCCAGGGTCATTCCATCCTTCTCCTTCAGAGACTGCAAATGGGGTGCAGCGCTGAGGGCTGCTGGGGGCGAAGCTCCACGTCCCCCATTCCGCAGGCACACCAGCTTCCCAGGGAGGCATCCAGCCCTGGTCCTCGGCCTTCGACACAGAGCCGGCAGCTCAGAGGCACCTGGAGGGCGCGCAGAAGTGAGGGGGACCCTGGCTGTCAGCCCTGCTCCCCTTTGCAGAAACCCAATCCCTCTGGGAGGATGGCTGTCGCTCCCAAGGATTTAGGGCCGTCACCTGGCGGAGCAGGAGGGCTGTCTGCCCCGACAGAATAAGTGGCTGCGTGCCGAAATGTGACAGCGTCAAGCGATACCAGGCCTGCAGGGAGGGCCGTATATTACCTAGACCCGCACGTGTGCCTGTCCGTCCTCCCCTCTGCGCTTCCTGACTCCGTGTCCGCGGCTCCCCAGTGACTGTAGCGGAGCTTCCAGGCCCAGATGTGGCTTTCCATCATGACGATGGGGGTCCTGGGGGCTGGGAGTGGGGTAGGGTGGATGGAAGGGCTCGGAGTCAGACAGAGACTGGGGTTTAAATTCCTCCTCCACCCACTGAAAAGAGCCAGCTCCTTCGTGCCAGTGGCAGGTCGGGGCCCCCTCCCCATCTCCATGCCTTCACTGTTCTCATCTGCGGCAAGAAGTGTCTCTTCACTCTGGAATTGGGCATCATGTGACCTGGGGACAGTTTGTTTGGCAGCAAAGCTAACAGATACACTGCCTCCCTGAGTCTCAGTATCGTCTTTTGGCTACCTGTTGCTGCTTCCAGGCACACCGGCACGCCAGGGATAGGTCTGTGAACTGGACCAGGCCTGGGGCTATCTTCATGGGGCCTCTAGACGTGGCAGGCACATAACAAGTGCCACCTGGCCTCACTTATGCTGCCCCTCTGATGCAGCAAGGAGGGTGGCATCATATGCCCGGGACAGGTGAGGCTCCAAGAGGGAGCTCGAGGGCTGGGACTGGAACCACTCCTGGTCTGGGGGGATCCACCCACCTCTTGTGTTCCCCACAAGAGACCCACGTGCCCCCTGGGAGGCTCCTGAGACTCGGTGACCCCTCACTTGTCCCAGCGGTCAGTAGAGACAGCACAGTGCCCACTGCCACCCTGGGGCAGTGGAGGCCGGGCACATGGAGCTCCACAGAGGGGTGCAGGCACCACCAGCAGCCACACTTGCCCTGTAGGATGGGAGGAGGGGATACCCCAAGTGGCTCTGCCTGTGATCACCCCTCACTCACAGCCCTCTGAGGCCCTCCGAGGCTCTCAAGCCCCAGACTCGACCTCCTAGCCCATCCCAGCCATTCATGTCTCAGGACCCTGGGAGGATGGAGCAGTGCCCCGGCTTCTTATGGACCATGCTCAGTGCCCCGTGATGGACAGGCTCCCCTGATGCTGCCCAATCGTCACCTCCTCGGAGAGGCTGCCCCGGGCTGAGGAGTCATGCCCAGCCCCACCCAGGCCGTCTGCAGTCCTTTCCTGCCCTTAGCCCACCTGCCTTTCTCTACCCGTCAAGCTAATGGGGTGTCACATCACCTGCAAACTCCGAGGGACAGGCGTGTCCCTCCCCTGCCCCCGGGCCCAGACTCACCCAGCTGGGATCTCAGGACTCAGCCCTGCTCTCAGGGGGGCGCAGGCTTCCCCCACCTGGTGCGGGCAGGACCGCCAGAGGCTGGCTGTGTGCTCCTCACACGCAGGGGCCACTCATGCAAGAGGCCAGGCTGCGAGGTCATGTGGAGGCTGAGCTGGCCGTGGCAAGCGGTACAGGAAGCCCCCGGACAGAGCTGGGCCTCTGGGACTGACCACAAGTGTGTCTCCAGAGTGCTGGCCCCGCGCAAGGCAGAGGAGCCGAATCTCGATGGGCCTCCCTGGACAAGGCCACTCTGGGGCCTCCCTCAGCTGGACAAAGGCCTTGCAAGGGACTGGGGGGCATAGGGGAGACAGAGGGCTCTGGGTGAGTTTGGTGCCTCCTTGGATGGCGGATGGCTTGGCAGCTATGGGATGACAGAGAGCCCTAGAGAAACACTGCCTGGCACCGCTGGCCACATTTCAAGTAGCAGGGTGACGGGGGTCCTAGTAGGGTCCTATGGGGATGAGGAGGGTGAACCCCCATGCCCTGAGAACGCCCCCGCCCACCCTGCCCATTCTGTAGGGCGGTTCCCACCCCAACACACAGGAGAAAAGTCTTGAGAAGACTCTTGCCCTCCGGAATGTAAATCCCTAGAAATATTTCTTGATACAATCTGCTAATTTCACTCACACCTTGGATGGTATGGGGAGCACGGTGCGCACCCTCCTCAGGCTGTAGTGGCAGGAGATAGTGCTCCCCTGGCTCCAGGGTGGGGCTGGGGCTGGAGCCTCGGCCCTCAAAGTGCCCAGCGGGGGCTGGCTGATTAACGGCCTTGAACAAAGGCCTCCCAGGCTTGGGGTCCCCTTGCATACAGACCCCGCAGGGAGCCTTTCAACCCCCAAAGCGTTGCCTTTTAACTCAGCCTCCTCGGCAGGACAAACAGGGGAGAAAATTAGTCGTGGATGCGCTGGATGGTTTGTGACTTGTCCTGTCGTCTCCCTGGAGTTGGTCTGGCCCTGGCAGCTCGTCCCCTTGACATTCAGAGCAGATAACCTGAAGCAGGTCCCCGCTGGCCCCCTCCTCGCGTTTTTAACTCTTTATGAGCTTCCAAAGACAAAACCCCTTTCTCGTATCTGAGCCTGGCCTCTGCAGGTGCCAAGGACTGTCTGTCTGTGACTCTGAGCTGCAGAGCTGTGCCTGCTCACCCTGCCCCTGTCCCCGGGAAACTCTGGAGGCACGCTGGTGGTGGTGGTGTGGGTCGGGGAGGAGCGTTGCTGCTTGGCCTCTGGGATGGGGGGACCCAGGGAACCCCCTCGGCCGCTTGGTGCCAAGCTCCAGTGGCCAAGGACTCTATGCCAATCTCCAACCCCCAGCAGCCTACTAACCCAATTTACTGAGAAAAATGAGGGACATTTGCCCCGAACACTCAAGGGGCCTAACTTCCTTCAGGCCACAAGAGAGATGCTAAGAACTTTCCAGAAGGCATGGGGCCCTTGGGCTCTGGAAGCCAGGCCTACCAAGGGGTAGGGGGTGGCAGAGGCTGCTGGTACTTTAGCTCCCATTCTCAGGGGCCACTCTTGGGCCCCTGGTGCCCAGGAAGAGGGCCCCAGTGCAGGACACTCTGGGAGCCCCGGCAGGGGCTCGGCGCTGCAGGCAGGCAGGGGTTAATGGCACGCTGCTGCTGTCGGCCTGCCCTGGGGCCCACTCCCCTCGCAGAGACCAGCCAGGTGACCTTCAAGGGGGTTACCGCTGCTTTGGGAGGCTCTCCCAAGGCCAGGGGCCTCCTACTGGCCTTCAGCTGTCCCCTCGCAAGGCTAGCTTGGGCCTGGCCCGAAGAAGGCCTGGCCTCGGCGTGGCCCCACAAGGTGGCCGAGCCAGCAAACTTGTGCCTGGGTGTGCAGAAGTGCCGGACGTGGACAGCTGCCCACACACGCGTCCTCACAAGACCACCGATGCTCTCCATGGGTGCCAAGGGACAGGGAGGCTCTGTCTGTCTCAAGGCTCTCAATCCCTCCTGTCCCATCGACTTCAAAAAATGCCCAGCCGCCATGCTGCCTCCCGTGGCAGGACTGCCTCGTGGCAGGACTGCCTCCCGGCAGGTCTCAGCGAAGTCAGGGATCGGACCCCGCTGTCTGGCCACTCCAGCCTGCGGGGAGACACGTATCTGGGAGGCTGAGAATCGGGGTGTTTGTACCCACGGTGGGTACACGATGGGACAGGGACACATAGTGTGCGTGGCCTGGCCAGAGATTTGCGGTAAGAGCTCCATCTGTTCACTTCCGTCTTTCATAATGAAGACTACGGCAAATGAGGACGGCTCTGGAGGTCACAGCCATGCTGGGGCCGTTCATTTGTCTGAAACCACATAGCCTGTGGCAGCCCCCAGCTTCGGGTACTACCAACAGGGTTTGGGCACAGGGACACCAGATAAGGCTGCCACCCAGCAGCAGCATCATGACTGGGCTGGCGATACCATGAGTGTTCTCAGGCAGAGATAATTTTCCTGACTTGTGATTTCAATCTGTGCTCCCCAAGTTCTAGGGAGATGCGTGTGCCTGGCGTGACACCAACACCAACCACCGTCAGCTCTTGTGATGGCTGGACACACGCATTCAGGGCCTCACACCCACCTGTGAAGGCACAGGCTTGACAGCATCCCTGACGGAGGTGCGCAAGTCCAGACAGGGGATGTCAGCCCTGTATCCAGAGCGCACAGCTCCGAAGTGGCTGGCGAGGTGGGCTCCTGTCCCCTCACGCTCTCACAGGGGCGACAGTGAGGACCACACCTGCAAGGAGGCTGGGGCTTGGGCAACACCATGTGGGCACTGACACTCAGGGCGTCTTAACAGTAGCTGCCCCTCCCTGACAAGCAGGAGGCACTGGCCGGGCCACCTGCCGACGTAAAGCCGCAATGGGGGGGGGGTCCCCGGAAGGCCCACGGCATGCGCGTGCCCCCAGTGTCTCAGCTCCAGACGCCCCACGGCCACTGGGGGATCCTTGCCCTGCCTACTTCTGCTCCCCCACCACATAAGGCTTTGAGGCGGTGGTCGCGGGGTTGGGAGGCCTCTGTGAGTCCAGAGGATGGGGTGGAAGCAGAGTGAAGAGAGAGCTCAGCCAGGCAGAAGGGCAGCCAGGCTGCACTGGGCGGCGGCGTGGGGGCTCCCAAGGCTTCCAGCAGGAGGCGGGTGCATGCGGGTGATGGTAAGCGACATCAGGGCGAGGAAGTGGGCGTCGGGAGAGCAGAGGCCGAAACCCTGTTGTGAGCCTTGCCCTGGGTACCGAGGAGGTCCTCCAGGGTTCTAAGCCAGGCTGGGCATGTTGGCCTGTCACCCACCCCGGGCTCATCTTGAGAAGGCATCAACCCCACCGACCAGGCTATGCCCTTTCAACAAGGCAAAGCTGGGAGAAACGCTTCTGCAGTGGACAAGCCCTTCCCAGCCTCCGGGACCAAGGTCAGCTCTTTCTCTGGGGTCTCCGAGGTACCCTGACCCTGAGCTACCCCCTGGGGCACTCAGACCTGAGGTCTGGGGGGAGCGGGCCTCCCTACTGCCACCCTCAGGGAGCCCCCACATTCCACTCTTAGGAGAGCTTGTGTTCAGAACAAAATAAGAAGCCAGTCTGCAGGGCCGAGGAACTTTCCTGAAATACAGGACGTGGGGGAGGGGGCTGTGACTGGTGGGAACTCCCCTCCCCCAACACAGGGGCTCCTCCTGGCGCGGCCTGGCGGGGCCTGGCAGGGCGGGGGCACGTAGTGCTGTGGGAGCAGGGCAGGGAAAAGGGCAGAGAGTCAGGAAGGAGGGAGGGAGGAAGCGGGGGAGGTGGGGAGGAGCTCGGCCACCTCCATCGCCTTTCTGCTGACTTTCCAATATTGAGCGTTGTGAGAAATTTAGTACCCTGCACATGGAGGGCCGGGCTGCAGTCAAACGTGCCTGACGGGCCAGCTGTGACTGCTCTCATTTTAGGGTGATCCATGAGCCGACATCACACACCCCCGCCCTCCCACAAAGAACCGGCAGGGGCTGAGGGGTCTGTTTGCTCTGCTGGGAGTGAGAAGGAAGGGGGGACTCTCTGCTCAGGCACCCCTCTCTCTTCCCACCCCTGGTGCTTCCGGACCCCGGGGCGGCTTGGTGCCCAGCAGCCCCTCATCAGCAGCTAGCAAGACCCTTTCCACAGCCAGGGCCAGACTCTGGCTGATCATTAACTCCTCCAGGACACAGCATGGAGTCTGCAGGCCTGCCGGGTGTGGGAGGCCCGGAGGAAGGCCCAGCCGGGTAGCGTTTCGATAACAGTCCAACCCCCCGGTAACGGCCCGCTTCGTGCTGGGAACCGTGTTAGCACCTCGCAGGCATGAATTTCATTTAAGCTCATACATCGCCCTGTGAGGGAGGGCCCGCGCTCCCCAGCTGACCCCTAAGAAAAGTAAATGTCAGGCCTGAGAACACGAACCTCAGAGGCGGTGGAGCAGGACGTGAACGCCGGCCTGCCCTGGGTGCCGGGTGTACGGGGTCATGTGTCTCCAGCTTGATGCGCAAGGCCAGAGCCAGGCGAGGCCCCAACAAGGAGGCTGAAGAGAAGAGACCCCTGTGTGCAGCTTTCTGACCCCCAGACTCCGATGGTCTCCTTTCTCCTGGGGGGAAGGGCCCCAAATGCCTCAGCCCGTCCTTCCAGGCTCTCTTCCCTGCCCGTGAGACCAGCCTGGCTCCCTGTGCAGGCCCCCAGCCACCCCGCATCAGACAAGCAACCTGAGAGGGAAGAAACCCACCCCAACTGGGCCGGTCCAGGGCCCGAGCCAACTCGGCACCTGACGTCGAGCCCCGCGCACGTGCCCGTAGCTGCGTGGCAAGCCCCCATTTTGCGCCTGGCCTTGGGCTGGGCACCATCCTTGGAGCCGGTCACTGCCCGGGCCTCGTTACCCCCGGCTCTGGGCCGCCTGTGCCTCCCTCTCAACGTGGAAATCAGAATACTGCCTCCAAGCCAGAATCCCAGAGCCCGGCTCCATTCCCGGTGGGCCGCCCAGTTGGGGTACCCCTCCTGGAGAAGCACCCCGGCACCTGTGCTGCCCACAGCCCCCCAGCTTAGCGAGAACCCCACATCTTGGACTGGTCGGGGCCAGGCGATCACTGGGAAGCCTTCGAGATACGATGCTCGGGGGTGGGGGGTCAGGGAGTGGAAGCCCACCAGGCTCCGTGACCCGAGGCTGTTTACAGTGATTCTGCTTGGCGCAGCCGCTGACCTGGGGACCAAAGACAAGGCTGTCCATGGAGGAGGGACACTCAGGAGTCCCTAGATGGCCACCACGCGTGGCACTGCTGGTCACTGGGCGGCCTTGACCACCGTGGCTTGGCCAGCCAGCCGTGTGGCTCCACCCCCTGAAACTGTCTCCCCAAGGGGACCCCAGATGATCCGTGTCTGAAGCAACCAAGAGGGCCTCAAGAGAGGGCAATGTTAACCGCGCAGTCGTGTCCAACCCTGTGATCCCACGCACCGTAGCCCACAGGCTCCTCTGTCCATGGGATTCTCTAGGCAAGACCACTGGAATGGCTTGCCATTTCCTCCTTCAGGGGATCTTCCAGACCCAAGGATCGAACCTGGGTCTCCCACGGTGCAGGCAGATTCTTTACCGTCCGAGCCATCAGAGAAGCCTCACCTCCATGCCTATTTCCTGCTTCTTTCACAGCAAGAGACCCACCTAAGCCCGGCCCCAAGAGGGGCACAGATCTCTGTGGGGTTATTTACGACCGCCCCAAATGTGAAAAATTGTAAGGGATACAAATAGCAATTAATGTTGGCCTAGCAACCAAGACAAATGAGGTGGATGAGAAACTGGGGCTCTGACCTCTCCGGGGGGCGGGAGGGGTCAGCACTTGACAGGAGAACAGGCCTTGTGGCTCCCAGCATAGGCGAGGTCAAAGGCAGGGCGCGGCCCCGGGTGGCTCAACCTCTCTGAAATCTGCTTTTACAGGAGGGAGTTAATCCCAAAGCCGCAGGCCTGAGGTTGTCAGGGAAGCCCTGTTTTATCTCAGGTAATCAAGCCCAAAATTCGTCCCTCGAGTAAAGGCAAAAAGCCTCTCCCCCACCCTTCCAGCCAGAGGGGGCTGAACAGAGGAGGCCTGGGGACTGTTTCTGACACTGCTGTCCCCTGCCCATTCAGCCACTAGAGCCTGGGCGCTGTGGCCGCTCGCCCACCCTGGAGGATGTGGGGCTTCAGGATGGCATGGGGCCACCCTAGCCGGTCAAGCCTTGGGCCAGGCCTGTCTGGGGTGTGGCTGGAGGGGCAGAGCGTGACCTGTAGGTGCCCCAGGAGGGCTCCCCACCACCGAGCCAGCACTTGCTCCCCACACAAGTGGTCCTTCTGGATCTGGCCGCGGCGGTGGTCATGAGCTCTGAAGGCCAGCGGGGCCCAGGGTAGGCAGGATGGGGCTTTCTCAGGGTACGGCAGCTCCCAGCCCCCCGCGGTTGGACCGAGGTCCCCCCGCCGCCCTCTCCCTGGGGCTCACGTGGGGCTTCGACTGATCCCGCACCCCCTACCTGCCTGCCTGCCACCCGCTTCTCCCACAAGCTCCTCCATGCACAGAGCCTGCCCGACCCTGTGCCTGGACCCATGGGCCCAGAGACGAGGAAGACGGAGAACAGAGCTTTGTCCTCACTGACGGCACGACGGCCACCCTGATTCCACCGGGGCACTCAGACCTGGCAGAGGAGCCACGCAAGGCAGGCAGGCCCCAGGGGCGGGGAGGCGGGCAGGGGCCGCGGGGCCCAAGGGGCTGACCCGAGGTGCTCAGGCTGCACCAGGAGGGGTGGGCCCAGCCCGGCCAGCGGCAGAATGCCGGAATGGTCCTGTGCGACTTCCCTGGGGCGGGACACACAAACAGGATGCCTTCGACTGGGGCCCCGGTGAGGCCAGGACGGCCCACGCCTGTCACAGCCCTGACCACTGGGTGGGGGCAGGAAAGGGGCCTTTCTGCCCACGGCTCGGGACCAGGGGTCCTCTGGTAACCAGACTGCCTGCTCCCTGCGGTGATTCCCATGGGGGCCCTGGCCTGGCACCCCTGCTCCACCCCTGAGAGCCGACCACGGGGGACCCACAGAACAAAGGCCGGGTGGTGAGCTGCACGCTGGCCGGTGTGTCTGCGGGGCCGGGCTCCGAGTGGGTATCTGCCCATCTGGAAGCAATATTGCGGTAATGTAAGACGGCCGGAGGACGGGCTAGTCTCTGAATACGTGAACTCTGCAGTGAGGAATATGGATTTAATGGATAATCTCGCCAGCAGCCAAAAGAACCCAGATTCCTCCCCGGCCTTCACCCTGCTCTTGGCTTCCGCTGTGGCCCGGCCCAGCCGGGGGCCAGCAGCGCCTGAGGCCGTGGCCTCCAGAAGCGGAGCTGACCCACTATCTGAGCTCACTTTTTTCTCACCTTGGGTGGGAGCCGGGGAGAGGAGGCTGCTCTGGGAGCACCACCGGTTTCCCTCCTTAAAACCACCCCCCATGTTCACAGGGAGGAAAGTGAAGCTGAAGAAGTAAAACACACCGGCGGGGCGGAGGCGGGGCGATTAACTAAGATCTACAGTGGCTGCGACTCGCCCTGGAGGCTGGGGGAGAAGGAACAGTTTCTCCAGCTCTTCCCCACTTAATAGAGCTGGAATAATAAAATAAAACAATAAAAACCACAGCGGAAAAGATGACTGGAGAGATTTTATGGCCAGCGGCAGAGAGGAGCCCAGAAGGGCTGGTGGAGAGCAGCAAACAGTGTGATTCAGGGAACGCATCCAGAGGGCGGGAGGAGGTGCGGGTCTGGCTGGCCAGGGGCACTGGGGCGGGGAAGGGGCGCGGGGGCTGCCCACACGCGGCCCATGGAAGCCGCGTCTCAGGCTGGGTCCTGGCTGCTGTCTGAGGCTCATCAATCCCTCCTGGATGTGAAAAACCCCCAGACACCAACAGCTCGGAGAGGCGGTTCATAGCATCACCCGCCTTTCGCCTGCCACCTCCCGGTGCCCCCGTGCCAAGGGGTGGCCCGCGCAGCAAGGCCTCTGTGTCCTCCCGTGCCAGGACCATTCACAGCCGGGGGCTGGCCCTGGGGTGGGGCAGGGCTGGGAGTCCCTCTGCTTCTCCGGCAGCCTCCTGGCTGCATCCCACCTGAGACTCTCAAGGAGCCTGCGTTTGTGCCTTGAGCTAGCCTGAGAGAAAGTCACGTGCAGAAAAGGCCCAGGAGCCCCTGGACTCTGGCGTCCCCGCCATGGGGTGTGGCTGGGGGCCAGGCGGCCCAAGGCTGCAGTGGACACGGGGTGCCCCGCCACAGGCTCCCCTCCACCCTATCTGCACACTTACACAGAAGCCCCCCAAAGCTCCTCAGCCCAGCTCTGCCTCACAAGCTGGGATGAGGCTCAGAGTCTGGTCGTGGGCCTCCAGACTCCAGTTCTCACACCTTCCTCCGGCCTGGGGGCGGCAGGTGGGAGGGGAGCCCTCACTGTCATCCCTGGGAACCCTGCTCTGAGCCTCCCCACAGCCTTGTGGGGTGCTGGTGAGCACAGCCACAAAGCCCCTCCCAGCTCGCAAAGGACTCAAACCATCACCTCCTCGGACTTGGTCTCCTTGCTGACTTTCTAGGGATCAGGGAATCCAGGGAGGGTTTCTCTGTTCTACAGATGGAGAGATAGACCCAGTGAGGTCGTGCATACCAGCTGGCAGGAATCTGATTTGGTCCCCACAGCCCCGTCCAAAGGGACAGAGCCAGGTGAGCAGCCCCGGCCACCTGCCACCGGTTCCAGGCGAGCTCACCACGAGCTGATTTTGCCTCCCCTCAGAGGCACCCTCCTCAGAAGCAGTGCCAGGACCCTCCCCTCCAGGGCTGCAGACTGGATTTGAGACCCTTGAGTTGAAAGGAAATATGAAAAATTGAATTCCTTTTATAAGCTGCCAAAGTCCTGTTTGCCTGGCGGGGAGGCCCCGAGATGTCTCACTTGGTATTTAGGACTATTTATCAGTTGTGGGGACTCGTGATAAAACAGCTTGTCTGGGAAACAGTCCAGTGATTCCTGCAGACCTTCCCGGGCTCTCCATAGCCCGCACCTCTCTCAGGGTGCACTATGGATAAGACAGCGGAGCTGGAGGCTGCAGGTGGCATGACGCTTGGTGGAGGATGACCGAGGCTTGCAAAGGTCCATGAGAGAGTCGTGATGTGAGTGGCGGTAGCTCAGGGACCGGCCGGGACTCAAGGAAGCTCCCAGAGAAGGGAGGGGAGTGAACGCCCCAGACAGGAAGGCAGGATGTGTGGACTTGGGCCAGAACAACGCTCTGGGCACTGCCACTAGACGAGACCACGAAGAAGCGTTGCTGGAGCCCAGAGAGGAGCCTTGGGGCCTAGAGCGGTGGGGAGGAAGCATGGGTCACAGTGGTACAAAACCCCTGTAGGATCAACAAAAGAAGTGAGAAAGTTATACTCTGAAAGCTAGAAGACATTCTTGAAAGACATGAGAGATGGTCTAAATAAATGGAAGGACGTCTCCCACTCACGGACTGGCAGACTCAAGGCTGTCGAGAGGCCAGTACTTCCCCGCACTGATCTACAGTTTCGGGGCAGAGCCTCTCAGAATCCCAGCTGGCTTATTTACAGAAATTGACAGGTTGATCCTAAAATTCACAGGGCAACTCAAGGGACCCAGAACAGCTAAACAGTCTCAAAAAAGAAGAACAAAGTTAAGCACCCACACTTTTCGATTTCAAAACTTACTACAAAGCTACAGCAGTCACGGCAGTGTGGCACAGACATACAGATCAATGGAACAGAACTGAGAATTCAGGAGTAAATCCATACGTTGATAGTCAGTGGATTCTTGTTCAGAGTGTGTTCAAGACCATTCTTTGGGAAAAGTATAGATTTTTTAACAAATGGTACTGAGGGACCTAAACACCTACATACCAAAGAATGAAGACAGACTTCGGTCTCACATTGTACTCAAAATTAACTCAAACGGATCCCAAATCTGTATGTCAGGGCTGAAACTATAAATCTCTTAGGTGAGAACACGGGCATAAATCTTTGTGACTTTGGATTTGTGCACTGCTACTTACATACATGACCAAAAACAAATAACAAAAGAAAAAAAGTAGATACATTGGATTTCACCAAAATTTTAAAGTTTTAAGAGCCAAAGGACACCACCAAGAAAGTGAAAAAACCACCCACAGATGAGAGGAACTTCTATCTAGAATATTCCAAGAATTCTAATTACTCCACCTGTGTGCATGCTCAGTCACTCAGTCGTGGCCAACCCTGCGACCCCATGAGCCGTAGCCCGCCAGGTACAAGGTTTTCCAGGCAGGAATACTGGAGTGGGCTGCCATTTCCTACTCCAAGGGATCTTCCCAACCCATGGATTGAAAAACTGCATCTCTTGGGTCACCTGCATTGGAAGGCAGACCTTTTTCCTTTGTTTCTTTTAACAACTGTGCCACCTGGGAAACTCAATTACTCCCTGGTAAAAAGATAAATAACCCAACCAAGAAATGGGCAAAAGATCTAACGAGGCATTTCATAAAAGAAGATAATACAAATGCGAACAAGCACATACGAAGATGCTCGATATCATTAGCCATCAGGGAAGTGCAAGTCAAAACCACAACGTGGTATCAAGTCACATCCACTAAGATGGTTAAGATGAAAATGAGAGGCAGTAACAAGTGCCGAGGAGGATGTAGGGAAATCAGAGCCTTCGTACGAAGCTGTGGGAACATGAGATGGTGCAGCCACTTTGGAAAACAGTCTCAGAAGGTTAAACATGGGGTGACCTCGCCACCCACCCAGCAACGACAGTCCTCCACAGATACCCGAGACAAATGAAAATACACGTCCATAAGGAAGTTTGTACCAAATGTCCATGACAACACATTCATAACAGCTAAGAAGTGGAAAGAGTCCAAATGTCCATCCGTGAGTGAACAAATAAATAAAATGTGGTCCAGCCATAAAAGAGAGTATTATGTGCCCATAACATGCATAAACCACGGATACAGGCTATAACACGATTGAACCTTGGAAACACTACGCTCAGTGAAAGCAGTCAGTCAAAAAGACCATACATCGTGAGATTCCCTTTCTATAAAACACCCAGAATAGGCAAATCCATACAGACAGAAGCAGCTCTGTGGTGTCCGGGCTCAGGGAGTGGGAGGGGGAGCGGGCAGCGATGGCCAGAGGAGGCGGGGCTTCTTCCCGGGCGCTGAACACATCCTGGAACTCGTGGGGATGGTTGCTCAACTCTGAACACACTAAAAACACTGAATCGTACATTTTTAACTGGATGAATTCTATCTCAATAAAGCGGTTATAAAAACAAAAAAATCAAAACCAAAAATACACCAAACAAACAGATAACCCTGCGGGACACAAGTACCTAGCAGGCCCTGAGCACAGCAACCACGCCCCCACCCTCCCTGCCTCCAGCTCCAGCCTGCCCCTGAATGTGCTGGGGCCCAGGAAGCCCCCAAGGGCCCTGGGGCCCCCTGGCTCCTACCCACGTCTTGCTCCGGGGCTCCCAGGTTGGATGTTTCTCATGGTGAAGGCCCAAGGACAAGGAGCCAGAAGTCCTCTGCAGCTGGGGCGGGGGTTGGGGGGCCTGGAAGCCGCGCAGCGGAGTTGGAGGCTCCCACGCCCCAGGGCCAAGCTGACGTGACTAAAGCTAAACAGACCCCATGCCACGGTGGGGTTATGGCCATGCCGTGCAGCACGCAGAGCCCCTCGCCAGCGATGGCAGCCGTGGGGAGGGGCGGGGAGCAGGCAGCCCCAAAGGTAATTTGCACACGGAGTTTATAAGGCCCCTCAGCTCTTTTAAACATATGCTTCTCTGATTATAAACAGCTGATGGCTCACAAGATTCAGATTTTCCAGCAAGGCTTCCAAAAAAAGATTACACTCCAAGCAGAGAAAGGTGACCGGGTGCTTTGCCGTGGACGTAAACCCAGCCATGTTCTCCAGCAGCTGCAGCCGCCCCAGTTGCCAGGCTCTGAGCGTGTCCCATCTGCAAAACGTTTGCTGCCATCGACGTGTCCTGAGGAGGGCTTGGGCCCCTGGCCATGGGCCTGGGGAGGGAGTCGGGTAGAGGAGAGGGAGCCCCCACCTCTGACCGGGTCCTCTGACTCCTCAGAGTGAGGCTGCCTGCCGGAGGCTTGCATTCAGACCTGGTCCAGGGCTGAAACCCGGCCTGGTGCTGCTTGGCTGCCCCACGGGCTGGCGTCAGAGGGCAGACCCTGGAAAGGAAAGGATTCTGCTGAGGACGCATGCTGGTGGATCTGCTCGGTGCCTGCAAGTATGAGCGCCAGTGTGGACTGAGGAGGGGTTCTCAGAGGCTCCCCAACCATGTAAAGAAGAATGTCTTGTCAAGGGGAACAGTCAGCAAGCAGGGTTGTGTGGGCCCCTATCCTGGTCATCTGTTGGGGGATCCGGGGGGAGGAGCATGGCTCCAGGGCCAGGTGCCTCAGGGGGTCCGCGGCCCACACCACCCACACTGCCCTTCTGTCCAGTGAGTGCTGTGTCCACGGTCCGGCCCCCCCTGAGCCGTATGGTAGCCGTGCAGACGGAGCCGTGTCCTGCACACTGAGGCCATGTGGTGGAGATGGAAGGACAGACGGACAGAGCCAGGATGCCTGGGGCCCAAAGCAGGGCTCCGGCACTGCCTGTGGGGTGCCCAGTCCCTTGACCTCACTGTGCCTCAGCTCCCCCATCGCCACCGTGGGCTGTGACAGGGTTAAGTGAGCTACCAAGTCTGGGCCTGCCGGACTGACCACCTTGAGCTGTTAGGAAAACAGACTTTCCTATGAGGAGGGGCCCCAGCCATGCCCACCCATCACTCTCTTGGGTCCCGGCCGCTCTGAAGCCTCACCGGGACTCCCAGTTGGACACCAGGTGGGTGGCCTGGAACACCACCTCGGGGGAGTCCTCGGAGGCAGGGTCCGCGTCCGGGCAGGTACGTGACCGGCCCCCGGGGCTCTGATAGAACCCCGTCCGTTCCCGCCACTTCTGCCTTTTGTTCCAAGAGCACTAGTCTCTCCCAAAGACTCAGGAAGAGCAGAAAAATGGGGGAGGGGCCTCCTGCTGCCCCCCACCCCCACCCCGCACGCCTGCTCCCCTTTCTCTGGGGCTGACTGAGGAGATGGCCATCAACATCCATGGGCACAGAGAGCACAACCAGGACACAGCTGGCTGCCGAGGCTTCTCCCAGGCCTCAGTCCTTTGAGAACCAGCCGTGTGGGACAAGACGTTGAGTTCAGGGTCCGTCCTCCAGCCCATAGGCCACAACTGAGGAATCGGAAGCGGCACCCATGGGAAGGATTGCAGGCAGGAGAAGAAGGGGACGACAAAGGATGAGAAGATTGGACAAGATGGTCAGATGGCATCACTGGTTCAGTGGACATGAGTCTGAGCGAGCTCCAGGAGATGGTGAAGGACAGGGAAGCCTGGTGTGCTGCTGTCCACAGGGCTGCAAAGCCTTGGACATGACTGACCAACTGAACCACCACCACCCACGGGAAGCAAAAGGACCGATGTGCAGGTCCAAGCCAGGTCCCAAGGATGGGGCACCAGGAAAGGAGCAGGGAAGAGAGCATGGGGTCCCCGCCAGCCCCAGGCTCATGTCCTGCAAGCTGGGCTGGGCTCAGACTCGCTTGGGTGAGAAGGCACCACAGTGACCTGGCCCCTTGATGCCTGGGGTCCCTGGAGGCTGGCGTGTCCTAAAGACCTGGACATGGATATCCTCCGGGGGAGGAAGAGTCCCCTGCTACAGTGGCTGGGTTGTAGTCCAGCTGTCAGCTTCTCCCTGCCGCAAGCACTGTCACAAAGCCACCCCCCCTGCTGGGATGGACTGCTTTCCACTGCCCAGAGACCACGCACTGAGCTGAGGGTGCTTGTCTCTGTGAGTGGGACCTACTCACAGTGTGGTTCTCATGGGAACTCCAGGCTAATAGCCACTGGCCTGGAGGCAGAATTCCACTTCTGAGAGAGTAGAGATCTATGGCTCGCCTACCTCGTAGGGCAGATATTCTATCCCGTCACAGCATGCTTTCTCCAGGGGCTCAAATAGCACCTTTCTGAAAGCTGTCAACCACCAGCGAAGCTGGCAGGCAGACAGGCTGAACCCTCCGTTCTGCCCTGGCAAATGTCAGCTTGAATCTGGCAAGGGTGGTTGTATCTGCTAGCTACTGCCAAGTAACAAATTACCCTATAAACTCACAGCTTCGCAAATGTTCACAAAGAGAAGAACACCTGTAATCCCCCACGTTTCTGGGGTTCAGGAACCCAGAAGCAGCTGGGTGGTTCTGGCTCAGGGTCTCTTAGGAGGCTGGGATCAGGACGTTGGCCAGGGCTACTGTCCTCTGATGGCTTGAGTGGGACTGGAGGATCCACTTCCAAGATGGTGTGCTCATGGAGCTATTGGCCGGAGGGCCCCACTCCCCACCGAGTGGACCCTTCCATGGGGATGCCTGGGTGTCCTTGCAACATGGTGGCTGGCTTTCTTCAGAGTCACTGATCACGGGGTGGGGGGGGGCGGCAAGCGTGGAGGAATGCGTGCTCTGGCCTTGAACGTCATACTGCGTACCTGCCATCACTCTCGAGTTGTCAGCACACCACTAAATTAAGTCCAGACCAGAATCAGGGGGAAGGGAGGAGCCCCAAAAACCTCATGGATGGCTCTTAAAACCCCACAGCCACAGGGTACCAGAGTCAGATGGCCTTTTCTTCCCATTCCTGTCTTTTTGGTCCAAACTCCGTCCGCAGCCCCTCACAGTCAATCAGCTTGCACCCACCACTCACCTGAGGGCGAGTGGGTTTCTCTGCAGCTGCCTGGCCCCTCAGCAGCACACGGCTGAGGACATAGTGAATTCTCTGCAGTGATCTTTCCTCACCGCAAATATCATCTGAGGACCCTGCGATGGTTAAAAACAATCCATAACCACCAGAGATATGGGGATGGGACTTCTGGTCTGAATGCACGTTTCCCAGAACCTGAGAGAGCCTTGAAAACCCTTTCCGGGGTGGCCTTGGCGCTGTCCACGTCCTCAGAGGCCCCAGGCTCACCCAGCCCAAAGGGCCCGCAGATCAGGGATGAGTGATGGCTGTGGAAACGGCAGGCCTGGGCAGGAAGTGGGGGCAGGCATGCTCTGGGGCGGGATGCGCCGTGGGAAGAAGCTGCCTCTGGAAGGTAGTGATAAGAAAGGCTCTGTAGGCGACGGGTCTGGCAGGGCGCAGCTCACTTTGCTTTCCCACCCCCTATGCCTGGCGTGCAGCCAGACCCAAGCAGGTGCTCAGGAGACAGCTGCTGAGCTAACCCGCGTCGAAGCGGGGGCCCTGGGGGAGTCGGGGTTGGCTCAGGGAGGTTTGGCCATGCAATGCCCAAACATATACACACACGGCACAGCTGCCCTCCTGATGGGAAGTGGCCCACACCCCACGCTGCCACTCAGCAGGACCGCCTGCCCTCAAGACCCCCCACCCATCCGGCATCACGTTCTTGCTGACCCCAATTCAGGAAAGGAAATCTGCTCGTGAGGGAAGGCGGGACTGACCTGAGGGCAGCGTGATTGTCTAAAGACACTTCCCCCACCCCATAGTTCCACTCCTGTTTCCTTCTTGGAGAAGGGGTGCTGGGGTGGGGAGGCCCAAGGACAGCCTGGAATCGGGAGGTGCAGGTCCCAGATGGTCACGCTTGTGCCCGCCCCGGGCCCAGGTAGCTAACATGCGGAGGGTACCAAGACGGCCATGCCCACGGGCACCCCTAGGCCATGGGGTGTCTCTGCAGCTGCGGGCAGGGAAGGTCTCTTAAGATTGTCCAGCTGACCCTTAACCTTCCCTCCAAATCCACGGTATGGTTTCCTGCAGCTCGCCCTTGGCCTCAGTCTCAGAGTCCTCCCTAAGCTGCCCACCGTGGGAGCCCTTGGCCTGGCTGTTTCTTCCACCTCCGCAGCCACCACCTGCTGCCCAGGCTCCTGCCTCTCTCACTGGGCGATGCCGAGTCTCTCTACAGCCCTGCTGGGCCCCCTTGCCTCCCTGCCCCCTCCAGTTCTCTCTCCAGTCAGCAGCCAGAGTGATCTTTCCAGAAGGGAGACCAGACCTGAGCCTCACCACCTCTCTCCCCAAGACTGCCGGGCTGACCCACACTATACTTCATCCCCACCCTGGCCTGCAAGGCCACCCCGCCCTCAATGTTGAGCTCAGAAGTGCAGAGTGCAAGCCAGGGTGACCTGGGGGACAGAGCAGTGGGTGGAGGGTTACAGAGCCGCGAGCCAGGACAGCTGTGGGGGTGGGTGTCGCCCACAGCAAGCGCACAGCTCTGAGAGGGAGCCGGGGCGGGGGGCGGAGGAGGGGGGGCGCCGTGGGCAGGGGACGTGGAGACTGTGGTCTCCACCGTCTTGGCAACTGTGTCAGGCACACAGGGAGACCCCAGGCTCTTCGGCCCTCTCTGCATTCCTGTTCACTTCTGGGAGCAGCGTGGGGAGAGGGGCCTCCCAGAGAAGATGGGGCTGAGTTGGCCACGTGGCCCTGGGCCTCTCTGCTTTGGAGAGAAGCAGCTCTCTGGGAACCTGGCTGAGCTGAAGCTGGTCCCACCCTGAGACTCTCGGGGTGGGGAGCGCTGGAGGCAAACCGTGGCGCACAGCACCCCTCGGCTGGGTCCTGCACCCCGGGCACTCAGTGAGGGCCTCCCGCCCCCTCGCCCTCCTGGGCCCCGCGTTGAGGAGAGCTGGTGTTTCCTCCGGGACTCGGCAGGGCTCTGGGCCCCATCCGCACTTCTGTGCTGGCAAAAGCAGGAGAATTAGCTCAGCGACTTCCTCCCTTAATCCCCCGCCCCCATCCTAAATGCCTCAGAATCGAGAGAAAAGCCCAGTGGACGTTTGGAGCCTAATTCTCTTCAGCTGTGAGTGCGTGTGCGTGCGTGCACTCGGGCGCAGGGGCCCGCAAGGAAACCTTCTGAACCTCGAGTCCCAGTGCAGGAGGAAGCAGCCCTCACCAGGGACGGATGAGATAAACCAGATGCCCTCTGTCGCACGCGGAAGAGTCAAGGCCGCCAGGTGCCCAGGCTCTCCGCCCCACGCCCACCCCACAGTCCTGAGCCCAGGACCGTGATGAGGGCCACGTGCCGCACCCGCAGGGCCTCCAGGACCAGGGAGCCCCTGCGGCTCTTCCGGGCTGGGGAGGGACCCCAGTGCAGCCCCGCAAGGCGCTGGCCGCGCCTGCCGCCCCCTCGCTGAATTCCGCCCACGGGCCTAGGACCAGCTCCAGGCTCCCCTCCCCCGCTGCCCGCCTGGCAGCCCCCACTCTGTCCCGGGCTGGCCTGGAGTCTGCCCAGCCTCACAGGCTTCTTCAGCCAATTCCCACGTGTCTCTTGTCTCCCGACGAGACAACAAACCCCTCTCAGTATCGGACTGTTTTCCCCTCTGTCTCCCCCAGAGGACCGGGGGAGGCGGGGCCGGGGGGCGCACAACAGGTGCGGCGGGCTGGCGGCGGCCCTGGCTGATTGACAGCGCCCCGTGTGCGGCGAGGCGGTGGCGAGAGCACGCGGAGCCCCCCTGCCCCAGAAAGGACAGCAGCGGGCTCCCGGCCTGGCTGCAACGTGGCCCCGGAGGGCCGCCCACACACAGATGCGGTGCCCACGGCGTCCCTCCGCGAGCCGGTCCGCGAGGGGACAGTCCGAGGGCCTGCGGCCTCAGGGCCGGAGGTGAGAGGGCGCACCGGGCGAGCCCCGTCCCGGGAAACCACGCAGGCGCGGATTGAGCCACTCCTGCCATGCGCCCCACCCAGGCACACAGTTAGAAGCCCATGTTTGTGAGCCATAAGGTCAAGTCAACTCCATTTTAAGGATGTTTAAAAATCAGTTTTCAAAACTTATGGTTCCCAAAGGGGGAAGCAGGGGAGGGATAAATTAGGAGTTTGAGATTAGCAGATAGAACTACTATATTTAAAATATATAAACAACAAGGACCTATTGTACAACACAGGGAACTATACTCTGTATCTTGTAATAACCTATAATGGAAAAGAATCCGAAAAAGAGCATACACACACACACACACACACGTCTGAACCACTTTGCTGTACACCAGAAGCTCACATAACCTTATAAATTAACTGCAGTGAAAAAGCATCAGCTTTCAAGATGAAAGTCTAATCAGCGTGCTTTGTTAGTCTTTGCTGGGAAGAGGTGGGCACCATTTTAAGTGGATTTGTTTTACATGACTTTTCATCTCATGCTTAACATCCTTGGATTAAAAGCAAACCCCAAAACAACAAGTTGGGAAAAAGCTGGCATTCGTGAGTGACGACTAGAGGGGTCAAACCTGGTACTTCCTATGACAGAGCTAAGGAAAGCAACCCAGGGATCACCGGTTCTGACAAAGGAAAATGTCCAGAGCACTCGGAGAATTTCTTTTCTGTCTTTCATTCTGGAATGTAAACCCCACACAGGCAGGGATTTTTGTTCTGTTGAAATCTCTGAAATTGCTCTGAAGTCCTGGGGCTCCTGCGCCCCTGATATTTTGGGGTGGGGGTACGTAGGGATAGACCTCAAGGTGTCCGGGGAAGGGGCCCTACCTCCCACAGAGAGCTGTGGGAGGCCCGGAGGCAGAGGTCTGGACCGGATCCTGCTTGCTCGCAACAGTCAGAGCTGCTGCCTGGGGGCATGTTGGGCCTGCTGTTCTTCCCTGCTTCTCTGTGTGTTCTCTCTATTCAGCTTTGTGAGGCTGGTAGCAACACCTCCATCTTTCAAGTAGGGGTCTCAGCACGGCAGATTGCGGCCCAGGATGCCAGTCCCTCTCTGCCACTCTTCGCCAGCGAAGAGGGTCACCCCTGGGGAGTGGGGAGACAGAGGCAGAGCAGGCATAGGAGGCCAGAGAGTGGGGTGGCACCACTGTGAACCTAGACTCCAAGCCCCTGGAGCCTGCTCTGTTGTCCCCTTAGACTTTCCTCATAAAACACAAGTTTCAAAATGAAATAATAATTTCAAGATGGTGACAAGAGTATTAAACTCAAAGCATGGGACCCTCTGAGTACAGAGACCCTGGTGGTTGGTATCTGACCTCCCAGCAAGGGTGGACGACCCTCTGAATCAAGTGCTCCAACCTGGCTTTTGGCTGGGATGGAGATCAGGGGGCTAGGGAGATGGCCAATCTGGTCAGTTTCTGAAGGTCCAAGAGCAAGCTGTTAACACCTGAAAAGACGAAACCATTTTCCCTTTCCTCTCTGGCCTGAATCCTAAGATAAAACCAGATTCCGTCACTCGTGGAGAGATTCCTGGCTCTTTTCAGAGCAGTTGAGATGAACGGCCTTGTTGCAGGCCTTGGGTATGGGGACAACTGCCCACTCAACCCTGAGTGGAAGGCCAGGGGTAACAACTTCGGAGAACACCCTTAGAGTTCCATGTCACCAGACTGTTTTTGCAATTGGAATGGGAGGTTCATATTGCCCCAGGCTTGCTGGTAACACCTCAGCCGAGCAAGAGCTCCATGAAGACAGGGTTTCTCACTGCAGTTTTGGCAGATGCCTGGCACCAGGGAGGTGCTCCACAGACATGAAGATGAAGGGATGGAGGGAAAGAAAGATGGAGGGAAAGAGTGGGTGGGTGGATGGATGAGCCAATGGGTAGGTGGTGGCGGTGGTGGGTGGAAGGATGGTTGGGTAGGGGAGGCAGCCAAGAGACAAAGCCAGGATCCCCCTTCAGGTTCTGGAGAACTAGGAAGAGGAGGAGGAGGTCGCATACAGAGTAGTCAGGGTCCAAGAGGAAGGCCAAACACGTGGGCCACCTCAGCCTTGCCAACTCCCACAGGGTAGCCTGGGCAAGTCATGGCATCTTCCTCATAGGGTCTCCTGAAGACGGAGGAACAGAGCTCCCAAGGAAGGTCCACCCCCGAGGGAGAGGGAGGTGCTCTCCCCGGGCAGCCACACGGGAGCTCGCGCACCCCGTTCACCTGCCTGCGCGGACCCTGGGGAGGGCTGCACAGAGGGCCAGACCCTTGTGGAAAGCCACTGACGCTCCTCAGGGTCACTCTGGGGTGCACGGCTACCCATCAGGGGCAAGCTGGGCGCTGAGCGCGCCGCAGGCGGGGAACAGAATCCGATCGCGAGGGTGGACGCTCCGACCGCTGGGGTGGGGGTGGGGTGGGGGTGGGGGTGGATCAGCAGAGGCGTCTGGGCGGACGGGGCGGGGTGTGGCACGTGGCGCTGGGCTCGCCCGGCCAATGCGAGCCCGGGTGGCATCAGCATCAGCCCTCTCAGCCAATGGCAGAGCGCGGCACACCGCTTTCCACACCGCGGCCAATCCGCGCAGCGGCACGTGGCACGCCCGCCCCCGCAGGCTATCCAATCAGCTGCGGGGTGGCTGCCACATCTACCCCAGTCGGGGGCCACCGCAGCCACTCCGTAGACGGTCGCTGCTCCTGGCACGCGCAGGAGCTCGCGCAGCTCTCTCCTCCCGGCCGCGGGTCCCCTCAGTGCCGTGCTCTCTTCGCGGCCACCTTCTTCACGAGCTGGCTCTCCTCAGGCCGCGGTCCTTGGGCCGCGCTCTGTTCAGGCTGCGCTCGTCTCCTCAAGATGCTCCTCTGGCCGCGCACTCCACAGCCGCAGTCACCGCAGTGCCGTGCTCCTCACGCCGCTCTCCCCTCAGCGCACTTCGCAGGCTGCGCTCTCCTCACCGAGTCGCCGCTCCGGCCGCGCTCCTCATGGCTGCGCTCACCTCAGTGCCGCGGTCTCCTCACCGAGACGCCGCTCCGGCCGCGCTCACCTCAGTGCCGCGGTCGCCGCTCCGGCCGCGCTCCGCACGGCTGCGCTCACCTCAGTGCCGCGGTCTCCTCACCGAGACGCCGCTCCGGCCGCGCTCCGCACGGCTGCGCTCACCTCAGTGCCGCCGTCTTCGTGGCCACGATCTCCTCACGGCCGTCTGGGCTCGCAGTGCTCTGGGCGCGGTCCGCCTGGCGGCGCGGGGACTGGCAGTCGCCGCCTAGCTGAGGTGAGCTCAGTGTCTCGTGGGTGGGTGGTAGGCGGCTGGGTCGCCACGGTCGCCTCGCTGTGCGCCTACGTGGGAGCACGAAGCGCGTCGTGCTTCCGAGTCAGGGACGGCGGATCGAGGATGGGAGGGGACCTGTGACTGGAGGCCGCCTCGCCGTTCTGCTTCGGGGACCCAGGTCCGAGTCCCGGTCTCGGTGCGGGTCGGGGCTCCGAGTCCGTGATCGGATCGGGGTCTGTCCGCGCGTTGAGATGGGAATTCTGAGTGGCGTAGCTGAGTCCGCGTCAGGGCTCTGTGTGCGGGGTCCGAGTCAGGGGTCCGCAGTCCGCCTCACGGTCTACGTCGGGGACCTGGGGGGCGAGGGCCTGGGAGAGAACCGGGTTGAGTCCAGAGTCCGAGGCTGGGGCGGGGGTCAGGGTTGAGTGTGTGGTGTCCGCCCTGTGGTTCTGAGTCCAGGGTCGGGGCTGATGATGGGCACCCTGGAGGCCGAGTCGGGATCCGATTTCCCTGGAAGCGCTCCAGGGCGGGCGTCCCAGTTGGGGATTCGAGCCCGAGGCAGGGATCTCTGTCCGGGTTGGGATTTGGGGTTGTGAGTCGGAGATCGGAGTTGCGGTTAGAAGTCCAGGCTGGGAATCCGAGCCAAGAGTTGAGGTCGAGGTTTCTAGGTGCAGTGGAAATTCTGAGTCAAAGGTCAGTCCCGATGTTGGGGTCAGGATCTCGGGTCCAGGTTGGGTTGGGGTGAGGTGGGAGGAGGGAATAGAAATTGTGGCCACAGAAGTTGTGGCGTTGGAGGTTGATGACTCGGGTCAGGGGTTTCAGTGTGGGCAGTAGCTGGGACAGTCTCACTGCCACCCCTTACTGCTCCGCTGGTGCCTTTTCTGTAAAATAGAGGTTAAGTGCCTTTCCATAGGACTGTTCTGGGGATGAGAGAGAATCATTCATCCACTTTTGACCTAGATTGAGTACTAGCAAGAATGTTGCTAGTAATAGTAAAAACTGCATTTGAGGTGTGTTTCTCAGTCCCTTTCCTGGTTGACTCACCCCTGTCTGGGCAGAAAGCTCCCAGAAGGGACATTTCTGGTCCATTCTCCACTGCCTAACCAGGAGCCTGATACACAACCTTGCTCAGGCAATACTCCTTGAAGGAAAGCAGGCAGGCAGGATTAACCAGATTTCTATGGTGTCTCAAATGATCCATTTCTGCACCTGTTTTCCAGATACTCACTAGGAGAAAAATTTAAGGATTGAGTTGCTTGATTACAGTTCTATTTTAATGTGTTTCCAAACATGTTGAAGGGAAAAGTGGGCCTGTTTCAGGATTTATGCTCCAGCTAGAGGGATCTTTTTAAACTGTGAATCAGAGCATGTCCAAATTTAAATAAGGAAAGCACAAGAAAATTATGAACTATTTCCCTTATGAACATAGATGCAGAACTCCCATGTACAGCATTAGCTAGCTGAATCCAACAGTATATTAAACAATTCTTAAACAAGTGGGATTTCTCCTAGGAATGCAAAGATGATCCAGTATCAGAAATTCTATCCATGTAATTCACCACATTAAGAAACTAAAGGAGAGAAACCATATGGTTCTCAATAGAGGGAGAAAAACTATCTGATAAAGCTTAATGCTTTTTATGATTTGGGGGAGGGCACCACTTAACTAGCTAAGACTAGAAGGGAACTTCACTAAAATGATACAAGTCATATACAGAAACTTTACTTTTCAACAAACTCAGCAGAGAAAACAAAAGTGTGTAGTTCCTTTAAGATAAGGAGTACACTTAGGGTGCCATCCCTCGATATAGGAAAAGGAAAAGAAATGTAAGGAGAGAGCTAAAGAGAAAGACAAAACTGCTGATCGAAGATAGATTGTTTGTGTCAGGGTTCTTAAACATTTTTGTTTTAGGACCCTTTGTACTTTTAAAAATTACTGAAGTCCCTCAAGAGCTTTTGTTAATATGGGTTGCATCTGCTGATAGTTACCTTCTTAGAATTTAAAACTAAGAAATGCTTAAAACACACGATAGTACAAGCACATATTCCAGCGGGGTCCTGCTGCCTCTGGAAAACTCTTTAACTTGTGAGAGTAGAAACAGAAGAGGCAAATGTTGTCTGAGTAGTATCATGAAAATAGTTTGGGCCCTGAGAAAACGTTTCAAGGGGCTCTCTGGGGGTCCTTGGACCACACTCTGAAAACTACTGAGCTACATGGGAAAAAATTCAACTTTAGGCTCTAAAAGAGACTTCAGAAAAGTTTTTGGATATAAGATCAATGTCCCCCCTGCCCAAAGCATTTTTCTTATGCCTGTAGTGAATAATTTAAAAGCATGTTAGAAGCTAAGGTAGAAATTAGTGTAGCAACAAAGTTTATATTAGGTCTTTGGAATTAACAAAAAAGGCTTTTATGAAGAAAATTTTAAAATTTAATTGAAGGATAACATTTTATTGAAGATCTTTGATACAGAGAGACATTCTGTTCTCTTGGATGGGGCAGCTTAGCACTAGAGAGATGTCAGGTTTTTCCAAATGTGAAAACTCAATACAACTCTGGTTAAATTTCCAGTTGGAGCTTTTGAGGAACTTGACAAACATATTCTAAAGTGTATGTGAAAGAAAAAGATCTACAAACACCAAGTGAACTTTGCAAAAGGAGAACAGAGAAGGCCTTGTACCAGCAGATCCTGGGGCTTATTCCAAGCCTCAGTAATTGGAATGGTGGGCGACAGAGGCCCAGAAGAAACTTCAAAGGCAGCCCTGCATGTAGAGGAAGGTGGCATGAAATAGAGGTGGCACCACAGTCTATTGAGAAGATGGTATTGGGAAAGTTAGCCCTAAATGGAGAAATATAAGTGTGGATTCCTATGTGATCCCCTGGAAAAACAGGCTCCACAGGCACTTAAAGATTTACAACTAAAAAGTACTTGACGTTTGTGTAGTAGGAGGAGACTATGAAGAATTTCATGCCCCAAGGTGGCCTTGGGGTCTTATTCAGGACCCAGAAAGCACAAACCTCAAGACTAAAATTTATGAACTTGAATACATGCTAATTATTTGTTAAATAAATCCATCATGGCAAAGGTCAAAAGTATTTTCATAAGTGTCTTCCCTTTTTTCACTCTTACTTGTGTTACTCTGCTCAGGTTATAGATGACATATTGCAAGATATTTGAGACAAATATAACTGATAAGGAAACAATGGCTAATATACACCAAAAATCTTACAAATCAATAAGAAAAAGATGAAAAGCCCCAAAGAAAAGTGGGCAAAAGATGAGAGTTGACAGTTTGCGGGAAGGTTAACAACTATGTGAAAAGATGCTCAAGCTTATCAATAGTCAGATAAATGCAAACAAAATCAATAGATATTCCTTTGAGAAGAATTAGAAAGTAGGATAATGCCAAGTGTTGGCAGAAATGCAGGAAACAAGCCTCCTGTGTATTGCAGGTGGGAAGAGACAGACACAGGCATTCTGGAGAGCCATCCAGCACTTCTTCCTCAAATAAAATATTCAGTACCTGCAACCTAGCAGTTTCCCTCCTGGGTAAACAGTGAGAGCAGTTCTCACCAGAACAAGGGGCTGTGTGTGTGCATGCTCAGTGCAGCCTGGCCTTTGGGGGTGGGGAGTTGGAACCTGGTGCTGCGGTTAGTAAGGAGGACTAGATGTACATCTCACAAAATGGAGACGTGCACACGTGACACTGAGTGACACAAATGCCAAACAGAACAAGGGCCTCAGTATAGAGTTCTGTTTTTAAATTAGAATTACACACCACCAGACACGTGAGAAGACACTACATGCATCACCAGGGCACGTGCACACAATGATAAATAAATTACACTGGAGCAGCTGTTTACAGTGGAAGGGGAGGACAGAGAACAGCTTTAAATGGAAAATCAAAAAGAACACAGGGATGCCTCCTACAGACCTTGATGGGGTGACAGTGTTTCATGAACTTAGGGCTGTGAATAATCCCATGTCCTATGCAGTAGAGTCCCCAAAGCCAAGAACAAATGAATGAATGTGTATCCTATACCTCCTCTACCAGGCATCCTCAGTAGCTTCTATTTTCAGGAAATTAAATTCAAATTTCATCAGGCTTTACAAGATCTGCCCTGCCCACTGTCTTTCTCCCTCTCTGAACTCCCATCACATCAGCCTGCTGCCTATTTCTCCAACCAGCCAAGTGCCTCAGGGCCTTTGCACCAGCTACTTCTGCCTGGCTGTCCTTCCCTGTGACCTTCCCATGACAGTTTCTTCTCCTCCTTCAGGTATCACCTGAAATGCTGCTTGTCAGAGGCCTCTGCCATTTCAGTTGGCCCTTTCAGTCACTTGCTAGGTGACCGCTACATTTCAGGCTTCTATAGGCACAGACTACGCCACAGGATTTTCTGTTTCCTTAGGCATCTACTTATTTGTTGCCTGCTGGTCTCCTCCACCGGAAGGGAGGCCCCATGAGAGCGTGTCTGTCTTTTCTACAGGGTCTGCACACGGCGGGGTACGTCATGCATTTCTGTTGAATGGTTTCATTGATTTGTTGAATGAAGGAAGAGGCCAGGCCAGGAAAGTGTGCATCCATTTTCAGAACCCAGTGAGAAAGTACACAGCATGTCAGAATCTTAGCCCCACAGACCAAGGGTTTCTTTACTGCCATACTGGTGACATTTGGGGCTAGACCATTCTTTCTTGTAGGGGGGCTGACCTTTGTCCTTTGGCTATCATAGGATGTTTAGCAGCTTGCCTGGCCTCTACATCCAGTAGATACCAGTAGCACCGCCTTGTCATTGTCAAAAATGTCTCCAAACATTGCCATATATCCCCTGGGGGGCACCCTAGGTGAGCACTGCTGTGTGAGACTAGCTCTGGGGGCTGGGCTGCTCTCTGCTTTGGCCTTTTAAATGAAGCAAGCCCTGATCTACATCCTGCCATCATTCACAGTTCACCCTCTCTTGAGACCCTGACCCAGGCTTGGCCAACTGGAGAACGCCCTTCCCTGGCTGACCATGTAACTCTAGGTTGGCAGGGGCCTCCACCCCAAGGCTGTGGGCTGCCACCTGGGGCTTTAACTGGAACTGGCTTTAAGCTGCAGTCCCTAGGTCGTTTCCAGCGTAGGCATCTATGACTTGTCTAAGTTAGGGGTGACCTGGGTAGAGGCTGAATGGCCCTCTCACCTTTTCCAGTTAGCACAGACTGATGAGTGATTGGCTCTTGATAGACAGCAGACCCAGAAGACTAGCAATAAGCTCTGTGAGGAGGAGGCATCTGAGGGGCTTCAGAGCAGGCCTGGGGCAGGGCAAGGGAGAGGGACTGGCCCCCAGCACTGTCCTTCCTTTCTGAGCCATTGCCGTGTTCCTCCCTGCTGGCCGGCCCTAGCAGAACTGGGTCACTGACAGGCGCCTGGATGAACCAAAGTTCTGATCAGATCAGGAAGGTATAAGAACCCCAGAACTGGAGTTTGTACCTGCTCCCCAGCCTCTCAATCTGGGGAACTAAAGCCATATCCTGGGAGCATTTCCTTGGGCTGGGCGAGGCCCTTGTTTGCAATTTAAATGTGGCCTCCTTTATGGAAGAATCTTTGCTGCTTCAAAAAGCTTTGGGCTAGGACTCACCCTCCCCAGCAGCCAGGCTTTAGCCTGGAGAAGAAACTGATCTAATAGCCTTTTCTCCTGCTAATTGTAGCAATTAGTGTTATAGAATGAGGATTCCCTGGGGGGCCACTGCCCAGCACACAGGGCTATCCCTAGCTCAGGCCCACGCCCAACTCCTCAGGCCACTGCCCAGACAGAGGGGGCCCCTACCAAGGCTCTGGCTGGGCTTCAGGGTGGAGATGGGGGTGGGAGAGAGGGCCAGGGCCATTGGGTGCCCAGGCCAGCTGTGGCAAGTGTGCACCAGGGCAGTTCAGTCCAGAGGCCACATGGGTAACCCTGGGCTGTGAATAGGGCCCGATGGGAGCAGAGAGCCAGATTGTGTCTGCCTGAGTGTGAGCGTGTCCAGGAGGGCAGAGGTGAGGAATATCTGATGGTGTGACAGGAAGTAGTCTTGGGGCAAATTACTTTTATGGAGTGGGGAGCCATTTCGCAGCGTGGCCCACTTGCTTCCTCCAACAAGGGAGCCCCTCTTCCTTCATTCTGCTTGCTTACGGAGCCTGTTTCTGCTGTGCTGTTCTGGGACGTTGTAGCAGGCCCCTGCAGAGCCCGCCTGCACTGCAGGCCATATACAGCTAGTGTTCTGCCACCTACACAGCACTTGCCCAGGCAGTGATTCTGAGAGTCAGGGCAGCCATCATTGCCATTTTACAGATTGAGTCATTGAACAGATCTTTGTTGAAAACTCAACAGGCAGTCGGAATTCGATAGGAACAGGAACTGAAGAGTCCCTGTGCTCATGGGGCTTGTGGTCCAGTGGGCAGAGAAGCTGCCCACTGTGTGCATTTGTGTTTTACAGCATCCCGAGGGGAGTGCTTTGAGGGTGGGAACACAGAGGGGTTTCATGACAGGAGCCGCCTGGAACAGGGTCTGTACCAGGAATTAGTCTGGGGTTCTAGAAGTTCCTTTGGGGAAATGGGGGTGGAGCAGCTGGACAAGAGCTGAAGGCAAAGGGCCCCCTGGTGGAGGGAGCCCGTGAGCCAAAAGGTCCAAAAGAGGCCAGACATGGGAAACAAGCGAAGAGGAGGGAGCTGTAGGTGGAGGCTGAGCCAGCTAGGCCACCCTGCTGCTGACTTCGGCCTTGCTCTAAGAGTGCTGAGAGCCACTGAAAGTTTCCACATAGAGAGTGGCCCAGTGGGATTTGCATTCTGAAATGATCCCCCTCCTCTGAGTGGAGAAGGTACTGGAAGGGGACAGAGGCCCTGCAATGCTAGAGACTGTGGCCTGCTTGGGCAGGGGTGAAGAGAGCAGAGAGAAGCAGAACTCTTCCAAAGATCTCAGGGTGAAAACACTCTGGTGTGGTGTTGGACTGACTTGGGCAGCTAGGAAGGGGGAGTGCTCGGACTATTCTGGGGTTTCTGGCTTTCATGGCAAGGGTGGGTGGTAGGGATCTTTGTGGGAGCAAACAGTGCCTTGGTGCTGTGAAGTGTGGAATGACAGAGACTGCGGAAGGACACTGTGGGGGGCTGGTGACTGGAATGTGGGCCGGAAGCATGGAGGGCCAGACTGAAGACACGTTTGGGAATCAGGGACCCACAGGCAGTGCTGGAAGCTGCAGGTGCTGCTCCAGGAAGTGTTTTGGAGAGCAAAGGGCAGCCAGTCCTGAGGAGCTCAGGTCCTAAAAACCAGGCCAGGAGGGAGAGCCTACAAAGAAGACTGAGGACAGAGCCAGAGTGGAGCAGGAAAGCCAAGGGACCAGAAGAGGGGAAGGTCACCTGCCCAGGGCCTGTCTCCGCTGCAGAGCCCAGAAGGTCACCTGCCCAGGGCCTGTCTCCCCTGCAGAGCCCAGAAGGTCACCTGCCCAGGGCCTGTCTCCCCTGCAAAGCCCAGACTGGAATCAGAGTTCCTGGTCCTCTGACCTTTGGCATTTTTTAGGCCACTGAACTAAAAATGGCCCTGCTGAGTGGGATGTGCCTCCAGCCAGTTTGCCTCTCCGCTGGCCACCTTTCCCCAGGACAGACAAAGAGAGACCCTCCCCCCGCTTCCCCAAAGGCCTTCCTCCTGTCTCATTTCACTCCTGGAATTGTGGCAATAAAGAGCCTTTCCCTGCAGCACGTGCGGGAAGAAGCTGGGTTGACTCCCGCAGGGAGGCCTCGTCCTTGCTGAGCTATTTCATAACCTCAGAAGGGTGGAAAATCCCCCCAATCTTAACGCAAAGCCAGCAAGCTGAAAAATGGCCTTGAATAGGCTGAGATGAGAAAACAAAGAGGCTGTCAACATCAGAGTCTGGGAGGGGGCAGGGGGCTTCAGCAGACCCCACGCAGACAGCAGTTTCTCGGCTTTAATGCCCAGCCTCAGAGACCCAGCTAGGGACAGGCCTTCGGTGGGGGGGAGGCGGGGGTGGCCATGGCCCTTCAGCTCAGCCTTCCTGATTAACAGTTCAAACAGCCTTCAAAGGCTTAAAAGGGGTTAACTGCAGGGCCTCCAACTCCTCCGCTTGCTAATTTTTAAACGCAGCTGAGCAGAGTTCTGAGTGCCCCTCCCGAAGGCCCTCAGAGGGACTCTGCGCAGCCCCCGCCCCCTGGTGTCGCCAGGAATCTGTGTACATCTAGAACAAAGGCTCCCGTTCCCTCCCTCGTCCAGCTTGTTCTGATGCCTAAGACCAGGCTTCACCCTGAAGCCTCTGCCCTGCATCCAAGCCTGGACTTGAACACATGGCCATGACTCCCAAATGAGGAGGTTGGCTTACAGGAGCGGAGGCCTCACCCAGGTGAAACCTGGGTGTCAGTAGTGGCTTGGACCCCTGTGTTCTCAGAGACGAGTTCCCAGCAGTGGGAAAGCAGCAGCCTGGGGTTCAGGGACATAGGGAGAGTGCTCTCGCAGCCTGAGGCCCACAGTCTCCCTGACACCCGTGCCAGGCTGAACCCACCTGCAGGCTATAGCAATGGGATGGAAACTGCTCAGGAATTCTCACGGATGCGCCTCACACCCAACTTCCCTCACACACACTAACTCACGCACTAAAACTCATGCCTGCGTAGCCTGTGACCTTCTCCTTGACAAGGCCTGGGGTTCTGTCCCCTGTTCATGTTGCTTCTTGCCCAGCCTCTGGCCCCTGTGGCACCTTCTTCATGATGGAAGCCAAGACCCTGCCAGGCCCAGGGGCTGTTCCCAAGGTCCTAGGACCTGGCCTCTGCTCCCACATTGCCTCATTCATAGCCTTCTAGTACAGGCACATGCCAGCCGAAGAACAGTCACGCCTGCAGCACCAGCCCTCTGTAACTGTGAAGTGCCTTAACTTCATTGTCGACTGCATTTAATCCTCAGAACAACCGCACAGGGAGGGAGGTCCGTGCAGATGCAGTGAAAACCATCTTGGCCACATGGAGTGATTTGCTTGAGACCACTGAGTGCTGACACAGCAGGATTTCTGAGGAGACCAGCCTTCCCCAAGCTCTCCTGGCTGGGGAGGGCATAGGCCTTTGCCAGGCTCCCTGTCCTGACCTTGGGGGAGAGAGGGGCACTTGCAAACCTTCAGCTCGCTGGAGAACCAGGCTGAGAGAGGGGAGGGGAAAGGCAGGGCCGGCCCTTAGACTCACGGGCTTCCTCAGCCTGTACTCAGGCAGAGACCTCCCAGGCAATCGAGTCTCTAGGCCCGCCGAGGCCTGCCACTTCCATCATTGTTGGGGAGGTGGCCTCGGAGCCCAAGAGGCCTTCCTTGCACATGTGTGGGTGTGAGCCCAGAGAGATGCCCAGGGCCACAGCTAGGCACCTCGGAGGGCCAAGTGCCACCCTGATGAGGCATTGCTTCCCTTCCTGCATGGGCTACTTGGAGCCAAATGACACCCCTCAGCTGGCTTCCCCATGGGACTCTGCCCACCCCAGTGCCCGGGGATGCCATCTCCTGCAGCTGCTTCCCTGACCCTGGCTGCCTCGGCCGGCTGCTCATGCCACTGCCCCTCCCGCCCCCGCTGCCAGGGCTGTAGGCCACTTGCTGGCTTCTTGTGCTCCTGAAATGTCTGGATATCTGAGAATCCAGAAGGTACCCATGCTAACCAATTTCTGAGTCATTTGTTGGTTCATCATTCGCCCTGTCCCTCCTGTGCAGGCCCACTGCTGGGACATGGGGGCCATCAGATGGGGGTGCCCTTCTGTGAGTTCCTGGGCTGGCAGACAGCACAAAGGAGCAGATCACGATCTCCGAGTTGGAGCCTTGCTGGCTCCACACTGGTTATGGTCAAGGTGAGTGGTCAGGGAGGGTGGTTCTCCAGCACCTTCTACCCCTTGGGCTCTCTCTGAGGACACCAGTGCCTGGGCGAGGGTAGCCTGAGCAGAGGGCAGGGGTGTCTGGGGGCCTGTGTCCTGGGCTGCCCCTCCCCTGCTCTCCCCATTTCCCAAGGCAAGTCTTCCTCTAAGACCTACCTAAGGCCCCTTCTTCCCAAGGCTGCCAGAAAGGTCCCTTGCTGTAGGAGGGGATCCCAAGAGTGGCATCGAGTCCCAGGGTCGGGTGGGAGATTATCTCTGCAGGGGCTGATAGGAATGTCCTCTAAGGGCTGACTTCAAAGCCACTCTGCCTACCCCTGTGCATCAAAGTCAACAAGCTGAGTTGTTTGAACATTGAAAGGGGTGGGGAAGAGTCACCTCCCCAGCCACCTGCGTCTCCACAGCGTCGCCCTCAGGATCTCAAAGGCCTTTCTGCACAGGCCGGTGGGGGCCAGACCCCCGGACTCCCAGGCAGATGAACCACTAGAGCAGGGAGGGCGCACTGCCCCTCAAGCTTCTGCTGAAGGTCCCCATGACTCCAGGGTTCCCATCCAGGCCCTACCCCTGCCATTTTCTCAGGTTCTTCTAGAGAGTTGACCTGCTCCCCAACCTACTGGTGGAAGGAGCAGAGAGCAGGGCCCCCTCCCCTCCCCAGCTTGCCTCAAGACCTTGCTGCATGAACTTCGGCCTACCCGCTCCCCCAGGGCACCTCTCCAGGGTGGCTGGGCCCGGTGGGCTCTTGGGGACCTTAGAATGTGTAGGTGTGACCTGCTGGACAGCACAGCATTGCCACATATAGCAGCTCCAGGCCACTCAGTTTGGATGCCAGTTCTAGTACAGATGAGGTACGTGTCATTGAGCAGGTCACCTAATCTCTCTTTGCCTCGTTTTCCTTATCTGTGAACCAGGATTAAAACTAGCAGGTACCTTCTGTGGTTAATGGGCTGGTTAAAAGGCCGCCTCCTTCCCAGTGTTCAGGAGAGCACCTGCCTTGTCAGCAGAGAGCACGCAGAATGGTGGCACTAGGGCCAGCAGGCCTGGCTCTGTGAGCTCTGCCCCCCACCCAGAGCTGGTCATTTGGTGAGGGCACACACAGAAACTGGGGCCTGATGCTGTGTGGAGGCCTGGCAGATGGCAGCAACTACTGAAGTCTTTTGGGACGTTCCCCAGACGTGAGAGGAAGGCCCCGAGGCGGCCATTCCAGTGACGGTGCCTGGATTGTCCAGAGGCCTCAGTTCCCCTATCTAGACAGAGAGTCATCATAGCATCTCACTCCCCGATTAGACAGCCCAGGAGGGTGAGTCGGTGTATTTTTGGTGGTCTCAGGGCAGCCCGTTCCTTCCCTCTTTCCCAGGAACACTCTGCCCAGGCTGGGGTTTTTCCACCTGGCCTCCTTCCCCACCCCCTAGGTCCCCCGCCTGACCCCAGAGTCCCCAGGCCCCAGAAGCATGGCTGCTCGTTGCAGCCCAGGGAGCATGTGTGCTCAAGCCCAGAGGGGCACTGACCCCTCCCTCACATGGGGACATCAAAGGGAAGCAGGAAGCAGCGAGCCGGCTGACCCCTGGCGGGTGGGGAAAGTGCAGGGTCACAGCTCAGCCGGGGCCCAACGGCTGGGGATTTTCCATCCCACCAGGATTTCCGCAGGACACCCCGACTACAGCCCGAGAGACTCCTTGGGAACCAGGGTCTGGACTGGAAGCCCCTGTCCTCAGTCTCTCTGTGACTTGCTGGCTGCTGGCCCAGACACGTCAGAACTCTGTACCCTGGGCTCTGGGACCTGGCTGGGGAGGGAAGGCCACAGACTGAGCAGAGGGCCTGAGAAGAATGGAGAAGGGATCCTGCCCCTCCCCGGCTAGTCGTCCCTCCTTGATTGGGGTCAGGGGGTCAAGGCCGCTGAGCAGGCTGTGTCAGAGGGAGGACCGTACAAACAGTCCCGAGTCCCAGGTTCCCAGGAGGCCCTCTGGAATACTCTGCAGCAGCCCCAGTGCAGGCAGGGGCGCTGTGTGGACCACTAGGCTCACAGATGTGTATCTGCCGACCAAAGCCTACTGCACAGTGTAGCGCTGAGGGCAGCCATGGGCTAGGCCGGGCTCTCCCAGCCTCAACCCAAGGCCATGAGGCCTGGGAATCCGGTACCCTCGACAGTCACTGTACTTGGTGGCCAGTCTCTCCACTACAGTTTGTAGGCTATGATCCACTTGATACACCCTATTAGGGCCTCTATGCCACTCTTTGGCAGTCTGTCCCCAGCTGAGACTACCATGTCTTTACCCCAAGCTATTGCTCCTGCCTCAGCAAGCCAGCCCTGGCCCCGTCCTTGCCTTCATTCACCAGGAGGATGAACCAGGCATGCCGTGGGTCACGAGGACCCTCATGGACCTGGGTTGGGCTCTAGGCTGGTAACTGGACTGATATAGGCCAGGGCCCTCTGGCCGGAGGAACTGCCCCTGAGCCCTTTGTTTGTCCTGCGGGAGTGGGCAGAGAGGATTGCTTGTGCCAGAGGAGCTGTGGTTCTGTGGTTGGAGGCCAGCAGTCCCAGGCTGAAGATGGGGCTGAGTAGGATACCCCAGTCTTGAACAAGGGTTTGCCATCTGAGCGGGGACCCACATTTAGTCCAGCAGCCACACTCTATACAGCCCAGAGCTCGGCCTAGGAGCAGGCATGCCCGTGTGCAAAGTGCTGGCAGCCGGGCTCAGGATCCAGTTACAGCAGCTGTCTCATAGGAACGTGCTGCCCAGGGCTGGGAGCCGCTGTTCCGGGGCTGCAAGGAGACTCGGTGCTGGGCCAGGTGGGGTGTCTGTTGCTGGGAATTGTTTCAGAATAATCGCAGAAACTTGGCAGGCAGGGACTCCGCACGTGAGGGGCCCGGTCTCTGTACGGGGCCCGTGCACTGCTGACGAGTGCGCTCCTCCCCTGACCAGGCACAGTGTGCGGTGGTCTGGGCCTGGCTTCCCAACCCCGTGACATGATCGGGCGAGGCATGTCTGCTCCCGGCATCACAGGGCCTTAGGGTCAGACAGTGAGACTGGAGCTGGCTGTCGAGGGGCAGGATGGGCAGGCACAGCTGTGTTCTCAGGAAAGCACAGAAAACCCTAAAAGTGAGGGAGCGAGACAGGACAAAGGACATTTTCCATTGACTCAGGCTTGCTAGAGGTGGGCCCAGCACACTTCTCTACTCTCCCATCCCCTGGGCTTGTTCATAAAGAGAACATTTGGCTTAGCCCAAGTGATGGTGTGCTCACTCACCTAGAGCCAGACATCCTGCAGTGTGAAGCCAAGTGGCCTTAGGAAGCATCACTATGAACAAAGCTGGTGGAGGTGACGGAATTCCAGCTAAGCTATTTAAAATCCTAAAAGATGATACTGTTAAAGTACTGCACTCAGTATGCCAGCAAATTTGGAAAACTCAGCAGTGGCCTCAGGACTGGCAAAGGTCAGTTTTCATTCCAGTCCCAAAGAAGGACCTTGCCAAAGAATGTTCAAACTACCGCACAACTGCACTCATTTTGCAAACTAGCAAAGTGATGCTCCTTCAAGCTAGGCTTTAACAGTAGGTGAACCAAGAACTTCCAGATGTACAAGCTGGATTTAGAAAAGGCAGAGGAACCAGAGGTCAAATTGCCAACATCCTCTGGATCACAGAAAAAGCAGAACTCCAGAAAAAATACCTACTACTTCTAAAATTGACTGTATGAAAGCCTTTGACTATGTGGATCACAACAAACTGGAAAATTCTTAACAAGATGGGAATACCAAACCACCTTACTTGCCTCCTGAGAAACCTGTATGCAGGTCAAGAAGCAACACTTGGAATTGGACATGGAACAATGGAATGATTCAAAGTTGGGAAAGGAGTACAATGAGGCTGTATACTGTCACCCTGCTTATTTAACTTATATGCAGAGTACAACATGAGAAATACTGGGCTGGATGAAGCTCAAGCTGAAGTCAAGATTGCCAGGAGAAATATCAATAACCTCAGATATGCAGATGACACCACCTTAGTGGCAGAAAGTGAAGAGGAACTAAAGAGCCTCTTGATGAACGTGAAAGAGGAGAGTAAAAAAGCTGACTTAAAACTCAACATTCAAAAAACCAAGGTCATGGCACCCAGTCCCATCACTTCATGGCAAATAGATGGGAAACAATGGAAACAGTGACAGACTATTTTCTTGGGCTCCAAAATTACTATGGATGGTGACTACAGCCCTGAAATTAAAATATGCTTGCTCCTTGGAAGTAAAGCTATAACAAACCTAGACAGCATATTAAAAAGCAGAGATACCACTTTGCTGACAAAAGTTCCATATAGTCAAAGCTATGGTTTTTCCAGTAGTCATGTACGGATGTGAGAGTTGGCTCATAAAGAAGCTGAGTGCCAAACAATTGATGCTTTCGAACTGTGGTGCTGGAGAAGACTCTTGAGAGTCCCTTAGACAGCATGGAGATCAAACTAGTCAATCCTAGTGGAAATCAACCCTGAATATTCATTAGAAGGACTGATGTTGAAGCTGAAGCTCTAGTACTTTGGCCACTGTATGCAAAGAGCCAACTCACTGGAAAAGACCCTGATTCTGGGAAGGATTGAGGGCAGGAGGAGAAGGGGATGACAGAGGATGAGATGGCTGGATGGCATCATCAACTCAATGGGCATGAGTTCGAGTAAACTTTGAGAGATAGTGAAGGTCAGGGAAGCCTGGCGTGCCGCAGTCCATGGAGTCACAAAGAGCTGGACACAACTAAGCGACCGAACAACAGTAAAGAGATGGCCCAACACCCGGTGAGTCGGGAGATGACTAGAAGTATCCTGGCGCACCCTGCCTGGAGTCCTGTTCCAAAGGAAGGCCAGCTGACCCTGCAAGCACCGTTGTGCAGACAGCATCACAGCACCAGCGGGCAGGGACCTGCCTCCGTAAGCCCCAGACCCAAAGGCCCATAGCCTGTGTGAGGCCTTTGGAATTGCAGTGCCTAGGTGGAGGCTGTGGGGGCCTGTGGCCTCTACTGCCTGCGTGGGCTCATCCTCCCACCTCATTCCGGGTTGGTGTCCCGAATAACACCAACCCACCCTGCAGCTGCCAGGCTCAGTATCTGTATGGCTCCTGCCACTGCACGGGGGGCTGGGGTCCCGTGCCCCGGTGTGAGCAGCCCTCGGGTGTCGGGCATGCTGTGCCTTGGGTGTGACGTGTCAGGGCATGCGTGCCGTGGGTGTGACGTGTCAGGGCATGCGTGCTGTGGGATTTGAGGACTGAAGGCGTGCTCTGGGGAGAGCTGCGATGGCTGTCAGTTGGAGGGGGACATTCTGTCCAGATGGGGCCCTTCTCCAAGGCAACCCCTTCCCTGTCTGTTCGGGCCTGACCATTAGACCCTCTGTATCCGCTGGACTCCACACCCCTGCCTCCAGTTTTCTGTACTTCTCACAGTCCTCACAGGTTGCCCCGGGAGGCACATACGTCAAGTCCAGGAAATACGAGCGAGGCAGGGCTGGAAATTGTAAACGCAGAGCAGCAGAACTTAGAGACGGAAGCCATTTCACTTCTTAGTCACCTGCTACACACGCAGGACACCAGCATGTGTCCAGTGTGTTTGGTGTGTAAGGAACACAGTGCTGCTTTCCGATACAGACAGATTCTGCAGAGCTTCCCCTGTATCTCGGATTGCTCTCTGAAGGCTGGCCCAGGGCTTGCCCTGTGGGGAAGACTCCTAGTCCTGCCTGTGGCTGGAGAAGTCTGCGTGGGAGGATGGGAAGGCTGCCTCACTTTCTAGTAAGCAGGCTGAGCTGAGGGGCTCCTCCCAGGTCCCTCCACCAAAACAAGCTCTCCTCTGGCCACCAGTTTCCAGCCAGGCCAGTGAGCCTGCTCTTCTCCTAGGAAAGCTCAACCTGAACTCTGCTGTAATAGACAGGGACATTCCTCTCTGCCAAGAAGTCACTTCAGAGGCACCGAGAAGGCAGAGCTGTTGCTTTTCCAACCCCTCACTGTGGCAAAGGAGGGAGAGAAGGGAGGTCACCTAGGAAGTTCTGGAACACAGTCTGTTTACCACATGAGTATGTTTTCCATTGAAAGAGAATGCTGCGGGGTCACTGAGGAATCAGTGGGGACTGAGCCCGCATGACCTCCTGGGGCTTATGTGGTGCCGGCAGCAGGCCTTGGGCCTTCACACACACACTTCGGCCACCGAGGGGATGCCACAGGGATACCAACGTGGCAGGTCCCTCCAGCCACATCGGCTTCCCTTTTGTTAAGTTACTTAATCCAATCACGGAAGGTACCGGGCATACTCATTAACAGACAGCTGCCTGTCTGCTTCAGAGCTCTACCAAAGCTCCCACAGACACTTCTCTTCCTAAGCTCTGTGGGGTGCCCCGTTCTCAGGAGGAAAGTCCTCGAGAGCCAGTGTGAAAGGGTTCCCAAGTTGCTGTACCAGTTAATGAGTTATTTGCTCTAAACAATATCTTGATAAAGGGGAAGGATGAAGTTAGCTGCTGTTGACTAAGGAGAGACAGCGTTGCCAGGGAAATGCTTCTAAATGGAAAGAAACAAAAGACAGTCATTAGGTTTTGTGCGACTAGGGAAAGCATCGTGGAGAGTGTACCTCTGACCATCTTTTGTGTATGTGATTCGGAAGAGAGAGGCAGCAGTGAGTGTGGGGCCCGGGAGAGGAATCTTAACAAAGCTCGTGGAGGCCATTATTTAGGGGCACAGAGCAGGGCGGTCGTCCTGGGGGCCCAGGTCATCTGGGCTGCCCTGGAGCTCGAGCCAGGAGGGAGCGAGGAGGGCCTGAGGCCCAGGCTGGGCTGTAGACCTTCCAACCTGGGAGTCCTGAGATGAGGAACCAGGGGGGCTGCTGGAAGCAAAGACGGAGCAGGTTGGATAAAGTTGTGTCTGAACTGAGCTGGCATCTTAGGGCAGCTTTCCTGGCCCCAGTCAGTATATAGGGGCTTTTACTTTTTTAAGTCTTGCTCTGTATTATAAATCTCTGCTTCTCCTCAGCAGTTCGAAATGTTTACTCTGAACTAAGCCCTGCGTTTTAACACGAGTCATGTTTTAATAGGAAAACCATCTTTGATGGAATCAAACGCAATTCCTACTTTTTCCCCACTAGCCGGAGGCCTAGGACCTGACTTTGCAGGCAGTAGTGACAGGCAGAGTGGCTTCACGCTTGGCACGGCAACCTGGCCTCCACGTGACTGGTCTTTCAAACCACTGCCCGTGCTCAGGCCAGCAGGCTGCAGAAGGCCAGGCCCTTCACTCCATGCCTCACCTCCAGCCCCATCACTTGCCGTGTGAGAGCCCTCATTTGGAGCCTTTCATCGGGTACTCGCCCCATTGTTAATGCCGGCCCATTCCCATGCCTCTAGAGCTGGTGAGAATTATTATTCTGGGAACAAGAGGATCTAAAGGCCCTCGGTTCTCAGGTTAACAGGAGACTTGCCATTAGGAACGGGGAGTAGACTTCCTTCCTGGGGAGGGCAGAACTGGGGCAACCAAGCAAGGAAAGCGTGTGAACACGGCCTGGTGGCGGAAAAGGCTCCCGAGCTCAGCATGCATGGCCTCGAGTTCCTCACCAGGTGCCACTGTTTTCTCCGTGGGAACATCTGCCATCCCCAGGCCTTGGTCTCTTGATCTGTGAAGACTGAAATTGTCTATATACAAGGCCTGGGAGGACATTAACCTAACTGCATTTGAGTTCCCTGCATTTCTAAAACAGCAGCAGCAGAAGGGAGTGGGCTCCCGGGGGAGAGATTCTGTGATTAGCTCTGGACTCTAACTGCCACGGACTCTGTGAGTGGGGACTTGAACCCTGGAGGAAGAGCAGGGGCAGGCACTCCAGAAGGAGCTCGCAGGCCTCGTTGCTGCTTGGAGACTCGCTGAGGGCTGGGCGTTTCTTTTGAGGAAGATGGACCACAGCCAGGGTCCTTCACCTGACAGCCCTGGGAGCAAACCCCTCCTTGCTTATTCATTCACTTGCTTCTCCGTCAAACATTCACAGAGCAGCCATGTTGGGCTCTCTGTGGATTAAGCATTGACGATAATGAGGAACAGAAAGATGTACTTCTACCTTCCCCAGCCTTAGGATCGAAGGAGATGGCTTGTAACCCTTCACCACAGACAAACACCCAGTTATACATTAAGGACAGAAGGGGAGATGGGCTCTCTGTGGTCCAATCTGAGGCTTAGCAGTTGGCCACTCTGAGAGAGGGACGCGAGTCGGCCCCAGCCTGGGGAAGGGCAGAAGGTCAGGAGAGAGAGCTTGACTTGTTTAAAATGATACCAAGGGAGTGTGTGAGGAGCCACAGTGACTTCACCAGATCCACTGCTCAGGGTCAACACTAGCTTTGTGACCCTGGGCCTGACTTAACCTCTCAAGCCTCAGGTTGATTATATATAAAGCAAGAGCGACAATATTCTTATGTCAAAAGCTGTGTAATGTGAGGATTAGTGAAATGTTTATAAAGCAGTGAGTACATGGCCTGGCTACGGGCAAGTACTATTACTGTTTCAGGGATATTCTTCAGTCCAAAGATGTGTGCAGGGCTAGCAGACTTTCTCCTCACTGAAATGGTAGTGCTGGGCCTCCTTCGAAACGCAGTGCCCAGGGTGTGCTGATGACGAGACCAGCATCTCTGAGAGTGCAGGGTGGCCCCTCTCTGGCTCCTCCTGGTCCCTCAGGGCTTGCACAGAGCCTAGTGAGCCTCCTTGTACCTTCTGCCTAGAAGAGTGGACACACAGGGCGAGGCGGCATCCTTTCCTCCACACGCCTACAGGGCACCGCACTGAACCTCACGGGTTCCTTCAGCTCTTGTGCCTCGACCCCACACACATCCACCCTGGGGGAGCCCATCGGAGCTTCAGATTGGAGCTGCTCTCTGTCCGTCTTAGCTCTGGGTGTGTATATGGAGGGGGGTGACGGTGGTAAGCACAGCTCCAGAGAAGTGAAAGGCTTCATGGGCTAGCCCAGCCAAACCCCATTTCCCCTCAAGGGAGCCTGAGGCCACGGTCAGCTTAGCCCACCCTCCCCCAGAGCTCTCGCAAAGATTTCCATTCTTGGTCTGCATTCACCCCAGCCCGAAGAGCACGCCTGTACATGGGGGTGAGCAGGGAGCTTCAAGGTGACTGGGAGTCAGAGAGAGATACAGAGACAAGAGAGGCAGAACTGGGTGGGCTGGTGAGAAGACAAGAAGATGATGGGAGAAAGTGAGGCCCATTCTAGGGGGAGCATTCAAGACGGGAATGTTTTCTTCCCACCCCCGACAGGATGGCCCCAGGGCTCCCAGGCCCCTCCTTGGGGGCTCCCCAAATGCTTGCATCTGTCCCCTTGGGAGTAAACTTGCTTCCTCTGTCCCACTCTCTATCACACATGAACGATGTGAAAAGCACTCCCCACCCCCACCCCGAGTCCTGGTAGCGTTCAGAAATAGAATGGTTGTACAAGAATTCTTTCACAAGGAGGAAATCCTGCCATTTGTGACAACATGGATGAATGTGGAGGACAGTGAAATAAGCCAGACACAGAAGGACAAACACTGTATGATACCACTTATATCAAGAGTCTAAAACAGTCAAACTCAGAGAAGCAGGGAGTTGAATGGTGGTTGCAAGGGGCGGGTTGGGGGGGAGGGTGCAGAGGCAGCTTGGAAGGATTTGTTGAAGGGCACAGAGTCTCACTTCTGCAGGCTGAATGAGTCCTGGAGAGTGGCTGTCCAGCACAGGGCCTCTAGTCAGCAGTGCTGTGCTGTGTGCCTCCAAATCTGGTAAGAGGGGAGACCTCATGTTAAGTGTTCTTGGGAAATAATATGCATGATATAAAGGGTGTATGGAAACTTTGGGAGGTGATGGGTATGTTTATGACTTAGATTGTGGTGATGGTCTCATAGGTATATACTTCCAAACTTGTCACACTGTGTATATTAATTACGTATAGATTTTGTATGTCAATCATACCTCAGTAAAGTGGTTAAGAAAAAGAAAATTAAGAGCAAATAAAACAAATTTTTTTCCACAAGAGCTTTCTCTTTTTGAATATGTATTTTAAAATAATCATATCTTTCATGAAATCTTCCGAAGTCTCTTTCTGGAGCCAAAATTCCACTGATCTGACACAGTTGGCATAATGGAAACACACACTGATTTCATCTACGATAGTCAGTGCAGAAAAAGGGAAACAATAACCAGGGCCCACCAGCTTTAAAAATATAAACCTAAAACAGGGTCATGCCAGGAATGCAGAGGTACATTCAACCACCTGGATGATCTTCAGGGAACTGTGTCGAGTGAAAAGAGCCAGTTTCAGAAGGCCCTGAGTGCGGTTCCATTTATAGACCCTTCTTGTCGTGACAACATTAAAGCAGCGCAGAAATGAGTAGTGCTTGTCGGGGCCTAGGGACGAAGCGGAATGGTGGGGAGCGTGTGGCTCTCAGGGGGCTGCACGAGGGCAGCAAGCTCCCCCACACCGGCCTCTGTCTCCTGGCAGAGATCATGTCCCAGTTCCCGAAATGCTACCACTGGGGCTAAGGCTACATGGAACCTATTGTAATTTCTCACAGCTAGCTGCATGTGAATCTACAATGATCTCAAAATGAAAAGCTCAGTTGAAAAAAATAATGATCACCAAATTTAAAAAAATCAGTAGACTTCCCTGGTGGCTCGACGGTAAAGCATTTGTCTGCAATGCAGGAGACCTGGGTTCGATCCCTGGGTCAGGAAGATCCACTGGAGAAGGAAATGGCAACCCACTCCAGTACTATTGCCTGGAAAATCCCATGGACAGAGGAGCCTGGTAGGCTACAGTCCATGGGGTCGCAAAGAGTCGGACACGACTGAGCGACTTCACTTTCACTTTTCTCAAAATGCCCAACGATGAATTTCAAACTGCACAAAATGTATATGAACAAAGGGCTAAAAAACACTGAGACACATTACAACTGATTTGGACACATGGATAAATCTTTTTGGCTAGAAAGTAAAAAAGAATTTGTAAAAAAAGATAATTCTAGGTTAATCTAAATTGACTGTAGTTTCAATAGAAATTACCAGCAGAATATGGATGGCCACACACATTGTTTTTTAAGTCATGCAAGCTGATTCTAAAATTGTGAAAAAAAGGGCATGTAATGTAAGTCCTATACAATTCTCGAAAGCACCTGCTCCAGGAAAGCACCAGGTTTTAAAGATTACCCACTGTCCTAAGTAGTCTAATGAGAATGCAACTACACTTTTTTCTGAAGGTGATTTTACTCATTCAAACTCCCCTCTCCATTGACCTTGTCAAGCACTTACTGTGATAAAAGATGAACTAAATGACTCATCATGAGGCAGGCATGCATTTAGCTAACACCATATAGCCTTACGTGTCAACACCATACTGCGTGCTTCACGTCAGTCATCCCTTTAATCGTCTCAGTGACCCTCTGTGGAAGGTACTCTTTCTTATTATCCCCATGCTATAAATGGGAAGACGAAACTGAGGTTAAATGACCCACCCAAGGTCCAGGAGGTAGGAAGCGGTGCATTTGCTGTGCTGTGGCTCTAGAATCTGCTCTTAAGCACTACTTTTTGTTTACAGGGCAGTAAAGGAGAGCACCCAAGCCAGGAGGGCAGGGGATAGGGGCCGTGTTCCTCTGGGCCAGTTTCACATGGGTGAGGCTAGAAAAGCTGCATTGGTACAGGTGACCTAGGTTAGACAAGGAAACTGAGTCACTGTTGTCCAGGTCATGATGTGAAACCATCTTGACCTGCACGGGTTATAACATCACTCCAACTATTAACAGTTTATCATGCCCATTATTTTCCTTGGCCTGGGGAAGGGAGGGACTGTACACCTTACAGATTTTTCTTATTGCCATTTTTTTTCTGTTTGAATTAGGTTTATTTACTTTTTTGAGTTACTGAATTCAGTTTTCATAAGATACCCTGAAACTGTGATCCTACATGAGTAGGAAATGGCCCCCTACTGACCCTACATGGGTCAGACCCATGACCTCTGGGCATCCATTGTCTGGATTCGGCTGTGTGAGCCTGGAAGAAACAAGTGCTCCTGTTCGCTTACCTTATTAGTTGCCAATACAAGGACTCAGTCATAAACTCTCCAACTCAAGAGCCAATCCTGTGTCTAGAGTGATTCGGTCTGAGGCCATGCCATGGATTCTGTGGTTGACTGTACTGTGTGAAATGTGGCTTCCTCTTTTGAGTTAGAGAGATGAGGGAAACTCTGTTGTACTCATAAGTATATCATAAAGTTTGAAAGTCAAATAATTGAGTCTGGCCCATTATCAGGCCCATTAGCGATCCATAAGACAGTCTAGAAATGGATACACATTAAATGAGAGTTTGAAATATGATAAAGATGACAATTTAAGTCAGTAGATAGATGATGCATTCCGGTAGTGTTGGGATAACTAGTTTGACACACAGAAAATAAACTGAATTTAATAACTCCTTATATAAAAATAGAGCACTATTTAAATGTAAAAAATGAAAGCTGCCCACTCTCACCACTTTTATTCAACATAGTTTTGGAAGTCCTCACCACAGCAGTCAGAGAAGAAGAGGAAATCCACATTGGAAAATATGACAGACTGTCGCAGTTTGCAGGTAACATGACGCTACATACAGAAAACCCTAAAGATGCTTCCTTTAGATGACCTGGGACTCGTCAATGAATTCGGCAGAGTTACTGAATACAAACAATATACAGAAATCTGCTGCATTTCTGGACATTAACAATGAAATGTCAGAAACAGAAATGAAAGAAACAGCCCTATTAACTGTCACACCAAAAAGAAAAACATACTTAGGGATAAATCTAGCTAAAGAGGCAGAAGACCTTTCCTCCATAAACTGTTTAAGATGCTGACCAAAGAAACTGAAGATGACCACAAACAGATGGAAAGATGTACTGTGTTCTTGGATTGGAAGAATCAATATTGTTAAAAATGACTGTACTACCCAAGGAAACGTACAGAGTCAGTGCAATCCCTATGACATTTTTCACAAAATGAGAACAAAAAATTTTAAAATTTGTATGGAAACAAATGATCCTGAATAGACAAAACACTCTTGAGAAAGAATTACGGGGCTGCAGGGATCAGCTACCCTGACTTTAGATTATACTACAGAGCTGCAGTAATCAAAACAGTATGGTACTGGCACAGAAACAGCAGACAGAGAGATCAGTGGCACAGGATAGAAGACCCAGAAACCCCTGCACTTATGGAAAATTAATCGATGACAAAGGAGGCAAGAATATACAGTGAAATAAAGATAGTCTCTTAAATGGTGCTGGGAAAACTAGAGAGCTGTGTGTAAATGAAATCAGAACATTCTCTAAGACCATATAAAAAACTCAAAGTGGATTAAAGACCTAAATGTAAGACTATTAAACTCCTAGGGGAAAATATAATAAACAACAGAGGGGCTTCCCTGGAGGCTCAGCTGGTAAAGAACTCACTTGCCAGTGCAGGAGACATAAGAGATTCAGGTCTGATCCCTGGTTTGGGAAGATCTCTTGGAAAAGGAAATGGCAACCTGCTCCAGTATTCTTGTATGGACAATTTCATGGATAGGGGAGCCTGGTGGGCTACAGTCCATGGGACTGCACAGAGTTGGACATGACTGAGCGCATACACAGAGGAAAATATAGGGAAAGCACTCTTTGGCATAAATAACAGCAATGGTTTTTTTTTTTTTTTTTGGATCTGTTTGCTAGAGTAATGGAAATAAAAACAAAAGTGAACAAGTGGGATTTAAAAGGTTTTGCATAACAAAGGAAATCATAAAACAAAAAGACTAGTGTGGACTAGGAGACAGTATTTGTAAATGATGCTACCGATGAGGGGTTAATTTCCAAAATATACAACAGCTCATACAGTTTTATATATATATATATATAAAATGCCAAAGCCCATCAAAAATTGGGCAGAAGACCTAGACAGACATTTCTCCATAGAATACACACAGATGGCCAACTGACACGTGAAAAGATGCTCAGTGTCACTAATTATTAGAGAAACGCAAATCAAAGCTACAATGAGGTATCACCTCACACCAGTTGGAATGGTAATAATTGAAAAGTCTATAAATAAACGGGGGTGTGGAGAAAAAAGGTCCTTTCTACACTGTTGGTGGGAATGGCAAATTTGTGCAGCTTCTATGGAGAACAATATGGAGTTTCCTTAAAAAACTAAAAATAGAGCTACCATACAATCCTGCAGCTCTTCTGCTAGGCGGGTATCTGGAGGAAATGCTAATTCAAAAAGATACATGCATCCCAGTGTTCACAGCAGCACTATTTACAATAGCCAGGAGATGGAAGCAACCTAAATGCCCATCGACAGATGAATGGATAAAAAAATGTGTGTTTGTGTACATATGTATACACACACACACACACACACAAATACATATATACACAATGGAACATTACTCAGCCATAAAAAATAACAAAATAATGCCATTTGCAGCAACATGGATGGACCTAGAGATTACCATATTAAGTAAAGTAAGTCAGGACTGGAAATGTCAGTTTTCATTCCAATCCCAAAGAAAACCAATGCCAAAGAATGTTCAAACTACCGCACAATTGCACTCATCTCACACGCTAGCAAAGTAATGCTCAAAATTCTCCAAGCCAGGCTTCAGCAATATGTGAACCGTGAACTTCCAGATGTTCAAGCTGCTTTTAGAAAAGGCAGAGGAACCAGAGATCAAATTGCCAATATCCGCTGGATCATCGAAAAAGCAAGAGACTTCCAGAAAAACACCATATTTCTGCTTTATTGACTATACCAAAGCCTTTGACTGTGTGGATCACAATACCTGTGGAAAATTCTGGAAGAGATGGGAATACCAGACCACCTGACCTGCCTCTTGAGAAACCTGTATGCAGGTCAAGAAGAAACAGTTAGAACTGGACATGAACAACAGACTGGTTCCAAATAGGAAAAGGAGTCCGTCAAGGCTGTATATTGTCACCCTGCTCATTTAACTTATATGCAAAGTACATCATGAGAAACGCTGGGCTGGAAGAAGCACAAGCTGGAATCAAGATTGCCGGGAGAAATATCAATAACCTCAGATATGCAGATAACACCACCCTTATGGCAGAAAGTGAAGAGGAACTAAAAGCCTCTTGATGAAAGTGAAAGAGGAGAGTGAAAGAGTTGGTTTAAAGCTCAACATTCAGAAAACAAAGATCATGGCATCTGGTCCCATCACTTCATGGGAAATAGATGGGAAACAGTGGAAACAGTGTCAGACTTTATTTTTGGGGGCTCCAAAATCACTGCAGATGGTGACTGCACCCATGAAATTAAAAGACGCTTACTCCTTGGAAGGAAAGTTATGACCAACCTAGATAGCATATTCAAAAGCAGAGACATTACTTTGCCAACATAGGTCTGTCTAGTCAAGGCTATGGTTTTCCCAGTGGTCATGTATGGATGTGAGAGTTGGACTGTGAAGAAAGCTGAGTGCCAAAGAATTGATGCTTTTGAACTGTGGTGTTGGAGAAGACTCTTGAGAGTCCCTTGCACTGCAAGGAGATCCAACCAGTCCATTCTAAAGGATCATTCTAAAGTCCTGGATGTTCATTGGAAGGCCTGATGCTAAAGCTGAAACTCCAGTACTTTGGCCACCTCATGCGAAGAGTTGACTCATTGGAAAAGACCCTGATGCTGGGAGGGACTGGGGGCAGGAGGAGAAGGGGATGACAGAGGATGAGATGGCTGGATGGCATCACCGACTCGATGGATGTGTTTGAGTGAAGTCCGGGAGTTGGTGATGGACAGGGAGGCCTGGCGTGCTGCGGTCCGTGGGGTCGCAAAGAGTCAGACACGACTGAGTGACTGAACTGAACTAACCTATAAAGGAAAAGAACTTGAAAAAAAAAAAAAGTGTATATGTGTGTGTGTGTGATTGAATCACTTTGCTGTATGCTTGAAACTAACACAACACTGTAATTAACCATGTATCAATTAAAAATTTTTAATGTGAAAAACAAAGATGACAAGAGAAAACACAGGAGAACTTATTAAAACCATCTCAGAAGTTTTTTCAAAGTTTAGGTCTCACGTCACAAAAGACTGCCAGAGTTGACTATGTCAGAATTTAAAAATTCTGAAGCCCATAGGGAGAAAATGGACCAAAAATATGAACAGCGTATGAAAAGAAAATGCATCTGGCTTCTGACTCACAGAAACAAGCTCAACTTTTGATAAAATATAAGAAATGCAAAACAATAAACAAAAGCAAATTTCCTCAAATTTAAAAATCCTGCCAGCAGAAAAATATAGAAGCTAAAAGATCAAAGAAAATTGGGATAAAATGTTTTCAACATGTAAGACAGAATTCCTATAAATTAGTAAAATCGGGTATTAAAAAAATAAAGGTATGGAAAGATGGTTCACAGAGAAGAAAAAGCAAATGTGTACCAATTTAAAGAGATAAATACCTCATTTACAGTGAAAGAAATGTAAATGAAAACTCCAGTACACCATGTCTTATCCTTCAATGAAGGTAGAAGCTGTGACTGCTAGTGAGTAGTAGCTGTCGGTGAAGGTGTGGGGAGACGGGCATGTTTGCACAATGTTCACAGTAGTGTAAATGGGCACAAGCCTTTATATGGTAGTGTCTTATCAAAATATGTACAAATATCTTAACCTTGCTGCAAGTGGGGGACAGTAGGCCTCTTGAAGTGGATGCACTTAAAATGGAGACCAGCATTTCATGAAAAATGGATTTGATTCGGAGGTTACGTTGAGGAGTAGTAGTAATAGTCTTGAAAATAAAACTGTCATAATTGCAGATACCTCCTCATTAGGAAAAATGCGTTGAGAGAGGTTGTGATGGGTTGTTGTAGCCTGTGAAATGGCACCACAGCAGGGCACCTCTCACTTCATAATGGACTCAGGCTGCAGTTTCACACCGAGGGTCGGTTTTATAGAAGGTGGGCTTCATGGCTTCACCAAGGGGCCACTGTCAATCTTTTATTATTTCATTTGCACCCCTTTGAAATGCTTTCCTAGCTATCAGCCTTGCTTTTCTCTTCAGTTGGTAAGTGCTTTAACTCTGCCTAATTGTCTAACCTCTGAAGAGAGATACCTCAGTTTCATTTCCCTTAACTTCATGAAGTCTCGTATCCTGACAAGGTTTAGAGTTCTTCTTCTTCAGTAATTTAGTTTATGTTGTCCTGACTTGATAAGAGACAGCCTCGGTGACTCAGGCAACGGAGGCAGAGCAGGGATAAGACGGGTAGGGAGAGACAACAGTGTTCAGTGGGGAGGGACATTTCAGAGGGACTGATTTCAAAATCAGGCAGTCCATTAGCGAATGTCTGAATGGTTAATGGCTGTCTTTGGCTGCCCTATACATCCGTCAATAGGGGACTTGTTCCATACATTATGGCGCAGCGGAATGCTCTGCAGCTGTTGGTAAAGAGGAGGAGCAGTAGATGTCTTAATATAGATCCATCTCCAGAACACACAGGCACCTTCTCTCTGAGCAGTGCACACGGGGGCCGCGTGCTTACAGAGAGATGAGAGGGCCTGCTGCCAAAAGCTGAAGGGCTTCCTTACGGCATGATGGCCACAGGGACGGGGCCCCTCCCAGCGCACTGGTCGGGGCTCCATTCTCTTCAGATGCCCTGGGGTTGCTTCCTGCCCTGACCATCAAGCAAGGAACTGTTGGCCACCTCCTGCCAGCTGCAGCCAAGGCCGTGTTGCCCTTGAAAATGCTCAGGGCCTTCATCAGGCTTGAATGGGCAGCCCGTCTGTGCATTCTTTGATGGAAGGCTCACTGATTAACACTCAACATGATGGTCTTTAGCCTCCTCACAGGCCTCCCACCCCTCCACCTACATGCCTTTTTCAGGTGGCTGGGTCCCCGTGTTCACCAGAAACAGAACCGAAGCCACAAAGACTAGTGCTACCATGAGCGCAGTCCCATGTGGGGAAAGCCCAGTCCAGTGGCCGGAGAGCAGAGACCACGCTCTCTCAAGGATCCTAGAAGCTCACTCACAAGAAAGCAGCACTTCAGCTGTCACCTGCTCATGTGTGCAGACAAACCACACTGGAGGATAAAGGTGCCCCTAAGGAGTACTGCCCCGTGAGAAACCAAGCTTGTCTGGGCAGCTCAAAAAGAAGTCTGGCATGCCTGTGTGAAGTCAGAAAGGCAAACTGCAGGTAAATAATATACCCTACCACTTGTGTAAAAAGGAGGTATGTTATAAATACGTTTGCCCATATAACACGCTGAAAAAATACAATAGGAAACTTTACAGCAGTAACCTTTAGGGAAGCAAACTTAGGAAGTCAGGGTTGGGGTGGGGACAACCTGAGTGTTTGCCATTTTCCCTTTGTATACCGCATCTGTTTTCCCTAGCATGTGTAAAGCTACTTTAATTATTACTTTTTAAGAGCAAAATCTTAATAGGGCGAGAAAGGCGCGCTGCATTTTCTGCAGATGCTCTGCCAGGCTGTGACCAAGCAGCCCCCGCTGCAGGGCCGGGCTGGTGGGCCGTGGAGCGCGGTGGCGTGGTGCTGTGGGCTCTGGTTCATGTCCCTCCAAGGAGCAGGGCTGCTCTTGCACAAAGAGGTTTTTGACAGGGAGAGGCAGAGCCCCAGTGAGAGCAGGGAGCCCCCGCCCCCCTCTGATGGGAAGGGGTGCCCTCCACCCATCTGCAGACCAACAAGGCTCTCCTAGGAAATGAAATGCTACATAGGTTTTGTCATCACAGAAGTTTGCGAGGAGGGATTTTTAGAGGAGTGGACACTGTACATGTTCTGACTGCTGTGTCTCATTAAAGGCTCAAGTTTTTATGTAACTTTTCTTCCATTTTCAGATAATCTTTGATTTTGATTAATGCAACAGTGACAATATTTAGTACATTTTTCTGCTGATTCGCCTAATATCTATGTTAGTTTAAATATTGTCCAACCCGTATTCACATTTTAAAGTACAGCTTGGACCTCATTTTACATGCAGGCTTTATGTTGCCGAAACACTGCTCTGGGGAGGGGCACGTTGTCTTCACTTCTGAAGCCACGCTGCTTGGGAACTGGCTGGGTCCTGGGTTTTCTGGGGGAAGTGACAGTGTTGACCTGGGAGGGGGCCCTGATCGCTCCCTTTGGGGAGAAGAAACAGAGGCATCCTGGCTGCTGACCCTCTTGGGACGTGCCCACACCCGCCCTCTCCAAGGGCTCTGCCCTGGATGTCCCGGCCCCCGCCTTGGTGTGGGGAGGCCTGGATACACCGTTGGCAGAGAAGCTGGGCGGGAAGAAGCCAGCCCAGCACCCGCCACTGTAAGAGGAAACGAAGAGAGACAGCTCCAGTCAGCCCCAACAGCGGGGCCTGGAATGGCTCTGCAGCTGGAGTGAACACAAAGGACTTTTCAGACCCTGCAGCCAAGGTGCCCAGGGAGCTTTTTTTTTTTTTTTTTAAAACAGCTATTAGGGTGACAAGTCTTTCCAAAGGCCAGCAGTTGGCGAGCATTTCCAGGAAGCTGGTCTGGCACCAAGCTGGGATTGGAGCAACTTTAACGAGTTAACTTCAGAAGGAAGGAATCATCAGGAAAGGTTTAAGGTTCAACAAACTTTTTGAATTATTTTGCAAAAGTCCTGGCTTTCAGATTCAAAGGCATGTTTTGCCGTGACTGTTTTAAGCCAGAGCCTATTTCAAAGGCAGTGCGGCCTGCACGTTTCTGATTCAGCCGCCCCAGGTGTTTGTCTTAGCTCCTCCGGACGGAGAAGCAAGTGCCATCCAGTGCCGGGAAATACTGGGGTCGCCTTACACGTCTCATCGAACATCGCTCCACCCACGTGTCTCTCCCTCTGCCAGCCCCCACGGCCCTGTGTGCACACGCACACACACACGCGCGCACACCTTCCCCAAGCAGGAAGCTGCTCCTTGCCAAGAGCGAATGGAATTCAGATTTCCAGAGGGTGTCCTTGGCCTCCAGCTCCACAGCCGCACGCTGAAGAAAGGTCCTAGTGTGTGTGGTGGGGGCAGAGAGAGAGGGGCCTCCATCTCTGCTCACGTCTATCTCGGCCCCAGGAAAAACCCACAACTGGCTGCACTCTCCTCAGCCACACCCGGCCTCGGTCACATTCCTTCCCTTCCTGAGCCCACACTGGGTGGCCCCGGCAAACCAGCTCCCACACCTTCCTCCCCACCAGCGGGGAGACCTCGGCCAGGCCCCTGTGGGGTAACCAGCAATTGCAAATGAGGCGCCCGCGCACCCCAGGTCTGAAGCCGCCAGAAACCACGGAGGGGTCCTCAGAGCTGCGCATCCTGCTGGGGCCCACTGTCACCTAGAGGGTCGGGGCGGGGGTGGAGGGACAGCACTCCCTGCCCTTCCCCCCCCCCCACCACCCCCACACACGGCGGGGCGGAGCTCACGCTGAAGGCCCTCTTCCCTCTAGCCTATGCTCTGCTTGCTGTGAGCTGACACTGCCCCTCCCCACCCCAGGGTCCCTGCACACACACAGCAGAAAGGAGCCGCTCTCCTCTCTGCAGTCTGAGCCTCTCCAGCCCCAAGGTCAGCCTCCTCAGGAGTTAAACATTGACAGGCAGAGCCCAACACCAACCCCAGAAATGAGACAAGTCCGTGATCAGCCTTACATGGTGGGCTGGCTGGTTACACTCAGCTTCCCGAGTCACTGGTACTTGTACCTGTGTGGCCAGGTGGCATCAGACGGAGAGAGTGGTATTTCCACAGGTCATCAGAGTCAGTGAAGACTGTGATGAGCAGCAGCATTTATGGCATTTTAGGGGCTCAGTGCAGAGGGAGGCCTGGTTTCCCGGCAAAGTGTCCATTGCTAAACAAAGGTCAAGCTCCACTCTCCTCAGACCGTGCCCTTTGTGTGCTCACGGGACTGTTTTCCTAAGTGCTGGCCTGCGTTGCTACCTGGGGAGAAGGCCACAGGTTTTCCACCTGCACCTGGAGTCTCAAGTCGGGCTCTGACCTTTCTCACGGCTGTCTGATCCCCTTGCCTGGTTTGGGAAAGGCAGCATCCTTGTCTTGGTCTTACCCATGTGGGTCTTGGACAAGTAAGAGGTCCGGAGGTGGCCCAAGAGACTAACTTGACTGTACTTTCTGACTCCGAGTTTCAGTATTTCTGTCGTGCTGATTTCGCCCCACCCACCTCTCCTTCTAGGCCTGGCCTGCAGCAGAGCTAACTGGGGGACGCTTTCCTGTCCCTGGGTGTGGGGGAAGCAGAGAGCTAATGAGCAGGGCATGGCCAGGCTGAAGGCCTTCAGTGACTGGGACATGGGGCTCAGGAGAGTGCCCCAACCAACCCCCTGGGACTGAGGTCTCTTGGCCCAGGTGATGAAGGAAGTTGGCTGGGACCGGTGTGGGATGGAGGCAGGGCCCACTCGAGGAGACAGGCTGCTCTGGGACAGCGAAAAAGCACAGGGTTCAGAGTCTGGAGCTGAGCGCCTACCTGGCTTTGCCAGCAGCTGAGCAAGGTCCTCTGTCTTTGGTCTCGGGGCTCCTGTTTCCCACTCTTTCCATCTCCTGACATCTGCAGGTATATTTTCCCACCTTAGACCCAGACCGTGTGGTCTGACCAAGTCCATTTCCCAGTGCACGAGACAGGCCGGTGATGGAGGGGGGCCCATTAGCACCAAACCTTCAGGCACTGCCACAGAGCGAGGGGTCATGGGGAGAGCATCTCAGGTGAGGCCCTTGGAGCCCCTGGGGACAGTCCTGCCCCTGCCGCTTGCACACACACTGCCCCAAGTTCACTGAGGCCAGGAGCCAGTCTTTCTGAGCATTGCTCCACCTGAGGCAGCCCCAGCTTATGACCCTGGCCTTGCAGCTTTCATCTGGCGCGCACACACCCAGCTGGGGGTTTCATGTGGCGGTTCAGAGAGAAGAGCAGGAAAGAAGCATTCAGGTGTTTCAAATGGGAAGAGATTCAACTTAACTTCACAAATCTAGACATGAACCTAAAGAAAACATTGAAAAACTAGCCCACCTATGAAAGGCCCAGGAGAGGAGATTAAGTAGGGAAAGAAAGGTCCCCTTGGGCCTGAGGACAGCTGCCCCATCCCAACCCAGGAGTGGAGACCCTGGGCCCCCATGCAGACCGAGCTGGGCCGGAGGACACACCCAGGGTGTGCTCAAGGGATGTAGCCAGAGGTCCCAGTGTGCCCTTGCCCTGAACTTTATACGCAGATACAGAGGTCAGTTGGGTAAAGCCGAGGACCAGCAGCCGGCCGCCCAGTGCTGCCCGCCACCTCTGCAGGGGCTGGCTCTCTGAGGGCAGCAGTCTTGCCCATAACCACAAGTGAGGCTGTGGGGAAGAACGCCGAACGTACTGTGTGTAGCCGGTGCCCTGAACAGCCTTACGTGCCCCCTCCAGTCCCCAGAGGTCTTCTACTGCTTTGTGAAGCCACCCTGCTGCGTGCCCCAGCTTGCCAGGGGGCACAAACTGTGGCCCGAGTGGTATTCCGAGTGCAGTGGAGTCTGATCTCGTGTGATGGCCCAGTTCCAAGGTCTTGGAAGACAAATCAGGTAGAGTCAACATTACCTTTGAAAATTCCTTGAACTGCTCCCCCAGCTGCAAACCCCCTTCTCGGAGCGTGATGGAGACCCGTGCTAAGCTGTTCTCATGCTGACTGTAGTGGAAGGCCTTGCTTGTGAATGCTGAGGGTATCCCTGCTCTTCACCGCGCGCCTCCAGGGCCACTGCCCTCGTGGAGAGAGCACTTCCTGGGGAGATCACAGCCCCTGTGGGGTCACGGCTGGATCTGTGTGCAGGGCGGGATGCTGTGAATGCCAGACTCGGGTTGGCCCTGGACTCCTGTCTCCCTCTGCCTCCATGTTCCTCTTCCCTCCACCTGGCACTCCCACAGGCAGGCCAGACCTGATAGACTTCTGGCCAGACCTCTACCTGCTAGCCAGTCATCACCGAGGACACCTGCATTGTCCCAAGAGGGCCTGTAAGTCTTAAAGAATGAGTGCTAGATGGAGTGTCTCTGGAGCAGCCTGAGAAGCCTGGGCACCCTGGAAGGCCAGGTCAGCACTGCCCCAGAGTGGTCTGCAGGCCTGGGTGCCCCTCAACCTCCCAGGGTGGTGCCAGGTTCAAGGTGGCAAGGTCCATCTTTCCATGAATCAGGGGACTGACTCACCAGGCGTCCTCTGAGGGCCCCACGGAGGACTCGAGCTTTGGTCTCAGCCAGCTGTAGTGTCCCCTCCCACCCCTGACATGAGACATGGACGACAGGGGCTCACCCTCTGCTAAGCACCTGAAAGCCACCAGGGCTGTGAACGCTGCCCCGACACTGGGGCCACGCCGCCTGTGAGCCGCTCAGAACCTGAGCACTACCGTGGCGTCTCCCTTCCCTGCCAAGTGCGGTCCCACGTGAAGGCAGGCCTTGTGCCTGCCCTGGTCCTTGCTCTCCTTGAAGATGGAGGTCATCCTCAGCAGGTGAGCGCAGCTGTGATGAGAACAGAGGGCAGAGGCACGCTGGGGTGCTTGTGGCTGCTCTGGGGTGTGGTCCTCTGCATCCCCTCCAAGAGTGGAGTGAGAAGAGCAGGTGTCGGTTTTCTCCCTCCACTGCTCATGAGCCCTGTGCCCTGGGATGAGAGACAGTGGTTTTTGGCTTTCTAGTTACATCTGATGCTGGGACGACAGAGGGTTGGACAGGATCACCGACTTGATGGACATGAGTTTGACCAAACTCCGGGAGATGGTGAAGGACAGGGAAGCCTGGTGTGCTATGGTCCATGGAGTCGCAAAGAGTTGGACACGACGGAGCGACGGAACAACAGCAACAAGGTGCATTTCATTACACAAGGACGGCACGTAATGGTGAGACACTGACCTCGTCTGTGCCCCATGGAGACTCGTGACCCGGCTGTTCCAGAAGCTCTCAGGCCAAGTAAGGGACAGCCCCATGGAACCTCTCATCACAAGGTGACGCTTCACACCGTCTGACATATATCACACCCTTTCCCGAAGCAGGCACACAGCTGGGTGCCTGGCCCCGTCTCTTCGAAGCACCCTGACACGCATCCCTCACATCTACAAGAGGACACTGAGGCTCAGAGGTGAGCTGAGTGCCCTAGCATCCTGCGCGCAGGAGGAAACGGCCCAGGGTGGCCAGAGTTCCCTGGCGGGCAACGTTCCCAGGCTTGGTAAACCCATAACACACACCAGCTAACAAGGAATAACTCTCAGACAAGGGATGCTTGACCACTGCCCTCAAAACTATAGGACGTGGTACAAGAAATGAAAGAGGACCTTCACAAATGAGGGGCGCGTCAAGAGCACCGTTCTGAAGACTCGGGGTAGGGAAGCTGTTTGTCCTCCCTCTCTAGATAGGGAGCCGGCCTACCTATTAGAAGTTTCCTGTGGAGACTGGCAGATGGATGGATAGAGGTGCCGCACAGAGGCAGCCAAGCATGGAAGGAGAACTGGCTGGAGCTTGCATGACCAGCTATCCAGAGCTGGGATCAAACTGTACTGATAATGAAACATAGCCCTGGCAAGAAAAACTATAAAAATCCGACCAACGAAGTGAATAGGATCCACAAACAGCCATGTGTAGACCAGGAGCTGCTTTATAATGGTGCTTGTCTGGTAGGGCAGTGGAGAAGGGCGGTCTTTTCAATAAAGGGCGTGAGTCAAACTGGATATCCAAATGGGGGAAAACTGCCTTGACCTCAGCCTCACATTGGATGCAAAGATTGATTCCAGGCAGATTGCCAATCTGCATGTGAAAGGTGGACTAATGAAACTTTAGGAAAAAAACCAGTTACCGTTATGACCTTGGAGTAGTCAGAGTTTCTTAAATAGGGTACAAATAGCCCTCACCAGAAAGGAAATGTTTGATTAACTGGATGACATTAAAATTAAGACCTTCTGTTCATCCAAAGACACCCTTAAGGGAGGAAAAGGGCAACCCGCAGAGGTACAGGTGTTGCTTCTTTGGAATGGACGTACGTGTATCGGACCAATGACTCAGGCCCAGGACAGAGAACGCCTATGAATCAGAAGACAAGACAATCCAAAAGAAAATGGGCCGCCAACATGGGCATTTTACAAAGGGCAGGATTCAGCTCAACAATAACGCGGGAAGGGCTCGGCTGCGTTAGCCATGGACGTGGTTGTTGTTTAGTCTCTAAGTTCCGTTCTGCTGTTTGTGACCCCATGGACTGACCGTAGCCCGCCAGGCTCCTCTGTCCATGGGATTCTCCAGGCCAGAATACTGGAGTGGGTTGCCATTTCCTCCTCCAGTGGATCTTCCCAACCCAGGGATTAAACATGCACTGACAGGCAGATTGTTTACACCAGGGAAGCCCATAGCTATTACTGCAAGTTAAAACCACAGTTCGATGCCATTAGACACCCACTATTGTGGCTAAAAAGGAAATGACGGAAAATGACAAGTGTTAGGATATGGAGCAGCCAGAATGCCCTGCCACCACTGGCGGCAGTGGAAACGTATGCCCACTTTGGGCAGCTGTGAGGCAGTGTGTACTCAAACTCAACAAGCTCATCCGATGACCTGGCAATACACTCACCAGAAAGCAGTCCACGCGTTCCCCAAAGAGCCTAGACAGAATATTCTTAGCAATGATGATAACAACCCTGTACTGGAAATGGTCCAAGTGGCCGTCAGAGGAGAATGGATAAAGGAGGTGTAGGCCCTTCACACAGCGGGGTGCCAGCCAGCCAGGGGAGAGGGAGGCCCTGCTCTCTTCAGCCACACTGTGCAGCTCACAGGGAGTCGGACATACTTGTGTGCACTGTAGGAGTCTATTGCTAGAAAGTTCAAGGACAGGCAAAGCTGGGTCCTGTTGCTGGAAGCTGGGACTTGCTTCCGCTTGGGTGTTAGTGACAGAAGGCGGAACCTAGGGGCTTCTGCAAGGTTCTGCTGCCTCACTTGGGGGCTGGTGTCATATGTCCCAGGGAGTGAAAACGCACAAGACGGTACCCTTGAGATCTGTGTACGTCATACTTCAACTAAAAAGTTGAAAACAATGTCCTCTATATAAGGACAAGCCTTTTAACTTGAGAGATGGACAGTGCAGGCCTGCAGAGGGGCTGGGTCTGCCCCAAACTCCTCCCACTCCTGGCTCAGGGGATCCCCACCTCAGGCTTCCTGGTCAGGCTGCCCTGGGACTCAGTCTCCCCTTCCAGGTTCAAGCAAAGCATAGGAGGGAGCTGTGTGGGACTCTCTTGCAGTCAAAACAACCTCTCCATCAACACCAGTGCCGTTTGTGAAGTCCTCTCCTCCTGCCGCCTCTAGGGTGTGGGCCTTCTCTTCCTTCACATCCTTCCTTAACACTGCCCATGGTCCATGCCGCCCTTGCTGCGGACCTGCGTTGCAGAGATAGCCGAGCGGGCCCTGAGTGTGCCAGGGCCTGGGGTTATCGATGGTGCCTAAGGCAGTAAGAAGTACCCTTGCTTGCCTCTGGGCCCTCCTCCCAGACCATGGTCCCACTCCCCAGGGTAGCCAGCCCCAGCGGATGGGCTGCACCCTCCTCTCATGCTCACAAAGGAAGTGAGGCTCCCAGAGGTTGGGGGGCTTGGGGGCCGGCCCACAGCTGGGCCAGGACCGGCTGGGCGCCAGATGAAGGGCATCCCATCTCCAGTCCCTCGTTGTTCCCACTGAGCCACTCCGCCTCGCTTGTAATTTAATTAGGAGAACATTTAATCCCCCCGTGCATTTTGGAGACGGCTTTGTGCCTGGCCGGGGCTGTGAGGCCCTGACGGGGAGCCTGTGACTCATGCAGCTTCGCACAGCCCTCCCGGGCGGGCTCCCACGGGGCTTGCTTGGCACCTCGTGTAGACAGAGGTGGTCTGGAGCTCCAGCAAGAGGACACTGGTCTGGAAAGACAAACTAGCCTCATCTGTTCCTGGCAAGCCCCTCCTTTATCCCCCTGGACGCTGGCCCCAGCAAGGCCTGTCAGTCCTTTCCCACCAAGGTTTGCAGGGAAGAACCAGAGCAAGGGGCTTGGGCGTTCACAGAGGCGCCGTGCCTGGCGCCTGCAGGGTCCATGGGCGTGGGCTGCGGTGGGCCCTGAGTGTCTCTGAAATGCCCCAGGCAAACCTGGTACCGCCAACAGAGCTCGCACCCTGGTCCAGGGAGCAGAGCATGGGACCAAGCCTCGTGACATTTGCCCTTGTTTCCAGGAGGCATGGGGCTGGCCCTGGCCTCGCTGACAAATGCAGATTTCAGGAGACGCTAGCAGTGATGTGGATGAAAGCCAGGCCACAGCGGCCTCGCTGGAAAAGAGAAACTTGAACGTTTTGGCGTGAGGTTCTGCAGGGTCCAGGAGAAAGTTGAAGACATGGAAATTCTAATTAACGCACGCAGGGCTGGTTTTGCTCAAGGATCTCTAGGCTGTCATGCCGCAGGAGGCCTGCAAGTCCGTGCTCACCGGGCGTGTGCGCGTGTGTCTGCACTCGTGGTCACCTGGCGGGTGTTCGGTGGGGCCCCAGCCTCGGCCCCGGCTTCCCCTCTGCCTTTCTTCCCTAGAAGGTTCTTGGCCTTCCCCTTGCTTGTCTTGGTGTACAGACTCTCCCCTTGCAGAGCAGGACAGAGGGGGGGCTGGTTAGAGAGAGCTGGGTCCTGCCTATCCGGGAGGCCGTGACAGAAGAGAGGAGGGGCCCTTCCGGAAGACCAGAGACTGGTGTGCACACAGAGGGTCTGGCTCTGGAACCACCTGCCCTGGGCATCCACGTGCAACCACTGGGGTGGGTGTCAATGCTAGGCCAGTCCTGGCTGACTCGGCAGCTGTGGGGAGGACTTCCCAGCACACAGCCTAGGAGCCCAGAGCCACAGATGCTGACCCGAGGCCGGTTCTGATCCAGCTACCCTGGGCCCCGCATGCCAGAAGCACTGAGGCGCCCACAGCCCCTGCGTCATTTCTTCCGTGGGAGGTGCTGGCTGGGGGGCCCGGTCTGCTTTGGGGTGGGAGCCATGGTCCCAGAGCTCTTCCAGCCTGAGGCTTGAGGGGCGCCAGACAGGGAGAGGCCTGGTGGAGCCACACACGAGGGTCCTGGTAGGCAGGTGCCCCGGAAGAGGCCCAGGCCCCGAACAGGGGTTCAGGGGGCCGATACAGAGGGCCTCAAGGGCTGGAGGAGGCTGTGGCAGCCTGGCCTGGGGGTGTCCTGGGCCTCCTTGGAGGGAGGAGGCCTGTGAGGATGCTGGAGAAATGAGCGGGAATCTGATGGCTGCTGCTGAGTGACAGGGATGTTCCAGGTGGGATGTCCTGTGCAAGGCACAGGGATGGACACGGGTGGCCTTCCCCGCGGTGGGCAAGAGCCCCTGGCAGGGTTTCTCTGCCCCCTGCCCCCTGCGCTAGACGGCTTGTCCCCTGCCTCACATTTGTGCCCTGCAGACTCATGGCAAGGCTCGGTGGGGAAGGGGGGCCCAAGGGCACACGAGCTCCCTTGCATCTGCCTGAGAGGTGTGGGTGAGCCTGTGGCCCGGCTATCCAGAGCTGCAAATGGGCTTGAGTGGCCAGAGCCACTCTCTCCCCAGCCCACTGGACCCTGACCCCAGCTCACTGACAACTCCCTAGGTTGCACCAGGCTGTCTCACTGACCCCCAGTTCCCTGACCCCTTGCTCCACCAATGGCCAACAGGCCCCGGAAAGAGGAGCTTCGCCCAGCCCCAGGGACCATCCCGTAATCAAGGCTGCAGTGACCTCACCTCCCTGGGGCCCTGCGGGTGGGGAGAACTTGAGATGGAAACAAAATGTGTCTTTATTTATGCTTTTAATTTGAAGTCTGGAACTGTCCCAACGTGGAAATACATTTAACATTCAGTCAAATGCTGAAGAAAAATGGATCTGTTTTTCAGTAACTGCCTCCCACCCACTCTGGCCCCTGTGAGACCCCTGTGCATATCCCCAGTCCTTTGCACACAGTCCAGGGTGTGCATGGACTCTCTCCCCTGCGTGGAGGCCATGGGGCGGAGCTGCCTGCAGGAGCTGAGACGGGTCCCCAAGCCGCTGGAGCTGAGTTTAATTAGGGGCGTCAATCAGCAGGCAGGCTATGCGGGATGCAGAGGAACGCAGTCCGGCGTGGACACCAAGGCCTGGCCATCTTACCCCCACTGCCCTGCAGGCTGCCGCAGCCCGGAGTGAGTGCGGTGCCCATCACTGCTGCCTCCTTCCCCTGCCATGGTAGGGTGGCGCCTTGGCCCAGCCCTTATCCCCGAGGGCACCTAGGGTCTGAAGTCCCACTGCCGCCTCCTGCACTGTGCCCCACCTTCCCTGGGCTCCTGTGGGCAGGACCCTGACCCTTGCGGACAGGGACATGCAGAGTCCCTACTGCCTCGTCCTTGACCAGATCACGGGGCCTGGAGGCGGCCTTTCTGCTGCACTCGGCCTTTTCAGCCCAGCCTTCACTGCAGACCCCTCAGTCCAGCACCTGCCTTCCCCTGGCTCCTCTGCAGCGTCGCTACTAGGAAAGGCCTTCATAGGTTCCGGGGTGAGGCCCCTCCCGGGGAAGGATGGCTGAGGTCCAGCCAACGCTGGAGGGAGCCCCTTCTCCCATAACCAACAGACTGCACCCAGGGAGCGACCACCCTACGACCACCGCAGGCGCTCTGGCTGCTTGTGCCCCAGGCCCATAGCAGGCAGAGAGCTTGGGGCTGTCAGGTCAGATGGCCTCTGTCTTGGAGGAAAGAAGACAAGGCATGGCCAGGCTCCTCGGACTGTGCAGCCCCACCAGCTTGAGTTGCTTCCTAGGGCTCCCCGCGCAGGTGGACCACCTCTCACCTCCCCCCCCCTCCCCCCCGGAAACCTTGTACCTGCAGATACCGATAAACATGGACTTCTCTTCAAAAGGGGCAACTAGGCGAGGCAGCTGTGAGCCTGGGTTTAGGCCACCTCAGCTCCCCAATTCCACCACCCACGCCCTGGGCCTCCCTGCAGCGGCCTCACAGGGCCCCAGGGGCTGGTGAAGATTGCCCAGCTGGACGGATGATGGGTGACCACCCCATCCACCCAGGGTGCGACGCCTTGTGGGTGCCTTGTGGGCCTGGGCCACAGTTGAGAGGGGAGAAAAAGCGAGCTCTGATAGGAAGAGAATGCCAGGAGGACGAGGAGGGGCCGCCAAGCAGTACAGCGAGGGTGCCGGGTCCCAGCAGGCTCTTGGCCGTCCCTGCTCTAAGCAGGCCCTGCTGCCTGTGCTCCAAACACCAGCCACAAAACCCTGACTTTCACAAAACACTCTGGGGTCTCCTGTGCCCCAGGTTCGCTACAGGCCTCAGCCAGAGGGGTAAGCTGGCATCTTGCCTTGGAATGCCACCGACCTGCATCTGCCTGGAGCCCCTGGTTCCTAGCATGAGTCCTACCTCTCTGCCCTTGCTCACTTACCAAGTGAGCCTCTTGAGTCATCTCCAGGATGGGCCTAGAGTTCAGAGCCCTCCTCTCAGGGGTGGCCTGGAAGCTTGCTCCAGTGCCGAGTCCACGAGGACGAGTAACCCCTGCTTTCCAGCCCCCTGTGTGGCTCTCACTGCGCCTGAGCATGCTTTCTCTGTGTGCCCTGCCATCCACAGGTGCTTTCAGGCTCCTTGTGAGCCTGGGGGTGCCTGTCAGATCACGGTACCACCTCCAGACAGGCTCTCCGGCCCGGCCAGCCCTCGGGTTACAGAGCAGCCAGGAGGCCCTGCAGTTGGGGTCCTGACTTCCTTAGTCACCTGCGAGGCAAAGGCCACCCCTGGCAGCAGCAAAGGCAGCCAGCCTGGGGCCTCACCTCGAGAGAGAGGCACATGATTAGGATAACCTGGAGACCCCGAGTCCAGAGAACCAAAACACACTCCACCGACTCCAAAGAGAGAAGGAAAGAAGGCCAGCAAGTGACTCTCGGAAGGACGGTGAGCACCGTGCGGACATCCTGACACAGACGGACGTCTCCAGGGGAATCCCCGGCGGGGCGACGGCCAGGACGGCCCGAGTGTCCCTCTGCCCTAGCACAGGCTGCCACTGTGCGCGGGGTGCCCTAGCTGGGAGCACGCAGTCACGTCGCAGGGGAATCACACCACGGCTGAGCCCCGGGGATTGGCCTGGGGATACCGTGTCGGCGGGGGAGGACGGGCATGCGTCCCAGGCCAGCTGTGCCTCGGGGGCAGGCCAACTGGAAGGCGTGGAGAATCAGCCATTTCCTCCACCTGAAGGAGCCCCTGAGGACAGCCGCAGCATCTGCCCCGTGGCTTGGCCAGGGTTCCACGGGGAAATGCGGAAAACAAAGTCGTCTCTCTTTTAGGGGGCAGGGGAGGGGGCTTAGAGAGAGAAAAACAATCTTCTCAGATGCTCAGAGCACGGAAGCAAATGGAAAATGATCAGTCTGATTTTCCATAAGTCACAACAAGAGAATCGTGTTCCCAAACTCGGTGGGAAGTGCCCTTGCTATATCCCCTCCAGGTGCCCCAGCGTGGGGTCTACCCCCTGGGGGTCAGTGGCCCTCAGTTGCTGAGGGGCAAGCAGTGAGTGGTGGGCACTGGGCTAACAGACCTGAGCCCTGGTGCAGCACCAAGGCCGCCCCTTTGAGCCCCACGTCCTTTCCGCTCATCACCCCTGGGTGAGCGGGCACTCACTGTGACACGTGGGTGATGGGGGTCAGCAGCGCCTCCCCATCCAGGTCCAGGTCCTCAGCAAAGCTGTTGGTTCTCATGAAATGGGCCGTGCTCACTTCCAGCAGCGTGGAACTCTTTTTCACTGTTGGGAAAGATGCGAGCAGCGTGTTAGGCATGATGGCAGAGGGGCCCAGGGCTGCTCAGAGCTTAGATGCCAATTCAGACCTGCCTTCCTCAAACCCCCGGAGCCTTCCCACAAGCAGGCAAGAGACCCACTCACAGCACCGGGTAGGAGTGGAGGCGACGTAAGAAGTCTCGGCACAGGGATTGGCTAGGTTCACGATGGCCCCCACAGGCCTGAGCCCTCAGTGGCCAAGGTGCAGCTGTGAGCCAGCGGGAAGGGCTTCCCAGGTGGTGCTACAGGTAGAGAACTTGCGTGTCAGTGCAAGTGCCAGAGATGTGAGAGACGCAGGTTTGATCCTTGGGTCCAGAAGATCCCCTGGAGGAGGGAATGGCAGCCCACCCAGTGTTCTTGCCTGGAGAAGTCTATGGACAGAGGAGCCTGATGGGCTACAGTCCACGGGGTCACAAAGAGTCGGACACGACTGAGTGACTTATCAAGCACGACATCGCCTCAGAGTGAGGAGTGTGGCCAGGCTGAGCTCAGGGGTCTGGGCCTCTCCTCAGGTTCACACCAGACGTTAGGATCGAGAAGAGCCAACAAGCACACATTTGGTAAGATGCTGATTCCCATCGCAGTCCACGGTCATGTGGACAGACCCAGGGCAGTAGGACTCCGGCTCATGAAGAGTCGGAGGCCGGGTGTGGGGAAGCCACAGAGCTCCTGGCCCCTCGCGCCCACTGCCTGCACCCTGAGGGAGGCACAGGAACCAGTCAACAGCCCGTGTGGGCATTCAGATTCCCGGGCCCACCTGCAGTGGGCTGGTGCTGGCCCTCAGGGCTGACTCAGAGTACCTGTCAGTCCCCGGATTTGCAATCTGGAACGTATTTTTTTTTTTTTTCCCCATTGGAAGTTTGTATTGTAAAATAAGTACTTGTAAAAAGTGAGGCAAGTCAAAGCCCTTCCTCCCCCGTGAGCTTATTAGTGTTAACCACCAGCTAGATACTGAGCTCCTCCCTCTCTGCTCATCAGAGCAGCTGGCACCTGGTGGGACTTGCATTACACACACGATGTTCCTGCCTCTTTGTTCCTGTCACTCTGCAGCATGCCCATCTCGTTTTTCTACAGCTATGTAGGCATGGACGTAAGTCTTACTTGAGTAGCTGCACAACAGTCTGTAGCTTAGATCTGCCAGTTCACTCGGCCAGTCCATGTTTGATGCACATCTGGCTCCATGAGCTTTAAGCCTCTACTTTAAGACAATGATGCACCATCCATCTTTATGGAAATCCGACACCTCAAGGCAGGTGAGAGGGCGTTTCCTTGGTAACTTTAATAGATGTTGCCGAATTGTTTTCCCCAGAGGTTGTATCAGGCTCTACCAGTAGTGCGCAAACATGGCAGTCTCCCCACATCCATGCTGGCACCAGCCTCTGGCAGTCTTTTCGGGGCCCACCAAACACAGACAAAGACTGGCGTGCTGTTTTTTCTTCTACGTTGACTGCCTTTTGTGGCTCTGAGGCTATTTGGTTTTCCTCTTGTGGAATTATCTGTTTGTATCCTTCACTCACTTTTGTTCGTCAGTTTGTAGGAAAATTTTAATATGTTAGATAGAGATAAATTAACCCTTTGTCACTTGGGGTACAAATACCTTCCCCAGTCTATCTTCAGTGTTTTAACCTTAATTATGGCTTTGTCATAGGAAATTTTTTTTATGATTTTGGAGCTATACCTATAACACATTAAAAAGAAGAGACATCACTTTGCTGACAAAGATCTGTATAGGCAAAGCTATGGTCTTTCCAGGAGTCATGTACAGATGTGAGACTTGGACCATAAATAACAAGAGCTGAAGAATTGGTGCTTTCGAACTGTGGTGCTAGAGAAGACTCGAGAGTCCCCTGGAGAGCAAGGAGATTAAACCAGTCAATCCTAAAGGAAATCAACCCTGAATATTCATTGGAAGGACCGATGCTGAAGCTGAAGCTCCAATACTTTGGCCACCTGATGCAAAGAGCCGACTCATTGGAAAAGACCCCAATGGTGGGAAAGATTGAGGGCAGGGAAAAAAAGGGACGATAGAGGATGAGGTGGTTGGATGGCATCAGCGACTCAATGGACCTGAGTTTGAGCAAGCTCCAGGAGATAGTGAAGGACAAGGAAGCCTGGCGTGCTCCAGTCCCTGGGGTCATAAAGAGTTGGACACGACTTAGCAACTGAGCAACAACCACCGCCTATCTTCTGCTTTTGAAAAAGAAAGACTTCCCTTTCTTTGTCAGAGTAGTATAACTGTCTCCTACATGTAAGTGTGTGTGTGCATTTTGATACATTTAGCACTTACGTCTCACATTGCAGGCCATCAACAGTCAGAAAATGAAAATGTGAAAAGTGCTGTATTCAATCTTACTGAAAAAACTAAAGCAAAACAGAAGCTAAAGTTTCTTCAAGGAAACAAAGGAGAAAACCTCTGGACCTTGGATTTGGCAACGAGTGTTGAAGTATGGAACCAAAAACTCAGTCTGTGAGCAGGGAAAAAAAGAAAAACTGGACTTTATCAAAATTAAAAGCCTTTGCTCTGTAAGAGACACTGCTAAGAGAATATAAAGACAAGTCGTAGACTTGAAAAAAATGTTTATATGTCATGTCTCTGATCAAGGATATTTTTCCAGAATGTATAAAGAACTCTTCAACCCAATTTGAAAAATGGATTACTAATAAGCTCATGGGGAGATGCCCAATTCAATCAATATTAGTAATTGTTAGGGGAATGTGAACTAAATCCACAACAAGCTACCATTATACCCTTATTGAAATGACTAAAATTTTTAAATGGTAGCAATTTTGGATATTTGGAAAAGAATAAAGTTAGAGCCTCACTTTTCACTTTACATGAAGAAATTCAAGTCTGACAACATGGTATACTCATGGAGACGCAGAGCAACCAGAACTATTCACGTTGCTGGTGGGAACGCAGAATGGCGCAGCCACGCTGGAAAAGGGTTTAGCGGTTTCCTTTAATGTTAAACATATGTTTATCTCGTGACCCACTGGTCTCTGCCCCAGTTATTCAAATGAACTGAAAATTTACATTCACAAAAACATGTACATAAACGTGTCTTAACAGTTTCACTGACAATTGCCAAAACCTGGTGACAACTAGGATGTGCTCCAGTAGGTGAGATGGTGAACGGTTTGTGGCGCATCCGTGCGACGGAATACCATCCAGCAACCAGAAGGGACCGGCTCATGACGCACGTGACAACATGAACGCGCCACCCACACATTGGGCTCAGCAGTGAAGCCAGCTGCAAAAGGCCACATCTTATCTGATATCGTTTATATGACACTCTGGAAAAGGCAAACCATAGGGACAGAAAACAGATCAGGGACTGCTAGTACCTAGGGGAGGGGGTGTACTGAACCTCCGAAGAGCTGCACCCCGGAACGTGCAGGCTGCGGAACTTCTCCGCACGCTGATGTGGCGCTGGGCACACAACCCCCGGCGTTTGTCAAAACCCATAGAACTTGTGCATCTCCGAGGGTACATTTCACTGTTCACACCACCCCCACTCGCCACCCCCAGCCCTAACCAAATAAGCCTGTTCTAGGATGGAAAGCAGACTGTGCCAAGCGAGCTCTGTGTTGCAAATACAACACAGCGCTGTGAGGATAGCAGGAGGAGGAGCTGGCCTACGAATCCTGGGGCAACAGTCTTTCACTGGACATGGTTAAACTGGACTCATAAACACAGTATTCTAGGTGGTACGTTTCTCAAGGGGCACTACGGGTGCCCTTGAATAAGTAAATTTATAGATGGTGGGAGCAAGGAAAGTAACAGAGTTGGGGGATGGTGAGTGAACCGGTAATGAGAAAATACCAGAATGAACTCATACTTGATACAGACACCAATCAATATAGACGTGTGTGCACACGTGGGTTATTTTCATATGTACGTACTTCCTAGCTCTGTCCATTGAGAGACTCCAGAAGCAGTGACAACGCTGGAGCAGTGAGCATGTCCAGTGCCCAGATCCTGGCTTCTAAACCCTGTATATTCTCCAGTGAAAGGACCCAGGACCATGGCAGAATGGTGATTCTAGGGCTAGGGCAGAGAACACGTAAGGTGAGTCTAAAGTTCTGTTGAGTGCTAGAAACGAAAGAAATGCTCAAAAGTGCATAAATGAGAAGGATGAGGGCCTGTCAAATGGACACGGGAACTTACTTAAAACAGCTCTCAATCCAGTGTCCAAAGCTACAATAATTTGAGCAACAAAATTATATTAATGCTACAACGATTAGATTATAGCTCAAATATACATATTCCTGAGTCCATATGATACGAAAGAGAAGTACACATCTTCCTTACAGAAGAATTTCAAATAATAAATGTAGAAAGACTGAGGGGAAAAAAAAATCACCACTAGAACACCTCAATGTTATTTGCTATAGGCAAGATCCACGGATGAATGCTAAAATCAGTAGGTGAAACTTTCAGGAAAAAACTTCAAAAGCTTTCCCCTCTGATCTCTGTTCATTTCTGTGGTGGTTTTCACATATGTTCACCAGTGCTTTGCCGTTCATTCTGGCAGGATAGAGTGTGACTCCCCACTCCTTGGGCGTGGGCTGGAACGGATGGTGACTCCCTTCTTATGACTGCGGAAAGGGAAAAATGCTAAATGAGGCTGGGTGACACCACCTTAACCAAGTGGGTCAAGGTTAACAGTACCGGTGATAAAACCACGTTGATGTCATGAACTGTGACATGGTATGATGAGAAAAGTACCTCACGTCATGGCATTCTTCCCCCAAACCCTAGTCTAATCCTGAGAAAGCAGTAAAACCCAAACCGGGGGTCGTGACACCCGACTCGTATTCCTAAAAAATGTTAAGGAGATACATTAAAAACAAGGAGGACCTAAGATTGGCTGTCATGGGTCAGAGAAAATTAAGGAGAACTGACTAAATGTAATGGTTGATCTTAGAACAGAAGAAGGCTATTAGCAGTTAAACTAGTAAAACCCAGATAAATGAATGAAACTGTCGCTTAACTACTAGGGTTGATGCAAAGTTAACTTCTTAGTTTTGGTAACTGTGCCATGGTTATATAAGATGCTAACGTTAGGGGAAGCTGGTGAGCGGTATATCGGGACTCTGTACTATTTTACTTCTCTGTAAATTAAGAAATCTTTAATATCTAATTAAGGATATACGAGAATTCTATGGAGAAATTACAAAGCCTTAATGAGAGACATTCAAGAAGACATAAATAAAGGAGAACTATGCTTTGTTCCATTGATTAGAAAACGCAATACTAAGAAGATTCTCCCCAAATCATAATAAAAATCCCACGGTCTCTGTGTTGGAACCCTGGCAAACTGGTTCCAAAGTGACTGCAAGCACCAAAGGCCAGGAATCAACAAGGTTCTTGAACGACGACGAGGTGAGAGGCCTTGCTGCGCTAGACGTCAGTGCCTGTCACCAAGCGGCAGTCCCTGAGGTGCTGTGGCGCCGATGCAGAGAGAGACAGACGGCCTAAGGGGACGGCACTGACTGTCCAGAAACAGCCCCCACACATACGGATGCTTCTCGTGTATCAGAGATGGCCTGCAGATGGTGGGACGAGGATCTTCAGGGATAGCTGGCTGTTCACACAAGGGAAATGTTGAACTGGACCCTTACCTCACACCATACATCAACAGTTCATCAATGGCATTCCTGGCAGTTACAAACGAATGGAGAGAAAACTATAAAGGCTTTCCGGCTGAATCTAGAAAGAGATCTTCATGACCTCAGGGTTTGGAAGAATTTTCTAAGACTTCAGCAATAACCATAAAGGAAAAGATTGATTCATTCAACTACATTAAAATTGAGACCTTATGGCTCAGCAGGTAAAGAATCCACTTGCAATGCAAGAGCTAGAGAAAACGTGGGTTTGATCCCTGGGTCAGGAAGATCCCCTGGAAGAGGAAATGGCAACCCACTTGTAGTATTCTTGCTTGAAAAATGCTGTGGACTGAGGGACCTGGTGGGCTACAGTCCATTGGATCGCAGAGTCCCACGCAACTTGGCAACGAAACACCACCAATCATCAGACAACGTATTTAAGAGTAAAAAGCCAACCATAGGAGAGTATCCACAAAATACAGATAATTCCTACACATCGATAAGAAAAATGTTAGCAACTTAATGAAAAATAGGGCAAGAGACAAGCACATCACAAAAGAGGATCTAAATGGCTGATGAGCATGTGGAAAGGTGTTGTGCCTGACTTGCAATCAGAGAGATGTAAATAAACTCAGGGAGCTCACAGCCCATGGGGGCGAGGGCAGACTTCCAGCAGGAAGCCGCACAGACATCACTTAGTCACACCCTGGAGAAGGGCTCCGAGTGGAGGGCTCTTTGCCTGTGACATTCCCGGAGAGCGCAGGAAAGGGACGGGTAAGTCTCAAAGAATGTGTGCTCATTCAAAGGCTCCCAGGTCTGGGACCTGGCAGGAACATTTATGGCCCCCATTTTAGAGATTTGGGGCTGAGATTCAAGTACCCTGGCTTATATTATTCAGTTATCAAATGACAGAGCTAGAACTTCATCCAGGATTCAAATGTTCTCTCAAAAAAAAGGGGGGGGAAAGGAAAAATGAGCACAAATACATATTTTTATGTCTGCATCACTTGTAATCAGAAGGAAGGAACAGCAGAGCGGTGGCTGGAAAGTGAAGCTACTTTCCAAACACCCAAGATGACAAGTGCCATCTCCAAAGCCCCAGGGCCAAGGGTGAGCCCCCTGACCCCTGACAGAGGCCCATTCCTGGTGTTTCAGGAGATTTAACTGCATGTCACTTGGCTCAGAGCAGTCAGGGCGTGCACCCGACAGAGGAGAATGTGCTATGCTTGGTTTTATCCTGAGAGCAGCATATGGGGCCCCCACAGCAAGGGGCAAAAAAGGGGCTCCACATTTTGGTTTTTCCCAATAGACAGGAATGGCACTTTTTTGCCCACTCCTATGTCAGATGTGGGGTCTGCCTCCCCTATCACAGGCAGGCAGCAGTCCGGGCCACAAACCCCTCCTCCATTTCCCACCTGTAGTCCCAGCCTGGTCAGGCTCCTGCAAGAAGGTACAGGGAGTGTGGCGGGGTTGGGGGGTGGATTTGTATCCTTGGCAGACACAGTGGCATACTGCCCCTTCGGGCCAAGGTTTGGGGTAAGTGCTGTGTCCCAAGAAACCTGGCTTCTCATCCCCAACTTCAAGGAGACTGTGGCTGGTGTTTTGCAAAGATGTGAGAAAACCAACAGCCCTGGCGTTGTAACTGCAGAGCAGGCTGAGCCCGTGGTGGACTCAGCAACCCGTGTGGACACCCAGGCCCCTAGGAGGGCATCAGAGCTATGCCAGGTGAGCCCTCCAGAGTGCCAGGCCTTGGGGGAAAGAGCCCTGTGTCCCGGCGACACTGGAGTCACACTTTCATGGGACAGTCCCAGTGCTCAGTGCTCCAATCCTTGGCTGCCCTCGCCTTGTCAAGGCCAGAATCTGGGCCTAAGTTTTCAAGGCAGAACAAAACAATTTTGTTTTCTAGGAAAATGGGAGGTCTGGGATGGCGAACGCAGCCTCTGGCGTGGCGACTACCACAGCTGGCGACACCGGCTGCCAAGTCTCACCCTCTCTCCAGAGAACAGGAACCAAACAACACAGCATCTTTCCTTCTAGCCAGTGGGTCTGCTTCGTAGGGGGACTTGAATTTTCTTTAAAAAAATATGGGCACCGAAAAAAGACTGGAAGGAAATTGATCAAAATACTGTTTGTCTTTAGGAAGAAGAGACTGGATGATTTTCATTTCTTCCCTTACGGTGTTCACGTTTTCTATCCTGGATGATACTTTCTCAAGCCAGGAAACAGTATTTTATGGAAGTCACCCGTCTGTACTTTGCCCCAGCCCACAGCCCTGCACATCCATCCTGGAGTTACATCAGAATATGTGAGAGCACCCTTCATCCTTCCACCTGACCTGGAACTGCCCAGGTGCCCAAACAGAGCTCTCCACCTACCACAGGTATCTCCCCAACCTTCTGTTCCCGGGAGCACCTGGTCTCACTTCCTTTGGCTTTCCATCCAGCCTCTGCCTGGTCCAGTCCCTCACTCTCACAGGAAGTCCAGCTGATCCCCAACACTGGAGCACACTTGGCTTCTACACGATGCAGGAAGGGAATTCCCATCTCTTTCTTCTCCAGTTGTGGCCTCATTTGTCACAGCAGCGCTGCAGGATTGCAGCTTTGATTTGCATCTCTTGATGACCAAACCAGTTTAAAAGGCTAAAAATGATGCCCTGGACCACACAGACCAGGCCAGGACTTCAGCACCAAGTCAGACCTGCCATAAGGCCCCAGGCCCTCCCCACTGCCCCCTGTCCTCAGGAGAGTCCCTCTGGTGTCTGGGCCTTCACCTGGTTCTCCCCCTGGTGACTGATTAAAATCCTACTGAGCCTTTCACAGGGCCTTCCAAGGCTCTTAAGGCTGCCCCCTCTTCTGGATGGGTATGGGGCTTATGTGTGCTGGGACCACAGTTCTGCCAGTTCCTTGGCACGGCACCTTGCCTTCCACCTCCCCTCATACCCCTCCAGGGCCTGGCACAGGCATGTTCCCTGAGCCAGTTCTCTCCACAAGGACAAACAAGCTGCCCCTGTCCTTCCCAAGTCAAAGCCCCTTCCCACCTGCCTGCCTCAACCTCCGCCCCCCCTCCCCGCCCCAAAAGTCCACCCCCTCTTGGCAGGTTTGCCAAAGCTCTGCAGATCCTGCCGCTGTGAACAAGAACCCCCCTCCCCAGGGCATCCGGACAGCTGCAGCCAGACCCTGCGTGACATTGCTGAGCTGAGGCCCCAGGTCTGTGCCAGCTGCTCATGCCCGGCTCACAGACCACAAGCCAGCATTGCCACGTCGCCACCTGTGTCTCCACTCAGAGGCGAGAAGTAAGGGACATGGACAGAAAGTAAAAGCCATTCCCACAACAGCTGCCAGGAACAGGGCAGAGAGTGGAGTGAAAATGTATATTCACAGCTGGCACCCGGTTCCGCTTAGGAAAATACCTTGCTTGAGTGGACACCTGTTGTTTGTGCCTGTCCAGCAGCTAGGCCTGGTTTCTGGGAACAACTTCTCAAATCTTCCTTGGGGGAGGGTGGGCTGCTCCTTCCCTGTTCCTGAGGCCACAGGATACAGGTACCTACTGGTCATCCCCAGAGAGGGCCTGTGGCCCAGGCCTTGGCCTTAGGAGGCACAGAGGCAGGTCCAAAGATGGCTCATACTCCATTGGGGGCCGTTGAGAGCCTGGCCCCAGACTCTGGCAAATGTGATGGGGAAAGTGGTGACCTCTTTGGGCTGGGCTTACTGAGCTGGTAGCCATCTTGCCCCCTTCAGAAAGTGGCTGCCTGAGGACACGGCCATCCCAGGGGCAATGGGGAGGGGAGGGGGGTGCAGAAGGAACAGGGAGGCCGAGGGGAGAGCACAGAAAAGGGGGAGAGAGAGAGCGAGCAGACGAGATCATCCCAGCCCCCGGTCCAGCTGTGCCTGAAGCAGCTGGGTCCAGTTGTGCGAGCCAAGACATGTCCTCTCTGTGTTTCAGCTAGATGGACTTGGGGTTCCATTGTTTGCTACCAAGAGAATCTTTCGGAATGTGTGCGGCAGACTTGGGGGTGAGGCTTGAGCCCAAGGGGGTGGGTCTGAGCAGTGAGGGTCACGCAGGAGCTGGGTTATCCACACTCCCCTCAGTGTGGTTGGGGGGTTACAGGGCAGAGGAACAAAAGCAGGTGGGAAGGAGCTCCCTCCGTGATGGCCCAGGGGGTTGTCAGAAGGAGGCTCCCTAAAGCCAGAGGCTGGTGGTGCTCCACGGTTGTTTAAAGGGAGCTGTGGAACGTGCTGGATCGCACGTCGGTCAAAGGCGTGCAGCCTAGATTGAACATGAGCATGACCGTGATGTGGAGAGTCACATGTGACCAACGCTGGGGAGGACACCGGCCTTCTCCAGTCCCAGAGGTGAGGGCACGGAGAACCCTGGTCCCTAGCGCCCACCTCCGCACTGGTGCACAGGCCTCAGCACACACAAATCTGAGAGAAGGAAAATGGCTCTGCAGGACTAAGGGTGGGGTCCAAAAAGCGGGGGTGCTCAGGAGCACACGTGGCAACAGAGCCAGGACAGGGTCAGCCCCCAGAGAGCACAGGAAATGGAAGGGGAGCAACAAAGCCACCCACACGACTCGGGCAACCCTCCGGGGTCTCTGTGCTCCGGGAAGTCGCCGTCCACGTCTCCTAAGACACAGTTCCTGGGGATGGTTCCCGGCAGCAAGAGCAGCCCCGGGAAACGTTAATATACAATGGAATCTGGGTTAAGCACTGTCTTCTCCAAGAGTTGAGCTCACAGGACATTCCCAAGAAACCTCTGGAGAGGTGGGGAGGAAAGTTTCTGGAGGTCTTTGGATGAAGAAAACAAAAAAATGGCCTTGATTTTCAAGGCAAAATTACAGAGGAAGAAAAAAATGTTTTTAATCTAATTAAGAGCGATCTTTTCACCTTCATCACAACATCGCGGAAACGTGCCAGTTCTTAACTTCACACAATAATCAGAGCAATTAGTGAGGGAGAAGCCTTGGAAACCGGTGCAGATGTTCTCAGAATGTTTAATGGGGAAATGAGTTGCAGGCCTCGTTCTCAGCATCCGGCTCCAGGCCCTGGCTACCAAATCCAGACATCTGCTTGGGCCCCACCCCCAGGCCCCGAGGGTGCGGGCTTGAGAAACACAGGTCCCTTCCCAGGCCGCCTCCCAGCCAGGCCGGATCCAGGGCTGAGAGGCTCCCCACAGCTCCCCACACCGGAGCCTGGACACAGAGCTACCCCAGAGCTGGTAAGGGGGAGGCTTAACGTCAAAATTATATTAACAACTGATGTCACAGATAATCGACACAGCCTGGCTCCCCCTTCACCCCCCCGGGTCCCTGCTGGTTGCAGGAGTACTGGAGGCAAGGAGACGGCACGGAGCCCTGCAGAGAACTCTCAGCTCTGACACAGCCCCCACCTAGTTTGCACAAACACCACTTCATGAAAAGACATGGTGGCCTCGATCTGGTGTGGCCCCCCCAGGCCCCATTCCAGTGCTGCTAGCCTCTTCATGGGCCCAGGAGTCAAACTGGTCGAATATGAGGAAATTTCCAATAATCAGAAAAGAAAAGAAAAAAAAAAACGTGGAAGTACAAGGACGGCGCTTGCAGAGGAAACAGCCCACAGCAGAGGGCAGAGGGCCACAAGGCTAGTATCAACCAGCTGTGGGAGACAGGACCCCAGCCGGGTCGGTCAGCTTAGCAAATCTCAGAGACCCTGGCGTATGGCAGGCATCAGGGACACGGAGGTAAAGAGCACATGATCCTTGTTCTCAAGGACACAGGCAGCACGGGGGCCTCACTGTGTACCCTCAGCACTCACGTCCCATCAGCACCAAAGGCCCCTAACGCGGGCCTGCCAGATGCTTTTCTGAGCGCTATCTCTGACCTCGGGGGCCCGCTGAGCCACACACAGGGCAGGCCAGGAGTGACGCACAATGAACCCCCGAGGGGTAGCTTTCAGCAGTGAGAGATAAACACCCTAAGCTTCTTGAGCAGCTGGTGGAGCAACTCTGAGAAGTGTTCTCTGTGGCTTCCCAGCTGCCCGACATGGAGCTCTCCCTCAGCAGGCATTCCCAGGGTACACTCGGGATGCACGGAAACCGACCTGAGACAGACAGGAAGCTGCACTTTCAGCAGGAGAGTGGCAAGGTCTGCTTCTCCCCTGGACTGCGATGTGCCGTATGGAGGAGACGCAGAGAAGTGGCCACAGACTGGTGAAGAGTGGAAGGCCACAACTGAGAGAAATGGAGGCAGCTTTGAGCAGGGAGGTGTGAAGGCAAAGAGCACTCAAAGTTCAGGAAGTTGCCCAGGCCTGCTGATGGACACGGGCATGGGGAGGAGGTGTCCTTTTTAAAGGTTTCCAGTCAGTTTAGTGAAAAACAGAATGCCGCTCCTCTTGTGTCTGGTTTCACATCTCCCTACTTCTCCTCCCCCGAAGCGTGAGACCAGAAAGGAGTGCAAATAAAACCACACTCAACTCATGCCTTTAGCCGCAGTAGGGAGCAGAACAGTGTGGCCTTCACATTACCTGTGAATTGAGAAACGAACCAAAGTCCAACAGCACGGCAGCCATCTGCCCACCACTGCGAGACTCTAGTGGAAGAGTCAGGAGCTGAGGCTCACAATGCCCAGTCCCAACGTATTAGGGAAGTGAGTGACCTCAGCAAAAATAGACAAGTACCTCTGAGGAGACTTTCCTTCCCAGAAACCTCTGTCAGAATCCACTTTGTCAGAACTCTAGAAAGCAGTCAAATGTTTATAGCACCCAGGTGAAGAGCCAACCAAGAAACAGGCAATTAAGAAATGAAAGCCCTGTGGCATTTTCACTTGTCTTGGCAGCACCCCTGGTCCCCCACTCATTAGCAGTCTTGAAGATGGCCATCCACATTCCAAGTGTGGGACCTGAGCCCTTGGTTCTAGAGGGAGCAGAGTTGATCTTATGCTCCAGCAATTGTATCCGTTCTGTATTGTCTGCAGGCTTCCAGAGAGTGGTTGCCTTTATTTCTTCCACAAGAGAACTCAAATGAAAAATGTTTCAAATTCTTAGACAACACTGTGAGGGAGTCAAGCAAATCACAGCCAGCTGGGGACAGGATTACAGGTAAGGCATACGCAAGCTGCTAGTTCAGTGACTAGGGCACTGGGAGCCTGGGAGGAAAAGCTGGGGGATGTTGCTTTCGGAGATCAAGCCATTTAGATGCTGATGTAATCCTGAAGAGTTGAGAAAGCCAAGAGCCTGCCCAGGGCAGAATGCATGCTCAAAAAAGTCCTGAGAACACACCAAGCTTCCATTTCTGGCTGGTCTCTGTGCCCACCTCAAGCAGGAAATGGAGGCTGAGGCAGAGTTGTAAACAGCCTGACCAAGTCTTGACAGCTTGTCCCAGCACAGAGCTAAACTGCAAAGGTTGGGAGAATTGTTTTGTTTTTACTTTCCCCCTCCTTCCTCTTCTGACTCCGGCACTCAAGGAAATCTCTGTCAAAACACCAGCTGAACACAAGAACAGTGACCTTAGAGACCACACATGGCAAAGAATACAGATGCTGAAAAAAACAGCCAAGAAGTCACTAAACAGTTATGTTCACAACAATGAAAAATCACTCCTGAGAAGGGAAAATAATCTGTTGTTTAGAATTACTATATACATGCTTCACAATAGCCAGTTTTTAACAAAATTATGAAGAAACAAGAAAGTATGGCTCACTGATAGAAGAAATTAATGGAAACCAACCCTAAGGAAGTGCAGACATTAAACTTACTAGACAAAGAGTTTAAATCAACTTTCTTAAAGATGTTCAAGGAACTGAAGGAAAGAACAGACAAGGAACTGAAGGAAAACTATGAGAATGATGTGTGAATAAAAATACAGAAATTATGAAAAGGAGTTAAACCTGACAAACATGTAGAACACTCCACCCAACAACAGCAGAATACATTCATCTCAAGTATGCATGGAATATTCTCCAGGGTAGATTACATGTTAGACCACAAAGCCGTCTCAATAAAATTTTAAAAATTAAAATCATATGAAGTAACCAAATTGAGATTACCTAAAAATCAATAATGGAAGGAAAACTAGAAAATCAACAAATATGTGGAAATTAACACATTTAAACTCATTTAAAACTAATGGTCAAAGGAGACATTACAAAGGAAATTTTTAAAAATTTAAGATAAAAATAAAATACAACATACCCAAAGCCTATGGGGTGCAGTGAAAGCAGTGTTCATAGAGAAAAATATAGTTATGAATTCCTGCATAAAGAATTTCAACAACTTAACAGCCCAAGGAACTATAGAAAGAAAAGTAAACTAAAACCAAAGTTAGCAGAAAAAGGAAATAATATAATATGGTAGTGGAGAAATGAATAGAAAAATAGAATCAACTGAACAAAAAGTTGGTTACTTTTGAAAAGATCCAACAAAGTTGACAAACCCTTAGCTGTAATGACTAAGAAGAAACTAGAGAAGATGTGACTAAAAGCATATTGAATGTGGGAACATTACAAGTGATCATACAGAAATAGCAAGAATTATACCAACACTCTCATTCATGGACCAGAACCTTGTCGTGGTGAAGGGGCTCATGTAATGCAATGAAGCTATGGAGTCCTGACATGTAGTGCCACCCAAGAGAGATAGGTCATAGTGAAGAGTCCAGACAAAAGGAGAAAGAAATGGCAACCCACTTCCTCATTCCTGCCTGGAGAACCCCGTAGGCTATATGGAAAGGCATGACATGGAGAAGAATGGACAAGTAGCTTTACAAGGAACGAAGAGGCTGAGCCAAAGTAGAAACGGCACCCAGCTGTGGATATGTCTGGTGGTGAAAGTCGGAGTCTGATGGTGTGAAGAGCAATATTGCATGGAAACCTAGAGTGTTAGGCCATGAATCAAGGACGTGAGACAGAAGGAAGAAACATGGAAACCTGGAATGTTAGGGCCATGAATCAAGGACATGAGATAGAAGGAACATGAACATCTTAGGAGTCAGTGAACTAAAATGGATGGGAAAGGTGGATATGTCTGGTGGTGAAAGTCAAAGTCTGATGGTGTGAAGAGCAATATTGCATGGAAACCTAGAATGTTAGGTCCTGAATCAAGGACGTGAGATAGAAGGAACATGAACATCTTAGGAGTCAGTGAACTAAAATGGATGGGAAAGGGAGAATTTAACTCAGATGACCATTATATCTTCTACTGTAGGCAAGAAGAATCCCTTAGAAGAAACAGAATAATCCTCAGTCAACAATAGACTCTGAGATGCAGTACTTGGGTGCAATCTCAAAAACGGCAGAATGAGCTTGGTTCATTTCCAAGGTAAAACATTCAGCATCACAGTAATTCAAGGCTATGCTCCATCCGCTAATGGCAAGACACGTCAGTATTCTTGCCTTGAGAACCCTGGGAACAGTATGAAAAGGCAAAAAGATAGGGCATTGAAAGATGATCTCCTCAGGTTGATAGGTGCCCAGTATGCTACTGGAGATCAGTGGAGAAATAACTCCAGAAAGAATGAAGAGATGGAGCCAAAGCAACACCACCACCCAGCTGTGGATGTGACTGGTGATGGAAGTAAAGTCTGATGCTATAAAGAGCAATATTGCATAGGAATCTGGAATGTTAGGTCCAGGAATCAAGGCAAATTGGACATGGTCAAACAGGAGATGGCAAGAGTGAACATCAATATTTTAGGAATCAGCGAACTTAAATGGACTGGATAGGGTGAATTTAACTCAGATGACCACTGTATCTACTACTGTGGGCAAGAGTCCCTTAGAAGACATGGAGTAGCCCTCATAGTCAACAAAAGCATCTGAAACGCAGTACTTGGGTGCAATCTCAAAAACGACAGAATGATCTCTGTTTGTTTCCAAGGCAAACCATTTAATATCACAGTAATCCAAGTCTGTGCCCCAACCATTAATGCTGAAGAAGCTGAAGTTGAATGGTTCTGTGAATACCTACAACACCTTGTAAAACTAACACCTAAAAAAAGATGTCCTTTTCATTATAAGGGACTTAGGAAGTCAAGAAACACCTGGAGTAACAGGCAAATTTGGCCTTGGAGCACAGAATGAAGCAGGGCAAAGGCTAATAGAGTTTTGCCAAGAAAATGCACTGGTCATAGCAAGCACCCTCTTTCAACAACACAAGAGAAGACTCTACACATGGACATCACCAGATGGTCAATACTGAAATCAAATTGATTATATTCTTTGTAGCCGAAGATGGAGAAGCTCTATACAGTCAGCAAAAACAAGACTGGGAGCTGACTGTGGCTCAGATCATGAACTTCTTATTGCCAAATTCAGACTTAAATTGAAGAAAGTAGGGAAAACCACTAGACCATTCAGGTATGACCTAAGTCAAATCCCTTATGAGTATACAGTGGAAACAACAAATAGATCCAAGGGATTAGATCTGATAGATAGCCTGAAGAACCATGGATGGAGGTTCATGACATTGTACAGGAGGCAATGATCAAGACCATCCCCAAGAAAAAGAAATGCAAAAAGGCAAAATGGTTGTCTGAGGAGGCCTTACAAATAGCTATGAAAAGAAGACAAGCAAAAGGCAAAGAAGAAAAGGAAAGTTATACCCACTTGAATGCAGAGTTCCAAAGAATATCAAGGATAGATAAGAAAGCCTTCCTCAGTGATCAATGCAAAGAAAGAGAGAAAAACAATACAATGGGAAAGACTAGAGATGTCTTCAAGAAAATGAGAGATACCAAGGGAACTTTTCATGCAAAGATGGGCACAATAAAGGACAGGAATGGTATGGACCTAACAGAAGCAGAAGATAAGAAGAGGTGGCAAGAATACATAGAACTATACAAAAAAGATCTTCATGACCCAGATAATCACAGTGGTGTGGTGTGATCACTCACCTAGAGCCAGACATCCTGGAATGCGAAGTCAAGTGGGCTTTAGGAATCATCATTACGAACAAAGCTAGTGGAGGTGATGGAATTCTGGTTGAGCTGTTTCAAATCCTAAAAGATGATACTGTGAAAGTGCTACACTTGATAGGCCAGTAAATCTGGAAAACTCAGCAGTGGCCACAGGACTGGAAACAGTCAGTTTCCATTCCAATCCCGAAGAAAGGCAATGCCAAAGAATGCTCAAACTACTGCACAATTGCACTCATCTCACACACTAGCAAAGTAATGCTCAAAATTCTGCAAGCCAGGCCTCAGCAGTACGTGAACCATGAACTTTCAGATGTTCAAACTGGATTTAGAAAAGGCAGAGGAACCAGAGATCAAATTGCCAACACCTGTTGGATCATAGGAGAAGCATGAGAGTTCAAAAAAAAATCTGCTTTATTGAATACACCAAAGCCTTTGACTCTGTGGATCACAACAAACTGGAAAATACTGAAACAGATGGGAATATCAGACCACCTGACCTGTTTCCTGAAAAATCTCTATGCAGGTCAAGAAGCAAGTTAGAACTGGACATGGAACAACCAACAGGTTCCAAATCAGGCAAGGAGTATGTCAAGGCTATATATTGTCACCCTTCTTATTTGATTTATATGTAGAGTACATCATGTGAAATGCCAGGCTGAATGAAGCACAAGCTGGAATCAAGATTGCCAGGAGAAATATCAATAACCTCAGATATGCAGATGACACCACCCTTATGGCAGAAAGCAAAGAAGAACTAAAGAGCCTCTTGATGAAAGTGAGAGAGGACAGTGAAAAAGTTGGCTTAAAGCTCAACATTCAGAAAACGAAGATCATGGCATCTGGTCCCATCACTTCATGGCACATAGATGGGGAAACAGTAGAAACAGTGACAGACTTTACTTTGGGGGGCTCCAAAAGCACTGCAGATGGTGATTGCAGCCATGAAGTTAAAAGACACTTGCTCCTTGGAAGGAAAGTTATGACCAACCTAGACAGCATATTAAAAAACAGAGACATTACTTTGCCAACAAAGGTCCATCTAGTCAAAGCTATGGTTTTCTCAGTGGTCATGTATGGATCTGAGAGTTGGACTATAAGGAAAGCTGAGCACTAAAGAATTGATGCTTTTGAACTGTGTTGTTGGAGAAGACTCTTGAGAGTCCCTTGGACAGCAAAGAGATCCAACCAGTCCATCCTAAGGGAAATCAGTCCTGAATATCCATTGGAAGGACTGATGAAGCTGAAACCCCAATACTTTGGCCACCTTATGCGAAGAACTGACTCATTTGAAAAGACCCTGATGCTGGGAAAGATTGAAGGCGGGAGGAGAAGGGGATGACAGAGGATGAGATGGTTGGATGGCATCACTGACTCAATGGACATGAGTTTGAGTAAACTCCAGGAGTTGGTGATGGACAGGGAGGCCTGGCGTGCTGCAGTCCATGGGGTCACAAAGAGTCAGACACGACTGAACAACTGAAGTGAACTGATCCTGCATTGCAGGCAGATTCATTACCACTGAGACACCTAGGTAGCCCTCAGTAATCACTACCATGAACAAAGCTAGTGGCGGTGACAGAATACCAGTTTAGTTATTTAAAATCCTAAAAGATGATGCTGTTAAAGTCCTGCACTCAATATGTCAGAAAACTTGAAAAACTCAGCAGTGGCCACAGGATTGGAACTGATCAGTCTTCATTCCAACCTCAAAGAAGGGCAATGCCAAACAATGTTCAAACTACCATACAATTGCACTCATTTTACATGCTAGGAAGATTATGCTCAAAATCCTTTAAGCTAGGCTTCAACAGAATATGAACCAAGAACTTCCAGACATACAAGTTGGGTTTAGCAAAGGAAGAGCAACTAGAGATCAAGTTGCCAGCATTTGTTGGGTCATGGAGAAACGAAGGGAGTTCAAGAGAAACACCTACTTGTGCATTTTTGACTATGCTAAAGCCTCTGTGTGGATCACAACAAGCTGTGGAAAATTCTTGAAGAAATGGGAGTACCAGACCACCTTACTTGCCTCCTGAGAAACCTGTATGCAAGTCGAGAAGCAACAATTAAAACCAGACATGGAACAACGGACTGCTTCAAAATTGCCAAAGGATTATGATAAGGCTGAACACTGTCTCCCTACTTATTAAACTTATATGCAGAGCGCATCTTGCAAAATGCTGGGCTGGATGAGTCACAAGCTGAACTCAAGAGTGCAGGGAGAAATAGCAACAACCTCAGATGTGTAGATGATACCAAATGGAAGAAAGAGGAGCTAAAGGGCTTCTTGAGGGTGAACGAGGAGAGTGAAAAAGCTGGCTTGAAACTCAAGATTCAAGATGCTAAAATTATGGTACCTGGTCCCACCACTTCATAGGAAATGGGGAAAATTTGAAGCAATGATAGATTTTCTTGGGCTGCAAAACCACTGAGGATGGTGACTTTAGCCATGAAATGAAAAGACATTTGTTCCTTCAAAGAAAAGCTGTGACCTACCTAGGCAGCATATTAAAAAGCAGAGACATCACTTGGCCAACAAAGGTCCAGCTTAGTCAAAGGTATGGTTTTTCCAGTAGTCATGTATGGATCTGAGAATTGGACCATAAAGAAAGCTGAGTGCTGAAGAATTGATGCTTTCAAATTGTGCTGGAGAAGACTCTTCAAAGTCCCTTGGACTGCAAGGAGAGCAAACCAGTCAATTCTAAAGGCAGTCAACCATGAATATTCATTGGAAGGCCTGATACTGAAGCTGAAACTGCAGTATTTTGACCACCTGATATGAAGGCTGACTTATTGGAAAAGACCCTCATGCTGGGTAGGACTGAAGGCAAAAGGAGTAGGGGGTGGCAGAAAATGAGATGGTTAGATAGCATCCACCGGTTCAGTGGACATGAGTTGGAGCAATCTCTGGGAGCCTGCCATGCTACAGTCCATGGAACTGCAAAGAGTTGGACATGACTTCACAACTAAACAATAAGAAAATACTGTGGACAACTGAACACTAGACCAAAAAAAAAAAAAAAAAAAAGATAACCAAGATGAAATGAAGAAATTCTTAGCAAAATATAAGCTACAAAACTGATTCAAGAAGAGATAAAAATTCTGAACATACAGCAAGTAAAAAGTATAAATCAGTAATCACAACATAGTGGAGAGAAATCCAGGACTTCTCAAACTCTAATGAAAAACAGAAGGGAAGGAACACTGCAACACATTCTGTGAGGAGTACTACTTTGAAAAAAAAGCAGAGAAAAAAACCACAAGAAAAGAAAGATAGCAAAATCACTTATAGATAGAAAAAAAGAAAAGAAAAGAAAACGAAAAAATGCTCAGAAGAAAATACTAGTAAACCAAATCGACTAGCATATTAAAAGAATTATATTCCATGAGCAAGTGGGATATATCTTAGGAATGGAAGTGTGGTTAAACAGGAAAAATCAATTTAATACATCAGAGTAGCAGAATTATCTTAGTTGACACAGGAAAAAAAAAAACAGTTGACAAAATCCAACAAACTTTTAAGATTAGAAACTGAGAAAAATTAGGAAAAGAAGATAACTTTCTTATCATGATAAAGAGCATTTATGAAAAGTCTAACTTACATCGTAATTGTGAAAAAACTAAAAACATTTCCTCTAAAACAAGAAACAAGACAAAGATGCCCATTTTTACCACCACTTTTCAACAATGTACTGGAAGTTTTAGCCATAGCAGTTAGGCAAATAAATGAAAAAAGGCATACAAAGTGGAAAGGAAGAAGGAAAATCTTTTCTTTCTACAGATATGATCCTATCTAGAAAATCCCAAAGAATCAAGAAAACAAAAACACCCCAATCTATTAGAGCTAATAAACAAATTCCAGAAAGTTGTAGGACATGTGATCAACACACAAAAATCATTGTTCCTGTATAATAGCAATGAACAACCTGAGAAGGAAATTTTTACACAGTTCCATTTACAGTAGCATCAAGAAGAGTAATGCACCCAGAAATAAATTTAAACAGGCAGAAGACTTCTGTGCTAAATATTACAAAACTGGCAGAAATTTAAGACCTAAATAAATAGAGCAACAGCCTTCATTCATGGATTGGAAGATTCAGTATTGTTGAGATGGCAATATTATGCAGTGATTCGCAGTCTGAATGCAATCCTTATCAAAATTCTGATGGCCTTTTTTGCAGAAATGGAAAAACTGGTCCTAAAATGTTTATGGATTTGCAAGGGGCCTAGAACAGGTAAAACAAGTTTGAAAAAGAACAAACTTGGAAGACTCACACTCCCCAGTTTGAAAACAGAGTTATATTAATCAAAATAATAGAATAACCCAGAATCAAAACTTCATATATAGTCAACTATATGTTCAATAAAGACCATTTGATAGAAAAAGAATGGTGCTGGGAGAACTGGACAGCTGGACACAGGAAAAAGAATGCAGCTGGACACATTCCATACCATATAAAAATTATCTCAAAAAAGGACCAGCAACCTAAATATAAGAGCTAAAACCATAAATTTCTTAGAAGAAAACACAGAAATAAATCTTTATGACCTTGGATTATGCACTAAATGCCACTGAAGTATTTGACTTTAAAATGATTAATTATGTCATGTAGGTTTCACCTCATTAAAAAAAATAGGGGCCATAGAAGTTACAGGAAGCACAGACAGAATTATCCCCAGAAAAACAAAGTCCACCATTAGGTGTCAAAATGGAGAATGCAGGACAGAAATAAGCAGTTCACAGCAGCATCAGCAAAGGGCTTTGAAGTGACTGGTTAGACGCGGCAGTCTCAGAGAATCATGTCTTGGGGAGGCTCAGATATATACAGAAGTGGCATGATCGTAAGGTAAAAGAAGGAAATAGGAGGAAGTGAAAGATTCCTGCAGGAATTAAAAACTGGACCTGCCAGTTGCCTCACACACATCCCCACGACAGCAGTATCTACAAATGGAACTGCCTAAAAGAGGGTGAGCCTGAAAGAAGGAATTTTTGAACTAGGAACTCTGACACTAGGTACACAGGAATCCAGGTAAGCAGACTACTATCACTGGTAAGCGTATTACTACTATGAGAAAAAAAAAATCAGGAAATGAGTGTAAAAGGTTTTCTGCTTACCAAAGTTTCCTTCAAAATTGAACAACAAAGCTGAAGACTATCAACAATATTCCCAACCAAATTAAATATTGTCAACATTTCGGATATTAAAACATACCTTGAATCAGTAATAACGTTATTTAAAAACAAATGGACAAAAATAAAAGCAAGAAATGACAAGAGGTGATTGAAGTAAAGAAAGAAACAGATGAAAGCCAAGAAAACAGCTTAAGGTAATTAAAATGAAAGACAAAGAGAGTGACCACAGTTGAAGTGGAGACAGGCAAAAGGAGTCCAATGTGCCTATAACTCAAGTCTCTGAAGAAGAAAATAAAAACAATACAAATTATATTTAAAGCCATATGTTAAAAAACTATATAAATCTGTATCAATAAAATCTGACATGTTGAAAGGACCCATATGGGTACCAAGGAAGTTGACCTGAAACAATCAACTCTGAGAGACATTTCCTGCTAAAACTGTTAGACTTGAAAAATGGAGAAGAAATCCCTAGGGCCTGCAAGCTAAAAGCAAAATAACTTCTTACAAAGGCAAGAGAATTATGCCAACAACAGACTAATCAAAAACTGTACAAAGTGAGGCAGAGTGGAGCAGAATTTTCAAGAAACTTATGAAATTACAAACTATGGAGTTTATATCCAGTCAAGCTGAACTTCATGCATCAAGGTGATAGAGAAAGTTTCACATACATATAAAATACTGTACCCATGAGTCCTTGCGAAGCATTTTCCTAGAGGATAAGCTTCATCCAACCCTGAGAAGACTGGAAAAACTCTGGCAAAAGAAAAATTCATCAAGAAACTATCCTAAGAGAAAGTGTGCCATCCATTAGATTGCACAGGAGAATTCTACTATAATCTTTTAGAGAACAGAGGGTCCTGATTTTCCATATATTGTTTCAGAGAACAAAATGGAAGGAAAATTTCCAAATACACTTTATAAGCAAATGTAAGATATATAAACCTGATAAGAACAGAACATAAAAAGACCAATATTATTTATGAATGCTGATTTTAAAATTGTATTTCCCCATATTAATAGGATTGAGAATAAGGATATGATTACCTCCGGGATTTCATCATTCAATCCTAACTAAACTCTTGTGAAAACACAAATGAATGGACACTTCACTGAATAAAACTACACAGATACTAGGAGAAAACAGGAGTGAGTTCCTCTTGAAAACTAGGCATAGGAAAAAGGTTTCCTATGTGATTAAAAGTCTCATTGTAGTAAGATAAGTTTGACTGCAGATTTACTAAACCTTGAGCATAGAAAATGTTAAAAGTCAATGACAAAAGGAAAAGAAAACTGCAATAGAACGCTAATGGCTATGATACACACTTTTTTAAATGGAGGGGATAAAGGAACAAGAGGACTACAGAAAGAGAAGCAAAAATAGTTTAAGAAATGGAATATAAAAATGGTGCATTAGTTGCAATTTCACTCATAAAAGATAAATGCAAGCTATATCTACATTGAGAGATCATTTTTTTATCTCTCAGATCAACAATTCAAAATCTTGATGACATACTTCTTTGGTGAGACTGTGTGGGGATAGTCTCACATTGCTAGTATGACTTGAAAATACCACTGGCCTTATAGAGGAGAATTTGGCAATATTTAACAGAACTAAATGTCTATTTCTCAGCCTAAAAATCCCACCTCTAGGAAATTACTTTAGGCTACACCTCTAATAATATGCAGAAGGTTATTCATTGCAACATTATTTGCAATTCCAAAATATTGGAGATTAACCAGAGCACTAACCAAACAATGATGAGCAAGCTGCCAAGCAGAAGCTACCTACACACACAAGGATACAAGGTTGCTTGAAAAGACGGTAGAACATATACACCAAGGAACATCATGCAACTGTAAGAAAGGAAGAGAAAACTCTCTGAATGGATATTGAATGGTTTCTGGGAGATACTGCTAGGTGACAAAAGCAAAGTGCAGAAGAGCACACACAGAATACCACGTGTTTTTGTAATAAGGAAGAGGAAATGAGAAATACACAATCACACACTACTAGTCAATCAGAAGACACTAAAATTGGTTACAAACAAGGAGTGGTGGAAATCAGGATGGGAGGGATATGGAAGGAAGGACGTTTCCCTTAGAACCCCTTTTTGTATAGTTTTGATTTCAAAAGTATATTAATATTTTGTGCATGTGAAAATAAAATTAAGTCAGCAAGGTATGGGATGCCTCTGGAACTGTGGAATGAGAACCTTGATAAAACTGCTCCCTAGAAAGCAGTGATAAAATTGGACAGAACTGTTTAAAAAAACAATCATTTAAAAACTCCAGAAGTTAACCAAAGGCATATGACTCATCTGGGGCTGCTCCTATCCACCCCCACCCCCCCGCAACCCAAGTGCCATAGCACAGTAGCCTTAAGAACTCAACAGTGGCCACAGGACTGGACAAGATCAGTTTTCATTCTAATCTCAAAGAAGGGCAACGCCAAAGAATGTTCAAACTACCGCACAGTTGTGCTCATTTCACATGGTAGTAAGGTTATGCTCAAAATCCTTGAAGGTAGGCTTCTGGAACCTACAACTTCCAGATGAACAAGGTGGATTTAGAAAAGAGAGAGGTACCAGAGATCAAATTGCCAACATCTGTTGCATCATAGAAAAAACAAAGTTCCAAAAAATAAAATCTGCTTCATTGAATACACTGTGTGGATCACAACAAACTTGAAAATTCTGAGAGAGACAGGAATACCAGATCACCTTACCTGTCTCCTAAGAAATATGTATGCAGGTCAAGAAGCAATAGTTAGAACCAGATATGGAACAATGTACTGTTTCAAAACTGGGAAAGGAGTACATCAAGCCTGTATACTGTCACCTTGCTTATTTAACTTCTATGCAGAGTACATCGTGTGAAATGTTGGGCTGTATGACTCACAAGCCTGGAATCAAGACTGCCAGGAGAAATAGCAACAACCTCAGATATGCAGACGAGACCACTCTAATGGCAAAAGTTGAAGAGGAACTAAAGAACCTCTTCATGAGGGTGAAAGAGGAAAGTGAAAAAGCTGGTTTTTCAAAAAAGAAAAACAAAGATCATGGCATCTGGCCCCATCACTTCATTCCAAATAGAAGGGGGAGAAATGGAAGCAGTGACATTTTATTTTCTCAGGCTCCAAAATCACTGCAGATGGTGACTAGAGTTACAAAATTTAAAGACATTTGCTCCTTGGAAGTTATGACCAACGTAGACAATGTATTAAAAAGCAGAGAGAGCACTTTGCTGACAAAGGTCTGTATAGTCAAAGCTATGGTTTTTCCAATAGTCACATATGGATATGAGAGCTGGACCATAAAGAAGGCTGAGTACTGAAGAACTGATGCTTTGTGGTGTTGGAGAAGCCTTGAGAGTCACTTGGGTTTCAAGGAGATCAAAGCCGTCAGTCCTAAAGGAAATCAACCCTGAATATTCATTGGAAGGCGTGATGCTGAAGCTGGAGCTCCAATACTTTGGCCACCTGATGTGAAGAACCTATTTGCTGGAAAGACCCTGATTCTGGGAAGGATTGAGGGCAGGAGGAGAAGGGGATGGTGGGGAGGATGAGATGGCTGGATGGCATCACTGACTCAACAGACATGAGTCTGAACAAACTCCAGGAGATAGTGAAGGACAAGGAAGCCTGGTGTGCTGGTGTTCATGGGGTCGCAAAAAGTTGAACATGACTTAGTGACTGAACAGCAGCAGGCCTTAAGAATGTTTGGTGTCAGTGCCAACAAAGAGGAATAACTTGATTTGGAACTCCATGGAAAAACCCTTGTCTTGGGCTCCAAAATCACTGTGGACAACGAATGCAGCCATGAAAATAAAAGATGCTTGCTCCTTAGAAGGAAAGCTTTGTCCAACACAGACAACATATTTAAAATCAGAAACATCATTTTGCTGACAAAGGTCCATGTAGTCAAAGCTGTGGTTTGCTTTGATTTTCCGTGTAGTCATGCATGGATGTGAGAGTTGGGTCATAAAGAAGGCTGAGCACTGAAGAATTTATGCTTTCAAACCGTGGTGCTGGAGAAAGACTCTTGAGAGTACCTTGGACAGCAAGGAGATCAAATCAGTCAATCCTAAAGGAAATCAACCTTGAGTATCCATTGGGAAGACAGATGCTGAAGCTCCAATCCTTTGGCCCCATGATGCAAAGAGCTGACTCACTGGAAAAGGCCCTGATGCTGGGAAAGATTGAGTGCAGGAAGAGAAGGGGGCAACAATTGATGAGACGGCTGGATGGCATTGCTGACTCTGGACATGAGTTTGAGCAAGCTCCTGGAGATAGTGAAGGACAGGGCAGGGAAGCCTGGCATGCTGCAGTTCCTGAGGTTGCGAAGAGTCGGACATGGTTTAGTGACCTGAACAACACTGTCAAACAATAGTGATCTTCGTGGAAAATACTTGATGAAGCCAACACCACAGCTACCAAAGCCTGCAGTATTGGTTGGGGCAAGCAATAGACCGGCAAAAATATGTTAATGAATTCCTGAGATCTGGAAGATTGTACATCCTCTCAAGAGAGACCAGAGAAAACCTTGTTATCTATGTATCCTTGGCTGACTGTGAGACTCTGTGAAAGCAGAAAGTAAAACCCAGGAAGACTGTTGAACTACTTGAACTTGAGTGAATATCTCAACTCATACACAGATCACCTCAGCAAATGATAGACGCCTCATTGCTTAAAGATGTTTCAACAAAACTGAGCAGTCAGCCCCACCACTAGTGTGTGCTGATATCGGGGGGACACTGAAGCAGCCAGGCTGAGAAACAGTAAGAATGAAACAACAGCAGTACTGAGCAGAGATATCGGTGCTCATATAGCGCGTGACACACTGTAGAATCGGTGCAGGCAGGGCATAAGCAAGTCAGCACACAGAAACTCCAGCAACTGCAGTCTTCCCTTGTGGCTCAGCCGTAGAGAATTTGCCTGCAATGCAGGAGATGCAGCAGATGTGAGTTTGACCTCTGGGTTGAGAAGATTCTCTGGAGAAGGAAATGGCAACCCAGTCCAGTATTCATGCCTGAGAAATCCCATGGACAGAGGAACTTGGCAGGCTACAGCCCATGGGGTTGCAAAGAGTCGGACATGATTGAGCAACTAAGCTCAGCACAGCAACTGTAATTACCTCTGGTCAGGGGGAAGAATAGGAGCCCAGAATTCCTATATCATAAAATGATCAATTAACCGAAAACTTTGAGACATGCAAAGCAGCAAGGAGTGTAACCCTAAAACAGAAATAAAGAATAGAAATGATCCCTGAAACGGTCCTTAGTAGCCCAAGACTTAAGGACAGCTTTTATAAATCAAAGAACTGGAAAAAAAAAAAAAAAAAACCCCACCTCCACAAAAAACAGTAAATGAATGAAGGGAAAGTATGATGATAATGACTCATCAGTGGAGAATATCAATAAAGAGATATAGATTATAAAGTAAACCAAGTAGGAATTCTGAAGTTGAAAGCACTACTTAGATGAAAAACTGGGTGGGAGTGGGGGAGGTTAAACAGCGGATTTGAGTGGCAGAAGAAAGAAGGAATCAAGGACCTTGGAAATAGGTCCATAAAGATGATTCATTCTAAAGAACATGAAGGATTGAAGAAATGTGAACAATGCCTCTGAGGCGCACTGGATACCATTAAAAGTGACAACCTATGAATAATTCAAGTCCGCAGAAGGAGATAAGAGGAAAGAAAAAATATTTGAAGAGGGAATTTAGCATGAACCTGAAGTGTGGGGTTCTGGCGTTATGACAAATGTGCCATTGTTGGAAGAATTTCTGTCCTGCGCAAGCCAACTTATGGTCCGAGTTCATCCCTTCCCAGACTAATAGCCTAACAAATTGATCTCTCAGGGGCCCCGGAGGGAATTTTCTCTGTATACTCTTTTCCACCCGATCTATGAAGGTGGAGAGGTCTTCATTATTTTTTTTGAATGATGTCCAATATAGGGGGCTCACTGGGGCCCTCTGCAAGCTTTTTCCAGGCAGCCAAGCATATGGACCGTACCTGATCTGTATAAGGAGCAGGAATGGCGGCCTGTTGAGGTCCCGTACTCCATTGATCTGCCGTCCCTGACAACATCCCGAAAGTCACCGGGGAAAGCAGGGTTGGCAGCTTGATTTCTTTCTGCCTGAGCATGACAATCTTTCTTGAGAAAGGCACACCATTTGATATAGGTGTTACTGGAGAGCACTGCCTTACATAGCATCTTCCAGTCTTGGGTTGTACAAGGTTGATGAGCCAGGCCCTGGAGAATAGCTTCTGCCCACGGGGAGTTCAGGCCATCCTCTGCCACTGCCTTTTTGAGCTCTTTTAAATCATTGGCCTCCCAGGGGTAACAGGCTGCCGGCCTATTCCCCCCCCCCCCCCGGTAAACATTTACAGGAAAGGCTTCAGTCGGGCCGGTAAAGGGCAGCGAGGATCTCCAACGGTGCCCAGAATAGGTTCTCCCTTCCCAAGGTGACCTCGTTGTCTTTCCCACCCAAGGTGCTCCCAAAACTTCCTCAAATGGGGGAGGCAGGGAGGGGCACAGGTCTCTCCCCTGGGCTCCCAACTCAGGGCATCAGAGGGGTCTCTATTCTCTTCTGCCCCTTTATCATCCCCGAAAGGCTCCCATGGCCCACTGTTCCCTCTAGAGTCTTTATCCCCTGCAGTCTCTTTTGCTGTAGTTTGGTCAGACATGACTTGTTCCTCGTCAGACTTTTCCCATTGTTTTTCTGATTTTGAATTGGGGGTACCCGTGTCAGTGACGTGCTCCTCGCTCCATGAAAAGCAGAGCTTGAGGGCCTAAATGGTCAAACAGAACCCTAAGGGGGGCTCCTCACCGTATCAAACCTCTCGCTGCCTAGCAAGGGTTTGTACTTGATCCCAAGTCCCCCAAGAGAACAGATTGGCCGAAGCAACCCAGAGGGCTAACCGTACAATGGTCCCCCAGACCTTAATGGCCTGAGCATCAGAAACCTCAAGTCCCCTGCTTATGAGCATACATCTCAGTGCCCTGAGTGCGGGCTCATCAGATTTCCCAATGTTATTTCCCATGCTGCCAAGAGAGAATAGAAAGAAAAGTCACTGAGGACAACCACCAAAAATCCTACCGGGAGTGGTGGCGGCCAGAAAGTTGGGCTTGTGGTACGCTTTTGAAACTGTTTATGTGCCTGTGTCTTTGCACGGACGTTTTCTTGCTGGGGGTGGGCACCCTAGAAGTTTCTAGCCCGTTCCGTGACCCCCTTAACCTGTCACAGGAGTCTTCAAGTGGCAGGCGCCCTAATGGCCTTTAAGTGCCTGACCCGTGCCCACAGGGAAGATTCTAGGCCTCGTCCTCAGTTAAGAATGATTAAAGGGGAGTTTCACCTGGTCGGGCTCTAGTTACTGAGGCTTACTTGTTGCAGGGCCTTCAAAGTCGGCCAGAGAGTGGCCATAGCCAGGACTTATCAATTGCTTCCACAACCGTTCGCCTGTTCACTGAAACTCCCGAAAAAGGAATTAAGGACAGATCAGAAAAGAAGAGGAGACAGACAGTCAGGAGTGTTTTTTGCCACTTCCCTCAAAACGGAGGGTGGCCCACCTTGAAGTCCAACTTACCTCGGGTGATACTCCTCTAAAAGGGAGCTCCGTGCTGCGACCAGCCTAGGGTCCTTCGTTGCTCCTTTCAGAGCCGCACGGTGTCACCACCTCCATCCGTCTGCTTCGCGCCCCACGCTGGGTGCCACTTTCTGCGTGGGGCGCTCCGCAGAAAGAGAGAGGCAGTGGAACTTCCCTCAGCAAAGCCCGAGGGGTCCCGAGAAGAGGTGAGCCTGCTGTCCACCAACCCAGCCCCTCAGCGAGCGAGAGACAACCACACTCAACAGGGGTTCCGTCTAAGCAGTTCCGCTATATTGCCACAAACTCTTGGTTTATATAGGCAAGCAAGGGGGATTTGCGAGGGACTTTCCAAAGTTGCACCAATCACGTTAAAGGTCAAATCGTCATGTGCCATAGTTGCACCAATCACGTTAAAGGTCAAATCGTCATGCGCCTTCATTGTAACAGGAATCTATGGTGATCACGCGCTGTCCATGTGCACGGAAATCGAGAGCCAATCAAAAACTGTACCATAGACCACGCCCCTATCTCTTCCACCAGGCGCCATCTTAGTTTCCAACCGCAAAGCTAACCCATCTTTAAGGTTTCCAGTATAGGGCCCCACACTGAAGCACTTTGTTTTCAGTTAAGATGCTTATTGTAATCCTGTTATACTGCTAAGAAAGTAACTTTTCAAATAGGAAAAAGAAACTAACAAAGAATATCACACTAAAACATGCCTATTAATAAAAATGCAGTAAAGGAGGAAGAGAATAAAATGAGAAGAGATATGAGACAGAAAGTTTACCAGCAAATGGCAGATTTAAAATCTTACTGTATCAATAATTATGTTAACTGTAAGTGAATTAAACACTCAGTAAAGAAGCAAAGATTGCCAGACTACCTATTAATAAAATAGAAACCAAGTATATGTTGCCTACAATATATATGTTATATATTGAAAGACACTGGGAGGATGTCAGTGGGACAAAAGGGAAGCTAAACTTCCACTCACTTGTCTAAAATGAAGTCACGTAAGGCACTTCCCTACATCTTTGGAGTGGGATTGCTGGGGGGCACAGCAGGAAGCTGGCTAGACATGCTCATCCAGCCCCAGTGCTACACTTCAACAGGGGAACTGTCTCCTAAAACAAACAAGAAGTAAACAACAACAAAAGGTCACCATCACCATGACGAAAAACCAGAGCCAAATATTAAATTGGATCCAGAGTCTTGTAATCGCTTGTAATTTCCAGGGTACAATTGAAAAATCACTTCTCATGACAAGAATCAGGATAGTCACAATATAAATGAAAAATCAAAAGAGATGCCAAAACCAAAGTAAATAAGACATTGGAATTATTTGACAAGGACTTGAAGAAATCCTAAAAATGCTTTTAAAAGCAATTATAAATTTTCTTGATGCACATGAAAAAATAGAAAGTCTCAGCAAAGAATCAGCAGTTTCCATTAAAAAATGGAAATTACAGAACTGAAAAATACAGTAACTGAAAATCAACTGATTTAATAGATTCAATTGTAAAGAAAACAATTAACGAACTTGGGCCAGTCAACAGAATCGACTCAAGCTGAACACAGAAAATAGACTGAAAGTAAAAAGTGAACAGTCTCAGCGACCTATTTGACTACAGGAAAACAGCTAACATTTGCAACACTGGAATTCCAAATGAGAGCAGTGAGTGAAATAAAAATTGTATTCAAAGAAATAATGGCCAAAGACTCTCAAACTTAGTGAAAGGTAATCTTCTGGATAGATAGGCTTGACAAAGGACAGAAATGGTATGGACCTAACAGAAGCAGAAGATGTTAAGAAGAGATGGCAAGAATACACAGAAGAACTGTACAAAAAAGATCTTCATGACCAAGATAATCATGATGGCGTGATCACTCACCTAGAGCCAGACATCCTGGAATGTGAAGTCAAGTGGGCCTTAGAAAGCATCACTACGGACAAAGCTAGTGGAGGTGACGGAATTCCAGTTGAACTATCCTGAAAGATGATGTTGTGAAAGTACTGCACTCAATATGCCAGCAAATTTGGAAAACTCAGCAGTGGCCACAGGACTGGAAAAGGTCAGTTTTCATTCCAATCCCAAAGAAAGGCAATGCCAAAGAATGCTCAAACTACCGCACAATTACACTCATCTCACACACTAGTAAAGTAATGCTCCAAATTCTGCAAGCCAGGCTTCAGCAGTACGTGAACCGTGAACTTCCAAATGTTCAAGCTGGTTTTAAAAAAGGCAGAGGAACCAGAGATCAAATTGACAACATCTGCTGGATCATGGAAAAAGCAAGAGAGTTCCAGAAAAACATCTATTTCTGCTTTATTGACTATGCCAAAGCCTTTGACTGTGTGGATCACAATAAACTGTGGAAAATAAACTGTGAAAGAAATGGGAATACCAGACCACCTGACCAGCCTCTTGAGAAACCTGTATGCAGGTCAGGGAGCAACAGTTAGAACTGGACATGGAACAGACTGGTTCCAAACAGGAAAAGGAGTACATCAAGGCTGTATATTGTCACCCTGCTTATTTAACTTATATGCAGAGTACATCATGAGAAATGCTGGGCTAGAAAAAGCACAAGCTGGAATCAAGATTGCCAGGAGAAATATCAATAACCTCAGATACGCAGATGACACCACCCTTATGGCAGAAAGTGAAGAGGAACTCAAAAGCCTCTTGATGAAAGTGAGAGAGGAAAGTGAAAAAGTTGGCTTAAAGCTCAACATTCAGAAAATGAAGATCATGGCATCTGGTCCCATCACTTCATGGGAAATACATGGGGAAACAGTGGAAACTGTTTCCAGACTTTACATTTTTGGGCTCCAAAATCACTGCAGATGGTGACTGCACCCATGAAATTAAAAGACGCTTACTCCTTGGAAGGAAAGTTATGACCAACCTAGATAGCATATTCAAAAGCAGAGACATTACTTTGCCAACAAAGGTCCATCTAGTCAAGGCTATGGTTTTTCCTGTGGTCATGTATGGATCTGAGAGTGGGACTGTGCAGAGGGCTGAGTGCCGAAGAATTGATGCGTTTGAACTGTGGTGTTGGAGAAGACTCTTGAGAGTCCCTTGGACTGAAAGGAGATCCAACCAGTCCATTCTGAAGGAGATCAGTCCTGGGTGTTCTTTGGAAGGCCTGATGCTAAAGCTGTAACTCCAATACTTTGGCCACCTCATGCGAAGAGTTGACTCACTGGGAAAGACTCTGATGCTGGGAGGGATTGGGGGCAGGAGGAGAAGGGAACGACAGAGGATGAGATGGCTGGATGGTATCACCGACTCTATGGACGTGAGTTTGGGTGAACTCTAGGAGTTGGTGATAGACAAGGAGGCCTGGCGTGCTGCAATTCATGGGGTTGCAAAGAGTCGGACACAATTGAGCAACTGAACTGAACTAACTGAACTGAACTGAATCTTCTGGATTCAAGAAACAAAATGAATACAAAGTATAAACCCAAACATACCCCCCCCCAAAATCTGTATCAAGACATATTATAAATATCTGAAAACTAAATAGAAAATTTTTTTGAAAGGTATTTTCAGAGGGTACACTAATTTAACAGCAGTGGATTTCTCATCAGAAAACATGAAGACCAGCAAGAAGTAGCATAATATTTTTCAAATATTAAAGATTTGACAACTGTGAATTCTATAACCAGCAAAATAAACTTTAGGAATGAAGGGGAAATTGTGAGAAGAAGGGAAACAGAATTTGTTGCTAGCAAGCCTACCCTTAAAGAACAGCAAAGGAAAGTATCATCTAATGTGGTGATCAGTGGATGAGAAGGAAAAACTTAAAGACAACTGCATTTTTGAAATGGTGAGGATAAAAGAAACTAAATGGAAGTAAGGGTTCAATATTTTACTCAAAGAAGTAAAGCACTGATATCAGTAAATTATGATAAGTCACATATTTATACTCAATACCTATGGCAATTACTAAGAAAACCATATAAAACTTCTTACTCTTTCAAAAGGATAAGAAGGGGCTCTGTCAAGCATTCTACATACATAAGTTTGGCAACTTAGATGAAATGGGCCAGTTCCTCAAAAAGCATGAACTACAACTCACCCAATATGAAATAGGCAATTTTTATAGCTCTATGACTATTAAGAGTTTAAATTTGTAATTCAAAAGTTCCCAAGGAGTCTCCACAGCAAATGGGTTTACTGGAGATTTCTCCCAAACTTTTAGAGGAGATGGAATGTTAGATCCATGAATCAAGGTAAATTGGACATGGTCAAACAGGAGATGGCAAGAGTGAACATTGACATTTCAGTAATCAGTGAACTAAAGTGGACAGAAAAGGGTGAACTTAATTCAAAATTCAAATGACCATTATATCTACTAATGTGGGCAAGAATCCCTTAGAAGAAATGGAGTAGCCCTCATAGTCAAAAAAAAAAAAAAAAAAAGAGTCTGAAATGTAGTGCGGTGTTGCGCTTAGTTGCTCAGTCATGTCCAACTCTTTGCGGCCCCATGGACTGTAGACGACCAGGCTCCTCTGTCCATGAGGATTCTCCAGGCAAGAATACTGGAGTGGGTAGCCCATCCCTTCTCCAGGGGATCTTCCTGACCCAGGAATTGAACCCAGGTCTCCTGCATTGCAGGCAGATTCTTTACCAGCTGAATTACCAGGGAAGCCCCCGAAATGCAGTACTTTGGCACAATCTTAAACATGACAGAATGAGCTCGGTTCATTTTCAGACAGACCGTTCAATATCACAGTAATCCAAGTCTGTGCCCCACCACTAATGCTGAAGAAGCTGAAATCGAATAGTTCTATGAACATCTACAACACTTTCTAGAACGAACACCAAAAAAACTAACACTGGAAAACGTCCTTTTCCTCATAGGGGTTTGGAATGCAAAAGTAGGAAGTCAAGATACCTAGAGTTAACAGGCAAGTTTGACCTTGAAGTACAAAATGAAGCAGGGCAAAGGCCAACAGAGCTCTGCAAAGAGAACATGCTGGTCATAGCAAACACCCTCTTCCAACAACACAAGAGAAGACTCTACACATGGACATCACCAGATGGTCAATGCTGAAATCAGATTGATTATATTCTTTGCAGCCAAAGATGGAGAAGCTCTATACAGTCACCAAAAACAAGACATAAAGCTGACTGTGGCTCCGATTATGAACTCCTTATTGCAAAATTCAGACTTAAATTGAAGAAAGTAGGGAAAATCACTATACCATTCAGGTATGACCTATATCAAATCCCTTATGATTATAAAGTGGAAATAGATTCAAGAGATTAGATCTGATAGAGTGCCTGAAGAACTCTAGACAGAGGTTCTTAACATTGTGCAGGAGGTGGTGACCAAAACCATCCCAAAGAAAAAGAAGTGCAAGAAGGCAAAATGGTTGTCTGAGCAGGCCTTACAAATACCTGAGAAAGGAAAGGAAGAGAAAGGCAAGGAGAAAGGAAAAAGATATACCCAACTGAATGCAGAGCTCTGAGAATAGCAAGGAGAGATGAGAAACCTTCTTAAGTGAACAATGCAAAGCAATAGAGGAAAACAATAGGATGCGAAAGACTAGAGATCTTTTCAAGAAAATTGGCGATAGCAAGGGAACATTTCATGAGAAAATGGGCACAGTAAAGGACAGAAATGGCAAGGACCTAACAGAAGAAGAGATTAAGAAAAGGTAAAAGAATACACAGAAGAACTGTGCAAAAAAGGTACCAGTGACCCCGATAACCACAGTGATGTGGTCACTCACCTAGAGCCAGACATCCTGGATTATAAAGGCAAGTGGCCTTAGGAAGCATCACTACGAACAAAGCTAGTGGAGGTGATGGAATTCCAGTTGAGCTAGTTCAAATCCTAAAAGATGATGCTGTGAAAGTGTTGCCCTCAGTATGCAGGCAAATTTGGAAAACTTAGCAATGGCCATAGGACTGGAAAAGATTAGTTTTCATTCGAATCCCAAAGAGAGGCAATGCCAAAGAATGTTCACACTATTTTACAGCTGCACTCATTTTACATGCTAGCATGGTAACACTCAAAATCAGTTAAGCTAGGCTTCAGCAGGTCATGAACCAAGAACTTCCTGATGTACAAGCTAGATTTGGAAAAGGCAGAAGAACCGTGATCAAATTGCCAACATCCACTGGATCATAGAAAACAGCAAGAGAGTTCCAGGAAAGCGTTTACTTGTGCTTCACTGAGTATGCTGAAGCCTTTGAATGTGTGATCAGAATAAACTGGGGGAAATTGTTAAAAAGAAGGGAATATCAGACCACCTTCCTTGCCTCCTGAGAAACTTGTATGTGGGTCAAGAAGCTGCAGTTAAAACCAGATTTGGAACACAGACTGGTTCAAAATTGTGAAAAGAGTATAGCACATCTGTTTCTTGTCACTGTGCTTATTTAACTGCTATGAAGAGTACATCATGCAAAATGCTGGGATGGAAGAATCACAAGCTGGAATCAAGATTGCCAGGAGAAATATCAATGGCCCATATGTAGATGATACCACCCTAATGGCAGGAAGCAAAGAGAAACTAAAGAGCTTTTTGATGAAGGTGAAAGAGGAGAGTGAAAACCTTTGCTTAAAACCTGACAGTCAAAAACTATAAGGATCATGGCATCCAGTCCCAACACTTCATGGCAAATAGAGGGAAACAGTGAGAGAATTTATTTTCTTGGACTCCAAAGTCACTGTGGATGGTGATGGCAGCCATGAAATCAAAAGATGCTTGCTCCTTGGAAGAAAAGCTATGACAAACCTAGACAGAATATTAAAAGTCAGAGACATCACTTTGCTGACAAACACTCATATAATCAAAGCTATGGTTTTTCTAGTAAATATGTATAGATGTGAGAGCTGGACCAAAAAGAAGGCTGAGCACTGAAGAACTGAGGCTTTTGAACTGTGGTGTTGGAGAAGACTCTTGGGAGTCTCTTGGACAGCAAGGAGATCAAACCAGTCAGTCATAAAGCAAATGAACCCTGAATATTCATTGGAAGGATTGACGGTAAAGCTCCAGTAATTTGTCCACCTGATGCAAACATCAGATTCATTGGAAAAGACCCTGATGCTGGGAAAGACTGAAAGCAGGAAAAGAGGGTGACCACAGAGGATGGAAGTTGGATAGTATCATGGATTCAGTGCTGTTTGACATGAGTTTGAACAAACTCCAGGAGGTAGTGAAGGGCAGGGAAGCCTGGCGTGCTGCAGTCCATGGTGTTGCAAAGAGTCAGACAGGACTTAGTGACTGAACAATGAACAATCAAGATGACACAATCTCTTCCAAAAACAAAAAACCCAGATGAAGAAGGACTTGCTTGCTAATCCATTTAAGGAAGGTAAAAGTCTCCCAATAACAAAGAGTGAAAAAAGAGAAAGCAACAGACCAATATCCCTCATTAATACATATGCAGACTATTAATAGTCTATCAAGCTTCCTGATCTAAAAGTATACTACAAAGCCAAAGTAATTAAAACAGTTTGGCACTGGAATAAAAACAGGCATATAGATCTATGGGCAGAATAGAGAGCCCAGAAATAAAGCCATATTTGTATAGTCAATTAATTTATGACAGAGGGGCCAAGAATATACAGTATGGAAACGACAGTCTCATCATTAAATGGTACTGGGAACACCAGACAACCACATGAAAAGAATAAAACCTGACCACCATCTAACACCATACACAGAAATTAACTCAAAATGCATTAGAGACCTGAATGAAAACCTGAGATCATAAAATGGCTAGAAGAAAACATGTAAAAAGCTTCTGCATACTGGTTGAGGAACTAAGATCCCAGAAGCCAGGCATGGCAGGCAGGAATAAACAAAAAAAGTGGGTAGAAGATCTGAATAGACGTTTTCCCAGAGAAGATTAGCAGATGGCCGTAAGTACATGTAAACATGCCCCACACCATGGATCATGAGGGACAGGTGAGTCAAAACCGCAGGAAGACACAACCTCATACCTGTCACAACAGCTGTTACCAAAAAGAGAAACAGCAGCAAGTGTTGTGAAGGTGTGGACACAAGGCAGCTTCTGTGCATTGTTATTGGGGTTATAAATTGGTGCAACAACTATGCCAAACAAAATGGAGTTTCCTAAAAAAAAAAGACAGAACTATATGGTCTAGAAATTCCACTTCTGAGTATTTATCCAAAGAAAATGAAAACACTAACTCAAAAAGATTTATGCACCCCCAGGCTCACTGCAGCTTTATTTACAAGAGCCAAGAAAACAACTTATATCCACCGATGAATCAATGGATAGAGAAGTTGTATTACATATGTACAATGAATTATTCATCATAAGAAGCAATGAAATCTTGTTATTTGCAACAACATGGATAAAGGGCATTATACTAAGTGAAATAAGTCAGAGAAAGACAAATATATTTTGTACGATCTTTCTTACATTTGAAATCAAGCACAAAATGAAACAACAAAGGTGAAGCTCACAGGTACAGATTGGAGGTTTTGAGAGAAGGGGTGGGGAATTATGAGAAATGAATGGAGGGGAGGTCAAAAAGTTAAAAACATAACATTTAACTTTAAAAATAATATATAAAAGCAAAGAGAATCATCCAGGAGACACATCCAACTAGTAGGAATTCTAGACAGAGAGGGCGGAGAAGATAAAAAGGAGGAGGAAATTTAATAAATAAAATGCTGACATCTCAGAGTAGAGGGATGTAAGAGTCTTCAGATTAAAAGGACTCACTCACCAAGTGTCTAGCAAAACAGGTGAGGGATAAAGTACCCCATTTCTCAGCTTATTGTTGTGACATTTCAAAATGCTAAGTATATATTAAAAAAAACTTCCAGAGGTGAGGAAGCAAGTCACCAATAGAGGAATGAGAACAGCATTATCAACTGCCCAAGTACTATAAGAATAAATGAAATATTAGAAAATACAATTCAGCAATGTATGAAAAGAATTATACAACATGACAAGTGGGATTTATTCTAGGAATGCAAAAGATGGTTCAGTGTTCAAAATCATTTGATTTAATGCACCATACTAATAAACAATAATTACATGATAACACCAACTGATGCACACAATTCATCTGACAAAATCCAATGTCTTTTCATGATAAGAAGTCAGAAACAATTGAAAAGGCACCTCCTTGTTTTGATAAATACCATCTATGAGAAACCGATATGCAGGTCAGGAAGCAACAGTTAGAACTGGACATGGAACAACAGACTGGTTCCAAACAGGAAAAGGAGTACGTCAAGGCTGTATATTGTCACCCTGCTTATTTAACTTATATGCAGAGTACATCATGAGAAACGCTGGGCTGGAAGAAGCACAAGCTGGAATCAACATTGCTGGGAGAAATATCAATAACCTCAGATGTGCAGATGACAGCACCCTTATGGCAGAAAGTGAAGAGGAACTAAAAAGCCTCTTGATGAAAGTGAAAGAGGAGAGTGAAAAAGTTTGCTTAAAGCTCAACATTCAGAAAATGAAGATCATGGCATCTGGTCCCATCACTTCATGGGAAATACATGGGGAAACAGTGGAAACAGTGACAGACTGTACTTTTTTGGGCTCCAAAATCACATCAGATGGTGATCACAGCCATGAAATTAAAAGACACTTACTCCTTGGAAGAAAAGTTATGAGCAACGTACATAGCATATTCAGAAGCAGAGACATTACTTTGCCAACATAGGTCCGTCTAGTCAAGGCTATGGTTTTCCAGTGGTCATGTATGGATGTGAGAATTGGACTGTGAAGAAAGTTGAGTGCCAAAGAATTGATGCTTTTGAACTGTGGTGTTGGAGAAGACTCTTGAGAGTCCCTTGGACTGCAAGGAGATCCAACCAGTCCATTCTGAAGTAGATCAGCCCTGGGATTTCTTTGGAAGGTCTGATGCTAAAGCTGAAACTCTAATACTTTGGCCACCTCATGCGAAGAGTTGACTCATTGGAAAAGACTGATGCTGGGAGGGATTGGGGGCAGGAGGAGAAGGGGACGACCGAGGATGAGATGGCTGGATGGCATCACCGACTCTATGGACGTGAGTTTGAGTGAACTCCAGGAGTTGGTGATGGACAGGGAGGCCTGGCGTGCTGCGATTCATGGGGTCGCAAAGAGTTGGACACGACTGAGCGACTGAGCTGAACTGAAGAGAAATTACATCTAACATTATACTGAATGGTGAAAGACTCAATGATTTCCCCTCAAGATTAATAAGAAGGCAATGATCACTCATTATTCTTATTCATACTACTGGAAGTAATAGCCACTTCAATAGCACGGGAACAGCCCATAACAAGCATACATTAGGGAAAGAAAGGATAAAGCTGTCACTACTTGATGGTATCATAGGAAAAATGCCAAAAGCCAAAGACAAGGAGAAAGTCTTGAAGATGTAGGAGAAAGAAGGGAAACCCAAGAAAACTAACAGGTGATTTTTTCATCAGAAATAATAGAACCCAAAAGAAGTGGGCTAACATACAGTGTTTACAGACAAAAATGAACAATCTTATAGCCAGAAAGACTTTCTTTCGAAAAGAAGCAAAATAAAGACATTCCAAGACAGAGAAAAATGGATAATTCCTTGTTAGCATATCTACTGTATAAGAACTGCTGAAAAAATGTTCTCAGTGACCATGGATGGTTGAATTTACGCATACAAGGAAACAAAAAGCATCCCTAAATGGCATCACTACTGCCACAAAAACAACTCGATGGACATGAGTCTGAACAAGCCCTGGGTGTTGGTGATGGACAGGGAAGCCTGGCAAGATGCAGTCCATAGGGTCTCAAAGAGTTGGACGTGACTCAGTGACTGAACTGAACTGAACTGAAAGGCAGTTATGTAATTGGGCTTCCTGGTGGCTCAGATGGTAAAAGAATCTGCCTGCAATACAGGGACCCCAGGCGTGATCCCTAAGTTGGGAAGATCCCCTAGAGAAGGAAATGGCTATCATCTGTGGAAGCAATGATAGATTTTATTTCCTTGGGCTCCAAAATCACTGCGGATGGTGACTGCAGCCACAAAATTAAAAAGATGCTTGCTCCTTGGAAGAAAAGCTATGGCAAACCTAGTTGGCATATTAAAAAGTAGAGATACATAGGTCCCACATAGAGCCATGGTATTGCCAGTAGCCATGTATGGATGTGAGAGTTGGACCATAAGGAAGGGCTGAGGACCAAAGAATTGATGCTTTCAAATGGGGGTGGTGGAGAAGACTCTTGAAAGTCCCTTGGACCTCAAGAAGATCAAACCAGTCAATCCTAAAGGAAATCAACCCTGAATATTCATTGCAAGGTCTGATGCTGATGCTGAAGCTCCAATACTTTGGCCACTTGATGTGAAGAGTCGATTCACTGGAAAAGACCCTGATGCTGGGAAAGATTGAGGGCAAGAGGAGAAAGGGGCAACAGAGGATGAGACGGTTGGATAGCATCACTGACTCAATGGACAAGAGTTTGAGCAAACTCCGGGAGATGGTGAAGGACAGGGAAGTCTGGTGTGCTGCAGTCCATAGGGTTGCAAAGAGTTGGATGTGATTTAGTGACTGAATAAACAACAACAGGTTTCCACTTTAGGAGGCTGGAAGAAAAAATTAAACCTAAAACAAGTAGAAGAAATGAAATACTAAGTATCAGAGTAGCAATGAATGAAATAAAGCATAGGAAACAAAGTCAACAAAACCAGAAGTTGGTATTCAAGAAGATGAACAAATTGATAAACCTTTAATTAGACTGATGATAGAAGACTCAAATTACTAAAACAGGAATAAAAGAACTTTACAGCTAACCATAATAGAAATAATAGTAAGGATTATGATAATGCTGTGAACAATTTGTGCCAATAAATTACACAAGTTAGATAAAAGGGACATATTCTTAGAAAATGAAAAGTGATTACTTATAAGTAGAAATTTTGAATAGACCTGTAACAGATAAAGAGATTTAATTAGTAATCAAAATACTACACACAAAGAAAAACCCAGCAGGCCCAGATGGCTTCATTGGTAAACTTTACCAAAAATTTAAAGAATTAATACCATTTAATACACTCTTCCCTCCACCGAAAACAAACATAGAAAAGCAGGAATCACTTCCCAAAACATTCCTAAAACCAGTATAACCCTGCTACCAAAACCAGACAAAGATATAACCTGAGGAGAAAACTACAGAACAATAACTCTTGTGAAAATAGAAGCGAAATGATAACAGAATACCAGAATAAAATACAGCAATACATAAAAAAAGATTATGTACACTGTGACCAAGTGGGATTTAGTCCAGGACTGTAAGGTTGGATTAACAGCGGAAAATCTAAGGCATCATATCAATAAATACAAGACAAAATCTACATGATTATCAGTGGAAGAAAAAGCCCAGAAAAAAACATTTGGTAAAATTTAGCACATTCATCTGATGAAAAAATAGCATTCAATATACTAGAAATAGAATGGAACTTTCTCAGCCTCATAAAAGGCATCTATATAAAAACCGCAGCTAACTTCATACTTAATGGAGAAAGACAAAATGCTTCCTTTTTAAGATCAAGAATAAAACAAACATATATTCTCTAACCACTTCTACTCAATTTTGTATTGGAGGTTCCACCCATGATAATTAGGCAAGAAGAAGAAGTAAAAGGTGTCTAGTTTAGAAAGAAAGAGGTAAAACTACCTTTATTGACAGATGACATGATTTTATGTATAGAAAATCTCAAGGAATTCACTAAAAAATTATTGTAACTTATAAATGAGTTTAACAAGGCTGCAAGATCAGTATTAATGGTATTTCTACACACTTGCAATAAAAAACTCAGAAAATGAAATTAAGAAAACATCACATCAAAAAATAAAACACATGTGAATGCGCTTAATACCACAGATATTTGTACACTTAAAATGATAAATTTTATATGCATTTTACTACAACAAAGAAAGAAAAATACAGGGATATATTTAAGAAGTATAAAATATACTCTGAAAACCACAAAAAAAAAATCATTGAAAGAAAATATCTAAATAAAAGGCATCCCATCTTCATGGACTAGAAGACAATATCATTAATACGGCAGTACTCCCCAAGCTGATCTGCAAATGTAACACAATCCTTACCAAAATCCCAGCTGGCTTTCTTGTAGAAATTGGCAAGAGGGTTTTAAAATTCATACTGAAGTTCAGATGACCCAGAATAGTCCAAACAATCTTGAAAAAGAATGAACTTGTTGAATGCACACTTCCCAATTTCAAAACTTACTACAAAGTGCTCAAGAGGTACTGTTGGCATAGAGTAAGACATAGATGAATGGAAGAATATAAGAGTTTTAAAAAATAAAGTTTATATTTATGGTCAAATGATTTTTGACTAGGATGCCAAGATCATTCAATAGAGAAAGAATAGTCTTCTAAACAAATGGTGTTGGAACAACATGAAAAAAATTAAGTTGGGCCACTTGCTCATCCATATACAAAATTTAACTCAAATTGTATCAAAGCTCTAAATATAACAGCTAAAACTGTATGAATACCTTAGAATAAAATCTTCACGACCTTGATTTGGCAGTGCTTTCTATGATGTAACACTGAAAGCCGAGACAATAAGAGGAAAAATAGGTACATTGGACTTTATCAAAATTAAAAGCTTTTATGCTTCAAAAAACATGAAGAAAGTGAAAAGAGAACTCACCGATAGGAGAAATATTTGCAAATCATAAATCTGATAAGGGACTTGTGGCCAGAATATTTGTAGAACTCTTACAACAACAACAACAAAAAAAAAACAAAAATCAAAGATTCCAATTTTTAAAAAATGGATGAAGAACAGATTTTTCTGCAAATACAGATGCACAAATGGCAATAAGTACATTAAAGAATACTCACCATCAGTAGTCACAGCAAATGCTAGTCAAAATCACAATGAAATTCCATTTGACATGTACTAAGGTGACTACAACAGTAAATTTTAAAAGATAATAGCAAGTATTGGCAGGGGTATGGAGAAGCTGTACAGTGTTCATGCATTGCTGGTATGTAAAATGGAATGTAAAATGGCACACTCACTTTGGAAATCAGTTGGTTTCTAAAACACAAGTTAAACATGGCATTAATTTTACTTAGCATTCCTTTCCCATGTATTTACCCCAAGAGTAATGAAATCATATGTCTACCCCAATAGATGCACAGGAACACCCATAGCAGAATTATTCCTAATAGTCAAGAGGTGTAAGCAACCTAAATGCTTATTAACTGATGAATGGATAAATAAACTGTGGTACATCCATAAAAGGGACTGTTACTCTGCTATATAAAAAGGAATGAAGTACTTTTACATACCATACCATAGCATGGATGAATTGAAAGCATTATGCTAAGTGAAGGAAGCAAGTCACAAACCATATAATACATGATTTCATTTTTATGAAATGTCCAGAGGAGGCAAATCCATTGAGGTAGAAAGTCGATTAGTTGTTGCCCAGGGCATCATGGACTCACTGGATATGAGTTTGAGCAAACTCTGGGAGACAGTGAAGGCCAGGAAAGCCTAGTGTGCTGCACTTCATGGGGTTGCAAAGAGTTGGACATGACTTAGCAACTGAACAACAACAAAGGGCTTAAACGGATGGAATGAGGGTTAGAGTTTTGCCAAGAGAATGCATTGGTCATAGCAAACACCCTCTTCCAACAACACAAGAGAAGACTCTACACATGGACATCACCAGATGGTCAACACTGAAATCAGATTGATTATATTCTTTGCAGCCAAAGATGGAGAAGCTCTATACAGTCAACAAAAACAAGACCAGGAGCTGACTGTGGCTCAGATCATGAACTCCTTATTGCCAAATTCAGACTGAAATTGAAGAAAGTAGGGAAAACCACTAGACCATTCAGGTATGACCTAAGTCAAATCCCTTGTGAGTATACAGTGGAAATGACAAATAGATTCGAGGGGGTAGATCTGATAGATAGAGTGCCTGATGAACTATGGATGGAGGTTCATGACATTGTACAGGAGACAGGGATCAAGACCGTCCCCATGGAAAAGAAATGCAAAAAAGCAAAATGGCTGTCTGAGGAGGGCTTACAAATAGCTGTGAAAAGAAGAGAAGTGAAAAGCAAAGGAGAAAAGAAAGATATACGTATCTGAATGCAGAGTTCCAAAGAATAGCTAGGAGAGATAAGAAAGCCTTCCTCAGCGATCAATGCAAAGAAATAGAGGAAAAGAACAGAATGGGAAAGACTAGAGATCTCTTCAAGAAAATTAGAGATACCAAGGGAACATTTCATGCAAAGATGGGCCCCATATGCAAAAATCCTTAACAAAATTCTAGCAATCAGAATCCAACAACACATTAAAAAGATCATACATAAAAAAGAGTCAAAATATAATGAATAATGCAATAAATGAGATCAGAAACACTCTGGAGGCAACAAATAGTAGAATAATGGAGGCAGAAGATAGGATTAGTGAAATAGAAGATAGAATGGTAGAAATAAATGAATCAGAGAGGAAACAAGAAAAACGAATTAAAAGAAACGAGGACAATCTCAGAGACCTCCAGGACAATATGAAATGCTCCAACATTCGAATTATAGGAGTCCCAGAAGAAGAAGACAGAAAGAAAGATCATGAGAAAATCCTTGAGGAGATAATAGTTGAAAACTTCCCTAAAATGGGGAAGGAAATAATCACCCAAGTCCAAGAAACACAGAGAGTTCCAAATAGGATAAACCCAAGGCAAAACACCCCAAGACACATATTAATCAAATTAACAAAGATCAAACACAAAGAACAAATATTAAAAGCAGCAAGGGAAAAACAACAAATAACACACAAGGGGATTCCCATAAGGATAACAGCTGATCTTTCAATAGAAACTCTTCAGGCCAGGAGGGAATGGCAAGACATACTTAAAGTGATGAAAGACAATAACCTACAGCCCAGATTACTGTACCCAGCAAGGATCTCATTCAAATACGAAGGAGAAATCAAAAGCTTTACAGACAAGCAAAAGCTGAGAGAATTCAGCACCACCAAACCAGCTCTCCAACAAATTCTAAAGGATATTCTCTAGACAGGAAACACGAAAGGGTGTATAAACCCGAACCCAAAACAATAAAGTAAATGGTAACGGGATCATACTTATCAATAATTACCTTAAACGTAAATGGGTTGAACGCCCCAACCAAAAGACAAAGACTGGCCGAATGGATACAAAAACAAGACCCCTCTATATGCTGCTTACAAGAGACCCACCTCAAAACAAGGGACACATACAGACTGAAAGTGAAGGGCTGGAAAAAGATAAACCACGCAAATAGAGACCAAAAGATAGCAGGAGTGGCAATACTCATATCCGATAAAATAGACTTTAAAACAAAGGCTGTGAAAAGAGACAAAGAAGGCCACTACATAATGATTAGAGGAACAATCCAAGAAGAAGATATAACAATTATAAATATATATGCACCCAATATAGGAGCACCGCAATATGTAAGACAAATGCTAACAAGTATGAAAGGGGAAATCAACAATAGCACAATAATAGTGGGAGACTTTAATACCCCACTCACACCTATGGACAGATCAACTAAACAGAAAATTAACAAAGAAACGCAAACTTTAAATGATACATTAGATCAGTTAGACCTAATTGATATCTATAGGACATTTCACCCCAAAACAATGAATTTCACCTTTTTTTCAAGTGCTCATGGAACCTTCTCCAGGATAGATCACATCCTGGGCCATAAATCTAAACTTGATAAATTCAAAAAATCGAAATCATTCCAAGCATCTTTTCTGACCATAATGCATTAAGATTAGATCTCAATTACAGGAGAAAAACTATTAAAAATTCCAACATATGGAGGTTGAACAACACACTTCTGAATAACCAACAAATCACAGAAGAAATCAAAAAAGAAATCAAATTATGCATAGAAACTAATGAAAATGAAAACACAACAACCCAAAACCTGTGGGACACTATAAAAGCAGTGCTAAGAGGAAAGTTCATAGCAATACAGGCATACCTCAAGAAACAAGAAAAAAGTCAAATAAATAACCTAACTCTACAACTAAAGCAACTAGAAAAGGAAGAATTGGAGAACCCCAGAGTTAGTAGAAGGAAAGAAATCTTAAAAATTAGGGCAGAAATAAATGCAAAAGAAACAAAAGAGACCACAGCAAAAATCAACAAAGCCAAAAGCTGGTTCTTTGAAAGGATAAATAAAATTGACAAACCATTAGCCAGACTCATCAAGAAGCAAAGAGAGAAAAATCAAATCAATAAAATTAGAAATGAAAATGGAGAGATCACAACAGACAACACAGAAATACAAAGGATCATAAGAGACTACTATCAGCAGTTGTATGCCAATAAAATGGACAACGTGGAAGAAATGGACAACTTCTTAGAAAAGTACAATTTTCCAAAACTGAACCAGGAAGAAATAGAAAATCTTAACAGACCCATCACAAGCACAGAAATTGAAACTGTAATCAGAAATCTTCCAGCAAACAAAAGCCCAGGTCCAGATGGCTTCACAGCTGAATTCTACCAAAAATTTCGAGAAGAACTAACACCTATCCTCCTCAAACTCTTCCAGAAAATTGCAGAGGAAGGTAAACTTCCAAACTCATTCTATGAGGCCACCATCACCCTAATACCAAAACCTGACAAAGATGTCACAAAAAAAGAAAACTACAGGCCAATATCACTGATGAACATAGATGCAAAAATCCTCAACAAAATTCTAGCAATCAGAATCCAACAACACATTAAAAAGATCATACACCATGACCAAGTGGGCTTTATCCCAGGGATGCAAGGATTCTTCAATATCCACAAATCAATCAATGTAATTCACCACACTAACAAATTGAAAAATAAAAACCATATGATTATCTCAATAGATGCAGAGAAGGCCTTTGACAAAATTCAACATCCATTTATGATAAAAACTCTCCAGAAAGCACGAATAGAAGGAACATACCTCAACATAATAAAAGCTATATACGACAAACCCACAGCAAACATTATCCTCAATGGTGAAAAATTGAAAGCATTCCCCCTAAAGTCAGGAACAAGACAAGGATGCCCACTTTCACTGCTACTATTCAACATAGTTCTGGAAGTTTTGGCCATAGCAATCAGAGCAGAAAAAGAAATAAAAGGAATCCAAATTGGAAAAGAAGAAGTAAAACTCTCACTGTTTGCAGATGACATGATCCTCTACATGGAAAACCCTAAAGACTCCACCAGAAAATTACTAGAGCTAATCAATGAATATAGTAAAGTTGCAGGATATAAAATCAACACACAGAAATCCCTTGCATTCCTATACACGAATAATGAGAAAGTAGAAAAAGGAATGAAGGAAACAATTCCATTCACCATTGCAATGAAAAGAATAAAATACTTAGGAATATATCTACCTAAAGAAACTAAAGACCTATATACAGAAAACTATAAAACACTGATGAAAAAAATCAAAGAGGACACTAATAGATGGAGAAATATACTATGTTCATGGATCGGAAGAATCAATATAGTGAACATGAGTATACTACCCAAAGCAATTTACAAATTCAATGCAATCCCTATCAAGCTACCAGCCACATTTTTCACAGAACTAGAACAAATAATTTCAAGATTTGTATGGAAATGCAAAAAACCTCGAATAGCCAAAGCAATCTTGAGAAAGAAGAATGGAACGGGAGGAATCAACTTGCCTGACTTCAGGCTCTACTACAAAGCCACAGTCATCAAGACAGTATGCTACTGGCACAAAGACAGACATATAGATCAATGGAACAAAATAGAAAGCCCAGAAATAAATCCACACACATATGGACACCTTATCTTTGACAAAGGAGGCAAGAATATACAATGAAGCAAAGACAATCTCTTTAACAAGTGGTGCTGGGAAAACTGGTCAACCGCTTGTAAAAGAATGAAACTAGATCACTTTCTAACACAGCACACAAAAATAAACTCAAAATGGATTAAAGATCTAAACATAAGACCAGAAACTATAAAACTCCTAGAGGAGAACATAGGCAAAACACTCTCCGACATAAATCACAGCAGGATCCTCTATGATCCACCTCCCAGAATTCTGGAAATAAAAGCAAAAATAAACAAATGGGATCTAATTAAAATTAAAAGCTTCTGCACAACAAAGGAAAATATAAGCAAGGTGAAAAGACAGCCTTCTGAATGGGAGAAAATAATAGCAAATGAAGCAACTGACAAACAACTAATCTCAAAAATATACAAGCAACTCCTGCAGCTCAATTCCAGAAAAAATAAATGACCCAATCAAAAAATGGGCCAAAGAACTAAATAGATATTTCTCCAAAGAAGACATACGGATGGCTAACAAACACATGAAAAGATGCTCAACATCACTCATTATTAGAGAAATACAAATGAAAACCACAATGAGGTACCACTTCACACCAGTCAGAATGTCTGCGATCCAAAAATCTGCAAGCAATAAATGCTGGAGAGGGTGTGGAGAAAAGGGAACCCTCCTACACTGTTGGTGAGAATGCAAACTAGTACAGCCACTATGGAAAACAGTGTGGAGATTCCTTAAAAAATTGCAAATAGAACTACCTTATGACCCAGCAATCCCACTACTGGGCATACACACCGAGGAAACCAGAATTGAAAGAGACACATGTACCCCAATGTTCATCGCAGCACTCTTTATAATAGCCAGGACATGGAAACAACCTAGATGTCCATCAGCAGATGAATGGATAAGAAAGCTGTGGTACATATAAACAATGGAGTATTACTCAGCCGTAAAAAAGAGTTCATTTGAATCAGTTCTGATGAGATGGATGAAACTGGAGCCGATTATACAGAGTGAAGTAAGCCAGAAAGAAAAACACCAATACAGTATACTAACACATATATATGGAATTTAGGAAGATGGCAATGACAACCCTGTATGCAAGACAGGAAAAAAGACACAGATGTGTATAACGGACTTTTGGACTCAGAGGGAGAGGGAGAGGGTGGGATGATTTGGGAGAATGGCATTCTAACATGTATACTATCATGTAAGAATTGAATTGCAAGTCTATGTCTGACGCAGGATACAGCATGCTTGGGGCTGGTGCATGGGGATGACCCAGAGAGATGTTATGGGGAGGGGAGGTGGGAGGGGGGTTCATGTTTGGGAACGCATGTAAGAATTAAAGATTTTAAAATTTTAAAAATAAAAAACTAAAAAAAAAAAGGGGGGGGAAGATCATATAGCATGACCAAGTGGGCTTTATCTCAGGGATGCAAGGATTCTTTAAAATCCACAAATCAATCAATGTAATTCACCACGTTAACAAATTGAAAAATAAAAACCATATGATTATCTCAATAGATGCAGAGAAGGCCTTTGACAAAATTCAATATCCATTTATGATAAAAACTCTCCAGAAAGCAGGAATAGAAGGAACATACCTCAACATAATAAAAGCTATATACGACAAACCCACAGCAAACATTATCCTCAATGGTGAAAAATTGAAAGCATTCCCCCTAAAGTCAGGGAATAGACAAGGGTGCCCACTTTCACTGCTACTATTCAACATAGGTCTGGAAGTTTTGGCCATAGCAATCAGAGCAGAAAAAGAAATAAAAGGAATCCAAATTGGAAAAGAAGAAGCAAAACTCTCACTATTTGCAGATGACATGATCCTCTACATAGAAAACCCTAAAGACTCCACCAGAAAATTACTAGAGCTAATCAATGAATATAGTAAAGTTGCAGGATATAAACAACACACAGAAATCCCTTGCATTCCTATACACGAATAATGAGAAAGTAGAAAAAGGAATGAAGGAAACAATTCCATTCACCATTGCAATGAAAAGAATAAAATACTTAGGAATATATCTACCTAAAGAAACTAAAGACCTATATACAGAAAACTATAAAACACTGATGAAAGAAATCAAAGAGGACACTAATAGATGGAGAAATATACCATGTTCATGGATCGGAAGAATCAATATAGTGAAAATGAGTATACTACCCAAAGCAATCTACAGATTCAATGCAATCCCTATCAAGTTACCAGCGGTATTTTTCACAGAGCTAGAACAAATAATTTCACAATTTGTATGGAAATACAAAAAACCTCGAATAGCCAAAGCAATCTTGAGAAAGAAGAATGGAACTGGAGGAATCAACCTGCCTGACTTCAGTCTCTACTACAAAGCCACAGTCATCAAGACAGTACGGTACTGGCACAAAGAAAGAAATATAGATCAATGGAACAAAATAGAAAGCCCAGAGATAAATCCACACACATATGGACACCTTATCTTTGACAAAGGAGGCAAGAATATACAATGGAGTAAAGACAATCTCTTTAACAAGTGGTGCTGGGAAAACTGGTCAACCACTTGTAAAAGAATGAAACTAGATCACTTTCTAACACAGCACACAAAAATAAACTCAAAATGGATTAAAGATCTAAACATAAGACCAGAAACTATAAAACTCCTAGAGGAGAACATAGGCAAAACACTCTCCGACATAAATCACAGCAGGATCCTCTATGATCCACCTCCCAGAATTCTGGAAATAAAAGCAAAAATAAGCAAATGGGATCTAATTAAAATTAAAAGCTTCTGCACAGCAAAGGAAACTATAAGCCAGCTGAAAAGACAGCCTTCTGAATGGGAGAAAATAATAGCAAATGAAGCAACTGACAAACAACTAATCTCAAAAATATACAAGCAACTCCTGCAGCTCAATTCCAGAAAAATAAATGACCCAATCAAAAAATGGGCCAAAGAACTAAATAGACATTTCTCCAAAGAAGACATATGGATGGCTAACAAACACATGAAAAGATGCTCAACATCACTCATTATCAGAGAAATGCAAATCACAACCACAATGAGGTACCATTTCACACAAGTCAGAATGGCTGTGATCCAAAAGTCTACAAGCAATAAATGCTGGAGAGGGTGTGGAGAAAAGGGAACCCTCTTACACTGCTGGTGGGAATGCAAACTAGTACAGCCACTATGGAGAACAGTGTGGAGATTCCTTAAAAAATTGCAAATAGATCTGCCTTATGACCCAGCAATCCCACTGCTGGGCATACACACTGAGGAAACCAGAACTGAAAGAGACACGTGTACCCCAATGTTCATTGCAGCACTGTTTATAATAGCCAGGACATGGAAACAACCTAGATGCCCATCAGCAGATGAATGGATAAGAAAGCTTTGGTACATATACACAATGGAGTATTACTCAGCCATTAAAAAGAATACATTTGAATCAGTTCTAATGAGGTGGATGAAACTGGAGCCTATTATACAGAGTGAAGTAAACCAGAAAGAAAAACACCAATACAGTATACTAACACATATATATGGAATTTAGAAAGATGGTAATGATAACCCTGTATGTGAGACAGCAAAAGAGATACAGATGTATAGAATGGACTTTTGGACTCTGTGGGAGAGGGAGAGGGTGGGATGATTTGGGAGAATGGCATTGAAACATGTATACCATCACGTAAGAAACAAATCGCCAGTGTATGTTCGATACAGGATGCTTGGGGCTGGTGCACAGGGATGATCTAGAGAGATGATATGGGGTGGGAGGTGGGAGGGGGGTTCAGGATTGGGAACTCATGTACACCCGTGGCTGATTCATGTCGATGTATGGCAAAACCAATACAGTATTGTAAAGCAAAATAAAGTAAAAATTAAAAAAAAAAGATGGGCCCCATTAAGGACTGAAATGGTATGGACATAGCAGAAGCAGAAGATATTAAAAGAGGTGGCAAGAATACACAGAAGAACTGTACAAAAAAGATCTTCACGACCAAGATAATCACGATGGCGTGCTCACTCACCTAGAGTCAGACATCCTGGAATGTGAAGTCAAGTGGGCCTTAGAAAGCATCACTATGAACAAAGCTAGTGGAGGTGATGGAATTCCAGTTGAGCTATTTCAAATCCTGGAAGATGATGCTGTGAAAGTGCTGCACTCAATATGCCAGCAAATCTGGAAAACTCAGCAGTGGCCACAGGACTGGAAAGGGGCAGTTTTCATTCCAATCCCAAAGAAAGGCAATACCAAAGAATGCTCAAACTACTGCACAATTGCACTCATCTCACATGCTAGTAAAGTAATACTCAAAATTCTCTAAGCCAGGCTTCAGCAATGTGTGAACCATGAACTTCCAGATGTTCAAGCTGGTTTTAGAAAAGGCAGAGGAACCAGAGATCAAATTGACAACGTCTGCTGGATCATAAAAAAAGCAAGAGAGTTCCAGAAAAACATCTATTTCTGCTTTATTGACTATGCCAAAGCCTTTGACTGTATGGATCACAATAAACTGTGGAAAATTCTGAAAGAGATGGGAATACCAGACCACCTGACCTACCTCTTGAGAAACCTGTATGCAGGTCAGGGAGCAACAGTTAGAACTGGACATGGAACAACAGACTGGTTCCAAATAGGAAAAGGAGTATGTCAAGTCTGTATATTGTCACCCTGCTTATTTAACTTATATGCAGAGTACATCATGAGAAACGCTGGGCTGGAAGAAACACAAGCTGGAATCAACATTGCCAGGAGAAATATCAATAACCTCAGATATTCAGATGGCACCACCCTTATGGAAGAAAGTGAAGAGGAACTAAAAGCCTCTTGATGAAAGTGAAAGAGGAGAGTGAAAAAGTTGGCTTAAAGCTCAACATTCAGAAAACGAAGATCATGGCATCTGGTCCCATCACTTCATGGGAAATAGATGGGGAAACAGTCTCAGACTTTATTTTTTGGGGCTCCAAAATCACTGCAGGTGGTGACTGCAGCCATGAAATTAAAAGACGCCTACTCCTTGGAAGGAAAGTTATGACCAACCTAGATAGTATATTCAAAAGCAGAGACATTACTTTGCCAACATAGGTCTGTCTAGTCAAGGCTATGGTTTTTCCAGTGGTCATGTATGGATCTGAGAGTGGGACTGTGAAGAAAGTTGAGAGCTGAAGAATTGATGCGTTTGAACTGTGGTGTTGGAGAAGACTCTTGAGAGTCCCTTGGACAGCAAGCAGATCCAACCAGTCCATTCTAAAGGAGATCAGTCCTGGGTGTTCATTGGAAGGCCTGATGCTAAAGCTGAAATTCCAATACTTTGGCCACCTCATGCGAACAGTTGACTTATTGGAAAAGACTCTGATGCTGGGAGGGATTGGGGGCAGGAGGAGAAGGGGACGACAGAGGATGAGATGGCTGGATGGCATCACTGACTCGATGGACATGGGTTTGGCTGAACTCCAGGAGCTGGTGATGGACAGGGAGGCCTGGCATGCTTCAATTCATGGGGTTGCAAAGAGTTGGACACGACTGAGCAACTGAACTGAACTGAACTGATTTGAGGGTGATGAAACTATTCAAAAACAGACTGTGCTGATGGTTGCACAACCCTGGGAATACACTAAAAACCACGGAACTGTCCACTTTAAAAAGGATGAATTGTATGGTACATGAATTATATATTAATAAAGCTATCAGCAGAAAAACTTTCTGAAAAATGTCCAGGGTCTTGACTGAGGCACAGTGTTTTTAGACCTAACATAAAAGTACAATCCATAAAAAGGAAAAAATGGACTTCATCAAAATTAAAAGGAATCTGTTAAAAGGATGAAAGCAAAGCTACAGTTTTGGCAAAATATTTTCAAACCACATATCTGATGTAGGACTAAAATACCATACCACCTTACCTGTCTCCTGAGAAACCTGTATGCAGGTCAAGAAGCAATAATGACAACTGGTCATGGAACAGCAGACTGGTTCAAAACTGGCAAAGGAGTATGAGAGGCTGTATATTTTCACTCTGCTTATTTAACTTATGTGCAAAATAAATCATGCAAAATGCCAGGCTGGATGAATCACAAGCTGGAATCAAGATTGCCAGGAGAAATATCAGCAACCTCAGATATGCAGATGATACCATCCTAATGGCAGAAAATGAAGAGGAACTGAAGAGCCTCTTGATGAGGGTGAAAGAGGAAAGTGAAAAACTTGGCTTGAAACTCAACATTCAAAAAACTAAGATCAAAGCATTTGGTCCTATCACTTCATGGCAAATAAAAGAGGAAAAAGTGAAAATAGTGACAGATTTTTACTTTCTTGGGGTCTAAATATCACTGTAGATGGTGACTATAGCCATGAAATTAAAAGACACTTGCTTCTTGCTCCTTGGAAGGAAAGCTATGACAAACCTAGGAAAAATATTAAAAAGCAGAGATACCACTTTGCTGACAGAGTGATCTCGGGTCGTTTCCAAGGCAAACCATTCAACATCACAGTAATCCAAGTCTATGCTCCAACCACTAATGCCGAAGAAGCTGAAGTCAAACAGTTCTATGAAGACCTTGAAGACCTTGTAGAACTAATACCCAAAAGATGTCCTTTTCATCATAGTGTATTGGAATGCAAAAGTAGGAAGTCAAGAGATACCTGGAGTAACAGACAAGTTTGGCCTTGCAATACAAAATGAAGCAAGGCCAAGGCTAACAGTTTTGCCAAGAGAATGCACTAGTCGTAGCAAACACCCTCTTCCAACAACACAAGAGATGGCTCTACATACGGCCATCACCAGATGGCCAATAACAATTTCAATACTGATTATACTTTTTGCAGCCAAAGATACAGTCAGCAAAAACAAGACCAGGAGCTGAGTGTGGCCCAGATAATGAGCTCCTTACTGAAAAATTCAGACATAAATTGAAGAAAGTAGGGAAAACAACTAGGCCATTCAGGTATGACCTAAATCAAATTCTTTATGAGTATACAGTGGAAATGGCAGATAGATTCAAGGGGTTAGAGCTGGTAGACAGAGTGCCTGAAGAACTATGGATGGAGGTTCATGGAGGCAGTGACCAAAACCATCCCAAAGAAAAAGAAATGCAAGAAGGAAAAATGGCTGTCTGAGAAGGCTTTACAAATAGCTGAGAAAAGAAGAGAAGTGAAAGGCAAAGGAGAAAGGGAAAGATATACCCATTTGAATGCAGAGTTCCATAGAAGGAGAGATAAGAAACTCATCTTAAGTGAACAACGCAAAGAAACAGAGGAAAACAATAGAATGGGAAAGACTAGAGATTTTTTCCAAGAAATCGTACACACCAAAGGAATATTTAATGTGAAGATGGGCATGATAAAGGACAGAAATGGTATGGACCTAACAGAAGCAGAAGATATTAAGAAGAGGTGGCAAGAACATACAGAAGAGCTGCACAAAAAAAGATCTTCACAACCCAGATAATCACGATGGTGTGATCACTCACCTAGAGCCAGACATCCTGGAATGCAAAGTCAAGTGGGCCTTAGGAAGCATCACTATGAACAAAGCTAGTGGAGGTAATGGAATTCCAGCTCGGCTATTTGAAATCGTAAAAGATGATGCTATTAAAGTGCTGCCTGCAGGATGCCAGCAAATTTGGAAAACTCAGCAATGGCCATAGGACCAGAAAAGGTTAGTTTTCACTCCAGTCCCAAAGAAAGGCAATGCCAAAGAATCTTCAAACTACCATACCGTTGCCACCACCAAGTCGCTTCAGTTGTGTCCGACTCTGTGCAACCCCATAGATAGCAGCCCACCAGGCTTCCCAGTCCCTGGGATTCTCCAGGCAAGAACACTGGAGTGGGTTGCCATTTCCTTCTCCAATGCATGAAAGTGAAACGTGAAAGTGAAGTCACTCAGTCGTGTCCGACTCAACAGTACTCATTTCACATGCTTGCAAGGTAACACTCAAAATCCTTCAAGCTAGTCTTCAATAGTAAATGAACCAAGAACTTCCAGGTGTACAAGCTGGGTTTGGAAAAGGCAGAGGAACCAGAGATCGAATTGCCAACATTCACTGGATCATAGAAAAAGCAAGGGAATTCCAGAAAAGTATCTACTTCTGTTTCATTGACTATGCTAAAGCCTTTGTGTGGATCACAACAAACTATGGAAAATTCTTAAGGAGATGGGAATACCAGATCACCTTACTTGCTTCTTGAGAAACCTGTATGCAAGTCAAGAAGCAACAGTTAGAACTGGACACGGAACAATGGACTGATTCAGAATTGTGAAAGGAGTACGTCAAGGGCGTATATTCTCACCCTACTTATTTAACTTGTATGCAGTGTATATCATGCAAAATGCTGGGCTAAATGACTCACAAGCTGGCATCAAGACTTCCAGGAGAAATATCAACAACCAATATGTAGATGATACTACTCTACTGGTATAAAGGAAAGAGGAACTAAAGACCCTTTTGATGAAGTGAAAGAGGGGAGTATAAAACCTGGCTTAAAACTCAGCATTCAAAAAACATGGCTGATTCACGTCAATGTATGGCAAAAACCACTACAATATTGTAAAATAACTAGCCTCCAATTAAAATAAATTAATTAATTTAAAAAAAACTAAGATTAGGACATCCAGTCCTATCACTTCATGGCAAATAGATGGGGGAAAACAGAAACAGTGGCAGATTTTATTTTCTTAGGCTCCAAAATCAATGTGGATGGTGACTGCAGCCACAAAATTAAACACCACTTGCTCCTTGGAAGGAAAGCCATGAAAAACCTAACATATTAAAAAGCAGAGACATCACTTTGCCAACAAAGGCCCATATAATCAAAGCTATGGTTTTCCTGGTGGTCATGTACAGATGTGAAAGTTGGACTATAATGAAGGCTGAGCACCGAAGAATAGATGCTTTCAAAATGTGGTGCTGGAGAAGACTCTTGAGAGTCCCTTAGACAGCAAGGAGAAAAACAAGTCAATTCTAGGGGAAATTAACCCTGAATATTCACTGAAAGGACTGATGCTGAAGCTCTCATACTTTGGCCACCTGATGTGAAGAGCTGACTCATGAGAAAAGATCCTGATGCTGGGAAGATTGAGGGCAGGAGGAGAAGGGGATGACAAAGGATGAGATAGTTAGATAGCATCACTGACTCAATGCACATGAATCTGAGCAAACTCCTGGGGAAAGTGGAGGACAGAGGAGCCTGACCTATGGCAGTCCATGGGTCACAAAAATTAGGACTGAACTTAGTGATTAAACAACAACAACAAGTTTAGAATATAGAAAGACTTCTCAGGACTCCATGGTTAAAAGATAATGCAACTGCAAAATGAACAAATGACAAGAACAAACATTTCACTAAATAGTATATAAAATGGAAAATAAGTGTATGAAACAAGTTCTAGTATTACTAGCCACTGGGAAAACGCAAATTAAAACCACAAGGAGACAGAGCCACACACCTTTGAGAATATGTCGGATGAAAAATAGTGTCAATGCCAGATGCTGGTTAGGACACAGAGAAGCCGTATTGCTCATATGCTGCTGGAGGGAACATAAAATGGTGCAGCTGGAAAAAGCGTACCATTGGGAAAAGTGTTGCAGTTTCTCAAACAAAACAAAAAAGCTCCAACACTGAGCATGCAGCCACCCCACAGCTCAGCAGTTACTCCTGGGCCTTTGTCTCGGAGAAATGAAACCTTAAGTCCACACAAGAGTCTGCACATGGGTTTCCATACCAGCTTTATCTGTGTATCAGTCTCCTACCGCCACTGTGATAAATGACCACAAACAGTGGCTTAAAGCAACATAACTTTATTCTTTTACAGCTCTTGAGGCCAGAAGTCTGAAATTAATCTTGCGGGACTACAAAGTCCCTGGCAGGGCTGATTCCTGTAGAGCCCCTCAGGGGGCATCTGTTTCCTTGCCTTTTTCACTGGGAGCCAAGCACATTCCTGAGCTCATAACCCTTTCCTCACGTCACCCTGCATCTTCTCCCCTGCCTCCAGGGTCATGTCCCTTTCTGCATCCTTATGCAGGAGGACACTATGGTGACACCAGGCCCACCTGGATAAGCCAGGATCACCTCTCCATCACAAGAAACTGAATTTAAGCACATCTGCAGAGCCTCCTTTTCCAGATGACAGTGAGAGGGTCTAGAAATTAGAACTCAGACTCACTGGAGGCTGTTATTCATCCCGCCGCAATCTGTCATAGCCCCAAACTGCAAATGACCTACCTGTCCCTTGATGGGCAACTGGTTAAACAACTGCGGTCCATCAAAACCGTGGGATTCTACTCAGCAATTTTAAAAAGACATATCGATAACAACTTGCATCTTGATAATTATGTTCCAGTAAAAGAAAGTGAACGTGTCAGCTGCTCACAAGTGTCCACCTCTTTGCAGCCACATGGACTATAGCCCTCCAGGCTCCTCTGTCCATGGGATTCTCCAAGCAAGAATACTTGAGTGGGTTGCCCTTCCCTTCTCCAGGGGATCTTCCTGACCCAGGGATCAAACCTGGGTCTCCCACCTTGTAGGCAGATTCCTTACCATCTGAATCACCAAGCCAATCCCAAATGTCACGTGCTACGTGATTCCACTTACATGGCATCCCTGAAATTACAAAACTGTGGACCTGGAGAGCAGATTAGTGGTTTTCATGAATTCTGGAGTGCTGGGAGTGAGAGGGAGGTGGGTGTGCCTATGAAGGGGCCACCCCTGGGACCCCGTGCAGATTGAAATGCTCTGCGTCTTGACCGTCTCTTGTCAGTGTGCACCCGTCGATATGCTGTTAGTGATGATGAGCTGCACAGCTGACCCTTGAACTACGGAGGGGTCAAGGACTTTGACCCTTGGGCAGTCAAAAATCCACTTATAACTTTGGAGTTGGGTTTCTCCATACACACAGTTCTGTACCCATGGATTAATGAACCCTGGATCATGTAATACAGTAGCACAAATATATTGAAAAAAATCCACATGTAAGTAGACCTGTGTTGTTCAAGGGTCAACTGTTGTAGAAGATATTGCCACTGGCAGAAACAGTGTACAGGGCGCATGTGACCACTGGGCATTATTTCTGTGACTGCAGGTGAATGTGTAAAACGTTTTGGATTTTTAAACTTTTTTAATGGGCAAAAGATCTGAAAACATTTCTTCAAAGATATATAAACTGGCCAATAAGCACATGAAAAGATTCTCAGCATGATCAGTCATTAGGGAAATGCAAATAAAAACCCACAATGAGGTAACACTTCGCCCTGACTAGGATGGCTACAGTAAAGGAGATGGACAATAATAAATATTGGTAAGAAGATGGAGAAATAGGAACCCTCACAGCTTGCTGGGGGGAATGGAAAATGGTACATCTAGTCTGGCAGTTCTTTGGCAGTTCTTCAAAAAGTGAAACACAGAGTTACCATTTGACGCGGCAGACCACTCCTAGGGATCCATTCATGACAATGTCACAAAGTACACGTCCATCCAGAGACTTCCATACAAATATTCACAGCCATGTTACTCTTTTATCTGCTACTGTGGGCAAGAAATCCTTAGAAGAAATGGAATAGCCCTCATAGTCAATAAAAGACTCTGAAAGTACGTGGGTGCAATCTCAAAAACGACAGAATGATCTCAGTTCATTTCCAAGAGAAGCCCTTCAGCATCGCGGTAATCCAAGTCCATGCCCCAACCACTAACGCCGAAGAAGCTGAAGGTGAACGGTTCTATGAAGACCTACAAGACCTTCTAGAACTAACACCAAATAAAAGACATCCTTTTCATCACCGGGGACTGGAACACAAAAATGGAGAGTCGAGAGATACCTGGAGTAATAGGAAAGTTTGGCCTTGCCATACAAAATGAAGAAAGGGAAAAGCTAACAGAGTTTTGCCAAGAAAACACACTGGTCACAGCAAACACCCTCTTGGAACAACACAAGAGACAACTCTACACATGGACATCACCAGACGGTCAACACCGAAATCAGATTGATTATATTCTTTGCAGCCAAAGAAGGAGAAGCTCTATACAGCCAGCAAAAACAAGACCGGGAGCTGACTGCGGCTCAGATCATAAGCTCTTTATTGCAAAATTCAGGCTTAAATTGTAAAAGTAGGGGAAACCACTAGGCTATTTAGATATGACCTAAATCAAATCCCTTATGATTATACAGTGCAGGTGGTGAATAGATTCAAGGGATTAGATCTGGTAGAGTGCCTGAAGAATGATGGATGGAGGTTCTTAACATTGTATAGGAAGTGGTGATAAAACCATTCCCAAGGAAAAGAAATGCAAGAAGGCAAAGTGGTTGTCTCCTGAGAAGCCTGTATGCAGGTCAGGAAGCAACAGTTAGAACCAGGAATGGAACAATGGATTGGTTCCAAATCCAATTTGGAGTATGTCAAGGCTGTACATGGTCACCTTGCTTATTTAACCTATATGCAGAGTATATCACATGAATGGCTGGGCTGGATGAATCTCAAGCTGGAATCAAGACTGCTGGGAGAAATATCAACAATTTCAGACACGCAGATGATACCACTCTCGTGGCAGAAAGTGAAGAGGAACTAAAGAGCCTCTTGATGAGGGTGAAAGAGGAGAGCGAAAAACCTGGCTTAAAATCAACATTCAGAAAACTAAGATCATAGCATACAGTCCCATCACTTCATGGCAAATAGATGGGAAAAAAAGTATAAACTGTGACAGACTTTATTTTCTCAGGCTCCAAAATCACTGCAGAAGGTGATTGCAGCCACCAAATTAAAAGATGCTTGCTCCTTGGAAGGAAAGCTATGACAAACCTAAACAGTGTATCAAAAAGCAGAGACATTACTTTGCTGACAAAAGTCCATCTAGTCAAAGCTATGGTTTCTCCAGTAGTCATGTTTGGATGTAAGAGTTGGACCATAAAGAAGGCTGAGTGCCGAAGAATTGATGCTTCTGAACTGGCGTGTTAAAGAAGACTCTTGAGAATTCCTTGGACAGCAAGGAGATCAAATCAGTCAATCCTAAAGGGAAACCAACCCTGAATATTCACTGGAAGGACTGATGCTGAAGCTGAAACTCCAACACTTTGGCCACTTGATGCGAAGAGCCGACTCACTGGAAAAGACCTTGACGGTTGAAAGACTGAAGGCAGGAGAAGTGGGCAGCAGAGAGTGAGATGGTTAGATGGCGTCTCTTTGAGTAAACGCCAGGAGATGGTGAAGGACGGGGAAGCCTGGCGTGCTGCAGTTCATGGGTCGCAGAGTTGGACACGACTCAGCGACTGAACGACAGGAACAACAGGGGAGGAAACAACCCAGATGTCCCTCCACTGGAGAACGGACGAGCAGAGTGTCTGTCCACACAGGGGAATGCTTTTTGGCATAACAAGGACTGACATACTTGTACATGCTGTGATTTGGATGAATCTCAAAAATATGCCTGAGGAAGCCAGAAAAGAAAAGATTACATTTTATACAACCCCATTTATATGAATTGTCCAAAGCAGGCAAATCTATGGAGACCACTGGCAAGTTGCTGGGGGTTGGAAGCAGGAATAGGGATTAACTCTAAACTGGCAGGATGGGTTTACAGTGGGCTGGGAGATGCTCTAACCTTAGACTGTGGAGATTGATGGCACAAGTCGGTAAATTACTAAAGTCACACCCCAAATCGGTGAATTCTATCGTAGGCAAAGTAAGCATCAATAAAGCATTTAAATGCTGGAAAGGATGTGGAGAAAAGGGAACACTTCTGCACCGTTAGCGGGAATGTTAACTGATACAGCCACTATGGAAGACAGCATGGAGATTCCTTAACGAACAAGGAATGTATCTACCATATAACCCAGCAATCCCACTACTGCATATATGCCCTAAGAAAGCCACAATTCTAAAAGACACATGTGCCCCGATGTCCACTGCAGCAAGATTTACAATAGCAGAGACACGAACGCAACCTAGATGTCCATCAACAGGTGAATGGATAAAGATGTGGTACACATATACGATGAAATATTACTCAGCCATAAGAAGGAACAGACGTGCGTCATTCAGAGTGAGGCGGGTGAACCCACAGCCTCTCACACATAGTGAAGTCAGTCAGAAAGAGAGACAAGTCCCATACGGTAACGCTTCTATGTGGAATCTAGAAAGACTTACTGATGAACCTTGTAGAGAACACACTTGTTGACACAGCAGAAGGTGAGGGGCGATGAACTGAGTAACACAGACATATACACTATCGTGTGTGAAATAGTTAGAGGGGCGTTGGTATACAGCGCAGGGAGCCCCGCCTGGCGTGCTGTGATGACCTAGAGGGTTGGGATGGGGGCAGCGGGGCTCCGTATATGTCTGTGTGTCTGTGTGTGTGTGTGTGCGTGTGTGTGTGCGTGTGTAATTATGGCTGATTCGCGTGTTGTTTAGCCGAAACCAACACAGCATTGTAAAGCAATTTTCTACCAGTTAAAGAAAAAGGAAAAGGAAAAAACAAGTTTAAAAAAATGTGCCGAACTAATTTTCAAGTGAGTAACAACCACACTGAAAAGAGAGGAGGGAGAGGAGAAATCACTAATTCCACGTATTTGAAACTAGGAGAGTGTTAGTCGCTCAGCTGTGTCCAGCTCTATGCGACCCTATGGACTGTAGCCCATCAGGCTTCTCTGTTCTCAAAGGGATTTTCCCGACCCAGCGATCAGACCCAGGTCTCTTGCATTGCAGGCAGATTCTTTACCATCTGAGTGCCCAGGGGAGCCCATATTTGAAACTATAGTATTTCACTATATACCCTTAATCTTGAGTAGGGTGATGTGGACAGTTATAAACAGATCCTGGACGCGTGTCAGTAGTTTTGATTCTGCAGTGATGAGGACAGAGAATTAAGAAAGAGTTGCGCATGCACTGTAGACCGGGCAACTGGTCTGCACGGGGTTGTGACGGGGAACCAGGCATCTCTCGGTGGGCAGAGGGACTTGCAGGCGGGGAAGAAGCCGGAGCGACGAGAAGGGCCAGCCCCACTGGCTGGGACCCAAGATTTCCAAAGTGTGAACACGCGCAGTGTGAGCCTGTGTGTATCCGTGTCTGTGTAAGTACACATAACTCTGTGCACAGAAAGGGCCTAGAAGAAAGGACGTCTAATAGCATGCGAAGCACCCAGGTTTGGGTTTCCAGTGATTTCATTCTCCGTGAAAAGGAACCAGGGCTCCTGGGAAAACTGATGTCAGGGCTGGGGAAGAGCCCAAATCGTGTCACACCAGAACTTGAAGAACCGCCAGAAACACGCGAGCAACAGCAGAACGTGTGTCACAAGGACACAGATGTCAGCTCGAAGGGTCTCCCGCGGGGCAAATCTGGGACAATTGGAGTATCAAAGAAATGAAGGACAGTAAAGGACCCTAATACAAATCCATGGGCCCATGGATACAGACCACCAATCAACAGAAATAAATCAGTGGAAGAGGAAAGAGTTTCCTTCTTACAGGAGCATGTCGAGACAGTTTTTCTTGGAGCACTATTCTAGTGAGACGGTATTTTTTCTTTTAGTACTTCCGAGGAAGGGGCGCTGGGGTTGGCAAATCAGCATGCAGCAGTCACTGTAATGAAGTCTGATTCTGTAATAAAGTCTGTAAGAAAGAAAAGCCTTTAAACCTAGGAGGCATTTTTTGATAAGGAGCAGGATTATTTGCATAACCTCAAAGTATGCCCCCTAGATAGTTTATGAGTTCCAAGGCAACAGTGTCCTGTGCAGAAAGATAACTGGACAGTGTTTGCAGCGGGTGATTAAAGTTAGAGGCAGATGCCTTCATGTGCCTCAGGGATCGGACTCCACGTCACAGGGGACGTGTGAGCACCAGGCGTGCACCACTCGAGTCTGACCGTAAGGAAACATCCGCCCCACCCCACCCTCCACCCGGCAATAGCCGGACTATACCTTCAAAAACGCCCATGTCATGGAAGACAGAAATCGGCACTGATCTACATTAAAGGAGGCTAAAGAGATGATGATTAGATGGCATCAGCAGCTCGGTGGACATGAGCTGGAGTGCACTGGGCGGCAGTGGAGGACAGGGAAGCCTGGCGCGCTGCAGCTCACAGGCTTGCAAGGAGTCCGACACGGCTTAGAGGCTGAGCAGCCAACAGCAAAGAGACATGGCAACCGAAGGATCCTGGGTCCTGCCTGGGAGGGAAGAGAAGCTCCTGATCCTAAGGACGTTGCCACATCCTCTAACAAAGCCAGGAGGCAGATGGCGCGCTGGGGAAGGACTGGATCGACCCCTCATGACAGGGTCTGATGGCCGTGCTAGAGCTTTAACAGCACTCATCTTTGCTTTTTTTCAGAAATACACAGCACACTGTTTAGGGGCCTATGGGTGTAGAGTATGCAACCTACTCTCAGACAGTTCAGAAAAAAATGTGATGTGAATATACACACAGAAAGGGGGCTCTGATGGTCCAGTAAGTGGGCACGATGCTAGCAGTCAGTGAATCACATCTTAGTTAAGGGTCTGCGTGTTTTCTATCTCATTGTTAATGTTGCAGTTTTTCTGTAATTAAAAATCACTTCCAAATAAACAATCGAAAAAAAAAAAAACCAACCCCAAACTCTGAGGCATCCCAGCGGTTCTCACTGTGTGGTTTTGTAAGCCCCCCAACCCAGGGGGCATTTAGCAAGATCTAGACTCTTGAGAGTCCCTTGGACTGCAAGGAGATCCAACCAGTCCATTCTGAAGGAGATCAGCCCTGGGATTTCTTTGGAAGGAATGATGCTAAAGCTGAAACTCCAGTACTTTGGCCACCTCTTGCGAAGAGTTGACTCATCGGAAAAGAATCTGATGCTGGGAGGGATTGGGGGCAGGAGGAGAAGATGGCTGGATGGCATCACCGACTCGATGGGCGTGAGTCTGAGTGAACTCCGGGAGATGGTGATGAACAGGGAGGCCTGGTGTGCTGCAATTCATGGGGTCGCAAAGAGTCGGACATGACTGAGCGACTGAACTGAACTGAAACATCCTAGTTGTCATAACCTAGGGATGCTGCGAGACATCCCACAACGTTAGCCCCACTCCACAAAAAATGGTCAGCTCCAAACACCAACAGAGCCTCGACAGAGAAACCCTGCCCCACTCGGCTGACGAGATGGAAGATAGTGTTGCCAGTGACAGCTGGCAGGTGTCAGAGTGCCCTTGAAGAGGGCGGCCTGGCAGTACCCTCTGAAATGAGACACATACCCAGTAATACCCATGTCACAGGCCAAGTCATGTGCCCAGATTTCAGATGCTGAAGCTCTAAAAGTCAGCACCTTAGAATGTAACCATATTTGGAGACAAGGCCTTTAAGGAGGTGATTAAGTTAAATGAGGCTGTTAAATGAGGTGATTAAATTAAATGAGACTGGTGTCCTTATAAGAAGTTTGGACACACAGACACCAGAGACACGTACACACAGAGGATAGACCATTCAAGGACGTGACAAGAAGGCAGTCGTCTCCAAGGAGAGAGTGCCCAAGGGAAATCAACCCAGCGGACCCCCTGACTCCTAGCCTCCAGCCTCCAGGACACTAAGACATCTGTTGCTTCAGCCACCTGGTCTGTCATGTCTTGTTACGGCAGTCTCAAAGAAGTAACACATCCTGGAAATTATCATAGACAGTAGCCCTCCCTTATTCGGCAGGGACACCTTCTAAGATCCCCAGGGGATGCTTGAAACTGAGGATAGTACCAAAGCCTGGATGTTTTCTCTTATACACATAAAACCTGAAGTTTATATATATATAATTGAACTATAGTTGGTTTATAGGATTGTGTTAGTTCCAGGCATATAGCAAAGTGATTCAGTCATATTCTGAATATACAAATTCATTATATACAAATATATACAAATTATATATAAATTCAAAGTTTTACAAATTTACAAATACACATGTGCAAGTTACATACAAATATAAAACATATTTGCTTTCCTTTTCAGACTCTTTTTCATGGTGAGTTACTGTGAGATACTGCGTCTCACTCCCCGCTCTATCCAGTAAGCCCTACTTTGTCTGTTTCGTGTACGGGGCTGTGTTAGCCTCATACCCCTGATGTGCCCCTCCCGCTTTTCCCCCTTGGTAACCGTAAGTTTGTTTCCTGTGTCTGTGAGTCTGTTTCTGCATTGTAAATAAGTTGGTTTGCACCATTTCTTAGATTCCACACATAAGTGATACAGCGTCCGTCTTTCTCTGAGTGCCTTCACTTAGCGTGATAATCTCCAGTTCACCCATGTTGCTGCAGATAGCGTTATTTCTTTTCATGGCTCTGCAATACTGCATCACGTGTACATTCCAAGTCTTTATCTACTCATGTACTGATGGACGCTTAGGTTGCCCATGTCCTGGCTTTTGTAAACAGTGCTGCGATGAACATTGGGGTGCATGTATCTTTCCAAATTATGGTTTTCTCTGGATATATGCCCAGGAGGGGGATTACTGAATCATATGCTGACTCTATTTTTAGTTTTTTATTAAGGAATCTCCACACTAAATATAATAAATCTTATATTTAAATCATATCATAATTTAGATTAAGTTTGACGTATAAACTAAGCACAGTGAGAGATCAACAATCATATAAAACAGCGATATGCCATAATAAAAGCTACGTGAATGTGGTCTCTCTCGGAATATTTTGCTGCACAAATGTACTGCCTTTTCCATCTTCGGCACTGTGACTGTCGCTTGCAGCGTGAGGTGTGGCAGCAAAGCAGCACGAAACCCTCTCTCCTTCAGTCTTACACAGAAGATTTGCTCTTAGCACAGACCTTAGCAGTCTAAGCATACAATTTTTTTTCCTTTCCTTAAACAGTTGAAAACTTTCACCTTTTTGCTTAAAGGAAACACCTTACGGTTTCTCTCTGGGACATCAAACGGCAGCATCAGTCCTTTTGCTTTTGGGGGCCACTGGGAAAGAAAGCAAGGGTCATCTGACGACCACACGGAGGTCGACCTGACAACTGAGACAGCTATCAAGTCAGTAAAGGGCAGGACACGCTGGACAAAGGGGCGATTCATGTCCTGGGGGGCAGGGCGGGGTGGGATGAGGCCTCGCCACACTTCTTAGATGGGCACACAGCCTTATGGATTGCTTATTTCTGGAAAACTTATGGATTGTTTATTTCTGGAAATTTCCATTTAATGTTTTTGGACCATGGTTGACCACGGGTAACTGGGACTGTGGGAAGCGAAACCACAGATGATGGGGGCCACTGTACTCATATGTAGGGAAGTGGGGCTCAAGGGAGGTTTTTAGAAAATCTGCCAAAACCTGATGCAAAGTGGAGTCTCAGCGATAGGGAACACCGGCGTGTATACACCAAGAGGAACAAGGGAGAGAGTCACATTTTATTTTTCACTTTTTGGCTGTGCTGCAGGTGGGATTTAGTTCCTCAATCAGGGATTGAATCCATGTCCCCCTGCATCAGAAGCATGGAATCTTAGCCACGGGACCACCAGGGAAGTCCTCAGGTTTAAGGTTTAGAATGAACTGTTTTAGCATCCTTGGAGGGAGTCTTATCATGTTACTGAATGGGAAAGGCAAGATACAGAAAAGCATATATGATACAATCCCACGTGTTTGGAAATCCATGATAAACCCTTTCTAAATCATGTATATTTACTTCATTGCATATTATGAGCACTGGGAAAAACACAAGAATAAATATTAGATTGTTAACATAGGTCATAGAAGTGACGTAACCAAGCAAACACAGAGAAAGGACTACAGGAAACATAGATTTAAGGAGACCAAGCCAGTCCCTGCTAAAGGAAATCAACCCTGAATATTCATCGGAAGGACTGATGCTGAAGCTGAAGCTCCAATACTTAGGCCACTGGATGCAAAGAGTCGACACAATGGAAAAGACCCTGATTCTGGGAAAGATTGAGGGCAGGAGGAGAAGGGGGCAACAGGGGATGAAATTGGTTGGCATCACCAACTCAATGGACATGAGTTTGAGCAAACTCTGGGAGACCGTGAAGGACAGGGAAGCCTGGTGTGTTGCAGTCCACGGGGTCCCAAAGAGTCAGACACGACTTGGTGACTGAACAACACCCGTACATGTCTGTAGAGCTAAGGGTGGATTATAAAGCAATAAAACCGAGAAAGTGAAAAGGAAAAGATCAGCCCTGGGATCCGTGGCATGAGGAGCTGAGTGGGAGGCAGGAAAGCGGGAAGGGGGTTGGAGCAGAGGCCAGAGACACCAGCCTGCTGGCTCCATGCCGGCCCTGGGGGGCACCTGTGTGTCTCTGCCCACTCGGTCGTCACAGCACTGCTGGGTGCAGCCCTATGAGGACCCTGAGTTCATGGACACAGACACTGAACACAGAGACAGCAGTAGCTGAGCCTGGCTTCGGCCCAGGCAGGCCGGCTCTCAGACTGCGCTCCCAACCTCAGACTCACTCCGTGAGTCTGCCACTTGACTTTTGAAAACATGATTGTGAAGGAAGGATTTACCGTTTCAGAATTTGGCAAATGTGTCAAGATTAAAAAATAAAAATAGGGAAGGTTGGAGCAGATCTGAATGACACAATGAGTAAGAATACATGTACGTGTCTGTGTGCATGGGAGAAGGAAATGGCAGCCCACTCCAGTGTTCTCGCCTGGAGAATCGCAGGGACAGAGGAGCCTGGTGGGCTGCCGTCTATGGGGTCGCACAGAGACGGACACGACTGAAGCGACTTAGCAGCAGCAGCAGCTGTGTATGTATATATGTATGTGGTATTATCCATCTCTGTATACGCTTTATTTGTGTGTACAAAGTCATGTCCTACAAATAGAAAATGTACTTTCTTAACTTAGGTCCATGGGACACTTACAAAAGCAATGATTTTATTTTTGTACTTGGACAGAAAGAAAATCTTCATGAAAAAAAGTAGAGATTTCACAGGCCACATCCTCTCACTGTAAGCCCGGTTAAAATGGAAATAAATAACAGTAATAAAAAATGTACTGCTTAAAAATTAAGAAAACATTTCTTAAAAGAACACTAGATTAAAGAGAAAATCAAAACATAAAAACTACCAAGAAAGCAATGAAAAGGAACATAATTCACAGTAAGATCTATGTGCCATAACTAATGCTGTAATCAGAGGAAAATTTATAACCTTTAAAATGCTTTTTAGAAGAAAGACTAATTAACCATACTGTTACTCCCAATTAAGTTAAACATTAATAAGGTTAACCAGGAAGGGGGAATTAATAGACATAAAAGCCCAAACTGGTGAAGTAGAAAACGAAAATAGCAAAAAAGGTAGCTTTCTGATAATGAGTCTAATAAATAAGATAGATGACGCTGTCATGAATTTGATGAAGGAAAAAGGACAAAACTATAAAAGTTCAGGCAAGGGGAAAGAGATGAGAGATACAGATGACATAAAATCACTGAGAGAGACAAACAGTTGTTACCAAGTGGCAACATAAATCCTTGAGGAGTTAAATAGCAATGAATAAATTACCCCAAAAGATGCAGTAAATTTATTTAGAACAAATTACCATAAAACAGACTAGGAGGAGACTAAAGGTCTTCAATACATGGCTTTACAACCAGATAGTTTCACAGCTTAATTCCAATATTCAACCTTTAAAGAGAAGATAATTGCAAAGTTCTTCAGACTATTCCAGAACGTAGAGAAAGGTAGCCAGGGCTCCCTTTTGTAAAACATCATATTTACATACACTTGATGGCGGGTTGCCTGCTCTTCTGAACCTGATCCCCTTTTATTTCTGGGGTCAGATGTCAGGGAGGTCTCTCGTCAGGACTGAGAATTTGGTTTCACCGTTTCAATGGGTGTTTAACATACACACGATACTCTCTTTAAGCAGACCTCAACCGACAGGTAGGTCTGTGATTTGCTATCTTTTGCTATTTAACAATTGCAGAAATCAGTATCGTGAAAATGGATCGTTTTGTAAATGTGTAATATCAGTGTAGAATAAAATTCTGTAAGGGTTTTGAAGGGTATTTGCGTTTTTCATTTTCATTGAAATTATCTTGTCTCCATAGAGGTTGCAGCAACTTAACCTTCCAACATCAATGAGGTGGAGGCTGTCCCGGTACATTCACCCACAAAGTATTATCAACTCTTTGAGGCTTAATAATCAGAGAAGCTAAAAATTCCATTGCTGCTGTAATTTGCATTTCTTGTATTGTAACTAGGTTCAGAGCATCTTTTCATCGTGAAGAATTACTGCTATTTTCTTTTCTGAGAACTGGTTTTATATGTTATAGCTTCATGATTTATAAGAGCTTCTTCATATATTGATGAAATGAGCCCTATGTTTGTGATATGAGTGGTAACTACTGTCCTCAAGATGTAATTTTTAAAAATTATTTTTGGGGACTTCCCTGGTGGTCTAGTGGTTAAGAATCTGCCTCACAGGGCAGGAGGCACAGGCCTGATCCTTGGTCCGGGAACTAACAGAAGCAGAAGAGATTCAGAAGAGGCGGCATGAATACACAGAAAAGCTGTACAAAAAAGGTCTTAATAACCCAGATAACCACGATGGTGCGGTCACTCACCTAGAGCCAGACATCCTGGAGTGCAAAGTCAAGTGGATCTTAGGAAGCATCACTATAAACAAAGCTAGTGGGGGTGATGGAATTCCTAAAAAATGATGCTGTTAAAGTGCTATACTCAATATGTCAGCAAATTTGGAAAACTCAGCAGTGACCACAGGACTGGAAACGGTCAGTTTTCATTTCAATCCTGAAAAGGGGCAATGCCAAAGAATGTTCAAACTACCATACAATTGCACTCATTTCACATGCTAGCAAGGTAATGCTCAAAATACTTAGGCTTCAGCAGTATGTGAACCGAGAACTTCCAGACGTACCAGCTGCATTTAGAAAGGGCAGAAGAATCAGAGATCAAATTGCCAACATTTGTTGGACCACAGATAAAGCAAGGGAATTCCAGAAAAACATCTACTTCTGTTTCATCGACTATGCAAAAGCCTTTGACAAAATGGATCACAACAAACTGGAAAATTCTTAAAGCGATGAGACTATCAGACCACCTTATCTGTCTCTTGAGAAACCTATATGCAGGTCAAGAAGCAACAGTTAGAACTGTACATGGAACAACTGACTGATTCAGAATTGGGAAAGGAGTATGACAAGGCTGTATATTGTCACCCTGCTTATTTAACTTATATGCAAAGTACATCATGTGAAATGCTGAGCTGGCTGGATCATAAGCTGAAATCAGGATTGCTGGAAGAAATAGCAACAACCACAGAGACACAGATGATACCACTCTAATGGCAGAAGACAAAGAAGAACTAAAGAGCCTCTTGATGCGGGTGAAAAAGGAATGTGAAAAAACTGGCTTAAAACTCACCATTCTAAAAACAAAGATCATGGCGTCTGGTCCCATCACTTCATGGCAAATAGGAGAAAAAATGGAAGCAGTAACAGACTTTATTTTCTTGGGCTCCAGAATCATGGTGGATGGTGACTGCAGCCTTGAAATAAAAAGACACTTGCCCCTTGGAAGGAAAGCTATGACTAACATAGACAGCAAGTTAAAAAGCAGAGACATCACTTTGCTGACAAAGATCTGTATAGTCAAAGCTACAGTTTTCCCAGGAGTCATGTATGGATGTGAGAGTTGGACCATAAGAAAGGTTGAGCACCAAAGAATTGATGCTTTCGAATTGTGGTTCTGGAAAAGACTTTTGAGAATCTCTCGGACCGCAAGAAGACCAAACCAGTCCATCCTAAAGGAAATCAACCCTGAATACTCATTGTAAGGACTGATGCTGAAGCTGAAAATCCAATACTTTGGCCATGTGATGCAAAGAGCCAACTCATTGGAAAAGACCCTGATGCTGGGAAAGACTGAAGGCCAAAGAAGAAGGGGGTAGCAGAGGGCGGGATGGTTGGATGGCATCACCGACTCAATGGACATGAATTTGAGTAAACTCCAGGAAATAGTGAAGGACAGGGGAGCCTGGTGTGCTGCAGTTCATGGGGTTGCAAAGAGTCAGACATGATTTAGCGATTGAACCGCAACATGGAACTAAGATCCCAACGCAGTGGAGCAACTAAGCTTGCGTACTGCAACTACTGAGCCCATGGGCTGCAACTGAAAAAATATTTATTGGCCTGAAAGAGCCAAATAAATATTTTTTTAATTACTTTTGGTATTTTTTCTGCTAAGACAAGTATATTTTCTATATTTTTTTATCAAAGTGTAATTGACATACAACGAACTGCACGGTTAAGGCATACAATTTAGTGACTTCTGACGTAAGATGAAACCACTGCAGTAATCAATGTGTTGGACACACTCACCCTCCAGAAGCTGCCCTGTATCCTCCTCCTCCTAACAAAGTCCCCATTCCCCTCACCCCACCCCAGGGTAACCGTGGATCTCTCTGTTGCACTGCATTTGCCTGCATTTTCTAGAGTTTTATATCAATTTAAGACAGTATGTGCTCTTTTCCAGCTTCTTTTTCTCATCATCATTATTTTGATGTTCATCTAGGCTGCTATGTCTTATTTTTGAGTAGTATTCCACGGTATGGATATTCTAAAACTTAAATTATCCAAATGTTGATGGGCTCTGTGGTGCTTTCCATTTTTCATACAACAGCTCTGAACATTCAATGTGTAAGTGCCGGTTTGTGTATCTGCTGATATTTCTCCTGGACAAATACCTAGGAATAGAATGCCTGGATAACATGACGGGCCTGTATCTCACATTTTGGGAAATGGCCAAACTGTCTTCCAAAGCAGCTACACCATTTCACGTCTCACTAGGAGAGTGTAAGAGTTATGCCTCTCTACCAACACTTGGTATGGTCCGTCTTCTTAATTTAGCTGATATAGTAATGTGCAGTAGTATCTCACTGTGGTTTTAATTTGCATTTCCCTAATAGTTCCTCAGATGGTAAAAAAAAAAATCTCCCTGCAATGCAGGAGATCTGGGTTTGATCCCTGGGTCAGGAAGATCCCCTGGAGGAAGAAATGGGTACCCACTCCAATACTGTTGCCAGGAGAATTCCATGGACAGAGGAGCCTGGCGGGCTACAGTCCACGAGGGTTGCAAGAGTCAAACAGGACTGAGCGACTAACAATTTCACTTTCAATAATTTAATGGGGCTTCCCAGGTGGCGCTAGTGGTAAAGAATCTGCCTGCCTATGCGGGAGACACAGAGATGTAGGTTTGGTCTCTGGGTCGGGGAGATCCCCTGGAGAAGGACATGGCAACCTGCTCCAGCATCCTTGGCCTTCCCTGGTGGTTCAGATGATAAAGGGTCCTCCTGCAGTGCAGGAGAGCTGGGCTCCATCCCTGGGTCAAGAGGATCCCCTGGAGGAGGGGTGGCAACCTGCTCCAGTGCTCTTGCCTGGAGACTCCCATGGACAGACGAACCTGGCGGGCGACAGTCCACGGGGTCACAGAGTCGGACACGACTGAGCGACTAACAGCCAGGACTCTTGCCTGGGAAATCCCGCGGACAGAGGAGCTGGGCGGTCCGTCGGGGCTCAAAGAGTCAGATACCTCTGAACAAGTGAGCACAGTACTGATGCTGAGTATCTTTTTATATGCTTGCCTACAAACCTTCTTTGATGAAGTCTCTGTTCAAAGCTTTTGCCCATTTTTATTTGTTGTCACTATATAGTCATGGGGCTTCCCTGCTAGCTCAGCTGGTAAAGACTCCGCCTGCAATGCAGGAGACCCTGGTTTGAGTCCTGGGTCGGGAAGACCCCCTGGAGAAGGGAAAGGCTGCCCACTCCAGTACCCTGACCTGGAGAGTCCCATGGACTGCATAGCCCATGGGGTCACAAAGAGTCGACATGAGTGAGTGACTTCCACTTTCACTTCATCCAGTCATAAGTGTCCCTCATATATTTTGGATGCAAGGCCTTTAATAGACGTATGGTTTGAAAATGCTTCCTCCCAACTTCCGGTGTGTCTTTCCATTCTCTTAGCAGTGTCTCTCAAAGCAAAGGTTGCAATTGTGTTAAGTTCAATTCATTTGTTCCAGGGCCTGGCCTTTGCTTTTGGTGTCATGTCTAAGAAATCTTTAACTCAGAGTCACAAAGACTTTTTTCCCTATGTTTTCTTCTATATTTTTAGACTTTACCTTTAGGTCTATGACAAACTGTGAGTTAATTTTTATATATGAGATGAGATGCATATCCTGTTGATCCAACCTTGTTTGTTGGAATGACTATCCTTTCTCTACCAAACCACCCTTGTATCTTGGTCAAAAGTCAGCTGTCCATAATGTGTGGGCTTCTCCGGGCTGCCTCGGCTGCTCTGCTGGCCTGTCTGCTTATCTTGATGCTAGCACACTGCTGGTGTGCCCCAGCTTTCTTCATTTTCAAAGCTGTTTCTATGTTCTAGGTCATATGCAATGCATTTCCGTAAAAGTTTCAGAATCAGTTTTGTTAATTTCTGTAAAACTTATAGTGAGTTTGGAACTCTTGCCTAGGTTTTAATTTTCCAGAAAATGCTGCCTAGAATTGATTTTATTTTTTCTTAAATGTTTGGCAGGATTCAGCAGTAAAGCCACGTGGTCCTGGAGAATGTCTGGGGGGATGTTTTGAACTATAACTTTGATTTCATCAGCAGGCAGAGAACTCTTTGGGTTATGTATCTTGAGTAGTTTACATCTTTCAAGACATTTTCCCATGTCATCTGAGTTGGAATTTAAAGCCTGGTCCCTTATGATCCTTCTTATATTTGTAGGATCTGGAATCTTGCAGTCCTGATACTTTGTGTATTCTCTTTTGCTCCAGATATTTCTGGGTAAAGGGTTATCAACTGTATTGATCTTCTTTTTAAGAAATCATATCTTTGTTTCATTATTATATGCATTTTTGGCTTTGTGCGTTCCATTTCGTTTGTTTTTGCTCTGAGCTTTATCGTTTTCTGGTTTCTGCTTATTTGGGGTTGAGTTTGATCTTCTCCTCCTGGTTTCTCGTGGTAGAAGCTGAGGCTGGCTGGGCCCTCCTCTTCTCTAGTGGGCGTGTTGGTGCTGCCCTTAACAGAACCTACATATTTTGATACGCCGGACTTTTTTTTCATCAAGTTGAAAATGTTTTCTAGTTTTTCGTTTGGATTTCTTCTCTGGCCCTGTGCTATTTGAAGCATGTTATTTAGGTTCCAAATATGTGCGGGTTTTCCAGAGCTCTTCTTCTTATTGATTTTCGGTTGAACTCTATTGTGGTCAGAGGACATACTGTGAATATCACTTGGATCATTTACAATGGACTGGGACATGTTCTGTGGTTCGGAACCCGGTTCTCTCTCGGTGGCTGCTCTGTGTCCCCTCGGAAACACCACGTGCTGTGCTCCTGCTATATGGACTGTTCTGCCAGCATTCCCTGGGTCATCTTGGTTGAAAGGATTGTCCTGGGCTGCACCCAATGGCTCAGCAGGTGAAGAATCCTCCTGCAATGCGGGAGGCGCAGGAAACATGGGTTCAATCCCTGGGTCGGGAAGATCCCCTCAGTGAGGAAATGGCAACCCGCTCCAGCATTCTTGCCTGAAAAATCCCATGGACAGAGGAGCCTGGTGGGCTACGGTCCACGGGGCCTCAAAGAGCTGGGCGTGACTGAGCACACACGCGCATTCACCCTTACTGCTTCTCCACCTGCTCCGCCAGCTTCTGAGGCGGCTGTACTAACACCTCCAGTTCCACTCCTGGATTTGCTTCTTCCACCTTCTATATGCCATTCATTATTTTCTGCCTTTTGGCTACTGGACTTAAAGTCATATTTAGATACATTGTAGGATTGTATGAACCAGTAGTCATCTTGGTGAAGCCCTGGGGCTGAGAGAAGGGACCAGGGGTGAGTAGCTCGGAAGAGGGCCAACGAGAAGGCTCTGGCCCAGGAGATGAGGACATGCCTGCAGGGCCCATCCGGAACCCCCACACCTACTGGAGGGGTCACAGGCCCATCTGGAACCCCTACACCTACTGGAGGGGTCACAGGCCCATCCGGAACCCCCATGCCTCTGGAGGGGTCACACGCCCATCCGGAACTCTCACCCTTACTGGAGGGGTCACAGGCCCTGGCCTGCAAGACCTCGTGGGACCACTTCCCCATGATCCTGGGGCTGCGTGAGTGAAGTGTGTTGACTGGAGCCAGGGGAACACCACACCCTCAGACGAGGCCAGGCAGGTGGGCACCAGGAGGGCACCAGGAGCCCATTCAGTCCTGAACACGGCAGCTTAGACCCAGGTGAGACCAAGGCGGCATGCGGGCCAGGTGCTGTAGAAGCAGCGCCTTGTTCTCACAGCCGTGCTGGTTCCCAGGCCACCGGCTCCAGGGTAACCGGGGGCTTATTACCAACACACACCCCTGGCCTGCCCATAGCACTGTGACTCGGTATTTGAGGCATGGGTCTCCAAGTCTGTGTTAAAAGTAGAATTCGAGGGATCCACAGGATCATCCCAACCTGGAGCGTCCCCTCCCAGCCTCCGCCAACAGGGACGCCCTGCCTCTCTCATCAGGAGCAGCTCTGTCCGTCACCAAGGGGAGGACTTCCGTTTCTGGCAAGGGGAGTGACAGCATCTCTCTGCAAGTTCTGGAGCAGAGCAACTTCCTGTGGGCACCACGGAGCTCACCTGGCTCCAGGGACGTGTCCTCCCAGTGGAGAGGGCAAGCAGGCTCTGACCCACAGGCTGCCTGGGTTGTCCACCTGAGCAGCCACAGTGAGGACCGTGCGGCCCCCCAGAGGGAAGAGGCCGCACCTGAAACCACATGAGGCAGGAACTGGCAGCTGCGGCTCCACATGAACAAGAGGAACCAAGAGCCAAGGGCGGACACGGACAGAGCACCACAAAGCCCGGGCAAACGCTCGCACTGGCCGGCGGCAGGGACAGCAGCCGCCTGCCGCGGCTGTCTTCCTAGAATGAAAGCGGTGGGCGCGCTCACACTCGCTCTTACAGGGCCCATGACACAGGTTGTCTGGGAAGCCCCACACCTATACACCAGCCGCACGCAGGTCCTGCTGTGATTCACTGGGTCGCCCCTCTAGACCAGTGTCCCCTTAACCAGAGTCCAGAGGAACCCACCGATACAAAACGTCCACAGTCGCCACCTCCGCCCACAGCCCCACGAGGAGCCGAGCATCAGAGAGGCCACTGCAAACAGAATAGGACTCTTCCATGAGCGCAGCTGATGGTGTTCCAGGACAGATAGGGTGGGATCAGCACATTTAAGGGGCTCAAAGCCGTGACGTCACACACGAGGAAGATACAGGATGCTAAGACCAAGCAGATGAGACCCTCACGTGAGGACACACGGGAGAGAAAGAACAGGTGGAAACTGAGACACGGGTGAGGGGCTGGGAGACCAGACAGCGGTCGCTGAGGGCACAGGGACAGGCGGCGGCAGATTCGGCGAGGAGCGCTGCCCGGGAGGGTCGCGCAGACACTTCCAGGAGAGACCAGGCCAGTCAGGGCAGGCGGCAGCCTGTGACCCGGCAGGGCCAATCTTCCCCTCGATGAAAGACGCAAACCCTCAGAGTCAGGGGTCACAGCACCTCATCATGAAACTACAGAACACCAAAGTCAAAGAGAAGGGGTTTAAGGTCATCAGAAGAGAGGATGGGTCGCCTACAGAAGATGGCCAGCTCAAGAGGGCACACCAGCTGGGAGCTGGCGGCGGACTTCCAGCCTCCTACAGTGGAGAAGAATATGACAGAGAATCTATATCCATGTATAACTGACTCTCTTGTTGTGTGCCTGGTACATTGTACATCAACTGTGTTTCAATTTAAAAATTTTTGTTTACTTAAAGAAAATACAGATCTCAACCTGTATGGTTCTAGCAAGCTGGACCATGGTTCAAGAGCAAAAGTGAAATACAGAAATCTCAGACAAGCGGAAACCGAGTAGGCCGTCGACAGACGGTCCCGGAAGACAGCACCGGCTTCAGGAAGAAGGAAATTCAACTCCAACTGAGACACAGACAACTGGCCAATCTGTCAGCAAATACGAGCCTCCACTGTCAACAAAGAGCCGCTACTGCCGAGGACGGGCTACAAAGTCAAAATGCAAACATGGCGCGGCAGGCCACAAAGCAGGAGGTGCTGGCGTGAGAGCCCATCCAGCCCGCCGCTCGCTGCTCAGGGAGGTGGAGGCACAGGAGGCAGGCAGCCAGGCCCTGGCCAGTTCCGGGCGGGGCTCACATGGCCTCCACGCCTGGGAAGGCAAGAGGCTGGACTCAGCAGGGGGAGACAGCGTGAGCGGAAGCCGAAACCCCTGGAGCAGGCAAGGCCTCTGTGTGTCGCTGCGGTCCTTCCACAGAACAGGCACGTGGGCTCCCGCCCTTCATTCTCTGAAATTCTGTCTGAAGTCCTTGTGATGGGAGCAGATAGCTCTGTTCACCCAGAGACTTCACGCTGCCCCCAGCTCTGCCGATACCCGGGGAACCCCCGAGGCTGCAGGTCCCCCCTCCAGCTGGTTTCTGCCTCCTCTCCCCATCCCCCCACCACGACACTGCAAGCTCCCAGCTGACCTGCCCCCAAGTCCTGCCCACGGGTCCTGACCAAGTCCTGCTCGCCGCTCCACAGGTGCCACCCCAGGAAATCCCGCAGGGCACAAGTCCTGCCCGCCGCTCCACGGGTGCCACCCCAGGAAATCCCGCAGGGCACAAGTCCTGCCCACCGCTCCATGGGTGCCACCCCAGGAAATCCCGCAGGGCACAGGGCTGACTGTGGCCGCTCCTGCTCCACGGCCTTCTGCCATCTGGCCCGCCCAGCACCTGCGGGCTCCGGTCACAACTCAGGCCCAGGGCCACCAGCCTGGCCAAGGTCACAGATGGGAAGAGACCCCGCACGTGGGGAGCCCACAGCAAGGAGGCGGGGGAGCCGTGGGAAAAGCCACGCCCAGGTCGCCATGGAGAGGAGCAGCCAGCCCCTGAACACCTCTGTCCAAGACAGTCCTACTGCTTGCCAGGCCCTTCCTTGGCCCTGCAGACGGGGCCACCACCCGGGGATTAGAGCAGATTCGACAGGGCGGCCGTGCCTAGGGCCCCGGGGTCCCAGAGCCACAGGACAGGAGCCCAAGCAGCCGCCAGCTGGAGACAGAGAGCCCTGCCTACGGCGGGGAGAGGCATGCGAGGGGACGCTCTGTGGGCAGCGCGGCAGGCAGGTAACACCCTGGGCGGGCTGGCGCCGTGGGCAGGGCTGGGGGTGCGTGCTGCTGGCAGGCGCTGTGTGTGGAGCAGAGAGGTTCAAGTCAGGGTCCAGCGTGGAAGTGGGGTGCAGCCTAGCGGGTGGTGCCCAGTATTGGGAGTGGGGCTGTGGGCCTGTCCCTGTGACAGCGTCTACCCCGGCGGCGCACCCCTGCTCCCACCCCAGGGCTCCCCAGAGCCGCCAGGCGGGCGCGTCAGGGATCCCTCGGGCGGGGGCATTCTGCATCCCTGGGGCCCGGCCGACAGCTCAGGCTCTAGAAATCCGGCGGGTCTGGGCTGGGCAGACTTATCTCATTGGCAGGGAAGGAGAAAGCCCTCCTTGCGAGGCCATTCCACAGAAAGCGCCTGACTCCCGGCCCTGGCCCCTCATTAACATTCCGCAGGCAGCACGGAGGACTCCACAACGCCGCATGGGCTGAATGGACGCCGCGTTTCGGGGGCTCCCTGTTCAGCCAACAGCGAGCATGGCTCCGCCCTGTGCCGACCTGAGCATTAGCATTCGCAGAAAGCCCCCATCTGCAAGGCAACAATGGTCCTGCCCCAGATCCGGATGGCGGGCACAATCGTCCTTTGTGCCCACGGCAGTGGGCAGGCGGGTGGCGCATCCCAGGGGCCCGACAGTATGTGAGGAGACCCCGGGCACCCAGGCTGGGTCTTGCACACCCAGCTTCCCAAAGAGGAAGCCCACAGACAGCCTCAGGAGCGCCAAGGGGCCGTGGCTCCTCCCAGAGCACCCCCCGCCCTCCACAGGCTGTGCCCAGACACGGAGGATGCGTCACGGGCTAGCCATCCACAAACCTGGCAGATGGGGCGCCAGGCACCCACCAGCACCACACGGGCTCGGCCCCCTCAGCCACGCCTGAGGCAGTGGCACCGCCCTCAGCCCCTGACACACTGGCACATCCAGGTGCTGGCCGGAACCCTGGGGGTCCCGGGAAGAGGGGAGAGGCGGACACGGAGGAGACAGAGAGCAGAGGCGCAGAGCTGAGCAGGGGCCAGCCGCGGGCGCACACAGGCTGGCTTAGGACCCTCAGCCCCACTCCCCCGGGACAGGGGTCCACGTGAACCATTGGCCCCTCCTCTCTGCCAGGCCTGGGCGCCAGGCATATAGCACGGCCGAGGCAGGGCCTGGCTCCCAGAAACCCAGAGCCCAGTGCAGAACAGGGCAGGACTTCCACGAGCGACGGGCCCGCTCTGACGGAGCAGGCGTGGCAGTGCCAGCTGTCCCCAGGACGAGAGCAACTGGCCGGGGACGTGAGGCTGCCCCGACCCCCCAGGCCCCGGCAGCCCTGCTCAGAGCTGAGGGAGGGCCTGCCCCCTCCACTGCAAGCGGGGGCTCCTCACCAGCGCTGTCGTAGCCGTCTACCGAGATGGGTTCGGGCCTGCGGTCCTCCAACACGGGCTCGCAGGTGATGTGGGGGACCGAAAGTGCCTTCTCTCCTGGGCTCACACCATTGTCCTTGTCCAGTTTGAACTTTTTCTTCTTTACCTAGAAAACCAGACGAGAGGAAGTGGTCAGGTCCTGGGCGTCCCCTGCCGGGGCCCTCTGCTGACCCCCGACCACCGGTGGCAACACCCTCTGGGCACCTGCCAGGGCCGGGCTCCGGGACTCTCGCACACTGGCAGGGGGTGCTGCAGCGTGGGGTGCTGCCAGCGGCCCCCTGGGAGCTCACAGCCTTGGGGGCAGGCAGACAGAAACTAGAAACAGCAAGCAGACAGGAACGCCCCAGGGCAGGGGACAATGCGGGCTGTGGCCAGCGGGGCTGAGAGCGTGGGGCAGCGGGGTGCACAGGCTGAGGGCCAGAGGGCGCGCCTCTGAGGTGGTGACTGGGAGGAAGTGAGCGAGCCAGCCCCGCTGGGGTCTGGGAGAAGTGCTGGCAGAGGAAACGGCGGGTGCAGAGGCTTCGCAGGCAGCCAGCGCCTGGGAGACCGCATCTCTCCAGGGCGGTGTGGGTGCGGGCCGGAGGGAGGCCGCTGCTGGGCCGGTCACCCTGCACTCTCGGGACTCACGCCCAAGCCTGCCTCAGCTCCCTTATACCGAGACCCCCAAGGCCCTCTTCTCTGAGCCAGGCAGCCACGGCCACCCTGCCGCTCACCTGCCCGGCACAGACAGCCCAACACCCAGGCCCTGTGGAGAACACCCCGCCGGCAGGGCAGGCCAGGATCCAGCCGGGCCTCTCCCCATGGTGCTTCCTCTGGACCTGCCCAGTGCTGGCCTTGGTGTGGCCAGTCCCGGGGCCAGACCTGGGCCACTTGGATGGTGGGAGCCCAGCACGGCGCACACTGCCAGTGCCCATGCCGACGTGGCTACACTGGACTGAAGGATCAGGGACAAATCCTGACCGTGACGTGGCCTCCCCCCAATTGCAACACGGCAGTTACCATGGCTGACTTCTTGGGCTTGGGGCTGGGGGACAGCAGGGCGTGGTTCCGGGATGGCTTCCGGACATAGATCTTCCAGGTGGAGGAATCTGGGTTCTCCGCTGCGTAGCACCGCCAGGCTGTCTGAAACCAGCGGGAGGGGCAGCCGTTACCCGCAGGCCCACGCTAACTGCAGCCACACTGCCTGCTGGGCCCCTCTGCTGCCTGAGCCTCAGGGCCTCTTGCCCACCAGCCCCTTCCTGAGGCTCGGGGTCCGCCCTCACCTCCCCAGGCGGTGCACACGCTCAGACAGCACAAAGCCTGTGAACCCCAGTCCCTCTGTGTCCACCCCCAGGGACGCCGTGGTGGGGCACTCACAGGGAGCGCCAAGGGGCAGGGCCTCGGGCCGGCAGAAGCAGGACTGAGTGCCCAGGAGGCAGCGCCACCCACCAGGAACCCCCAGTTTCTGGGAACCTCCAGATGGCATGTGGGTGAAGGTCTCAGGCCTAGAGACACCCCTGGCAGCTGCCACGCTGGGTGACCTGGAGGAAAGGGGTTGTTGGGGATGAGGAGGGCAGCCAGGAGCTCGTAGGAGGACGCACCCTGATGGCCTCAGCACTGCTGGCCGCGGGAGCCAGGGAGACGCGGTAGGGACACGCTCCTGGGCAGTGATGCCCCTGCAACCGGAGCCGGGTGCCACGCCCCGGCCCCCCAGGCAGGGGTGGACTTCCAGCTGCCCCTCACCCCCCTCCAGGCCTCTCCCGTCTCCTGGGAGGTGTGCGCGAGGCTGCACACCCACCGCTCGGGGAGTCCACTAACCCAGCCCTGCAGGCAGGCCATTTGCTGCCTGATTTACGGTCTCCCCGAGAGAGGCTGTGGGGCCAGAAAACCAGCTGCAGGGCCCGAGCCCCCGGCCCGAGGGCCGCTGCCTCCACTTCCTTCCTGTCCAGGGTTAGCATCCAGCCCCAGACGGTGGTTCCGGACAGGCTCCAGAGGGACAGAGCAGAGGCCCCCCGCTGAGCTGCAGCTGCCGCTGCAGCCCCTGGGGCCCTTCAGCTCTGGGGGCCCAGGCCACCCTGGTGGGCACAGGGGCCCGAGTCCAGGCTGACATAAGACGACGGCCCTGCTCCCGGCCCCCGCCAGGCCACGCTGCCTACAGCCCCAGGCGCTCCTGCGGCTCCCAGGCTCTGGGTGGACACTCGGGACGCCACAGTCTGCCAGTGGTCCCTGTGCCCAGGCTTCACTGGCGCTGAGAGGCCTGCCCCACGCTCCAGGCTGTCCTTGGAGCCCACATCCAGGGGCTTAGGGCCGCCTGCCTCTGGGACCTGCCTCTCCCCACTTCTGTTGGGCTTGGAGTCTTGTCACAGAAGCCTGAGGTGGGGGCTACAAGGGGCCTTGGGGCAGTTGCAGCCCCCGACCCACCCCCAAAGGCCCGGCGCTCTGAGCCCCGGCCCTGTGGGGACGCAAGCCTCTGGGAGGTAAAGGTAGGCCCAGAAAGTGGCCCGCGCTCTTGGGTTAGCCGGGAGGACTGAGGCCCTGACTGCTGCACAGGCAGGCCCTGACCCCCTGGGGGACGGCCCCCTGCTGACTCCCGCCCCCCTCCCAGACCTGCCCCCACGCAGAAGAGGCTGAGGACAGACACTCAGGGGGCCGCTGCGGCCGGAGGCCACAGGTCCAGAGGAGTGGGCACAGCGGGAGTGGCCAGGCCGCCTCCTCATCCCCGAGCCTGGCCCACAGGACAGGGGCAGCTGGGCTCCCCAGCACCGTGCCTCCCACCAGCCGGCAGGCATCATCCCACAACTCCCGGGACAGGGGTTACACTGGGCAGGCGAGTCCGTGCCGTGGCCTGCCGCCCTTCCACCCTTCAGAGGGTCCATGGGCGAGGGTCCAGCTGCACTGGGGGCCGAGGGCCACGCCCGGCTCCCCGAGCAGACATGTGTGTGTTCCCCTGCCCTTGCCCTGCCTGGTGGGCCGGTGGCCAGACGCCCTTGCCGAGGCCACGGGGGCGGGGCCGCCACCTGGATGAGCGAGGCTGCCGCCGGGATCTGCCTGTTGAAGTGCTTCTGTCTCTGCTTCTGCTGGACCTTCAGGGCGAAGCCGGAGCCGAGAATCCCCTGGAAGGACAGAAGGCAGGCTCACGCCCTGCAGATGCGGGAGCGGGCAGCAGGCGCGCTGGGCGCCCTGGGCCCGGCTCCGCGCTGCAGGCCCCGCAGACCAGGCCAGTGCCTCCAGAGAGCCTGCGCCTGGCGAGCAAGCTGGGGGTCTGAGTGGGCCACCTCTGGGTGTCTGCTCACAGGGTGGCCACCACCCCCACCAGCCTCCAGAGCGGAGGGGCCGTGGAGACGCCGCACCAACCCTGAGCACACCTACCGCCGGGAGCGCAAAGAAGGAGATGGCGAAGACGGAGAAGCAGGAGGCGATGGTCTTCCCCACCCACGTCTGCGGCACCTTGTCCCCGTAGCCGATGGTGGTGACCGTGACCTGTGGGCAGGAGGACAGCAGGCGGCGGTCAGCCCCAGAACCTCAGGACGGGCGTCCGTCCAGCCAGAAGCCCCTCCACCCGAGACCTGCTGCGTGCAGAGGCCAGGGAGAGAGCCCTGCACCGATGGGCTGGGCAGCTCGGAGGCCAGAGCCCCAGCCCACAGGGTCTGGAGCCCAAACTTAATGCTGCAAAGGAAGCAAGTTCACGGCGTGTGCACGGGAGCTCGGCCTCCCTACACCACCCCCGCCCCGTGCCAAGGAGGCCCACCACCCAGGAGGCCAGGAGCCCCCCCACCCCTGAGGCCCACCCTCCACAGAGAGCCTGGCCACAGATGGCATGCTGCTTCCAGATGCCAGCCCAGGCACCAGATGCTCTACGTGCCCTTTTTTCTGGGAGAACCAGATGAGCGGTCTTCTCCATGGGGGTAGGGGGCTGTCCATCCAAGGCATGTGCTGGGACAGCGGGGTGGGGGCTGCTGCCCCTCGTGTCCCCCATCCCGCTGCAGGCTCGCCTGCTGCTGGCATCTGAGGCTGGCTCCCAGGGCCTCGGGACTCATCCTGGCTGTGCCTGCCGGCGCCAGAGCCTGGGCCGTGGACTGCCTTCTTGGTTTTTGAGGACTCAGCTCTGAGCCTGGCAAGGGACCCATGGTGCCCAGAGCCCCAGCTCGTCCCATCAGCACACGCACCCAGCCCTGTGACGGGTGGCTGGGCCTCCCCTAAGTCAGACCCCCTGAGCTAGGCTGCTCCATGAGCTCTGCAGAAGGGTCCGCACGTGTCCACACAGATGGAGACCAGCATAGTTGTCCACATGGAGACGGGTACACGCAACGGCTTGGAAGCCCAGGGCAGAGGCAAGAGGCCCCGGGAAGCAAGAGTGACCGAGAGTCTGGGCTCAGGGGTTGGGTGAGGACCGCAGTGTGGGAGGCCAGGTGTCCCCCACCCCCTGGTGCAAGGCACGCTCTGGGCTCCTCAGACCCTGTCACAGACCTCCTTTGTCAAGTTAACGACATCCTTCCAGCTCTCGGAGGAAACGGCCCATCCCCGCAGAGCTGTTTGTTTTTCCTGAATTCACAGACACAAGCAGCTTAGGAATGGGCTGTTTACAGCCTGTGTGCTCGCCCCCGATGGCAGGCGATCTGGAATGCCGAGCTGCACGTCCCCTGGGCACAGACCCGGGGAGGCGCCTCGGCCGGGGTCTCTCCTCTGGGGCTGGAGACCCCAGAGGGCCTGCCCGTCCCCCCAAAACACAGCACGGTGTCACTCCATTTCCTCTTTTCTAAAGCCGCCTCCTGGATGCCAGCGGGCTGTGGGGGAAGCAGAAGGCCCAGCTTAGGAGCCCGGCTCCACTGGGGACGTGGTCAGCCTGCCGCCACCCCACAGACCATGGCCATTTGTCCAGGGCGGGAAGGGGCGGCCAGGAGCGGGGGCGAGGACAGAAGCGGGCCCACGGTGCTCAGACCAGGGGTGCAGCGTGGTCCAGCCAACGTGCAGCCGCACCGTGAGCTCCAGACCATCTGACGGGGTCTCACCACTGCTGGATGAGCGGGCTGGCACCAAACCAGGGGTGTACATCCCTGGCTCCTTGCTGTGATGTCGGGGTAGGGGGGGCAGAGGACAAACCCAAGGCCAGAGGCTGCTGCGCTGGGGGTCCAGGCCTCGCCCAGCCTCAGGGAGGAGGCTGGAAAGATGCAATCAGGGAGAGGATGGCCCTGGGGGAGGAGAGGTGCAGAGAGAGGGGCTGGGGGAGCGGCAGGACTGTCTCAGAGAGGCAAAAGGTAGGTGCAGTGGTCCCGAGGCCCAGCGCCGGTCAATGTGGGGCTACCCCCAGAGACCCCAACCTGTCTTGGGGGGACGGCGGCCAGCATGTGAGGAGCCCACCCAGCCAGGCTTGCAAACTCGAGCTGAAAACAAAAGCAAATGCATAGCCCCAAACAAGCCCGCTTCCCTTCTGAGGGAAGTCATATATAAACGCACAGAGGCCCACGCAGGCCCAGGGCTCCTCATCACGCGAGCACCCCTTCTCCCTCCCAGAAACCAGCCTGTGATCACCATGGCCGAGAAGGCGCAGGGGTTGGGGCGCCGTGGGGCCAGCACTGCAAGGGTGGAGGCAGGTCCTCTCTCCCTCCTTTGGGGGCACAAGGGAGCCCCACACAGCCCCTGGCAGGATGCCGTGAACCCTTGGGCCCTGCCCAGGCCACATCCACCCCTCGGCGGGGCCAGGCCCACAGCCCCTCAGCAGAGGCCCTGGACTCTGCCCCGGGCACCCAGCATAGACATCTCCTCCTCAGCGGCCCTTCCTGCCTCCCGGGGATCACGGTATGAGGACCACAGCTGACTGCAACAAACCACGGCCATCCGCAACCAAGTCTCCGAGCGCGTGCGGCCCGGGCGGCTGACCCCTGCAGGCCCCAGTTGCCCCACACACACACTGCCCCAGGGACGTGCTGGTGGGAGAACCAGCCGGGTCAAGAGGCCCTGTCATCCAAGGGACTTCTCTGAAGCAGTGGGAAAAAGGGCCTCCTTCCTGGGATCATGGCCTCTCAGGGAGCTGGCCCTCAGAGGCAGATTTGCTGCCACCTCATTTTACAGATGGGGAAACTGAAAAGGTCACAGCTCTGCCCTGGCCCCAGGGCTGGCTGCCTGGTGTGCCCGGGGCCACCCGCACCTGCTGCCAGCCTTGAGGGGTCAGGAAGGACCCGCACGCTTAGGGGCATAAACACACACAGGCATACGCGACGTGTGGTCTGCGGGGAGTGGGACCCTCAGGACCAGCAGGGCTGAGGGGCGTGATGGACCTCGGCGGCCACGGACACTCGAGTGTGAATCAGCTGGGGACAGTCACTGCCTGGCATCCGGCTTGTGGGGCCGCCAGGAGAACCTTGAGCAGTAACGGTCCCTGAAATGCACAACCAGCCTTTGCTGAGCCCTCACTGGGCACCAGGGGCTCAAACTGTAAAAAATCTGCCTGCAATGCAGGAGACCCGGGTTCAATCCCTGGGTCGGGAAGGTCCCCTTGAGAAGGAAATGGCAACCCCCTCCAGTATTCTCGCCTGGAGAAATCCAAGGACAGAGGAGCCTGGTGGGCTACAGTTCACTGGGTCACAAAGAGTCAAGCACGACTGAGCGACTCAACCACACCCTGGGCACCGCAGGCTCTCCGAGCTCTCGCTGACAGCCCTCCACCCGCTCTCGGAAGTGGGCACCCACCTTACACCCAGCGCAGCCCAGGGTCACTCGGCAGGTCAGCGTGGCTCCACCCCAGTTCCTGGCAGGGTCACCCCACTGCTTCCTGTTTGCCTGTCTTCCTGATGCTGACCATGCTTCTTTCACTCGAGCTGAAGCCGGAAAGTTCTTTCTCCAGATGACAAGGGCTGAACCCCACCCCAGAGGAAACCAGGCCTGAACACCACCCTCACTGGGCCTGCCGAGTCCACATAAGAAACCATCCCGGACAGTAAGGACGGAGAGACAGACCTGCCCTGTGGACCCCTACTCATCCCGCAAAATCCAGCCGTGAAGACCCTTCTCTGGCTGAGCTCTCAGCGCCCACGGTCTCAGTCGCATACGTGACCGACGACAGGTGCAGGAGGGACTCAGAGCTGGCGGTGGCCTGGGGTCCTGGGGACCCTCCCATCAAAGCTGCAGCGCACTCTCACCTTTGCACGGAGTCCAGGCAGGGGAGGAGCCCTGGATGCTGCGGGGGGTAGGCGTGGCCCACTGCCCCCTGGGCCCAGTTCCCCAACTCCAGATGAGAGCCTGACATGGGCCCCCACACTGGGCGCTATCGACAGACCTTGCCTGTGAATGCCTGGGGGCCCTGTCCTCACCCAGCCCCCCATGCGGCCCCCAGACCCGTTGGCCTCACCCGGCCAGGACACAGTCCGGCCAGGACACAGTCCGGCCTGGGAAGTAGAACTTTCTGGAGCCAAGGAACTGGAGTCAGACTCAGTTTTAAACGGCGGTGGAACGCAGGGCGGCTTCCACCCTTTTCACTCCCAATTCTAAATTTAGATGCAGGGGTAAACAGAGCCTGGCAACCTCCGGATCTTAGAGACCCCCGGGCGCTAAACAGAGAAGCCCGTGTTTGCAAAAGCTGCTTTTCCCTCCACTCAAACTTTAATACAAACAAACGCATTTTGTTCCAAGGGCAGAGAAGAAAGTCTTAAATCCTCCCCGACACCTCAGCAGCCAGGCATGGGGCGCCACACTGGGAGGGGGTGGGGAGCTCTCACCCCCGTGTTGGCGCCCCACCCAGGGCGGGAGGAGTGGAGGCGACCCCGGCCTGGAAACCGAGGCTCAGTGAGCAGAGGGACCAACTGGTGAGCCCACCTGGGACAGTGCTGTCCGCGGCAGAGGAGCGTCCCCCAGCGTCCATGTGCCCCTGGGCCCTCGGAACACAGGCCTGTTTGGAAAAAGGGTCTTTGTCGATGCGACTGGGTTAATGACCTTTAGAGGAGACGGTCCTGAGCTCCCGAGTGGGCCCTGCACCCGCCGACCGGCGTCCCCACAGGAGACAGAAGGTGCGGCCACAGGCCCCGGAGTACCTGGGCCTCCGAGGCTGGGAGAGGCAGGAAGGACCCTCCCCCGGAGATTCAGGAGGCAGCCAGCCTCAGTCTCGATTTCCGGTCTCCAGAGGCGAGAGCAAGCACCGTGCTGGTGGTTCACCTGGCTGTGGGCGCCCCGTGGGCCCCAGGCAGAACCGACCGCTTCCCAGGCGCATCCAACCATCCGGCCAAGCCTGGTGCTGAGGGTGCCGGGGCACCTTCAGGCTGCCCAGTGGGTCCACACGCGGCCCTGGCAGGCTTCCCCCAGCCCGCTCCTACACCCGGCTCTGCAGAGAAAGCGCAGCGCAGGGCCCGTCCCACGGCCCAGACACCCAACCGCAGGGTCTCTCTCCCGCGTCCAGCCAGAGGAGCTGGTCTGGTGCGATGCCGTGTGCCCCTGGGGGGCAGCCTAACTGGTCAGCAGGCCTTGCCACGTGTGCCAGGTCCCCGAGAGCAGCACAGCCTGAAGGCAGGCCCTGGGCCGTCCACCCCCGGTGGGGAGCCTCAGGGTGCGAGCTGGGCTCACTGCCCTGGTGGCCCATGGCAATGCCACACAGGGGGAGGGCCGTCTGGCCCCAAAGCCCCCCGCGGGCGGTCCCGCTTGCATGTCCTGATTGCTTGTCCAGGACCTGCCAGGGGCACAGCCCAAACTTGAGCCCGGCCTGCTCCGCCCGCCTGAACAGCTGCAGGGGCGCCACCACTGCAAATGGGGGTCGTCTGCCCAGAGCCGGGCAGCGGGGGCGCTGAGCCCGCAGGAACAATGGCCAGGCTGGGCCTGCGGCGGCCAGGCCGGGGCCGCAGCTGACGGCGAGGCCGGGGCACCGGTGCCAAGCTGGGCACAAAGGGGCCATTTTCCCGGCTGGCGGGCGGATGTTTGCACAGGTGTGTGCGCGGGAGCAGGGCTCACAGGGGCCAGGCTGGGGGCAGCTCTGAGGGAGAGGCCAGGAAGACGGGCGGGCAGGGAGGCCGGGGCCGGGCACTGCTTACCAGCTGAGCCCCCCCACTGCGCCGTCTGGCCCTGGGGATCCTCACGGCCCCGGGTTGTGTGTCCCTCCACAGGCCCTGCCTATTACCAGAAAGTGACCCCTCCCCTGCTGGAGCAGGGGACGAGGTGCCCTCCCTCCAAACCTGCTGGGGGGCCAGCCACACCCCGGCCCGCAGGCGGCATCAGAGCAGGTCAGCATGTCCTCACCTTCCTGGGGCAGCCTGGCAATGTTGGAAGCTTCCAGAAAAAAAATGCTGACTTGGCCAACATGAGGAGCCCCAGCCTCGGCCTCTCAAGGGTGGGGATGGAGACGTGAGCAACTTCCTGCCCCACCCGGAGCAGTAGGGACAGGCCTCTCCCCGGAGGGTGGGGGCCCTGAGCAGAGGCTGACTCCCCCACCCCGCCACCATTCTGAAAGGAAACAGGTCGGAGGTGGACACGGTCGGGGCCCAGCTCAGCCTGGACCTGCGGTTCTGTGGAGCCGGCGCTGCCCCCAGGCCTCAGCCCCACCCCGTGGGTGCAGCCTGCAACCCCCTCCTCTCCCAGGCTGAGCGGGCCTGGATGTCAGCCACCCAGCCCCTGACTCAAAGGGGCTCCATCAGCTACCCTTGCCCTTGGGCATCTCATACCCGGGCTGGCATCATGTGCTCTGTGGCTTGGGCTGCTCTGGGTGCTCCCGGGCACTGGGCCCCCTAGACGCTCCTGGGCACTGGGTCCAGTGCACCCTGAGGAGGAGGGAGGAGGGCCAAGCCCGGCTGATGCCCCAGAGATGGCGCCACTCTCCCGCCTGCCCTCCACAGCCAGGGTCTGTCCAGGCCACCAGGACCCCACACATGCTGCTCCCAGGCCAGTAAGCTGCTGACCACTCTGTGACTGAAGGAGAGCCTAGGATCTGTCTTCCCACAAGGCCCAAGTGGAGGGTTGTTGAGGGGCATCCTCTGCGCCCTGAGGTCCCACGCCAGTGACGCTGGGTTCCTGTTATGACCAGGCCCCAGGGTGGGGTAAGGCACAGCTCAGATACCCTGGCCCTGGCTGAGGCACCCGCAGCCACCCACGGCCAGGCCAAGCGCCACCCCTGCCCCCCAGAGCAGAACCCGGGGTCCCTGCATTCTGCCCCAGCCGTGGCCAGCGGCAGACACGCGGGCCGGGTGCCCTGTCAGGATGGGGGAGCTCGCTGCTTTCTCCCGAGGCCCCCGGCCTGGTGTGGTGGGCTCTGGCAGCCACCTGATGATGAGCTCCTGAGTGCAGGGACACTGAGGGGCCTGGCGCTGAGCCTCACAGAGGTGGGCCTTGGGGTGGCAGGGGTCTTGGGGTAGGAATGGGGATGGACGGCGCTGAAGGGCCCGGTCCAGGGCTGGGGGAGTAGCTGGCACCGCCTGCGGCCACATCCCCAGTGGGTGCACACTCGCCTTCCATCCCGTCAGACTTCCCTGTGCAAAAGCAGGCTCACAGGTAGAAACGTCAAGGGCGCCACGGCAGTGATGGCTGGGCTCCGGGCGCCCAGTGTGGGGTCCAGCCGCCTGCCCAACGACCTGCCTGCACACAGGCTTCAAGCCCTCGGGGGGCGGGTCTCGAGGGTCCAGGGAGACACACTGCCCCCACCACCTGCCCGGGCCCGGGCTGTGCAGTGATCTCACGGCACAGAGGTGCCAACTTACCACTCCCCACCACAGGGCATCCGCGTAGCTGCCGAACTCAACCTGGCCCGACTCGTTGACAGCATCCTTCTCGGCCAGGTACACGAAGTAGGATGAGAAGATGAGGCCCAGGAAGCCGATGTACAGGGTGGTGATGAGCTCCTGGGGACAGGTGGGGAGGGCGCTTGGTCAGCCAGCGCCCGTGGGCCCTACAGATGCCCCCCCGGACAGACAGCACGTGTGGGGGTGGCCAGCTCCAACCATCACCCGGAAGTTCCACATTAAAAGCCAGTGTGTCTGACAGGCAGGCATCAGGCTTGGAAAATAACCTAGGTTCCCCAACTTGTCAACGGCGAGGTTGGGTCTCCCCGTCTGGGAGTGAGGCCAGTGCCCCGGCCCACCCACCTGGCTCTCTCTCCCGCAGGACCTCGGGGAGATGCAGGACAGGCCCCACGCAGGGGTTCAGGCCGGTCCCCATCCTGCCTTCACAGGGCTGCTCGGGGTTTGCACAGGCTCAGATTTCTGGGCATCCTGATGCTTCTCCCACAGTACATGTCCCTTTTTCCACCTCCCCGAGCGCCTCCTGTCCCAGCTTGAGGGAACGAGGGCACACCGCCTGCCTGGCCAGCCAGGGGCTCCGGCCCCCGGGTTGGGGGTGGGGTGGGATGGTCCAGCTGGCTCGGGCCGAGGCTGCGCTGGGGTCCCGTGCGCCCCTCCCGACCACGCACCTGGCGGTGGATGAAGACCACGGAGCCCAGCAGCCTCCAGGTGCCCCCCTGGCGGTCGACGTGCAGCATCCGCAGGATCTGCAGGAAGCGGATGCCCCTGCGGAGGACAGGCCCCTGTGGGCGCCAGGCGGCCCCGTGCCCCCGCCCCACCCGTCGACGCCACCCGTCCATGCCACCCTCCCCCTTCCTGCGGAGGACAGGCCCCTGTGAGCGCCGGGAAGCCCCGCCCCCGCCCCACCCTCCACGCCACCCTCCCCCTTCCTACAGAGGACAGGCCCCTGTGGGCGCCAGGCGGCCCCGCCCCCGCCCCCACCCGTCCACGCCACCCTCCCACGCCACCCTCCCCCTTCCTGCGGAGGACAGGCCCCTGTGGGCGCCAGGCGGCCCTGCGCCCCCGCCCCATGCCGCGTGGCCCTCCCCCTTCCCAGGCACAGCGTCAGGGCGGGGCTGCACACAGGCCTGGAGCCAAACCCGCACATTCCTCAATTCCCTGGGCGGCAGGATGGCCTTCTGGGGGGCAGCTCCAGGATCACCCCAGTTTACAGATCAGCAGACTGAGGCCCCCATACCTTGGGGTCCCAGCCTGTGTCCTAGAGGCTGGTGCTTGCACTTGACTCAGTGTGGGCCCAGAGCCCAAACCCCAGCACCCACACCTCAACACCACCAGGTCCGCAGCCCCACCTACCTGATGGCCGAGGTGGCAAACACCTGCCCTTTGGAGCCCACGCAGAGGACCACCATGGAGGCCACCACCACGATGAGGTCTGGTGGGGACAGAGCTACCATCACCAGCCAGGCAGCTGGACACCAGCAGAGGCTGGCAGTCAGTGGGACAGGGCCCCATGAGGGGGAGGCTGGGCCCCCATCCAAGCACGTGTCGAGGCCACCCGACGCCTCCTGCCCAGCCCTGGCTCATCGGCCGCTGAGGGCAGTGGACACTCCTGTTGTGCTGAGCGTGACCAGACCCCCCGCCCTGCCCCGTCAGCAGCTTCTGGGAGCAGAAGACCTGGCCGCTGATGGGGGGACCTGGAAAGTCACCCTGCTGGCCTTGGGTTCCAACCCCATCACAGCTGGAGGAGGCTGGCGCTCTCTCAGCCCTCAGGGGGACTCCGCCTGGCGGTGTGTGTGATGGGGGTCTACCTGCCCAGCCTGTGTCTGGAAACCTTGGGGTGTACCTTCTAGGGGCCAGACGTGACTCACCAATGATGGAAATGGGCTTCCGGGCAAAGCGCAGCCGGCCCCAGATGCCCACGTACTTGCTGCGGCAGCCAGCCGACCAGAGGCGGACCACATACTCCGTCCCGAAGAACACGACCAGGACGATCTCCTGCGGAGGCAGGGCACGTGAGTTCACCTGGCAGCCACACCCGGGGGCAGGCGCCACGCCAGGAGCCTCTGCTGAGACGCGTGGGGGGAGCAGGCGGCCTGGGCCCCCATCTGCTGCATTGTCCACCTGGACAGGCTGGCTGCCCAAGCCCAGGTCCACCACTGCACTCAGTACCATAGAGAAAAGGTGAAACATTATGACCGAGTGCGCTTTACACCCAGAATGCAAGGTCAGTTCAACATATGAAGACCAACCAATACAATACATCACGTTGACAGAACGGAGGGAAAAAAAAAATCACATGATCTCCTGATCACAAAAGACGAAAAAAAAAAAAGCACTTTATACAATTCAGCACCCTTTCACGATAAAAACTGTAATTCAACTAGGCACGGAAGGAACCTGCCACTGGATAATGAAAGCCATATATGAAAACCCCACAGTGAACACCGCATCCACAGAGAAAGGCTGGAAGTGTTTCCCCTAAGATCAGAACCAAGACAAGGGTGCCCGCTCTCACCGTGTCTATTCAATACCGTACTGAAGTCCCAGCCAGAGCTGCTGGGGAATAAATAAAAGACTTGCAAACTGGAAAGGAAGAAGTCAAATTATCTCTGTTCACAGACAATATGATCCTAGATATAGAAAGCCCTAGAGATTTCATGCAAAAAAAACCTGTTAGATCTAATAAATGAATCCAGCAGAATAGGATACAAAAGTGAAACTGTTAGTCACTCAGCCGTATCAGTCTTTGTGACCCCATGGAATACAGCCCACCAGACTCCTCTGTCCATAGAATTCTCCAGGCAAGAATGCTGGAGCGGGTAGCCATTCCCTTCTTCAGAGGATCTTCCCCACCCAGGGATGGAACTTGGGTCTCCCTTACTGCAGGCGGGTTCTTCAGCATCTGAGCTACCGGTGAAGTCAATCACAAAAGTCTTTGCAAACCATGAACAGTGTGGAAAGAACACATAAGACAATTCCATTTACACTAGCAGAAAAAAAAAGGACTCTAAGGAGGCGGAGACTTGTACAACAAAAACTGAAAGATTGTTTCAAGAAATGAAAGATGACAAATAAATGGAAATACGTGTTCATGGACTGGACGACTTAATACAGTTAAGAGGTGGAATGGCAAGCCACTTCAGTATTCTTGCCTTGAGAACCCCATGAACAATATGAAAAGGCAAAATGATAGGATACCGAAAGAGGAACTCCCCAGGTCATTAGGTGCCCAGTATGCTACTGGAGATCAGTGGAGAAATAACTCCAGAAAGAATGAAGGGATGGAGCCAAAGCAAAAACAATACCCAGTTGTGGATGTGACTGGTGATAGAAGCCAGATCCGATGCTGTAAAGAGCAATATTGCATAGGAACCTGGAATGTCAGGTCCATGAATCAAGGCAAATTGGAAGTGGTCAAACAAGAGATGGCAAGAGTGAACATCGACATTCTAGGAATCAGCGAACTAAAATGGACTGGAATGAATGAATTTAACTCAAGTGACCATCATATCTACTACTGTGGGCAGGAATCCCTCAGAAGAAATGGAGCAGCCATCATGGCCAACAAAAGAGTCTGAAATGTAGTACTTGGATGCAATCTCAAAAATGACAGAATGATCTCTGTTCGTCTCCAAGGCAAACCATTCAATATCACGGTAATCCAAGTCTATGCCCCAACCAGCAACACTGAAGAAACTGAAGTTGAACGGTTTTATGAAGACTTACAAGACCTTTTAGAACTAACACTCAAAAAAGATGTCCTTTTCATTATAGGGGACTGGAATGCAAAAGTAGGAAGTCAAGAAACACCTGGAGTAACAGGCAAATTTGGCCTTGGAATGCGGAATGAAGCAGGGCAAAGACTAAGAGTTTTGCCAAGAAAATGCACTGGTCATAGCAAACACCCTCTTCCAACAACACAAGAGAAGACTCTACACATGGACATCACCAGATGGTCAACACCAAAATCAGATTGATTATATTCTTTGCAGCCAAAGATGGAGAAGCTCTATACAGTCAACAAAAACAAGACCGGGAGCTGACTGTGGCTCAGATCATGAACTCCTTATTGCCAAATTCAGACTCAAATTAAAGAAAGCAGGGAAAACCGCTAGACCATTCAGGTATGACCTAAGTCAAATCCCTTATGATTATACAGTGGAAGTGAGAAATAGATTTAAGGGCCTAGATCTGATACACAGAGTGCCTGATGAACTATGGACTGCGGTTTGTGACATTGTACAGGAGACAGGGATCAAGACCATCCCCATGGAAAAGAAATGCAAAAAAGCAAAATGGCTGTCTGGGGAGGCCTTACAAATAGCTGTGACAAGAAGAGAGGCAAAAAGCAAAGGAGAAAAGGAAAGACATAAGCATCTGAATGCAGAGTTCCAAAGAATAGCAAGAAGAGATAAGAAAGCCTTCTTCAACGATCAATGCAAAGAAATAGAGGAAAAGAACAGAATGGGAAAGACTAGAGATCTCTTCAAGAAAATTAGAGATACCAAGGGAACGTTTCATGCAAAGATGGGCTCAATAAAGGACAGAATGGTATGGACCTAACAGAAGCAGAAGATATTAAGAAGAGGTGGCAAGAATACACAGAAGAACTGTACAAAAAAGATCTTCATGACCCAGATAATCATGATGATGTGATCACTAATCTAGAGCCAGACATCTTGGAAAGTAAAGTCAAGTGGGCCTTAGAAAGCATCACTATGAACAAAGCTAGTGGAGGTGATGGAATTCCAGTGGAGCTGTTTCAAATCCTGAAAGATGATGCTGTGAAAGTGCTGCACTCAATATGCCAGCAAATTTGGAAAACTCAGCAGTGGCCACAGGACTGGAAAAGGTCAGTTTTCATTCCAATTCCAAAGAAAGGCAATGCCAAAGAATGCTCAAACTACCACACAATTGCACTCATCTCACATGCTAGTAAAGTAATGCTCCAAATTCTCCAAGTCAGGCTTCAGCAATATGTGAACCGTGAACTTCCAGATGTTCAAGCTGGTTTTAGAAAAAGCAGAGGAAACAGAGATTAAATTGCCATCATCCGCTGGATCATGGAAAAAGCAAGAGAGTTCCAGAAAAACATCTATTTCTGCTTTATTGACTGTGTCAAAGCCTTTGACTGTGTGGATCACAATAAACTGTGGCAAATTCTGAGAGAGATGGGAATACCAGACCACCTGACCTGCTTCTTGAGAAATCTGTATGCAGGTCAGAAAGCAACAGTTAGAACTGAACATGGAACAACAGACTGGTTCCAAATAGGAAAGGGAGTACGTCAAGGCTGTATATTGTCACCCTGCTTATTTAACTTATATGCAGAGTACATCATGAGAAACGCTGGACTGGAAGAAACACAAGCTGGAATCAAGATTGCCGGGAGAAATATCAATCACCTCAGATATGCAGATGACACCACCCTTACGGCAGAAAGTGAAGAGGAACTAAAAAGCCTCTTGATGAAAGTGAAAGAGGAGAGGGAAAAAGTTGGCTTAAAGCTCAAGATTCAGAAAACGAAGATCATGGCATTTGGTCCCATCACTTCATGGGAAATAGATGGGGAAACAGTGGAAACAGTGTCAGACTTTATTTTGGGGGGCTCCAAAATCACTGCAGATGGTGACTGCAGCCATGAAATTAAAAGACGATTACTCCTTGGAAGAAAAGTTATGACCAACCTAGATAGTACGTTCAAAAGCAGAGACATTACTTTTGCCGACTAAGGTCCGTCTAGTCAAGGCTATGGTTTTTCCTGCGGTCATGTATGGATGTGAGAGTTGGACTGTGAAGAAGGCTGAGTGCCGAAGAATTGATGCGTTTGAGCTGTGGTGTTGGAGAAGACTCTTGAGAGTCCCTTGGACTGCAAGGAGATCCAACCAGTCCATTCTGAAGGAGATCAGCCCTGGGATTTCTTTGGAAGGAATGATGCTGAAGCTGAAACTCCAGTACTTTGGCCTCCTCATGCGAAGAGCTGACTCATTGGAAAAGACTCTGATGCTGGGAGGGATTGGGGGCAGGAAGAGAAGGGGATGACCGAGAATGAGATGGCTGGATGGCATCACGGACTCGATGGACGTGAGTTTGAGTGAACTCCGGGAGATGGTGATGAACAGGGAGGCCTGGCGTGCTGCGATTCATGGGGTCGCAAAGAGTCAGACACGACTGGGCAACTGAACTGAGCTGAACTGAACTGAAGAGGTCAATATGACTCAACAACTCAAAGTGATCCATAGATTCAATGCCATGCCTCTCAAAACCCTGAAGACTTCCCCCCTCACCCCCCAGAAATAGCCATCTTAAATGCAAAAGAAATGCTAAGGGGCTCTGAATAGTCAGAGCGAGATGCGGGGAGCCAAACAATGGACTGTTCCTCGGCCTCGTGAAGGAAGGAAGTTCTGAGAAGCCACCTCGGACGGGCCTGAGGAGGCTGTCTGCAGGTGTTCTCCTGCTCCGTCCTGCCCCCGGGGGCCCAGCCCTGTCAGAGCATTCGGCTCCCACAGGTAAGGGCACAGGCCGGGGTCCCACGCCCGGCCTCGCCTGTCCCCCCCAGGGAGCCGCGGTGGAGGGTGCTTCCCAGGGCTCCACAGTTTGAGTGGCATACAGCTCCCAGTGTGTGTTTAGGGCACGCTCGGGGTGTGCTGGGAGAAAAGGTGGGAAAGCGTACTGCCTTCCTTTTGTGAAAAAGTTTCTGGCGGGCAAGTTTGAGTTGGTCAGGGTGGGGTGTGAACTCCTGGGGGCACCTGCGACGGTGGAGCTCGAGGGAGTGTGGATGTGCGCAGGCCCCGTGGCCTTGGGGCCTGGAGGATGGCTGAGTCCACCAGGGCGGGGGCCACGTTTCACGGGCCTGGTAGCCCTGGACCTGGATCTGCTGAACGAAGGAATGAGCAGCCTGGGGCACCCTGAGACAAGGGCTTTGTCTTGTACGTGTGTTTCCCAAGATTCCGGCCCAGCTGGTCCTAAGAGAGTGTGATGAGTGGACGGTGGCCGAAGAGGCCCCAGCAGTGCACGGAGGCGGGTGTGGACGGTCCAGCTCTGTGTTTGCCCATCATGACAAGGACCACAGAGCTGCCACCACCAGGTCCCCAAAGCTGAGACGCCAGTAAATCCTGCAGAGGAGGGGGCCATGGGCCCACCGATGGCCCCAAGGGGACGGACAGAGCCCCCCCAATAAGCAGTTCCCAGAGCCTGTACCCCAGCTCTGCAAATTCACACACCATCGGGCTGATCAACCACAAATGAGGTTTTTCTCTTATTTTGATGCATGTTTTTAATCACTTAAATACATTCTTCAGCCACGTCCTAAGTATATTCAATGCAGTAGAAGTCTTAGGACTTTAGGAAAAGAGCTTACGACATTCAGATGAAGAAGCGCCTCCTGGGAGGCTGCTGGGGTGCTCCCCACACCTCCCTCCACTTGATTATCCTAGCCTCGCACTCAGAGCTACCCGGGCCCTCCTGGGGCTGGCGGGCTCAGGCTGCAGCACTCCTCCTTTGGAGTGAGGTGTAGGAATAATTTAAAACAAGGCTAATCCCCAAATCCTGTTTGAGTCTGGAATGCAGCTGGAGGCTGGGCTGGTTGCTGGGGGCCCTCACTCTGTCACCGTGAGCCCGAGACCCAGCTGCAGCGCTCGTCAAAGTGGCGCCACCAGCGCACTGGGCAGGGGAGAGCCTGGGGCAGTGGGCACACACGTGCCCTGGGGTGAGAGGCTCTCCATGCTGCCGGCCCTGGGTGCTGGGCAGGGCAGCACCCAGGGCAAAGCTGGGACCCCAGGACTGGGCACTGCACACTGGACCCAGAGCCTCCCCATGGTCCAGGACCCCAGGACTGGGCGCTGCACACTGGACCCAGAGCCTCCCCATGGTCCAGGACCCCAGGACTGGGCGCTGCACACTGGGACCCAGGGCCTCCCTGTGGCCTGGGCCATCACCATCTCTTGGAGCCCCCTGTTCACTGACCCAGGTGCCAGGAGAGCAGACAGGCGGGCCTGAAGCTGTGGCTGGGCAGGGGCTCTGGTCCCAGCCACCCTGGGCCGGGGGCTGCTCCGGAGCTTTGACTGGGCTTGACTGTCCATTTGTGGAGGCTCGAGGCGAGTGGGCCAGGGCTTGCAGGAGGGCTGACCCCACGTCATCCTGTGGCATCACCTCTGAGTCAGGGGACCCCCCACCCAATGCCAAGAGGCCCAGGGTAGGGCAGGGACAACTCCTCTCGGATCCAGTGAGTCCAGCCTCTAGTGTCAGCAATCAGACCCAGAGGATGACCCCTCCCCTGCCCAGCCGCCCTCCTCGCCCTGGGCTTTCTCCACCCTGGGCAGAGGCAGGCCCGCGGCTCAGCTGTCTCTGCAGACCAGGACTCGCATGGGCCTACAGCAGCCGCAGAGGCCTCCGGCTCCCCCAGGGCCTGGCAACAGCCGACCCCTCCCCCACCCGCTCCTCAAGCCCCTGACCTGGCCCCCGATGCCCATACGTCCATAAGGAGGGTCAGGCTCCCCTGGGCCTCCCAGAGCCTCCCATTGGCTCGAGGCCCCCGCCCCGCCCCCGGCCCCCAGGGCTCAGCATTTGGCTCCTCCCTGCCTCCCGCCCCCCTTCCCAGTCTAGCCCAGGCGCCCGCCCTGCCCCCCACAGCCCCCCAGCACACCTGACTCCTCCACTGATAGCAGAGGCGGCGCCGAGGCCCCAGCCGCGGCCCCACGTGGGGCCCGTGTGCCCGGATGTGAGCAGAGGTCAAGGAGGCAGCCCTGAGCTCCGTCCTGCAGACGGGGGAGGGGCGTCCCCCTGCCAGGGACCTCTGCCAAGACCGCCGCCACCGGAGGCGCAAGGGCCCTCTCCCACCCCCTCCCACCCGCCACCATCCCTCAGACACAGCAAGGTCGCCTCCCAGCTGCGGGCAGCCTCACGGACCAGAGGCCTCTGAGCAGCTGGGCACTGGGACCAGGGCTCAGACCTGCAACTCCACGCGTGCGGGAGCAAGCCAGGCAGGGAGACTTGGGGGCTCTGAGCAGCCAGGCAGCCCCCCAGGGGGAGGCGATGCCCTCCTGCTGTGCAGCAGGTCTGGGCCCCCGTGTGCATCGCGGGCGATGGGTGTGGAGAGGCCACTGGCAGTGACTATTTGCAAAATTTAACTTTATTTCTAAAATCAAGTTCCTAAGCAACCACTCAATTAAAAATCAGTAAAGAAGGAATCAGCTCAGATGGTAAAGAATCCAACTGCAATGCAGGAGAGACAGGAAGATCGTCTGGAGAAGGGAATGGCTACCCACTCCAGTATTCTTGCCTGGAGAATCCCATGGACGGAGGAGCCTGGTGGGCCACAGTCCATGGTGTTGCAAAGAGTCGGACATGACTGAGAGACTCACTCTGCTAAAGAAGGCATTTCTCTAGAGAAGACGTACAAATGGTCACCCAGAGCATCCAAAGATGTTCATCAGGAAGCTATGAAGCCACAGTGAGGCACCCACACCCATCAGGTCAGCAGCTATCAGAGAAACTGAGTGAATGTTGGTGCGGGCGTGGAGCAACTGGAGCCTGGTGCACGCTGGTGGGAACGCACGATGGCGCAGCCACCGAGGAAAGCAGGATGGAGGGTCCTTGAAAATCAAAAATAGAACACGTTCGGCAATCCCACTCCTGGACGGATCCTCCAAACAATGGAGAAAGAAGAAGAAAACGGGAAGTCGGAGCTCAAAGATGTTTGCACACCCGTGTTCACTGCAGCCAGAAGGTGGAAGCGACCCGCATGCCCCCCGCCCCGCCCCCAGCAGAACCACACTCAGCCTTAAAAGGAAGGAAACGCTGACAGGACTGGGATGTGGATGAACCTCGGGGACACTGCGCTCAGTGACATACACCAGACACAGAAGGACAAATCCTGCGTGATCCTACTCACAGGAGGTCTCTGAGGGGTCACATCCAGAGAGACAGGAAGTCGATGGTGGGGCCAGGGGCTGGGGGGGGGGGCGGGGAACGGGGTGGCTAATGGGGTAGAGTCTCTGGAAAGATAGGGACCTTCTGGAGGCGGATGGTGTGATGTTTCAACTGTGCACTTAAAAATGGTTAAGATAGTAACTGTACATGTTGCTACAATGCTAATAAAAATAAAGCCTATCCGTGGTTGTCAGGGGCTGGGGGTGGGGGGTGGGGACAAACAGGAGCCACTGCTGATGGGTGAGGACAAAGGCCTGAAACAAGACGGAGGTGGTCAGGGCACAACACTGCTAACAAGATAAACGCATTTGGAAACAGTGGCCTGCATGATTCACGTGTTTTTCCATGACACAAACGTCCCCAAGTCCCTGTGGCTCTGCTCTCAGGCCTTCGCCTGGACCTTCGGCAGCCCTGGAGCCCCTGGCTCTGAATCTTTATGGCACATGTGTTAGTTCAGCTTTAAAAGAGCAGACGGAGCTCAGCCATTGTGTGCAAACGCCACGCAGGCACAGCCAAGACCCTGGAGGAGGACGTGGGGGAAAGCGAAGTGCGGAGGTCGGGCCCCCGCTGGACACGGGTGGGTCTGAGTCCAAGCCTCTGTGCCAGTTGGGCAGGGGGCGCTGGTCTGGGGACCCACGCACTCTGCCTGAGCAGGCCCTGCCAGGGGGCAGCCGGATGCCGGGACCCCCGGACTCGACCGTGATACCAGTAACGGGCATGGCCCACGCCCACCAACGGGGTTTCGGGGGTGACGAGAGTCGAGATAAAGGTTCAGCGACGCAGATGCTTATCTGGCTTTTCCAGCTCCAGTCCACAGAGGAGGGAAGACGGATTCCTCGGGCGTTTCGTAATCGCCGTGGCTCCACTGCTCCCCATGAGAGGGGTGAAGGTCCACGCGGCTGTCTTATCTGTCGCTTGCGAACCCTCTCAACCATCAGGAAGGTGGTCTGCAGTCCAGAGGGCTTTAAGGCCCAGCGCTGCCCGCATTGCCTGGTTCAGAGGCCCTGGGAACAGCCCGCGAGCCCAGCGCCTGTGCAACAGATAGCAAGTGGCCTGGGGGTCCAGCCCTGCACATCTGAGCCTGCATGTGGAGCCTGGCTTCTGGATGAAAGGGTTTGTTTTGTGCTTCTGCCAAGCAACCCAGGAAGCCTCATGAGCCCTTATCCTTATCGCCCTGGTGCTCAGATGTTACTGCTCCGTTATCTTCATAATGAAAAACCAATTTTAAAGAGAGTGAGAAGCTTGACTGCCGGGAATTAAGCACGCAGCTTTGTGGGCTGGAGGGGTGGGCACTGATGGGAAGCAGGGGTTGGGGCTGCAGACAGAAGGCAGCACGTCCTCCCCGGGAGCCCCATGGATGCCACGTGCAGCCAACTCAGGCTGGGGGGCCCCTCACGGGACCTCCTGGTCCCTCAAAGGCTTCCTGGGTGAGAAGGATGCCTGTGTGTTCTGGGGTAAATAGGATTTCACCAGGCAGACAGGGGGCCTAGAGGAGAGGCGGATGTGGGGGCTAGACCATGCCACCACCGGAGCCGGGGGTGCGGGCAACCAGGGCAAGGTCTGTGGAGGGCACGCGGCTGCCTGGCCCTGGCCAGGAGGTGTTCTTGTGGTGGGGGCTGGTGTCCCCCGCACGGAGCCCGGCCGGCGGGCTCCAGGGCCAGCTGTTCCACCTCCACATGGGACCCGATAAGCCACAGAAGGAGCCGGCCTCGGCATTCCCGGGACGGTCAGCTGGCCCGAGCGCGCGGGGCCGGCGCATACACTGCTCAAAGGCTCTCTGTTCAGGGGCCTGCCTGTGGCCAGCTGCTCCCAGCCGCGCGCCCATGGCGAGGGCCTTGGGCTTCCTGGTGACATGTGCTGGGCACAGCTGCCCCCCCTGAGGAATACCAGCACCCCCCCCCATTCCCCCGCCCTCCCCCTGCCAGCACTGCGCTGCCCTGGGGGCAGGCTCACATGCTGGCCCTGCCGAGGGGCAGGGGGCGGAGGGGCCCACGCGGCATCGGGATGTAGCCCACCCAGGACCTGTGGTTGCTGACCACCGCCCCTCCCAAGTCCGACCCTGGCTGACCTGCAGGGAGCCCTCCAGCCCGGCCGTGTCCCCAGCTCCATGACACCCCTGAATGTGTAGCCTGAGCTGGGCCCCCTCGCATCCTGCCTGGGGTCCCAGCTGCCCGTGGCGGTCCTCACAGGCCCACCTTCTGCCCCACGGGGCCTGTGGGCCAGGCCTGGGTCAGGCACTAGGAGAAGGCGGGTGGCCCTGCCTCAGTGACACCTCCGTGACCCAAGGGGCACCCAGGCTGGGACAGAAGGGCAGGCTGCTCCCACTTCCCCAGAGGATGGTAAGATCCAAGGTCACCAAACACCCAGTGGTGACCCTGTCTGTGGAATAGGGGTGCTGGCAGGACCCACCTCCAAGGGCAGTGGGGAGGCAACATGAGAAGAGCTGAAGGAAGGATCTAGAAGATAGGTTGGTCCTGGGTTGGAGGAGAGGGTCCCCAGCACAGGCGGGGGCACATGGAGAAGGGCTCTGCTCAGACCGCCCCTCCCGACCAGCGCCCAGGCTGCCGACAGCCACTGGGCCCTCCGCCGCCCAACCTCCTGCCCGAGCAGCAGCACTCGACGCAGCCCAGTGGGCCCTCGCCTGCCCGCCCCTTTGGCTGTGTCTCCAAGCCCAGCCTGGTGTTGAGTCCACAGGGCGCCCACCTGGTGCTGGGAAGACCACAGAGAAACACCGCCACTTTGCGGGGGCTCCAGCCCCTTCCCCAGCCCCACATCCCACTCATGGAGCTGCCCGGGTGTGCCCGGGAGATGGGGAGGTGGGGAGGGCCAGGGTCTCCCCATGCCTCGATGGGCCTGCATCCTCTCCCTGAAGAGGTCGGGTCCCCTGAGCTCCACCCCCTTGGACTGTCAGCCCCAGCCCCCCGGGAGCTACGCTCTAACAGTTGGCTGTGACATCGCAGGCTTAGCGGCCACTGTGTAGGGCATAGGATGGCCCACCTCCCAGAGGGGCACCTCCTCCACCGCGAGCTTCCCGGGAAGCCCTCTTCCAGGAGGCAAGCCAAGCTCAGGGAGGCCTCTGAGGCAACCCTTCCTGAGCCCACTCCATGGAGAGCCGGGGGGGTGGGGTCAGTCCAGGCCCCTCCAGCCCCCTCCTCCTGTCTGAAGTTCTGCAATAACTGCAGGCCCCAGTGCCTGTCACTCTGGGCGCTGCACACGGGTCCGAGCCCTGGGCCTCGTGGCACACCACGCCCTGCACACTTTCAGACCTATTATCGAGAGGACCAACCCCGAGCATCGCGGGCTTCTGAGCTCAGCCTGGGAGAAAACCCAGGTTGGGGAGGAGAGCGGCCCTGCCATGAGTTTCCCCTCACATGGGCCGCTAGTGCCAACCCACGGCCGCCTAGAGCCACCCGAGACGCAGGGGGTTTAACGAGACGCCTCCAGCCCCAGGACCCAGCTGGCTGCCCCAGACATGCACCGGCAACACAGGGCGCCTGGCACTGCCCGCTTCCTCCCAGCCCTGGTGTCCCCAGGTCAGCAGGCGCTCCAACACTCGGTGGGGTTAGGGTAGGCAGGTGTGGCCAGCAAGAGGGCTTCCAGCGCCGGCTGCTCTGGGTCCAGCACTAGGCTGGGCAGACTCTGGTGAAGCAAAGCCCACTGGTACCACACCCCAGAGTATCTCGTGGATGGTGGACGCCCAGGAGGCATTTGGTAAGAAAAAAGAAAAAAAATTGTGCGTGTATATTTAAGCAAAATATAATCTACATATTTTGCTGTGCTAGTATTTGCGTTAATGAGTGAGTTTCAACCGTCCTGGGAAGAGGCACTCAGAAACACAAGAAAACCACTGCCGAGCGGCTGGGGAACGGTGTGGAAATGCCCACGCCCCCCGTCAGTGTCAGGCCGGAGGAGGCTCGGAGGGGCTGTGCTTGGCCCCAGACTCGGCCTGCGTGCTCCACGCTCCCCTCCCCGATGGCCATTCAGGAGAGCGCTTCATCCCCGAATAGCTCAGCCTGTTTGGTGACCCTATAGCCATTTACTTCTAACTGTATTGGGTTCTAATCAGGGAACATATGCGGCCTCATCTCAGTTTTTCAAAGCGTGTTAGGTGTTTGCCTGGTCATATGAAATGATCGGTATACAAGTGATCCACGGGCACAAACCAAGGAAACACCCCCACTGGGAGGATCGCACCTGAAACGCGGGCTTGAAATGTGGTCCCGAGGCTCTGCCTCTCCTCCCGCTGCGTCTGAGCTCTGCGGATGCCAGACCGAAAGCAGGGGGTGAAGTGACGGCCCCCAGGCCTGGCCACCTCCCGACACGTGGAACTGAGTTCTCAGAAAGCCAAGCAGCCCGGGAAGGCCTGGGGGAAGAAGGCCTCCCCCATGCGGCCCACCATCTGGAAGTGGCTCCGGGCAGAACAGAGGTGGGCCGACCCCAGGGACCCTGCCCACGCTGCGAAGGTGAGTCCTGCAGGTTGGTCATTTGAAGGAGCCAGGTTTGGGGGTGCTGGTTTCACGGCTGTAGGCATCAGGCACAGGGACTTGGGTGTACTGTTGGAATCCAGAATGACCCACAACTGCAACATCTAGCCGTCGATGCCATCGCTTACATTTCACGGGCTGGACTCGCCCGTCCTGCGCGAGATGTCCTGAAGTGTCCTGTGAGTGACGCAGTCACCCCTGCGTTTCCAGCAGCTTTTGCCGTCCCTATGTTGTTCTGCTCTCGGAGGCATGAGAGTGTGTGGCCATGTCTTCCCTGGAAACGGTGCCTCTTCCGGGCCAGGCGCGGCGCTGACCCCGCTGCTCTCCAGCCCGCGTTTGTGTTTCCCTTTTGTGCGCACTTGCTGGGCATCTCTTGACCTTCCCTTCATGTTTCAACGGTCATGACCAGTTGTTCGACTGAATTCCTTTGAACAATGTGTTTGTTAAAAATAAAACCCTCTGGGGGCTTCCCTGGTGGTCCAGTGGTTAAGAGTGTGCCCTGCAATGCAGGCAACACTGGTTTGATCCCTGGTCCAGGAAGATCCCACGTGCCAAGGAGCAACAAAGCCCGCGCACCACACCTACAGAGTGTGAGCTTGAGAGCCCGCCCGCGAGCCGCAGTTACTGCAGGCTGGGAGCCTGCAGCCTGCGCTCTGCAGCAGAGAAGCCGCCGCAACCAGGAGCAGCGCAGCTGGAGGGCGGCCCCCACTCGCCGCCGCTAGAGAAAGCCCGAGTCCAGCCACCGAGGTCCGCTGCAGCTAAAAATAAATGAATCTTTTAGAAAATAAATAGAAATAAAAACCCTTCGGACAGTCTCTGCCTTTAAACAGAGGGACTCAAACGACTCACATTTAGTACAAAACTGGACGTCTCTGGCTTTCTTTCCGCCTTGCTCTCCATTTGCCATCTTGCTCTGCTGTCTTTCATCCCCTTTGTAGTTGCCAAGTCGATCAGCACGTTACTCGTCCCCTGTTTATTCACGGAGTTGGGAGTGTCACTGAGCCCTTGCATCCCACCACTGTGATCCCTTGGTTCGTGAACACACAGCCACACCTGCTCTAGCCCAGAAGCAGCCCCCCTGCAGAGCCTCCCCTTCGGCTTTCTCCCCGACACTGCTGGAGCACAGCAGCTCTGCGGGCACATGGAGCACCCAGGGCTGCTCTCGCAGACCCCGAAACCCAGCACCGTTTGCAAGACGGCTAACTTCCTCTCGCAGTCAACTAGCATCCTGCGGTCAGACACAGACGGCGGGGCCGGGGCAGGAGCAGGGGTGGCCGGCGGGGTCTCTGGGCAGGACGGAGGGAGGACAAGTGCCGACTTCATCAAGGGACATGCCTGTCCTGAGGATTCTGCTCTCGCTCCCCATGGCCTCTCTGGCAACCCTCTGCTGTGATGACTGGACAGGGAGGACCCACCAGGCTTCAGAATCTTGACGGCACTGCAAACCAAACGAAGCCAAGCTGCCCGTGTTTTGCTCCCACATTTCAAGAAGTGAAATTCTTCGAGAGCCTGCACTTCAGTATCTGGGAACGTCTTCCTCCCAAGCAGATAAAAGGGAGGAAACGACCCATCCTTCCTTCCTTCATGTATTCATCCTGGTTCCAGCACGCTGACCCCTGCCTCCTGAAACTGCTGGGCCAGCTTGCCATCCCGCGATGCTGGGAACGCCAGTCCATCCGGCTGCACCCGCGGCAAGCCAGGTGCTCTGGGTGGACCACGTCCTGGACACTAACTCACAGGCCTGCCCCTGAGGGCACCCGGCTTCTCTGTGGGCCACTCAGCACACACTTCTGGGCACCTGGGCCTCCAGCCTGTGCCCAAGGCCACCCTTCCTCCTGGGATGCTGGGGAAGAGCACCCAGGGTGGGGAAAGCACCTCTGTCCACGCAGCCTCTTTCTGCCCCAGCGGCCCCCTTTCCTGCCCTGGGCCTTCACCTCTGTGGCTTCTCCCCTGCCCCTCACCTCCTCCTCTCGGCGCCTATCGGGGCCAGTCCACCCCTGCCACCAACTTCCTCCACCGTCCGCTCCTTTCATCTCACCAGGAGCCACCTCGCTTCCCGCTCACGGGATCGCTGTGGTCACGCCCAGTGGGATGCATGGCCGAAACACAGGAGCCTCTCCGGTCCCGCTCCGGCTGAGTCCCGGGCTCTGAGCAGGGGTCCAGGACCAGGCTGGGCTGGACTGTCAGTACCGGGGGCAACAACAGCCCTCGAGGGCCCCTCCCCTCTCACACCAACAGGGCAGGTCAGAGTGACTCCCGCTCCCCCTGCTCGACCAGCCTGCCCCACTCAGGGATGATTCAAGATGGACCTGTGTGCCCCCAGATTCACACGGTGAAGTCTGCACCCCTCGAATGTGACTTTATTTAGAAACATGGTCCCTGCAGCTGTGATTAGTTAAGACGGGGTCATTAGGAGGGGCCCCCAACCCAACACGACTGAGGTCCTTATACAGCAGGTCCCCTACATAGGAGCCTCCACAGCGAACCTTCAAAGATGTCAGTGTGCGTGCACGTCCAGTCACGGGAGTTACTGCACGTGTCTGTCGCCTTTTGCCATGTGCGTGCAGCATGCGTCACGGGTGGTTGCGCTTCTGTGTGCTTTCCGGAGCACAGAGGTGCAGAGGCTTTAGCTCGAGCCCAGGATGCCCGGAACCAAGCGCAAAGGCGCCGGTGATGCAGCTGGCACTGCTAAGGAGAGCCAAGCGGTGACGATGGAAACACAAGCGGAAATAATTGAGCGGGGGAGCGAGGGACGCGAGAAGCGTACACCTAGCACGGAAGGGCAGCACACGGCCGACTGTTGTCTGGGTACCGAGGCTGACTGTGTGGGACCGAGGAACAAGCTGGCCTTACTAATGCGCTCTCGGAGGGAACTCACCGGCATGTAGGGGACTCGCTGTGAACCGCTGACGTGAGCACGCAGACGCACAGGAGAACCCCCCGTGAGCATGAAGCAGAGGCGGGATGACACTTCTCAAGCTGCGGAACGGCCCTGACCAACACCGACTCTCCAGAGCCGGGGGAGAGGCCCCCCAGAGGCCCCCACCCAGACTCAGGTACCGAACCCCACACCTTGGCTGTGGAGTCCTGACCTCAGGGGCGCCCAGGGCTGCAGCTGGACACCAAGGCCGAGCCAAGGGTCCCCAGGGGCGTCCGGGCCGTGTCCTCCTGGGATGGGGTCCAGGAACATCAGCCACCCCTCCCCCACTCCATGCGCAGACTCACGATGCGATTGGCCAGCAGAAACCAAGGCCCCAGGCCGGAGAAGGGGAGCATTGGTGGGAGAGGCATCAGGCTCCGAAAAGAGGAAAGGCGGGGGGCACTTCAGGAAGGCAGGCCCCGAGTCCCAGGAGGAGTGGCCGGCAGGGAGGGCAGGAGGGAGGCCTCGGGCCCTGTCGGGCACCCAGTGGCCACCCTGATGTGTATTAGAGGGAACCCCCCGTCTTCCCTGGGGCAGGGCTGTTTTGGTCCCGGGCTGGCTACACGGGGTTGACCTTCAGCCCAGGAGCCCCACTGCTGAGGGCTGTTCACCCCAAGGAAGCCCCCCACCCCAATTGCTGCCTCAGCTGCTGGGTGGGGAGAGGAGGGTCCTCGGGGAGAGGCGATTTCCTCTGCCAAGAGCCCCAGCTTCTCAAAGTGTCTGATTTTAAAACTGACCCAGGGACTTTCCTGGCAGTTCAGTGGTTAAGACTTCACCTTCCAGTGCAGGGTGGATGAGTTCCATCCCTGGCCAGGGGGCTAAGATTCCACACACCTTGGGGCCAAAAAAAACCCAAACCTAAAACAGAAGCAATATTGTAATTAATTCAATAAAGACTTAAAAAATGGTCCACTTCAAAACAAAAAGAAAAAGGACTGACCCAGAACTAGAAGCTGACCAAAGCAGGGGATCAGATCTGGACTTGTGTTCATCCCGAGGACCCGGGGGAGGCACTGGGCCGTGCTCGAGGCGCTCTCATCCACGCGTGTGCACGCGCTTCTGGGTCCTGAGCACCGGGGACCTGATCAGATTCCCCACGTCTAAAGATTTTAACGACAGGCATGAATTCAAACTTTTTTTTTTCCCTAAGCCTTTGACTGTGTGGATCACAATAAACTGTGGAAAATTCTGAAAGAGACGGGAATACCAGACCACCTACCTGCCTCTTGAGAAATCTGTATGCAGGTCAGGAAGCAACAGTTAGAACTGGACATGGAACAACAGACTGGTTCCAAATAGGAAAAGGAGTACGTCAAGGCTGTATATTGTCACCCTGCTTATTTAACTTATATGCAGAGTACATCACGAGAAACGCTGGGCTGGAAGAAGCACAAGCTGGAATCAGGATTGCCGGGAGAAATATCAATAACCTCAGATATGCAGATGACACCACCCTTATGGCAGAAAGTGAAGAGGAACTAAAAAGCCTCTTGATGAAAGTAAAAGAGGAGAGTGAAAAAGTTGGCTTAAAGCTCAACATTCAGAAAATGAAGATCATGGCATCTGGTCCCATCACTTCACGGGAAATAGATGGGGAAACAGTGGAAACAGTGTCAGACTTTATTTTGGGGGGCTCCAAAATCACTGCAGATGGTGACTGCAGCCATGAAATTAAAAGACGATTACTCCTTGGAAGAAGAGTTATGAGCAACCTAGATAGCATATTCAAAAGCAGAGACATTACTTTGCCAACTAAGGTCCGTCTAGTCAAGGCTATGGTTTTTCCTGTGGTCATGTATGGATGTGAGAGTTGGACTGTGAAGAAGGCTCAGCACCAAAGAATTGATGCTTTGGAAGTGTGGTGTTGGAGAAGACTCTTGAGAGTCCCTTGGACTGCAAGGAGATCCAACCAGTCCATTCTGAAGGAGATCAGCCCTGGGATTTCTTTGGAAGGAATGATGCTAAAGCTGAAGCTCCAGTACTTTGGCCACCTCATGTGAAGAGCTGACTCATTGGAAAAGACTTTGATGCTGGGAGGGATTGGGGGCAGGAAGAGAAGGGGCGACCAAGGATGAAATGGCTGGATGGCATCACTGACTCAATGGACGTGGGTCTGAGTGAACTCCAGGAGTTGGTGATGGACAGGGAGGCCTGGCGTGCTGCGATTCATGGGGTCGCAAAGAGTCGGACATGACTGAGCGACTGAACTGAACTGAACTTTTTCAGGGACTGAGAAGAAATTGTGCACGGGTCGTGCTGTTTCAGGAGTGGATGGGTGTGCAGCTTCGGAGGACGTGCGCTGTTTCAGGGCCGACGTTTACAGAGCACACGTGTGAGACGGGTGGATGTGCCATGGACACAAGAGCTGGCGACAGAGAGGGGCCACCTTCCCGGGGAGCAGGACTGAAAGGAAGCGGCAGGAAGTCTGACCGTCAGTCCCCCGGGGGTCCCCCTCGCTGGTGAGCCCTCCCCAGAGGGCTGGGGCAGCCGCAGCTCCAGCAGGGAGGGAGCTTGGAGCAGCTCTGGGCTGAAGGCCGCCCACCCACATCCCTTCTCGGGACGCCCAGGAAGCCCCTACATATGGGCGACCCCACGGCCCCTAAGCCGCCAGGGAGTGACTCCCGTCATGAGACAGTCCTGTCTCCAGTGTGGGCTGAGGCCCCTGCCACTCGGGACGACGCCTCCAAAGATGAAAACCACGGGTGGATGACCCGAGCAAGCCTGGGTCTACAGTACATGCTGAATTCCTGACAGAAAACACTCCCCCAGAGAAAACACAAGGCCCGGGTGGCTTCCCGTGTTCCCTCAAACACCCCCAGGGAAACAGCAGCTCCACCCCAGCCCCTCCTAAACCGAAAGGCTGCCCAGCTTGTCCTGCGAGGCCCGGGGTGCCCGGCGCCAAGAGCAGCAATGGTACAAGCAAGCCACAGACGTTGTCCTCGCGAGCACGGAGGCGAGAGTCCTGCGCAGGATGTCAGCAGGCCAGACCCCCACTGCACTCTATTAAAAGGCGTGGTGACCCAGTGGGCTTTCTGTTAAGAATTCAGGGCTGGTTTACATCTGAAACCCGGTCGCTATGGTTCACCATATTAAAAGTCAGAGTGAAAAATGGAGAAAGTCACCTCAGTAGGTGCAGAACAAGTGTCTGACGAGGTCCAACAGCCACACCAGACTCAAACCCTGTTCCCGGCCAGCCAGGAAGAGAGGAGCTTCCTGTGCGGACAGCGGGCGTCTATGAAACCCCTCTGCTTGGTCACACTTCGGGGGAGAGAGCAAAAGTCTGCCCCCAAGACTAAGACCCAGACGAGGACACCGGCTCTCTCCTTAGGACCAAGCCTTGTGCAGGTCCCAGCCAGGACGTCAGATAGCAACGAGAAACAAAAGGCATGGCGACTGAAAAGAAAAAAAACAAGGCTGACTTTATTTAGAACATGTTCATCTCCATATAAAATCCTCAAGAATCCACTTAAAAAAAAAAAAAAAAAAAGCTAATAAGGTTAGCAAAGCCACAGGATACGAGGTTGGCACTTGCAGCAAGCAATCCAAGAGAGAAAAAGAGAAAACGATACTATCTCAGTAGCTTCAAAACTGAGAGATGCTCGAGAACCCATCTCACAAATGACGTGAGACCCGTGCCCCAAAAACATGGGTGAGTGCTACTTTAAGGATCTCTAAATAAGTGCAGAGACACATCATGTTCAGGAAAAAAACTGCCTTTACTAAGATGTGTGTGAAACACGAATTCATCTAATTGCTCACAGCAGGGCTAATCAAGATTCCAGCAGGATCTGGGGTAGCAATGAACAAACCGCCTCTGAGAGGCACGTGGAAATGCAAAGAACTAGCTTTGCCAACATACTTTTGAAAATGGATGAAACTGAGGGATTAACACAGCCTGATTTCAAGGCTTACGGTAAAAGCCACATGAATCAAAGAAGGGTGATGGAGGAAGAACAGATTGGAAAGTCTAGAAACAGCCACACAGACGGTCAACTGATTTCCATCAAAGGTGTCAAGCTAACGCGATGGGAGCAAGGGGCTGGCAGAACCAAATGACCACAGGCACGAAAGATTTCACCTCCGTCCATACCTGTCACTGTTTATAAAATTAAACTCGAAACGCATCGCAGGTCTAAATATAAAATGTAAAACTATAAAACCTTCACAGAAAACGTAGGAGAAAACTCGCGGTAACCTTGGACCCAGCAGAAAGTTCTTAGAACGCAAAAAAGCATGAACCTTGGAGAAGGGGGGAAAAAAAACACCCTGAAAAATTGGACTTCATCAAAATTAAAAACTTCTGTTCTTTTGAGAGAAGCTATTAGGGAAAAGCAAAGAGTAGCCACAGATTGGGAGAAAAGAATCACAAAACACAAGCTTCATTATCAAAATCTATTATCTAGACTTATCTGCAGGATATATAAGCAACGCTTACAGCTCACTAACATGAGCAGTGAGCCAGCTACTTGGATGGGCAAAAATGGAAAAGACACTGGGTCCAAAAAGAGGTAGGAACACACGAATGGCAGGAGGGCACATGGGGAGATGCCCGACGTCATCAGTCACCAGGGAAACGCAGTTAAAGCCACAGACAGGGCCTCGCACACGTTAGGGTGGCTGAGGTGTACGATTAGGGCAATACTAAGCAGGGATGAAAACTCGGACTGATCGAAACAGACTCAGATGGAACGAAGGCAAAAGGAGCGAAGCGTGGAGTACAGTTTGCAGTTTCTTAGAAAGGTCACTGTGCCTGGAGCCCACGGTCCAGCGTCCCAGGGGTTTACCCCGGAGAAATGAAGACATATGACCACTCAGAAACCCGACGGCAGTAATCAGCGCGGCTTTAATCATAACAGCCGAAAACTGGAAACAGCTCAAATGTCCATCAGCCCGCGAACAGATAAACAAACTGTGGTACATTTTATCCTTTCCAATTAAAAGGAAACAAATTACTGAACGCAGGCCACAACATGGATGAAGCTCAAATGTGTTCTGCTCCGTGAAAGAAGCCAGACACCAAGGCTGCAGAGCTCAGGATGCCTTTCAAATGACGTCCTGGAAAAGGCAGGACCGTGGGGACAGGAAACGTCCATGATTACCAGGTGCTGGGGGCGCGGGGGCGGGCGGGGGCTGCCAAGGGTACAGAGGGACTTCGGGGTGGGGGGAACGTTCCAGGTCTTGATTGCAGTGGCGACGCAGAGACAGTAAAGGTTTGCCAGGACTCACTGAACTGTGCACCTAGAGAGGAGAAATTTCAACAGACGAAAACAAGAACCAGAAAGATCACAAACCAGTCCGAGAGACGGGAGAGTAAACGGATGGTTTCAAAGACGAGTTGGTATATCAGAGGGAGAGATGTGCTAAGTGGAAGATCAGGTTTGGGGAGGTTATCTTAAAATCACCCTGTGTGACAAATTGCCCCCTCATCTGCCCAGAGTGGGTGCCCGGCCCTTGCCAGGCCCACCGAGCTCAGAGCCTCCATGTCCTGGGTGCCTGCAGCCCCCAGCCTCCAGGGCAGACACTCCCCGCCTGCTGCCCCCACCACGCAGCCAGACCCACGTCCGCTGAGCCCCTCAGCTTCCACCTCCCCCGGCTCACTGTCCCTGGTCCACATCCAGGCCCCCAGGCCAACTCAGCACGGACCCTCAGGAAGGAGGCGCCAATGAAGCTGGAAGCCCAGCCGATGTCCAGACCTCACCCACCAGACCCCAACCCCAGTCCTGCACTGAACCCGGCCCAAGACTAAGCAGGCCCATGAAGGCTCTGTCCAGAAGCTCCTGACCCGTCCCCCACCCGCCAGGAGGCCCCCAGACTCACAGCCTCACCCATCTGCCTTAGGAGGGCTGGGCTCACATGTGGGCCAGGCCCTCACCCAGCGCTCTGGCCCTGGGACATGACCTAGGCCACCATGAGGAGTGCTGCAGCCCCCTGCCCCCATGCACGCCCCTCTCACAGTCCAGGGCCCCCTGAGACCTCAAAGCATGCACATGGCTCCTCAAGCGAGGGCACCCCACTAAGAGGGCCCAGCGTGGCAACTCAGGCCCTCCCTGAGAGGCCCCAGCACCGAGACCCCCGCCTGATGCAGGAGGGCAAAGGGAGGGGGGGAGGCCGGTCCCCCAGGAAGTGACATTTGAGTCAGTCAGCTGTTGCTCAGCTGTATCTGACTCTCTGTAATCCAATGGACTGCAGTGCCAGGCCTCCCTGTCCATCACCAACTCCCAGAGATCACTCAGACTCAAGTCCATCGCGTTGGTGATGCCATCCAACCATCTCATCCTCTGTCGTCCCCTTCTCCTCCTGCCCCCAGTCCTTCCCAGCATCAGGGTCTTTTCCAGTGAGTCAGTTCTTTGCATCAGGTGGCCAAAGTATTGGACTTTCAGCTTTAGCATCAGTCCTTCCAAAGAACATTCAGGACTGATTTCCTTTAGGATGGATTGCTTGGATCTCCTTGCAGTCCAAGGGACTCTCAACAGTCTTCTCCAACACCACAGTTCAAAAGCATCAGTTCTTCAGTGCTCAGCTTTCTTTATAGACCACTCTCACATCCATACATGACTACTGGAAAAACCATAGCCTTGACTAGATGGACCTTTGTTGGCAAAGTAATGTCTCTGCTTTTTAGTATGCTGTCTAGGTTGGTCATAGCTTTTCTTCCAAGAAGCAAGTGTCTTTTAATTTCATGGCTGCAGTCACCATCTGCAGTGATTTTGCAGCCCAAAAAAATAAAGTCTGACACTGTTTCCACTGTTTCTCTGTCTATTTGCCATGAAGTGATGGGACCGGATGCCATGATCTTCGTTTTCTGAATGTTGAGCTTTAAGCCAACTCTTTCACTCTCCTCTTTCACTTTCATCAAGAGGCTTTTAGATCTTCTTCACTTTCTGCCATAAGGTGGTGTCATCTGCATATCTGAGGTTATTGATATTTCTCCCGGCAATCTTGATTCCAGCTTGTGCTTCATCCAGCCTGGCGTTTCTCATGATGTACTCTGCATAGAAGTCAAATGAGCAGGGTGACAATATACAGCCTTGACGTACTCCTTTTCCTATTTGGAACCAGTCTGTTGTTCCATGTCCAGTTCTAACTGTTGCTTCCTGGCCTGCATACAGGTTTCTCAGGATGCAGGTCAGGTGATCTGGTATTCCCATCTCTTTCAGAATTTTCCACAGTTTGTTGTGATCCACACACTCAAAAGCTTTGACATAGTCAATAAAGCAGAAGTAGATGTTTTTCTCGAATTCTCTTGCATTTTTGATGATCTAATGGATGTTGGCAATTTGATCTCTGGTTCCTCTGCCTTTTCTAAACCCAGCTTGAACATTTGGAAGTTCAGGGTTCACGTACTGTTGAAGCCTAGCTTAGAGAATTTTGAGAATTACTTTGCTAGGATGTGAAATGAGTGTAATTGTGCAGTAGTTGGAACATTCTTTGGCATTGCCTTTCGTTGGGATTGGAATGAAAACTGACCTTTTCCAGTCCTGTGGCTACTGCTGAGTTTTCCAAATTTGCTGGCATATTGAGTGCAGCACTTTCACAGCATCATCTTTTAGGATTTGAAATAGCTCAGCTGGAATTCCGTCACCTCCACTAGCTTTGTTCATAGAGATGCTTCCTAAGGCCCACTGGACTTCACATTCCAGGATGTCTGGCTCCAGGTGAGTGATCCCACCATCGTGGTTATCTGGGCTGTGAACATCTTTTTTGTACAGCTCTTCTGTGTATTCTTGCCACCTCTTCTTAATATCTTCTGCTTCTTCTGTCCTTTACTGAGCCCATCTTTGCATGAAATGTTCCCTTGGTATCTCTAATTTTCTTGAGGAGATCTCTAGTCTTTCCCATTCTATTTCTTTCCTCTATTTCTTTGCACTAATCACTGAGGAAGGCTTTCTTATCTCTCCTTGCTATTCTTTGGAACTCTGCACTCAAATGAGTATATCTTTCCTTTTCTCCTTTGCCTTTTGCTTCTCTTCTTTTCTCAGCTATCTGTAAGGCCTCCTCAGACAACCATTTTGCTTTTTTGCATTTCTTTTTCTTGGGGATGGTCTCGATTCCTGTCTCCTGTACAATGTCACAAACCTCCGTCCATAGTTCATCAGGCGCTCTGTCTATCAGATTAGTCCTTTATATCTACTCCTCACTTCCACTGTATAATCGTAAGGGATTTGATTTAGGTCATACCTGAGTGGTCTAGTGGTTTTCCCTACTTTCTTCAATTTCAGTCTGAATTTGGCAATACGGAGTTCATGATCCAAGCCACAGTCAGCTCCCGGTCTTGTTTTTGCTGACTGTATAGAGCTTCTCCATCTTTGGCTGCAAAGAATATAAACAGTCTGAGTTCAATACTGACCATCTGGTGATGTCCATGTGTGGAGTCTTCTCTTGTGTTGTTGGAAAAGGGTGTTTGCTATGACCAATGTGTTCTCTTCGCAAAACTCTGTTAGCCTTTGCCCTGCTTCGTGACATCTGAGCTCCCGCGTAAAGGACAGGCAGGAAGGCCAAACCCTGGGGAGGCCGCATCGGGAGGCAGGCTGGTGGGGCAAGGACCTCGCCTCAAGGGGCTCTGTGGGTCACAGGAGCAGGGGGTGACCCTTCCCAGCCTGGGAAGCTTCCAGGGGGTTCTAAACAAGACGGGACAGGATTTGATTGTCCCTTGAAGAGGTCTGTCCTGGCCGCCATGCCACAGGTGTTGCTGAGGCTGGCTGGGGGAGAGGAGCTGGTGGCTGGCACGCTCTGGACTGGGGACAGCAGAGCTCAGACCTGGGACAGAGTGAAGGCCAGGCCCAAATGGCAATAGGCATGTGGTCCTGGAGGACATTTCGCCCTCTGGGGCCTGGTGACCCCAGGTCAGAGAGCCTGACCTCTGATCCCTACCAGTCAAGCCCAGGTGTGCTCAGAGCATAGCCCAGTTCATGGCCATGGAGCACAGATACTTCTGGAAAAGAAGAACCACGAGCAGGGCCTGGCCGCTCTGAGATGGGACCCAGACCCCACCTCCGCTTTCGGGCAAGCGCTGGACTCAGGGGAGGGGTGGGCCTCCCCACTGGCTGGGCGAGAGCCCACAGGGCAGGAGGCAGGACAGCCCTTGAACCGTGAGGGGGCCGGGGCAGGGCACGCGGCCCACCGGCTCCCATACATGGCCTGAGCCAGGGCCTTACACTCTGCAGAGGCCAAAGCCCGCGGTGTCGGCTTTTGTCGATTGGAGAGACGCAAAAAGAGCAGCGGTGGCCGGGCCCCGGGGGAGGGGGTGAACGGGGGGAGCGCGGGGGCGGCGAGCCCGCTCTGTGTGACCCGGAGCACACGTCGCCGCACATTTGTCAAAACCCGCAGAGCGAAGAGCCCAGCGGGACCCCTGATGGGAGCCGTGGGCTCGAGTTAATCGCAGCCTCTAGTCGGTGAGCCATGCTCACGACAGAGAGGGAAGCGGGAACTCTAGGCTCTCGGCTCTGTTCTTCTGTAGCAGTCTGCTGGCTTTATAAAGCTAATCTGAAGGACGCTTCATTGGCGTGCTCTGCCCATGGCATCACGCTGTCTCCACGCATTCTCTGCATCTGTGGTGTGGCCAGGGCCCTGGGATGGCTACCCTCGGGCCACTACAGACCCACTCACCAAACCAGGCCTGTCCCCACCCCCGCAGGCCTGAGCCCCCTGCATCCCACCCACAAAGTGGCCCTGGGCTCTCCCTGCCCGACAAACGGCAGCGTGGGTTCAGGCTCACGCTGGGTGGCTGGTGGTGGGGGACCAAGGCCCCGGATCGGTGGCAGAGGAGGGCTGAGCAGGACGGGGGAGCTGGCCACACATCCTGCTAGAGGAAGGGCTGCAGCGTGCAGACCACCTCTCGGCCCTGTCACAGGCACCGGTGGGGCAGGAGAGCCCACCCTGGTGCTGGGTGGACACACAACAGGCCTCCAGGAGCACGCGGCCCTGCGCGTAAACAGGCACGGAGGCCTCCAGAGACAGAACTGCCGTAGCCAGCACACTCGGCGGCACTGGGCTCCCACACTGCCCACCGCAGGCAGGACCCTGGCATCAGCTGAAGGCTTGGATGGGGGATCCACCTCTGAAGCCCCTTGCAGCCCCTCAGGGACCACCGCCTCCTCCCTGGAGCTGGCAGCTGAGACAACACCTCACCCCAGGTGCGGGGGCTCCAGATACGGTCTGGGGCCTGGGAGCTCACACCAGCCACCAGGACAACTGACCAGCAGGTGAGGGTATCAAGACACCAAAGAGCGAAACGGGGGTGGAGAAGACAGTGACCAGCTGGGCAACACAGAGGAGAGACCCCACATGGCTTCCGCCAGTTCCGGCTCCCCTGCAGCTGCCCAGGGCCAGGGCTGGGGGGGTCGGGGGTGCGGTGCAGGGTCCCTGGTCCCGCTCTCTGGCAAGTGTGCACACACACACCTGCAGTCAGCCAGCTAGGCTGCAGTGCAGCAAGACAACCCCACCTCCCCACAGACATACACCTTCTGCAGAAACACTTTCCCTGAGGGACTGGTAAATCTTGCCATTTGCAGACATGTTCCCGTGACCCCCACAGGATATCAGGGTGCCCTCTGCGCCCACAAGGCTGAGAAAGGGCACGGGAACTGCAGGCGGAAATTTTTCAGCTAAACAGAGATTTTTCTTTCTTAGCTCAATGTGAGACTTTAAAAATAGACATAAGAATATGGCAGATAACATGATAAGAAAAAGTTCCCACCCGATTTCCTCCTTTTTCTCTATTTGGCTACACGGTCACCTTTTTATCGTTTTTCTCTTTTTTTTTTTTGAGAAAGAAAATCGTGCATCCATGGAATCTCCGGTCAAGCCACCATCCATCAGCTCCCTGCTTCCTGGCGCAGCCTGCCCGCCCCTCCTCTCCCAGCCAGAGGCATCACACGTCCAGAACCGGCTCCCGGGAGGAAAAGCTCGAGTGCCCGGAGCAAGCCCTCAACCCTGCACATGAAGCTGACCCCCCATGCACGCCCGTGCACACACACACACGTGCGTGGGCCAGGCACACACTTGTTGAGGGTCCAGCGGATGGAGCTGTTCCCTCTGTGGAGAGCACCGCTGTCGCCCAAATGCTCAGATGACTCGGTCTGTCCCCCCGCCTCAGAAACACCTGCTCCACGAGGCCACCAGGACCCCACCTCCACATCACTCATCCTTCCTCACCCTCTGAGCGTTCATTTGCTGATCCTGGATGTGTGGGGGGAGACTCAAAAACGGGGAATGGAACGAGGCTGTTGTCTGTGGTACAGGCTACAGGTAGGGCTTACGGGAGAGAAATGACACCAACAAGCCAGGCACCGGAGTGAGAGACGAAGACGGAGAAAGACCTCCCTGGGCCCAGCGGTTAAGACTTGGCCTTCCAGTGCAGGGGCGCAGGCCTTCCAGTGCAGGGGCATGGGTTTGATCCCTAGTCAGGGAGCTCAGATCCCACATGCCACCTTGCATGGTCAAAAAATAAGCCACTGAGGAAAGTTTAAAAGGTGTAAGGACAAAAGTAACTCTCAGAACAAAAGCACAAGCCTTTCTAAATATTTTTAAAGAGCAAAGCACACACATCTTGTTGAGGAAACTGCCACAGTAACTATGACAAGAGCCGCGTGATGGTAACAGACCGCGACAGAGCAAAACCAAGAATGTCAATTGTATTAACACAAGTGGATAAGGTTAACGTATCCTTTAAGAGAATATTTAAATGCGGTTCACGAATGAAGACAACTACATGCACACAAGAAACACACTTTAAATATAAAGACACAAAGAGGTCAAATGTAAAATGAATGAAAAAGATATACTATGTGAACACGAATGAAGGGAAAGCTGGACGATGTGGATTTCAGAGCAAAGAAAATTACCAGAATGAAGAAGGGCATTTCATAGGGATAAACGGGTTAATTCATATAGTTCAGTTCAGTCACTCAGTCGTGTCCGACTCTTTGTGACCCCATGAATCGCAGCACGCCAGGCCTCCCTGTCCATCACCATCTCCTGGAGTTCACTCAAACTCATGTCCATCGAGTCCGTGATGCCATCCAGCCATCTCATCCTGGGTTGTCCCCTTCTCTTCCTGCCCCTAATCTCTCCCAGCATCAGAGTCTTTTCCAAAGAGTCAACTCTTCGCGTGAGGTGGCCAGAGTACTGGAGCTTCAGCTTTAGCATCATTCCTTCCAAAGAAATCCCAGGGTTGATCTCCTTCAGAATGGACTGGTTGGATCTCCTTGCAGTCCAAGGGACCCTCAAGAGTCTTCTCCAATACCACAGTTTAAAAGCATCAATTCTTCAGCACTCAGCCTTCTTCACAGTCCAACTCTCACATCCATACATGACCACAGGAAAAACCATAGCCCTGACTAGACGGACCTTTGTTGGCAAAGTAATGTCTCTGCTTTTGAATATGCTATCTAGGTTGGTCACAAGAGGACATAGCAATTCTGAATACTACTGCATCCAAAGACAAAGCTTAGAAACACTGGACAGAAGCTACTAAAAGTGGAAGAAGAAAAGACGGATGTACAGTCATAGCTGCAGACTCTGACACGCAGCCCCCTCTCAATAGTTGATAGAACAAGCAGACACACAGTCAGTGAGGATGCAAGAGACAAGAACATTGCCAATCACAAGGACCTAATTGACGTTTACAGGACAGCCCTTCCAACAACGGCAGAACGCGCACTTCTTTCAAGCACGCATGGAATATTCACAAAGACGAATCTCATGCTGGGCCATGAGACAAGTCTCAACAAATCTTAAAAGAATCAAATCGTGTTGAGGGTTTTCTGTTACTTCAAATGGGTTAAAGTAGAAATCAGTAGCAGACAAAGCATCTTGAAAATCCACAAATGTTTGGAAAGTAAGTAATATGCTTTTAAATAACCCATGAATCAAAGAAGAAATCACAAATTAGAAAATATCAATATATTTGGAATGGAATGAAATGCGACTAAAATGGTCTTTGGACCAGTCAAAGCTATAGTTTTTCCAGTAGTCAGGTATGGATGTGAGAGTTGGACTATAAAGAAGACTCTGAGTGCTGAAAAATGATGCTTTTGAACTGCGGTGTTGGAGAAGACTCTTGAGAGTCCCTTGGACTGCAAGGAGATCCAAGCAGTCCATCCTAAAGGAAATCAGTCCTGAATACTCATTGGAAGGACTGAGGCAGAAGCTGAAAGTCCAATACTTTGGCCACCTGACGCAAAGAACGGACTCACTAGGAAAGACCCTGATGCTGGGAAGGACTGGGGGCAGGAGGAGAAGGGGACGACAGAGGATGAGATGGTTGGATGGCATCGCTGACGCGATGGACTAGAGTTTGAGCAAGCTCTGGGAGATGGTGAAGGACAGGGAGGCCTGGCACTGCAGTCCATGGGTTGCAGAGTCGCATACGACTGAGAAACTGAACAACAACCACAAAGGCCACCAAACGCCAACACTGGGAGATAAGAGAGGCCTTCAGTCAACGCCCTGGCGGGTCAGACGGCAAAGCGTCTGCCTACAGTGCGGAGACCTCGCTTCCATCCCCGGGTCGGGAAGATCCCCTGGAGAAGGAAATGGCAACCCACTCCAGTATTCTTGCCTGGAAAATCCCATGGACAGAGGAGCCTGGCAGGCTATAATCTAGGGGGTCGCAAAGAGTTGGACACAACTGAGCAGCTTCACTTCACTTAATCAATGACCTTGGTTTCTCCCTGAAGAAACTAGAAAAAAGTGAGAAAATTGAAACTAAGCAAGCAGGAAAAATCAGAGTAGAAGCCATGAAATAATAAAAAAGAAAAAAATCCAGTGAAACCCCAAGTTAAAAGTTAGTTGTTTCAAATCAGCAAAATCACTAAAACTCTAGCCAGACTGATCTCTAAAAAGAAAAAAAAAGGCACTAATTACCAATATACAGGAACAAGATGAGAGACATCACCACAATCCTATCATTGTTTAATAATAATAATGAGATACTATGAACTTTGTTCATAAATAAATTTAACACCTTGGGTGAAATAACGAATCCCTTCAAACACACAAAACACAAACTCTACTCAAGAAGAAATAGACAACTTGAATATAAGTACCAGATGCACTTAGAATCTAGTCAACACTCTTTCCATAAGGGAGGTCCAGGCCTAGATGGCTTTATAGACGAATTCCACCCCATATAGAGGTAAGAAATAAGAGCAATTCTCCAGCTCACAAAATATTTTCAAGAGGGTGAAAGAAACAATGAATCGCGTTCGGCCATTCAAAAAAATAAATAAATGCAGAGATAGAAACAAGGGGGGGAAAACACCGTGGGGGGGAGGGAAAAAGACCAATTCTACACAGTTCTTCTCCCCACATGAAGAGAGAACTCTCCCCGGAACACGCTACCAGAAAGCGTTACTCTGACACCAAAAGCGAAAACATCATAAGGAAACTATAGGCATTGTTCCTCACGAACTTAGATGCGAAAGTTCTTAGCAAAACTTCGGCAAATTAAGTTCGACAATATACCAAAAAAAAAAAGGTAATAATACAACATGGCCAAGTCAGGTTTATCCAGAAACACAAACTGGGTTTAACATTTGAAAAAAATCAATCAATATAGTTTACCATATTGAGATGAAAGAAGAAAAAAGGCATGATTATCTCAAGAGGTATAGAAAAAGCACTGGACGAATCTCGGCACGCATTCACGGTAGAATAATCAGCATTAACACTAGAAGGGAAATTCCTCGGCCTAATGAAGGGCGTCCCTGGAAACCTGGCGGCGTCACCGTGGCAGGGCTGCATGGCGTCGCCCTGCGCGCTCCACTCACGCGCAGACTCCGGCGCGCTGCGGTCCTCGGGGTCTCAGTCAGACTTGTGGTTGCCAAGTGGGGTGGCAGGGAGGAGGGAAGGCTTGGGAATTTGGGGTTAGCAGAGGCAAATGATTATATACAGGATGGTTAAACACCCAGGTCCTACTGGAATAGCACAGGGGACTCTATTTAGTATCCTGTGATAAATCATGATGTGAAAGATATCAAAAAGAATATAACTGAATCACTTGGCTGTATGGCAATAATTAACATTTGTCAATCAACTATTTCAATAAAACATATTTTTTTAAAAAAGAAGAAATACAAGTCCTTACAAAGACTGGAATGCAAATGTCTTCTCAGTAGCTCTAAACGGGAAACCCGAAGGCCCGCCACCATGTGACTGAATAAACAGCCTGTGGTCCATCCACCCAGCGGAACACAAGTCGGCAACAAAAAGGACGGCCCATGGACACACGCAGCCCCCTGGACGCACTTCCGAGAAACGCCGTGGGGCGCCAGACAGGGGCACACACGTGGGATCCGCTGACAGGGGACCCCGTGAAGTGCAGGCGCATGTCTGCCGACGGGCCTGAGTGGGAAGGGGAGGCCACTTGTTGACCGGGTCCCACTGGCCCCCAAGGCCATCAGTCCTGGACTGAGAACCCTCACACCCACAGCCCCCGGTACCTGAGTCACCACAGCACTGAGCTGTATGCTGAGGTCTGGAGAGGGTGGGGGCCCTGAGCAAGCTCTAGGGGGAGGGGGTGTGTCTGGACCCCTTCCCACCACCTAGAGTCTCTCTGGTGAGGCCCAGGAGGGTTCACAGCCCAGTTCTGGGCCCTTGGAGCGTCACTGACCACAGCAAACCTACTCCGAACTAGAAAGGGCTGGAACCTTGCAGCCCCAGGCCTGCCGCCCCTCACTGTGACCCTCTGAAGACGGGGCACAGAGGCCCTCAGGGCCACCAGCTGCCTGCAGTTGCTCATTTACACAGAGACCACTGACAGAGCTTAGGGAGGACTCTCCCAGCAGCAGAAACCCTCACAGGCTCCCAGGACGAGAAGACCTCTTCCCAACGTCCCAGGGCCACTAAGTAGTCTAAGAGATGTCCTCATCTAGAGGAAAGTCACTGTGAACCTGAAATGAAGACAGAGCCGTTGAGCAAAAGGGGGGGTGTTTGGGGGACCCCAACAGAGGGAGTCAAGGCCCACTCTCCAGGACCCTGAACACAGTGAGGCCACCAGCGTTCTGGGGCCAAGCTCAGGCTTCTGCAGCCGGGCCCAGGGGCCGTGAGGGGTTGACGACGCTGAGAAATGAGTGCACAAGGACCCAGCCTGGCCCCCAGCATCAAGGACCGCAGCCCCCGTCCCCGACCCTCCTGGCTGGGCTCAGAGAATGGTCTGGGAGAAGACAAAAGCCCAGCTCAAGAAACTGAAGATGAGATAAAGATGCCTCCCCTCCCAGCCCCACCCAGGTCTCCCCACCAAACTGTGTTCTGAACACAAACCAACCTCAGCTCTGTCGTGCTCGGAAACTGACCAGGCCGCCACGGGCCAGCGGGGCGGGGGAAGGCCGCTCTCTCAGCACACTCTTCACGTTTTGTTCCCGTCCAGCTTCCCGTGCTGACAGTCTCTGGATTAACCGTGCAGATGGAACGCGGCCCTGAGGGGGTCTCACTCCCTGCCGGCCGGAGCTCCGGGCCAAGAGTGCTTGTGTGCACGTGTGCGTGCAGACACATGGATGTGCCTGAGTGTGCGCACCACGTGAGCGTGTCCACATGCGCAAGCCTCCACGCGCGTGTCCCCCCGTGTGTGTGCGTGTGCACATCCCTGGGCACACCTGCCTCTCTGACAGCATTCGGCTGGACCAGACACGCCTTTACCAAGCCGGGAAATGGGCACCACCACCTCGCGGCCACCCCGGCTTGGGTGCCAGCCAGCCGGGGGAACTTTTCTCGGCCCAGTAGGCTTGGGTCCACCTGGAAACGCAAAGGCGAGACCCCTGCCGTGAGCTTTGGGCTGGGGGCGGTCTCCGTCTCACAGTCACCAGCCGAGGGGAAGCAGAAGTGTGAAGGTCTGAAGCCTGGACTCGCCTTCCGGGGCGGCCCAGCAGGACTGGCGCTCGCAGACCCGTGTGTGTGGGGAGGGGCTCGTCACCCCCAAGCCCCCATGACCCTCAGATGCTTGGGCTGCCCTGGTGGCTCATGTGGTAAAGAATCTACCTGCAATGCGGGAGACCCAGGTTCAATCCCTGGGTGGGGAAGACCCCCTGAAGAGGAAATGCCAACCCACTCCAGGATTTTTGCCTGGAGAATCCCATGGACAGAGGAGCCTGGCGGGCTATAGCCTGTGGGGTCACAAAGAGTTGAACACGACTGAGTGATAGCACTTGGGTGCTCGGAGGGCCTCTCTCAGCCCCCTCTGCACTCATGAGTGTCATCAAGGCCTCCTGAGCCCAGCTGGGCAGGGAGGAGGGCACCCAGGGGCCCAGAAGGAGGTGACAGGCAGCCCGCTGGGCACGGGGGCGGGGGGGGCCCTTGCTCAGGAGGGTTTCCCACTGGGTTATGGGAGGGGGCTGTTAGCAGCCCCCAGACCCAGGAGCCCCCACAGCTACCTCCTTCTACCTAACCCACCCAGTGTGCCCGACCACCGCATAACAGAGGGGCAGAAAATGCAGAAAGAGAAGTCGCCTCCTCCTGCTCCCAGGTCTGTGGAGGGAGGCAGGGGCCAGGGTGGGGGCGGCCAAGGGGCATGGTGGCGGCCCGCGACCCCGCAGGGCTGTGCCAGCCCTTTCTGCTCTCCCGTGAAGCCACACAATGACACACTTCAATGGGCGCACGGCCGGGGCCCCTGGCCTCCATTCTCCATGACCTGGGGAGGCAGAGAGCGCGATTATAGCCCATCTGAATGCAGGCCCCTGGGCAATTATTCTGGCACCTGCAAGCCCCCAGCCCCCACCCAGAGACCGGTGACTCCCGCGGCCCACTCGTCCGGGGGGCGACAGCTGGCGGACCCCACCACGCCGCACCCCACGGCCACGAGGCCCCACCGGGTTCATCCTATTATCCCTGACGACGGCCCTGAGCAGCCCCCCGGGAGCCCCCACGTGGAGCGCCGGTGCCAGCCCCCGCCAGCCCCCCGCGGCACGGCTGCCTGCTCAGCCTGATCCCGTCATGTTATGTCAGCTGTTACCCCGCGCTTAAAACAAGGCCCTCCAGCTGGCCAGGGTCAGACGTGAAAACAAGCCCTAACAAAACCCGGCCCTCCAGCTACGCCGAGCGGAGACCCCACTGAATGTGGCACTTAATGGCGTGCCCCTCTGCAGCCCCCGGGCCTAGCATAAAGGAGACACCTGTCCCACGGACGGCACACTCTCATCCCGCCCCGGGCCCAGCATAAAGGAGACACCTGTCCCACGGATGGCACACTCTAATCCCGCCAAATCCCCGATGGAGGGGCTGCGGGCCGCAGCAGGCGCTCCCACCCCAGCGTCTGACTTTTGTCCTGGGCCCTGCGTTTTGGCGGGCAAGGCGGGACAGAAAACGTGGAGCAGAACCCCCCTCCCCAGCAGGACCCGCGCCATGGGGGGCAGAGTGTGGGGACCCTCTTCCTGGGGGCAGCTGATGGGTGGCCTGGGTGCCGGGGAAGAGCCCCTGCCTGCACAGTCGGCGTCTTCCTGCAGGGCCAGAGGGGCACCTGGCTCAACACGGGAGGCTGAGCCAAGCTCCCGTCTGTCCAGACCCAGGGCCCCCACTCGTCCCCACCCACCTGCACCCCAGCCTGGAGCTGAGTCACCATGGCCTCCGAAAAGGGAGGAGAACGAGAGGGTGCGGTGGGGGGAGCTGGGGAGCGAGGCCACCGACACCTGGCGGCTAGGAGAGGAAGCTCTGCTGCTGTTCAGCCGCTCTGTCGTGCCTGACTCTTTGTGACCCCGTGGACCGCAGCCCGCCAGGCCTCCCTGTCCCTCACCATCTCCCGGAGCTTGCTCAGACTCATGTCCACGAAGTCGATGCTGCCATCCAGCCATCCCTTCCTCTGTCGCCCACTTCTCCTCTGGCCCTCAATCTCTCCCAGCATCGGGGTCTTCCTAAGAAAGCCCCAGGGGCCACGCAAACACACGCACACAAATGGGCACGTGGGGGCACGCAAACATAGGACACAGGCACCCCAGGTGTCAGGAGCGGCAGGGGGGCCTGCTGCGAGCCCTGCCTGACTCCTGCCCAAGGGAGGCGCCGGGCTAGCTGCTTGCACCAGCAGGGCGACTGTTTCTCCCTCCAGGGGCCCCGGGGGCCGTGGGCCTGGTGGGACAGGCTTCCTCTCGGGGAGGGCCTTGTGCAGACGGGGTGCCCTCAGGGGCTCTCAGTGGACTCCAGTCAAAGACACCCCAGAAGGCAGCTGAGAGGCCGGCACCCACCTCCCAGCTCGCCTCACAGAGCTTTACAGCCTGAAAACAGGAAACACCAGGGGAAGAAACAGAGCCAGACCCGGACCCGGCCGGTTCTCACTGCCGGCAGAGCCCTGGCTGGTCACAGCCCCAGGGCCTCCACGTGGCCATCACAGGCGCCCCCTGGACTGCAGAGCACCCTCCGCCCAGCAGGAGCCATGGGCCCCCAACTCCAATTTCCTCCTGGAGGAAACGCTGGGGGCCCGGGGGCCGAGATCGGAGGAGGCGCCCGCTTCCCACGGGATCCGGGCTGCAGGTGAACGCAGCCGGGCCCCCGCCCCGGCCCTCCGCCCCCAGGTGGGGCCCTGTCCTCCGGCGCACAAGACTGCCTGGCCGGCCCGGGGCGCGACCCAGCCTGGGCCACTTGCATGGGATCGGGTTACGTGGTTTTCGGGAAAGTTTCGAACACGTTGCAGTCCCCTCCACCTCCTGCCCAGGCGCCCCCACCCCCTGCCCCTGGTTCTAACTGATTTGATGGACAGGACAGTCCCGGCCCGCGACAGAGCGTGGGCTTCACAGAGGGCGCCTTTGTTCGTGCGCGCGAGGCGCCCCAGGACCCCTCCACCCACCGGGCCCAGCGCCCCGCGGAAGGCTCCGGTTACAGCTGAGGGTTCCCATTTTCACGGCTCCGGGCCGAGGGCAGACCCCGCAGGGAGGAATGTCAGCTGTCCCCTCCGGAGCAGCTGCCTCCAGGCCAGGAACGCAGCCAGGAGCCCCGGGGACAGGGACCCCTGGCGGGCGGGCGTGATGGCCCAGGGGTGGGACGCAGAGCCAGCACCCCGGGCCTCACGGAGGCCCAGCGTCCTCGAGTCCTTGGCAGCCTCCTGCGCGGACGTCCTCAGGGCGGGGGTCCTTCCCACTTACAGGACAAGGGCGGCGGCGCTGGCCCCTCAGAGCCCAGGAGGGAGACCCCGCAGGCAGAGCTGGGACCCCGTCAGGCCAGAGAGGCCACCAGCCCGTGGCGAGCATGCACAGAGCGGGGAACACCACAGACACCAGGAGGGGCGAAGGCACCCGAAGGGGATGGCAGGGGTGGGTGGACAGAAGCGCCCAGAGAGGCTGGAGGAAGTGAGGGGGCCACCCCGGGGGCGGGGACACAGGGCCCCTTGTTCAAGGGACGCGGCAGGCGGCTTGGGCCCACATCCACAGAGTCATGGGTCGGGGGGCTCCTGTTCTCAGGGGTCCCCACTGGGTGGCCAAGGGGCTCTGGAGAATTAGCCAAGACCCCTTGAGAGCAGCAGCTTCAAATTCTGCCTGGTGGCCCCGAAGCCTCTGTTCATGGACTCTCAAGGGGACGCTGGGGGGCACCCAGACATGGGGGGTTTGGGGGCCGCCTGAGCCTCGCCCACCCCTCCTGGAACGCAAGAGACAAACCCAGCAGTCTGCCCCGCCCCCAGCCACACACTGTCCAGGGCGGGCCCCCGGCTCATTTCTGCCCAAGGGGGCAGCAGGGAGCCCCCAGACCCGCCTGAGCCCCCTCACCCGGGGGCCAGGGTTCCTGCACACTGCCTTCCTCGGGGCGGCTCGCAGCGGGGCCTCAGGAGGGGTGGGCCCCCTGCAGCCCGGAGCCATGACGCCCCCGCACCATGGAGCGGCCCAGAGTCCCCGCACCATAGCGCGCCGAGCAGGCTGCCTGAGCCAGGCAGCGACTTGACCCTGGCCTGGCAGGGCGGCCATGTGCACACAGAGGGGTGCCCCTCGGCCTTCTGGCTCCTGGGGGCGGGTCAGGCCCTCCCACACTCTGGCACCAGCCCCGTCTTACACAGGCCCCAGGGAGGACCCTGGGCGCAGAACTAGAGCCCGTGACCCTGCCACAGAGTGGGTGCAACAGAAACACTGAACAGACGCAAGTGAGGACGCCCCCACACCGGGATGGGGCGCCTAGGCTGGCTGCATCCTGAGGAAGAGCACAGAGAAGGCCCCAGCAGGCAGAAACAGTCCTCACTGGGCAGTGCCCGTGTGCCGGGGACAGAGGCCCAGGGGCTCAGGGCCCCAGGGCGGGGACACGTCTCCCCAGGGCACATGGGGGCCAGAGGACAAAGCCAGCAGTGTCGCTGGGTGAGCAGGAAGGTGCCCCGGAAGCGGATGTACAGGAGCGGGGCTTTGCTGGATGTGTAGGAGTTCACCAAGCAGAGAGGGGAAAGCTGAGAGAACAGCCCCCTAGGGAGGCAGCAGCCCAGGAGCAGACACAGCCTTGGGGTCTGTTCACAGAGAGCCTGGGCCAGCCACTGGCAGCCCGGCCTTGGGCAGACGCAACCCAGGCTCTGCGAGCTTCCCCCCATCCATGCCGAGGCTCACAGCATGGCTGGCGGGGGCTGCAGGCCCGGACTCAGCGCCACTGCCTCGATCGGCACGTGAAGGGTGTAGGGAGCAGGGCCGGGAACGGGCGGGCCTGCAGAGGCTGGAGCGAGCAGGGTGTGCACTGGAGCCGGGGGTCAGGAGACAGAGCCCAGGCCTCATTCCAGAGAAACGCGGGGCCCACCGAGGGGCCAGAGGACGTGTCGGCGGCGGGGCGGGGGGGGGTGGTTCCCGTGGGGCCTGGATTCGCAGCTAGGAAACTGAGGCCTGGAGGGCGGGACGCTCTCGCCTGTGCTGGGGGAGCCGGGGCCCCGGGGTGGGTGATCCAGCTGGAGGGAGGGCTGGGTCACCGCGGAGGGGCCCCCGGGAGCCTGGGCCAGGGAGGAAGCCTCGGCGATGACCTCATCCACTAGGCCTCCGGGCTGCGGCTCACGGGGTTTTCAACCGCAGCCATCGCAGGACAATCCCTGGTATGCTCCCACCAGAAGCTCAGGATACGCGGGGTCTGTGCTGTGCTTTTGAGGGCCTCTCTCTTTGTGTGGGATTTGAAAAAGGAAAGAAAAAAAAAAACACCCTGCGATTTCGGAGACAAAAACCAGCCCCTCACCTGGGCCCAGCCAGGGTTTCTTCCCCCAGGGAGCAGGGAGGGGGTGTGTTTGCCACAGCAGCAGGCTGGCGGGGGACGGGGGCGGGGGGGCACACAGGAGAGCCGCCCAGAGCTGGAGCCCGGCCACAGGCGCGTGTGCACACCGAAACACAGGCACAGACCATGCATGAGGCCATGTGCACAAGCAGACACACAGGCGCGCTGCACGCTTGCACACAGACATGTGTACACACACACACACGGCTTCACACACACACACACACACACACACAGAGCTTCCCCTGAATTCAGGAACCGTGTCGGGAGCCCTGTTCCCCGGAAGCCGCAAGCAGGGCTCAGATCTCGAACAGGCCATCCGCAGCCCCGGGACAGACCCTGTGGCAGCGATGAGACCCCACCCCAAGTGGCTTTTTCAGCCCCCCAGATCTCCCTGGTTCAGCAAAACACTTAATCCCTTGGAGGCCGCCTGAGGCTCCCTTGCCCAGAGCTGAGACAGCAGCTCTCCGGCCCCATAAAAACCAGCACATGAAAAGGAAGGAAGACATATGGGCTCTGTGGGAAAACACAGCTTCGAAGGACTTTTTTCCACCATTTAAGCACCGAGCTGCTCTCGGGGCCCCTCCTAGGCTCCAGGCTGCGGTCTGGCTCAGAGCTCTGGGTCCTGGCCAGCGGCAGCCTCGCGCCACGGGCAACAGCGCCACCTGGTGTCCTGCAGCCCCAGCCTGCGCGGCCGACCTCGGGGGCCTGCGAGGCCGACCTGGGGGCCTGCGACCACCGCCTCTGCCCTGCCCACACCCGCTCCCTCCGTCACGCCCTGCCTGGGGTCATGCCCGTCCCCAGCCCGCAGACCACAGCCTCTCCAGGGAGCCCCCGCCACCGCCTCCACCCAGAGCCCCGGGACCCCGGGCCTGTCTTGCCCACTGCCAGCTGCAGGGGGTGGTCCCGGCCTGCCCCGGAGGTCCCCCACCTAACCCACCCACCTCCTCCTCCCACCCTCAGGGCACCCCCTCTTGCAGGAAGCCCTCAGCATCCCTGCAGACACCCTGTCCGCCCCCCAGTCCCACTTCACCTCTTACCTCCTTCATGCCTCAACCCTTGACATAATTCATATCACAATTCATATCTTTCCTGGAGCCTGGGCCCCTGTGGCTGCATTCCTCCCGGTGACCCTGATACCCCACCGCCCGCCCCGTGGCCATGACTCCAAAGGTGGCTGGACATGGTCAGCTCAAACCCACCACAAAGGACCTGTTTCCACAGGCCAGTGAGTTACGAAATATTTGGGAACTCGGTACAGGCCATCAGAAGGTTGCATCTGAGGCCATCCTCCCCCAGGCCTTTGTTCCGCAGATAGGGAAGCCGAGGCCCAGGGCCCCACGGCAGCTCCGGGTGCCCCACAGAGCCCCCTTTGGGCTCCTGGACTCAAAGCAAAGTGTCCAAACCCAGAAGCACCGTTGTGGGCCTGTGGCGGGTGCTGCCCGTGGGCCCCTGCTCTGGGGCTCCCTGCTTCAGCCTGCAGACCCCCGTGCCCAGCCACTGGGGGAGAGCGGGGCACACTAAGGAGGGGGAGCCCCGGCAGATGGTGGTCGCGGGGGGCGCCAGTGGTGACGGCCAAGTCTGACCAGGCGGGCGGGAAGGCAGTCTCACGACAGGTCAAAGGGTCAGTCAGCCCACAGGAGCATGTGCCAGGGCCCCAAGGCAGCGGGAGGGCCCAGGGTCAGGGGTCAGCAAACTACACGGGAGCAGAGGGAGCCAGGGGTGGCAGGAAGAGAGAGGAAGTGCACAGTACTGGGGGCCCAAGAGGCCCAGCAGATCCGAAAGCCCACCCGAGCTTCCAGAATGACCAGAGCTTGGTTTTGGAAAACCTCCCCCCCGCCCCCCCACCTCCGCCCCCCCACCTCCGCCCCAAAGCCAACAGCTGCGGTGTGGAGAGGGCGCCTGGGGGGGCACGAGTGTGGCAGAGAGAATGGGGAGGTGTAGAACAGGAGATGCACCCGCAGCAAGGGCCCTCTGCTGGGAGGTGGGGGCTGCTCGCTGGCACACACCCCCAGGATCCCAGCTCCAGCTGAGCCCCGATCCTCAGCGGGGGTGGTTTAGCTGCTCAGTCGTGTCTGACTCTGTGTGGCCTACCAGGCTCCTCTCTCCATGTGATTCTCCAGGCATGAATACTGGAGTAGGTAGCTTTTCCCTCCTCCAGGAGATCTTCCCAACCCAGGAATCGAACCTCGGTCTCCTGAACCGCAGGCAGATTCCTTACCAGCTGAGCCACGGAGGAAGCCTCAGGGAGGAGACCGCAGTTCCGAGCACAGCCACCAGGAGGCGCGCGGACCTCAGCGATGCCCGGACTGTAGGCGGTCAGTTCCTCCAGGAGGCGGGGAGACGGAGAAGGTCGCGGGGCCCCTTTGCCACCACGCCCAGCTCTGGGCCTCCTCGCATCATGAAGCCCCAAGGAACCCAGTGTGACTGTGAGCAGCAGTGTCGGGGGGAGCTCCCAGACAGGCCAAAAGGAGAGGGGAGGCCGGGCCCGCGGCCGCCAGAGCCTGCCCCCCATCCCGGAGCTGCCCTGGGGTGACCCACACCCTCGATGGTCTGCCTTCCAGCCCCAGAACCGGGCCTGGGATGCGCTGACATCAGCGGTGATTCAGGAGCCAAAATCCCGTGCGGGCTGCACCTGGGGCCCTGCCTGAGCCACAGGAGGGTGCCAAGTGGCCTGCAAACCAGGACCCCCGGTGCTACAGGGCCCAGGCTGGGTGGTGGAGGTGGGGGGGGGGGGCAGTTCCGGGGCCCCCTACCCCGACGGGACTCAATGTTGTGGGGGCCTCTCAGTGAACCTTCCAGCAGAGGGGGAGCCGACCCAGTCACTCAGGGGCCCCGTGGGCTGAGCTATGACCCCCCCAGATCCCTACTGTGGGATCCTGACCTCAGAATCTCAGATGCAGCTGTGTTTGGAGATGGGTCTTTAAAGAGGTGACATGATAAAATGAGGTCCCTAGGGTGGGTCCTCGTCCCACAGGACTGGTGTCTTCATAAGGAGAGGCGGTCACAGCACAGACACACACAGAATGACGATACACAGGAGAGGACGCCGTCCCAGCAGAGTCCTGCCCTCTCCCGGGGCTTGAAGGCCACGCCCAACCCAGAATGCGCAGCAGTCTGCCCGGGCCGGCGCGTCCCCTCAGGAGACGTGGAGAGCCCCCTCGCCCCGCCCCGTAAAGCCCGAGCGACCGAGGGACGCCAGTCTCTACACCCAACCAAGGCACCGGACCAGCCCCAGCAGCAACGACTCGAGACAGACGACTCCAGAGGGTCAGAGGACAAACCCCCGCAAACAGTAACAGAACAGAGGAAGTCACAGGCTGCACAGGCAACAAGGGCAGTCGCCTTCCTAGACACCAAAAAACCTCCCTGAAACATAGCGAGAGAGGTTCCATTGCCGATGGCAACAAACGACTGTTAGCATACTGATGATAGCAACAGCTGTCTAAAACCCACATCCCCAGACCATGAAGCCCTTCTGATAAACACACGCCCTGCCCGTGGACAGACCGACCCCAAGCCAGAGAGACGCTGGCCTCCCCAAATTCACACATCACACACCGACAGGCATTTTCTGGGAGCCCAACAAGCTGATCGTAAAGGCCACTGGGGAAAAGAGACAAGCAAGAATCGTCAGGGGACCCCTGAGAGAGAAGAGGGGCCCCAACGTTAACCGCACGGTGAAGCGGATCGTCGTGGAGGTGCACACACAGCTGTGGACAGAACAGGAGGCCACAGAGCAGAGCCCTGGACGTCCGGGTCCCCAGCTGCGTGGGGGAAAAAGACACACTCTGGAGTAAGTGGTGCCGGGGCCGGGGGCGAGAGGGACAGGGTGGGAGCAGACTGGATCCCTCCACCAGGATGTGCCCAATGAACCCCAACAATTTAAAGCCACAAGATCCACCCAGACAGCTCTAACCTAAGAAGGGGAAACTCCGTGAGCACGAATGCAGAGGCATCGGGTGACCGGTGGAGCCGACTGTGTAAAGTACAACAGGCTCTGCCTCGAGGCGCGTCACGAGGACTCGGGGACCCCGGCTCACAGCCGTCGGCTGGCGAGGGCAGGGGCACCCTGGGCCGAGGCTGGAGGCAGGAGCGGGGGTGCCTGCAGATCTGTGCGCCAGCAGGCCGAGCAGACCGCGACCCCGGCGCCTAGCGCCCACGTCCTCTCGTCCTTCCGTCCCTCCCAGCTCAGCCCACTCGTCCCGGAAGCCCTCCCAGACCACCAGGCCCAGGGGCCCGTCATTCTTCAGCCTTCTCAGGCCAGTGGTCATATCCTGGCAAGGCAGGGAGCCAGGAAGGCGGGGTCCCCACAGCCTCTAGACCCCCAGTATTAGGGCAAGCCCCCAGAGCCAGCCCGCCGTGGGGCTCCAGCACAGGGTCCCTTGGGTGGGAGAGGCCAGGAGTGGCAGGCTTCACCTTGCAGCCCACCTGCCTGGGGGCAAGAGCGCAGGGCCCCTTACGCTGGTACGTACCATCCAGAAGAGGGTCCCTGTGGCCAGGGCAACATACTGCTCGATGGTGGACAGCACGCTGAAGATGAGGCAGACCAGGACAATGAGGAAGCTGCGGGACAGGAACGCACGCAGTCAGTGCCATGCCAGGCTGCCCGCCCCGCCCGCTCAGACACAGCCCAGGAAGGGGCGCGGGCAGGGGGCTCGCCCACCGCCCAGGGACCGGGCACTTCCGCCCGGGGCCTGAGGGCTCCCAGTGCCACCAGCCCCGACCGCCAGGTGCGCGCCAATTGCAGGCACAGCCAACAGCAGGCAGTCACCACCCGGCCAGGATGGGATGGGCTCTGACCCAGGCTACAGGCCGACGGGCCTCGGAGGCCCAGGCCGAGAAGCCAGGCGCTGCCCACGTGGTCTCCAAGGATCCAGAGGGGACATTCACGGGCAGAGAGCCGCCTGGGGACCATGGGGCCCAAGGGGCTTCCTCTGGGGTGGCAAACGTCCTGGACACGGGGTGGCAGTTGCAGGCTCCGTGGACGTCCCCACAACACGCGGCGTGCTCGACACGAGGGCTCGCCCAGACCAGGGGCGCAGGCAGCTGCAGGGAGCAGGCCCACACCACCCTCCAGCCAGCTTCCCCATGACACGGCCCGCGGCTGCTTCCTCTCAGCAGCGGGCATGCAGCCAGGGACTCGGGGCCAGCCCCAGGGCCGCCCAAGGCTGGACCCGTGTTCCGCCTCGCGCCCTCTCCTCCTGAACCCTCCTGCGGCCCACGGAGACGCTTCAGCACAGCCTGTCCAGCCACAGACACCGTCCCAGGAAAGGACATCACCACCGCCCACACTGCCCAGCCTCACTGTACAGACAGTAACACGCGTTCCTGTGAGACGACAGCCGCGTCAGCTGCGGAGAGATGCTACAGATGGGAAAACCGGGGCCCGGGCTCCACGCTCCCTGAGGGTGAACCCCAAGCAGCCAAACCACGGAGGGGGGTGAGGCCAGGCCCCGGGGAGGCTCAGGGGGCTCGACAGCCTGGTCTCCTCCCGTCTGGCCCTGCCCCTCCCCACAAAGGACATTTGCGGTGACACTGAGTGTGCCCCAGGCGACTCGGACAGTCGCCCGCACCCAGACCCTTCACCGAGTCACGCCTGCAAAGCCCTGCTTGCCATGAATGGTCACACTCGGGTGCAAAGGTCAGGACACCAACACCCCCGCTGGCCCACAGTCATCATGCCGACTCACTGGCTGAAGCCCCGAGCCACAAGCCCTGTGCCCCGCGCCACTGTCCGCAAGGCTGCAGTGAGACCCTTGGTGGGGAAGGTGCGGGCCCGGACCCAGGTCTGCGGGTCCTGCTGCCCACGGCTCCCCGGGTCCCCTACCTCCAGCCCCCGCCGCCGGGACGTGCGTGAAAAGTCCTGAACTCTCTCCCAGTCCTGCCTCCTGAGGCAGAGGACATGGGCAGAACCCACGCGGCGTCTCTGCCCCCTCAAGGCGTCGCGGTGGGCCCTGCGGCCCGCTCGGCTGCCTCGGAGGCCTGAGGGCAGCGGTCCCTCTTCTTCGAGGCCTGTCCCTGTTGCCTCTTGATGCCAGGGCGGCATCTGTCGGTGTCGGGACGACCTCGGCTATGCTCACGGAGCAGCGAGAGCTCGTTTAGAACCGCGCGCCAGGCTGGGGCACAGAGGCCCGGGGGCGAGGAGGACAGAATCTTGCCAAGTCGGGGGTCTGGCCACGGCAGCTCTGCCCATGGACAGGTCTGCAGGGAGGGCACAGCAGGGGGGGCATCCTCAGCTCCTGCTCAGAGGCACACAGAGACCCACCCCACCCACCCTGTGTGAACCTCGGCAGAGGCCCTGGGCCAGAGAGGGGGGCCCCCAGGAGCGCCCCCCTGGGGGCCGCTGGGCCTCCGGGCTCAGAGCTCACCACCCTCCACGCTGTGTTGGCCTCGGTCGCGCTGTCTTCTGAAGGCTGAGCAGCTCCTCAAATACCTGCACACGTCGTGCTGGTTTCAGAAAGAATCATTTCACAAAGGGCGCTTTGTCCGCTCCGAGTGTGTGGGCCCAGGAGCCTCAGCAAGGCCAAGGTCAGGTCCTTGCCCTGGGGGTGTTGGCAGCAACCTGGGGGGCCTGGTGCTCCCCGTCTGCCTCTGCGGGGCTGGCCACCCGCTCTGTCCCAGCTCGGGTCCCAAGGCTCCAAAGTCAGGCAGCCGCAGACCTCCGAGAGCCAGGGGAGCAAGGCCCAGGGAAGGGGAACACCGCCCTGTTCTCTGCCCAGGTGTGCGAGTGGGGCTGGGCGGGGAGAGGGCCCCTCGGGTCCCGGTGCTGCCCGACCCGACCTCCCAGGGGTGCGTGTGCGTGCCTGTGGGAGGCGGCCGTGGCTAAGGCGAGGACGATGGCCTGTGGATGCCCTGATGGCCGATCCACCCTGGGCACATGGCCTCCGGCTCCTGCCCGAGGACGTCCATGCCCTTATCGGACATCGGACATCATTTCAGCGTCTGCGGCAACAGGTGCCCAGGAAACACAGAGGAATGCGGGAGCCGTGCCAGGGCGATGGTCCAGCAGGAGGGTGCGCCAGGGAACAGCAGGGGGCAGATGGCAGGACCCCACCCCCATGCCCACGGGCTGGGTCCCCAGTGGCACCGGTGCCTGGCAGGCTCAGCCCAGGTGGGGCAGGACAGACCAGACCCTCAGGGAAGTCCACGGGCACGGTCTCTCTGGTCCACAGGGAAACCTCTTTCAACCCTGGATGTTCCCCAGTGATGCTGAAAACGTGAATAAGAAGCACACGCTTCACGGGCAAGGGGAATATAGCCTGTTCAAGGCGCACTCGGAACCCAGAAGTGACAGACCTCTGCCGTCGGGCTCTGCGAGCTCTGAGCGAGGTCCAAGAGGCTGAGATGCAGCACTGGGCCAGTCAGGGAGCGTTAGCTGCACCCTATCTGTGCGCTCAATTTCTCTGTGACCCCATGGACTGTAGCCAGGCCCCTCTGTCCAGCGGATTTCCCAGGCCAGCAGACTGGAGCAGGTTGCCATTTCCTCCTCCAGGGGATCTTCCCGACCCAGGGATTGAACCCATGTCTCCCGGCCTGGCAGGTGGATTCTTTACCACAGCGCCACCTGGGCAGCGTATTCAATATAGACCAATTACGTGCTTGGAAAAGTCTTGTTGGTCCAGAAAAAAAGTTCTGTGTGAAGGGATAGACGTTGGGAACACTTGGTATTGGGAATGCTTGGTGAAACACGCCAGTCACGGAAGGGAAAGGCCTGTACGATTCAACTTCCATGAGGACCCTAGAGCTGTCAGACCCACAGCAACAGAAAGCAGGATGGGGGGCCTGGCGCGGGGTGAGGAGGCGGTGCTTTGGGGACAGAGCGTGTCCCTGCCGTAAGGAGAGGCTTTGAGGATGGGTGAGTTAATGGCTGCACGCACAGCTCAGGACTTCGCAGCCCGAGCGGTACGCTTACACGTTGTCAGAGAGGTTTCACACTACGCTTATCTTGCCACAGCTTTTTTAAGTTAAGGAAAAAGAAACGGGAGACTAAGTAAATGGCACGTACACGCACGCCCTGGACTGCTGCCCGCGCTTGATTAAGGCTATGAATGAGGCTGTGTGAGGTTCAAAGACCCGCCCTCCCGGCCAGGACCTTCGGGCCGATAACAGACAAAGGGCTTGTCCTGCCACCTGAACCTCAAGGCCGAACTCGGAGCGTGTGATTTAATAGATTAGCTGCTGACGTTCAAACTCCGGCCGTATCGGAGGGGCTCCTCTTTGCACAAAAGTCACCTGGGAGATTCCAAACATCCCTGAGCAAACAGGACAAGGTGGGCTGGGGAGCCTGTGGCTGGATGTGGACACCCCCGTGGCACTGAGCCCCCCGGGGGAGGGGGAGCTGGCCTCAGGTCCCACCAGCACTGTCCGTGGGGCTGGGGAAACACGCCCCAACAGAAAGCCAAGACACGCCCCACCCCGGTCCAGCCTGTGCCCAGCACTGCCCTGGGTGGAACAGGGTCGGGCACGTCGCCAATCACGCCTCGGCCCAGGTGCTTGGCACTGTGCACCCCCTGACCCCGTGGGAAGGAGTCACACCGCCTCCAGAAGGAGACTCTGGGCTGCCCCTGCAATCCACGCTGCCCGGCTAGGGGACCCAGGGCTCAGGGACAGCGAGGCCAAGCCAGCCCCAGCTTCAAGGCAGGGGCCGAGCCTCCCCAGGGCAGGGCCCTGCTTCCAGGGGCCAGGCCACCACTCAGCACCCCACAGCCTCCAAGGGGAGCGCCGCACACAAGGCTGAGCCACAGGGGTGGGGGAGGCGCTGCGTGGGCGGGCCGGGCCAGGCCGGGGTGGAGACCCTGGGCCACTTCCAGCTTCCAGGGGCCCCGGGATCTCTGGGCTCAGGGCATGTCCTTCCAGTCTCTGCCTCCAACGTCATGCACCCCCTGCTGTGTTTGTTTCTTCTGTGGGTTTCTTCTGAGGACACCTGTCACTGAATTGCGGGCCCCCTGCCCCAGAATCCAGAATCTTCTCCGCCTCAAGATCCTTAACATATCACCTCTGCAAAGATGCTTTTTCTAAATACCTAAGGTCACGTTCACAAGTTCCAGGGAGTCTTCCATCTCTAGGGGCCATTATTCAGCCTCTGTGACTTATCAAGGATTCTAATAAATGATGCAGATGGTGACTGCAGCCATGAAATTAAAAGACACTTACTCCTTGGAAGGAAAGTTATGACCAACCTAGACAGCATGTTAAAAAGCAGAGACATTACTTTGCCAACAAAGGTCTGTCTAGTCAAGGCTATGGTTTTTCTGGTAGTCGTGTATGGATGTGAGAGTTGGACTACAAAGAAACCTGAGCACTGAAGAATTGATGCTTTTGAACTGTGATTCTGGAGAAGACTCTTGAGAGTCCCTTGGACTGCAAGGAGATCCAACCAGTCTATCCTAAAGGAGATCAGTCCTGAATATTCACTGGGGGGACTGATGCTGAAGCTGAAAGTCCAATACTTTGGCCACCTGATATGAAGAGCTGACTGATTGGAAAAGACCCTGATGCTGGGAAAAATTGAAGGTGGGAGGAGAAGGGGACAACAGAGGATGAGATGGTTGGATGGCATCTCCAACTCAATGGACATGAGTTTGGGTAAACTCCGGGAGTTGGTGATGGACAGGGAGCCTTGGCGTGCTGCAGTCCATGGGGTCACAAAGTGTCGGACATGACTGAGCGACTGAACTGAACTGAATTAAATGAATACATCGCTTATGATGACGAGAACTATCAGCAAATCTTCAGTGAGTCTTTAAAAGCCAGCATCAGGCATATGGTAAAGTGCGTGTCCGTGGCGCCCCTGTGAAACAGTCCAAGGTACGTTCAGAGCCCGCCCCCTCACGGCCTCAGTGCATCTGCAGAGACCCGAGTAAGGTCCCAGACTCCAGGGACTAGGATGCAGAGAGAGGTGTCTTTGCGAGGTCACGCACAGCTCAGCACCCCACTGTCCAGACCCCATCACGTCAGGGAGGGACTCGGCCCTTCACTCCCTCCCCCCTGACGTGCTGGGCGGCATCCAAGCCAGGGCTCCTGGAACAGGCCGCCCCGACTCTGAACCTCCCGTGAGGCGTGTTCAGTGGCACCGGCTCCTATTCCTTTCAGAGGCTCCCTCGGGCGATGCGACCGCTAGCCACGCGGGCACCAGAGGGCAGCTGGGCGCGGTGAGGCCACTGTTCCCGCAACTCCAGTCTCCATTCTCTTGGAGCCCCACGCTCCAAGGTCCCGTGAGCGCAAGATCCCATCAGACATATCCCAGAGCGCCTGTCCACAAGGAGCTCCTAGGAGACGAAGACGCTTATCCCTACCTCTCAACAGGGGCTGTCCTCCGCCTTTCGGGCTTTCAGTTGACACTTTTTCTAAAAGTGACCTGGGCCGGGGACCCCAGAGACACAGGGCCTCTCACCTCGCACTCTGGCTGGGCCCTTGGCTATTCCTGTGCGCATAGCACCTCCCTAGAGGCCAGGGCGCCTCTGTCTGGGGGTCTCCAGCCCCAGGGGACGGGCCACCAGGACTGCACCAGAATCTGCAGCCCACATCCAACTGGTCTCCTTGCCCAAGTCTTGACGTCCACCTGGCAGCTGGGGGCGATCCTGGGAGGGTGCAAATTCCACCAGCCCTCCAAGCTAAAGATTCTCCAGTGAAGTCTGAACTCCAAAGCCACCTTCTGGGGCATCCCCCTGCCCCATAGGCCTGGGCTTCCCTGAGAGAGGTGGCGGGCCTTCTGACGCCACAGCTGGGCCCTGTGTCCCCTGCCTTGCTCTCATCAGACCACTGGCTACCTGCTGCCCACTGCTGCCCCGATAGAGCAAGGGCTCTGCAGGCATAGGATGTCTGATGTCCGCTTTGAAGGCCCCATATGGGACGTGGTACCTGAATGCCTGAACAGTTCAGGTTCAACGCAAGAACTCAGTGGACAGAATTATCCATGCCACCTCCTCCATGCAGGCCTCCAAGGTTCACCCAGAAGTGAAATCCTCTTGTGCCATTTTTTTTTCTCCTTGCCCTGCCCTGCCACACCCCACTCCAGTGCCCTCCGCCAGGGCCCTGCAGGGTTTCCAATGGGCCAGGACACCAGGTAGCTCTCTACGTACCCTTTCTCCCCCAGACTGCATGCCAACAGTGCCAGGCAGAAAGGAGCTGGGGGCGGTGGGAGGGAGCTCTGATGTGAGTCGCAGCAGCCATGGCCACCCAGGTGCCAGGAGTGCCGAAGACGCAGCAGGTGAGGCTCTGAGGTGAAGACCATGGTCTCGCTGCCTGAAGTCAGCCCAGAGGCAGCAGGGGCTGCCCAGATTCACCCTCAGCCCTCCTCCGGGCCTCTTCTGGAAACCCAGGACAACACAGGTGAGGGGACAACTTGGGCACCAGGATGGGGTCACGTTCAGGAGGCCTGTGACAGGTCCACCGCGGTGAAGCACCACCGTGCTCACCAAGGACTGGACTCACAGCTCCCGACCGCTTAGTGCGGATAGAAACCCAGCTCCACCCTGGCGCCCCCAGGCTGGGGGCACTGCAGGCCCCAAAGCCCGACTGCGCCCCCTGCCCGAGGTGACAGGGTGCGGTGCCCCCAGCACAGGCCGCGCCTTCTGCAGGGCAGGTGGTGGGACAGCCAGGCCCAGCCGAGCCTGGGGAGCAGCCAGGCCATCGCCCTGCCCAGCAGCCTGGCTCCGTCGAGGACGCAGGCGGATGGCTGTGCTCATGTGCCCCACGCCCAGCATCCTCTCACTCCCCACGCGCGGCTCCACGTGAGGCCCTCATGTGTGCAGGCGGCGGGATGTCCCCCTCTGTCGATGGCCCAGCCGGCTGGGGGCAGCTGGGGGCGGGTGAGGACAGGCCTTGACAGGGGGCTTGACCACATCACCCTAAGCGGTCACGTCAGGGCCTTTCCCGGGCCCTAGAGAGGCAGCTGTGGGGGTCCCAGCGGTGGGGGTCTCAGGGATGCGGGCGCTGTGAGGATGTACATGTAGGTCTTCTCGGGAATCCGTTACACGATCAGAAACGCAACAGCCGGGACCGTCCCCAGGCTCCAGTGGTTGAGACTTTGCCTTCCAATGCTATGGCATGGGTTCAATTCTTGGTCAGTGAACCAAGATCCCACACACCAAGCAACCAAAAAGTTTAAAAATAAATAAATTGGTGTCTTAAAATATTTTTTCAAAAGTCAACAAACCAAGATCCCACAGGCCAAGCAACCAACACATTTAAAAATAAATAAATTGGTGTCTTAAAAAAATTTTTTTAAAATAAAAGGGCCTTCCCCGGTGGTCCAGCATTAAGACTCCGTGTGTCCACTGCTCGACTCAATCCCTGGTTGGGGAACTAAGATTCCACACACTGCAAGGTGCTAACAATATGTAGGAAGAGAGAAAGAGAAAGAGAAGACAGACAGACAGGCAGCAGCCGTGTCTGAGCACCAGGCTACGGACAACTAGACTTGGGACGTCCAGCCCGGGCCACGGTCAGCCACGTGATGCGTTCTCAGCATCCGCTGGACAGCAGAGTGCCAACTGGAAGCCCGGACTCTTTCTACCACGCCCCACGCAGCCCCTAAGTGGCCCCAGCGCCTGGCAGCAAGGTGGGGACGAGCCGTGCAAATCCATACCTTCCTGTCCCCTCTGTCGTCACGAGAAGCCCCAGAAGCAGGCCCGTCCCTCGTCAGAGAAGAAAGAGGGCCTGAGGCTGCATGGAGCCCCGGGTGGAGAGCAGGACTACAACGCAGGCCTCCTCCCCCAGGCCCTGCCCCACACCTCCAGGAAAGCAGGGTCCAGCCAGGGGGCAGGGTCTCTGGCTGCCCACTGCCCACCCCCGAGGGGCTGCCCAGCCTGGCAGTGAGAGGACAGGCCCCAGATGGCTTTGGCCGGGGGGTGTCCCGGCCCTCGAGGTCTGGCGCTGGATGGGGTTAGGCCAGGGGGCTGGGGGGTGTCCTGGCCCTCGGGGTCTGGCGCTGGACGGCAGACCCAACGGAGGCAGGGCTTCCGGGCCAAGCAGACGAGCTCGCCCAGGGCCCACGGCCGTGGGGGCAGCTCTGGCCCCTGCAGCTTCGCCTCCACTAAGCCTGGCCGCCAGGCCCAGCCCGGCTGCGATAAGAACGCCTCAGAGGGTATATTTAGAAGGTGCTGGAGAACAAACTGAAGTGACCCCACGGACAGGGCCCTTATCTGCTCCAGGACGCACGTCGTCTTCCCGTGAACAGGGCCCGTCCGGGGCGGGGGAGGGGCCCAGCGGGCCCTCCTGGGGGCAGGGCAGCCGGGGCAGGCAGCTGGACACACCTGTGCGTGCTCGCGCTGCCCCAGAGGCAGCCCGTCCCAGGGGCGACCCCCACCCGGCCAGCGCCTGCAGGCCTCACCTTCTGGGCTGAGAAGGGGCAGCAGGTGGCAGAGCGCTCGGACACCAGCGGGGGTGGGAGGGGTCCGGTGGGCTTCCTGCCCACAGCTCAGGGCCCTGCCCTCCTTCAAACAGGGTGACTCTGCAGACTGGAGGCCACGGCAGGGCTCCCGGAACACCTGGACCCAGCCCCGAGGAGGAGCAAGGTGCCCACAGCCCTGCTGGTGCCGGAGCGGGTGGGTGTCTCTGCGCATCCCTGCTTGGGAAAGTCCTCCCTCCTGTCCACCCTAAGTCTTCCTTGCCGCAGTGTGGCCTGACCTCCAGCTGAAGGCAACCTCCCGACTCCAAGCCCCTCAGGGGCCCCCATACAGTCTGTCCTCAGGGTCAAGACCACTGCCCACACCCAGAGAGGCAGGGTCCCTGGTTGAGACTTTGAGGAGCCCATGCCTTCTCCTTCTCTGACCCCTGCTAAGCCCCCCACCCAACACTTTGGAGGTAGAGGCCCTTCTGAGAAGCCAGAAAGCCCATATGGGCAGCCCTGGCCCAGGGCAGAGCCCCCCACACCACTCCCCGGCCCTGGAACCTGCCAATATTTCCCCAGAGACAGTCCTCAACCTGCCAAGGCTGCACGCCCAGCAGACGTGGGTCCACAGCATGACCTTGGCTCCCCCACACCCACACCCCTGGTGGTCTCCTGCCCAGCACCTTGGTGGTTCCCAACCCTCTTCCAGCCCCAGCGCCCCTGAGCCTAGCAGGTCAGTGCCTGGGGAGCGTGGAGGGACAGCAGGTCCCCATGCCTGGCACCGCCCCCTGCCCCCCAGCCAGGCCTGGCTCCATGGAGGCCCCAGGCATTGACACCGGGCCCAGGACCCCCCGAGTCGGCTCATCCCACGAGCTCAGGAAGGGGCTGTCCCTCACCCCTGCCGTCCAGGGGCCCAGGTTCCCTGCACGTAGACGCCAAGCTTCTCAGGCCCTCCATTCTCCCCAGACCAGGAAGGGTTCTGGCTTCGCGGCTCTCTCCTGGGGTGACCCAGGCCGTGTGCCTCCTTCCCTACAGGACACGCTCCCCGTCCCAAGGCCGAAACTGGGGTGCAGGAGCCAAAGAGCAGGGACACCCCACTGTCGTCTCCCCGCTGCCCTGAGCCAGGAAGGCCCGTGGCTGACAAAACCAGCGTTCCAGGATGGACAGGGACAGCCCGCCGCCAGCGGGACCTGCCAACCCACACGGCCCAGGCAGGCCTCCTGAACGGGGCCCTTCACCCTGGCCTTTAGGGGCCGGCTTTGCTCTGGACGAGAAGGCCTGAGGCTCAGGGCCGCAGACGGTGCCGTTCCCAATCTTCCGCTGCAGCCCTGAGGCGCCCCAGGGAAGGGGGTCAGACTGAGAGCAGGCAGCCCAAGGTGGACCCCAGCGCAGCCGGGCCTCTGCTGGGAGCATCCCCCATTCCAGGCCGCAAGAGAGAGACCGGTCAGGCAGGGCCACACACAGGCTCTTGCACCCCCAGAGGCAGGAAGATCTTGGGGGAGGCCAGGATATTTAGGAGGGCGAGACAAGGACATCGGGGCAAGGGGAGAGATAAACATGGTTCCTCTGAGTGTGGATGGTGACCGCAAACCCAGTCCCCAGCCCCTGTCTGCCGCGCTCCTGACCCCTCCCAGGGGCCCTCCAGGCTGCAGCCACAGCTGTCCCCACCCCCGGCCTGTCCAGCACCTCCACACTGGGCCGGGGCGTGGTCAGCCCCCAAGGAACACAGGGTCCCTGCCCAGTGGCCACTGCTGTGAACCCACCTGCCCACCGCCGTATGGAAGCCCTGGTCCCGCCCACTGCCAAGCTGCCACCCCGGGAGCTGCAAGCATGCTGTTCGACAGCTCCTGCCCATGGAAAGCCCACGCCACTCACTGTGGGCCTCTGCCCGGCCATCAGGGGCTGTCCCCGTGACACAAGAGGGCAGCAGTGGGCGGGGGTCACAGAGAGGCCAAGGCAGGGGCTGGAGCAGAGGAGGAGGACGAGTGGGCCCAAATTCAGGACCACGTCCCCAGACGCAGCCTCCAGGAACCCGGGGACTTGGCACTCCAGCCCTCGTCCCAGGCGGAGGATGGGGGCAGACGACCCTGTGGCTGACTCCCAGCCTGGCTCCAGCACCTCCAGCTGCACCCCAGACGTGCCCAGAGGTCCCGGGAGCCGGGGGCGTGTGGACACAGCGATGCAGGAGTGCCCTCGTCGTAGGTGTGACTGAGGGCGGGTGCCGGCAGGTGCCTTCGCGGGGGCCACCTGGCCTCGTCCTGGGACACGACGCAGCCTTGTCCACGGGAGCCACAGCCTCTGAAAGGTCTGCGCTCCAGGAAGCGGCCTGTTTCCTCCTTCTGCAGCTGGCCTGAGACGAACACCCCCGCTTCCTCTGTGCTTCTTCCTTGCCCCATGGCCGTGCCCACTCTGATCTCTGCACACACACTCGGGGCTCTCGCACACGTGTGTGATGGAGGGGCCACGGTGGACGCAGCCTGGGCCCCCGGACAGTCGAGGAGCTCCCCCCTGCAGCCAAGCCTGCTCTCCTGCATCCAGCTCCCAGGCTGGACACCCCCCGGGGCCACCCGGAACCAGGCCCGGCCTTCATCAAAGCCGGAGCCGCTCCAGGGCACGGCGGTCAGGGCCCCCTGTGGGTTCCTCAACACCGGATGCCAGAAGCGGGTCTATTTTGGTCTCTGCATCCTCCACCACACGGCCAGCAGCCCAGCTCTGCCACAGGGGGAGGTCAGCACCTCTGCCCAGCCTGGCCGGCCTAGCGGCTCCGAGGCTCGGGTCCGTCACCTGGCTCGGAGGGTGGATTCCCAGGCCGGGGAGCGACCACGACTCAGCTAAAATCAGTCCCCCTCCTCCTTGGAAGCCAACTGAGAAGGCCCGGGCCTGGGCCGCCCATGAGGCTCCGGGCTCCAGGGACAAGGCAGACCCAGGGGACGTAAACCAGAGACAAAGCAAACAGAATGAGGGCCACGGCAGCAGCCCCAGGCACACAGAGGGGCTGTCGCTGTGAGCGACGGGGGTCGGGGTGCGGGAGGCCGCCTGGGGCGGTGACACGGCCCGCGGGAGGGCTAGGGTGGATATTCCACGCAGAGGTGAGTGCAAAGGCGGGTTAGGGCAGATATGAGGCCGGGGAGGCTGAAACAGGGTGCAGGGCAGGACCGCCTCCAGCCAGGAGGCTGGAGGAGAGCCACGCTCAGGAGCCCCTCACAAGCCCAGGAGAGGTGCCAGCCGTCCGGGCCCCCCAGCGCCAGCAGACACACGCTCTGCACTGGGCCCGGAGACCCCCAGTGGGAAGAAGGCTCAGACCATCAGAGGCGCGCCCCTGTCATGCACACCCACCATGGGGCCAGAACCTCCAACACCAGGACTCCAGAGCCAGGCTGCATCCCAACCCAAAGGCAGCATCGGCAGTGAGTCCATCCCACCCTCGCCCCTCACACCTGGGGCATCTCCCCAGCGGCTGCCCCGGGCATCCTTGGGGGGCCCCTGCCCACACCTGCCGGGCCCTGTGGCCCAGCCGGCGGCCGGGGAGGCCCTGTCCCGAGAGCCCCTCTTATCTTTCTCAGTCCGGCCATGACCCACGGCGGCCACATCCAAGGAGGGAAAAAAGCAGAGGACAGGGAGGAGCAGCCAGGACGCGGCGGGACACGGGGGCCGGAAACGCCTGCGCCAGGCCGACACCTCCGCGTGCTGTCGGAGCTGCCGCTTCCTGCCGGCCGCCGAGAACAGCCGGCATATCCTCCAAGCAGCCTCCCCGACCCTGCTGGTGACCAAGACCGCCGCCCCGCCACCCCCCCGACCCCCGCCACCGCAGGACACCCAGCCTTCCGGAAGCCAGGCGTTCATGAGAGCAGGGTCTCGAGCGGGGTCAGGGTTCACCAGCCCTAGGGTCCTGGGGGTGAAGGTGCAGAGCTTGGAGGGGAATCAGTGACTGACACCGAGGGAAAAGGCTCTGGGGTCCCACCAGCTTCCCCCAAAGCCTGACGCACCCCTCATGAAACTGTGTCCTAGGGGAGGAAACTCTGAAATTCTCTGTCTCCTGAAAGAGCAAGCAGAGACGCTGAGTCAGCCACTCCACCTCCCCGCCTGTGCTGCCCTAGTCAAAAGCACATGGCCTCTCCCCAGGGTCTCACCGGTGTTACAGGGCCTGGGAAACCTGGATTCTGAGACGGCCCTGTGCCGGGGAAGGTGGGGAGGAGCAGCCTGGGGTGGGACGTGTCACGTCGGAGGGGTCTGCTCGCTGAGGTGCCGTGAGGCCAGCGGGAGATCGGGGGAGAGCCTGGTCCAGGGTCTGGGTCTGCGAGGCATCGGTGTGTGGGTGACAGGAAGGCAGGCTCGGGGCTGGTCTCCCATGAGCGAGCGGGGCAAGGAGGGAGAGCAAGGGGGCTGGGCGCCAACCCAGCAGGGGCAAACGCCCTCAGGCCCTGCCCTCTCTTTTCTCCCCACCATCTACTCCGCTCGTACACCCTCTTATCCACAGGCCCCTTGGTTGTCATCCTCACTCCAACCCACCCGGGGCAAGCATCTCCCTCCCACAGCCCATCCCAGCAACAGCCTCTGGTCTCCCCGCCCCCAGTTCCGCACCACTCAGAGGTCAGAGGATGCTGGTGAGCAGTCTGGGTGTCTAAGGAAGGGGCCCTGAGTAGGCATCATGAAAGAGAAGACCTTAGATCACACACAAGAGCAGGCTTCAGCTTCAGCGTCAGTCCTTCCAGTGAATAGTCAGGGTTGATCTCCTTTAGGACGGACTGGTTTGATCACTGGAAGGACTGAAGCTGAAGCGCCGATAATTTGGCCACCTGATGTGAAGAGCAGACTCATTGGAAAAGACCCTGATGCTGGGAAAGACTGAAGGCAAAAGGAGAAGGGAGCGGAGGAAGATGAGATGGTTGGATGGCGCCACCGACTCAGTGCACAGGAGTCTGAGCAAAGTCCGGGAAACAGTGGAGGACAGGAGAGCCGTGAGTACTGCAACTCGTGGTGCCGCAGACTCAGACACAGCTTAGTGACGGAACAGCAACAATGGACAAGCAGACGTCACGTGGACGCAAAAGTCAAAGCCTTAAACGTCTAGGAGAAAACGTGGTCAATTTCTCTTTCATGTCAGGGTCGAGAGAGGTTCTCAGTCATGACTCACAACTCAAAGGCAATAGAATGGAAAATAGATGAATTTGATTACCTAAACATAGAAAGTTTTTTTTTTAATGACAAAAAGCACCATAAATAGAGTCAAAAGACAATGATCAACTGGGAGAAAACACTCACAATATAAGCCACAAAGAACTCACATTCCTAGAATATAAATGACTTAAAAATCGAGAGCTCAAGGACCAGAAACCCAATAGAATAACACAGAAAAGACACAGACAATTGATGAAGACATGCGTGTACGCATCATACATGACCTTGAGACACATGAAAAGTGCCCAAATGCATAGTTACAGAAATGCCATCAGGTCAGCAAAAAATAAAATAGTGTGATGACGCAGCCGGAGAAGCTACGGGGAAGCAGCTTGCTCATACAGTGCTGGGGGTGCGCACGGCAAAACCCTCAGGAAAGGGAATTTGGTCTTTGCCTGGAAGAGTCAGACACAGCTGAGTGACTTAGCGCCACACCCATGCAACAGGACCTCGGGGTTTCCCAGGTGGCTGAGTGGTCAAGAATCCGCCTGCTTATGCAGGAGATGAGGGTTTGATTCCTGGGTCAGGAAGACGCCCTGGAGAGGAAAGTGGCAACCCACTCCAGTGTTCTTGCCTGCAAAATCCCATGGACAGAGGAGCCTGGCAGGCTACAGTCTACGGGGTCGTAACAGTCTGACACGACTTGGCAACTAAACAACACCGATAACAAAGACTACATACTTCTCTTTTGGTTTCCCACTTCCGTCTCTAGGCATCTAGGCTAAAGAGAAAAATAAAAACGCGCAAGCCTCTTCACTGAGACGTTGCTTGTAATTGCAAACTACTGGGAATCACCTAAACGCCCATAAAGAAACTACAGTCCGTCTACCTGGCAAAGTACCAAGCAGCCGAGAAAAAGGAAGAAGAAGCTCTTGATGGACTGATATGGAGTGGATTCCAGAATGTACTGTTAGGTGAGGAGAGCAACCATGACGAGCGCCTGTAGACTTTTCAACAGATGGTGCTGGGAATATGGGACCCACACGTAGAAGAGCCCAGTCGGACCTTTACTTCACCCCATTTACAAAAATCAGCTCACAGTGGATACAGATCTCCTGCAAAAGGCCTAAAATGGTAAAACTCCTAGGAGAAGGCATCAGGGGAGAGCTTCATGGCACTGGATTTGGCAATGTTTTTTAGCTAGGACACCAAAAGCACAGGAATAAAAGAAAAAACAGATCAATTAGACTTCGTGAAAGTTAGAATTCCTATGCAGCAAAAGGAGAAGGCAATGGCACTCCAGTCCAGTACTCTCTCCTGGAGAATCCCATGGACAGAGGAGCCTGGTAGGCCACAGTCCATGAGGTCGCAGAGAGGCGGACACGACTGAGCAACTTCACTTTCACTTTTCACTTTCATGCATTGGAGAAGGAAATGGCAACCCACTCCAGTGTTCTTGCCTGGAGAATCCCGGGGACAGAGGAGCCTGGTGGGCTGCCGTCTATGGGGTCGCACAGAGTCGGACACGACTGAAGCGACTTAGCAGCAGCAGCAGCAGCAGCAGCAGCAGGACACAATCAACAAAGTGAAAAGACAACCAACAGCTTTTGGGGAAGAGGATTTACAATTCATATCCAGGATACACAGGGAACTCCTAAACTCAATAACAGCATCAAAACCCAACTAAACAGGCAAGACCCAGCTACTGGTAGATTCCGTCTCATTGTACTTTGCAGCAGGGCAAAGGCTAACAGTTTTGTCAAGAGAACACACAGGTGGTAGCAAATACCCTCTTTCAACAACACAAGAGACAACTCTGCACATGGATATCACCAGATGGTCAATACCCAAATTAGACTGATTTATAGTCTTTGCAGTTAAAGATGGAGGAGCTATATACAGTCAGCAAAAACAAGACATGGAGCTGACTGTGGCTCGGATCATGAGCTCCTTATTGCAAAACTCAGGCTTAAATGGAAAAAAGCAGTGAAAACCACTAGGCCATTCAGGCATGACCTAACTCAAATCCCTTATGATTATACAATGGAGGTGATGAATAGTTCAAGGGATTAGACCTGTACATGAAGAATGGTGGGTGGAAGTTCACAACATTGTACAAGAGGCAGTGAGCAAAGCCGTCCCAAAGAAAAAGAAATGAAAGAAGGCAAAGCGGTTGTCTGAGGAGGCTTTAAAATAGCTGAGGAAAGAAGATACGTGAAAGGCAAAGGAGAAAAGAGAAGATACACCCAACCGAATGCAGAGCTACAGAGAACAGCAAGGAGAGATGAAGGGACTTCTTAAATGAACAGTGCAAAGAAAGAGGAAAACACAGAATAGGAAAGACTAGAGATCTCTTCAAGAAAACTGGAGATATCAAGGGAACATTTCATGCAAAGACAGGCACCATAAAGTCCAGAAACGGTAAGGATCTAACGGAAGCAGAAGAGATTAAGAAGAGGTGGCAGGAAGACACAGAAGAGCTGCACAAAAGAGGTCTTAATGACCCGGATGACCGCCTTGACCTGCTAACACACCCAGACTCGGACATGCTTGAGTGTGAAGTCAAGTAGGCCTTAGGAAGCATTACTACAAACAAAGAGGGTGGAAGTGATGGAACTCCAGCTGTGCTATTTCAAATCTTAAAAGATGATGCTGTTAAAGTGCTGCACTCAACATGTCAGGAAATTTGGAAAACTCGGCAGTGGCCACAGAAATAGAAAAGGTCAGTTTTCATTCTAATCTCAAAGAATGGCAATGCCAAAGAATGTTCAAACTATCATACGCTTGCGTTCATTTCATCTACTAGTAAGGTTATGCTCAAAATCCTCCAAGCTAGGCTTTAGCTGTATGTAAACTGAGAACTCCCAGATATACAAGCTGGGCTTCAAAAAGGCAGAGGAATGAGAGATCAAGTTACCAACAACTGTTGGATCATAGAGAAAGGAAGGGAATTCCAGAAAAATATCTACTTCTGCTTCATTGACTATGCTAAAGCCTTTGACTGTGCAGATCACAACAAACTGGAAAATTCTTAGAGGTGGGGATACCAGACCACCTTACCTATCTCCCAAGAAAGCTGAATGTGGGTCAAGAAGCAACAGTTAGAACCAGACATGGAACAACTGACTGGTTCAAAATTGGGAAAGAAGTATGACAAGGCTGTCACCCTGCCTGTTTAACGTGCCCACAAAGTCCATCATGCAAAATGCCAGGCTGGATGAATCACAAGCTGGAGTCAAGATTACCGGGAGACACAACAACAAACTCAGGTATACAGATGATACCACACTCGTGGCAGAAAGTGAAGAGGAACTAAAGAACCTCTTGGTGATGGCGAAAGAGGAACCTGAAAAAGTTGGCTGAGAATCCAACATTCAAAAAACTAAGATCATGGCATCTGGTCCCATTATTTCATGGCAAATAGATGAGGAAAAAGTGGAAGCAGTGTCAGACTTTATTTTCTTGGGCTCCAAAATCACTGCAGATGGTGACTACAGCCATGAAACTGAAAGACATTTGCTCCTTGGAAGGAAAGCTACAACAAACCTAGAGAGTGTATTAAAAAGCAGAGACATCACTCTGCTGACAAAGGTCTGTATAGTCAAAGCTATGGGATTTCCAGTAGTCATGTACAGATATAAGGGTTGGACCATAAAGATGTCTGAGCACTGAAGAATTGATGCTTTTGACCTGTGGTGTTGGAGAAGACTCTTGAGAGTCCCTTGGACAGCAAGGAGATCACACCAGTCCATCCTAAAGGAAATCAACCCTGAGTACTCATTGCAAGCACTGATGCTGAAGCTGAGGCTCCAATGCTTTGGCCACTTGATGCAAACAGCCAACTCATGGGGAACGATCTGATGCGGGGAAAGATTGAAGGCAGAGGAGAAGAGGGCAGCAGAGGATGAAATGGTTAGATGGCTTCACCAACTTAACGGGCGTAAGTTTGAGCAAACTCTGGGAGACTGTGAAGGACGGAGGAGCCTGGTGCGCTGTAGTCCATGGGTCACCAAGAATTAGCCCATACATAGGAAGGGATGTTTTGAATCTAGCATTAAGTGATTTGACTTGAAGTGCCAGCACGTTCTTTTATGGGATACCCCAGGATGGCTCAGTGGTGAAGAATCTGCCAACTCATGAGCCGCAGGAGCAGTGGGTTTGATCCCTGGGTTGGTTTGGGAAGATCCCCTGGAGGAGGAAATGGCAACCCACTCCAGTATTATTGCTGGGTCACAGTCCACGGGTCGCAAAGAGTCGGACGTGACTGAGCCAGTGAGCACAGCAGCAAAACAGACACGGTCGAAACGCACGTCCTGCAGAACCAAGTGAGAGATCACAGCAACAGACTGTCTCTCCTGAAAGGTTTTTCCTTTCGGAGAAAAGGAGCCAGGCTGTTTATTTTCTGTGAGTCATCCTTGTAAAATGCTAAAACCTCCCTGGAGTATTTCAAGCGTGAAGAATCATTTTGGCTACGTAATGTGCAGATCCCAGTGAAAAAACAAAAATGTTGAGCCCCTTGTTAGAAATGTATAGTAATTTTAAGTTAGCAACAGCAGAGTGTTAAAACCAGGGCAGAACCTTCTAAGCAGAAGGTCTCCATGATTGCACAAGGGTTCAAGCTCATGAAACCAGTCCTGAACACCCCACCTCTTCTTATAGAATCTTTTAAAATGATTGGTTATAAAGTTTGTTCGAGTTTTTCCATAACATCTTATGGAAATGAACTTTTGGGCCAACCCCAAATCATCAATATCTAAAGCTATTATCCACAGTTTATGTCATCGTGAAAATGCGAATTAAAGCAACAGGGAAAGAACACTGTGCATCTTTTAGAATGTCTGAAGTCCAGGACACGGACAACACCAAGGGCTGCTAAGGATGGGCCGCAACAGGAACACAAAACAGGCTTCTTTGGATGCAATTTGGCAAGTTTCTTACAAAACTAAACGCCCGCTTACTATATAATTCAGCACTTGTTCTACCCGGCATCGGCAGCCCACCCCAGTATTCTTGCCCGGAAAATCCCACGGACACAGGGGTCTGGAGGCTACAGTCTATGGGGTCACAGAGAGTCAGACATGACTGAGTGACTGACACTCCACTTGGTATTCACCCAAACATGTTGAAAACTTAAAACTAGCACACGAAAGCTGCTCAAGAATATTCACAGCAGCTTTATTTGTTGCTAAGAAAACAAGGAAGCAACCAATATATCCTTCAATAAATGCATGGATTTAATATTGTGCCATTCAAAGGATAGAATGTCATTCAAGTCTTAAAAAGAAATGAGCTGCCAAGCCATGAAAATACATGAAAAGTACTTAAATTCGTATTTCTAAGTCAAGATACCAATATGCATAGACTACCAATTGTCTGGTTTTGCTGCTGATATTCTGGAAAAGACAAAACTATGGTGATTGATGGTAAAAAAGATCAGTGTTTCTTAGGAGTTTGGGCTGTGGAAAGGATGAGTGGATGGATCGCAGAGGATTTTTAGTGCAGTGAAACTACTTAGTATAAGATAATGAAGGATAATATCACCATACATTTGTCGAAATTCGTAGAATATCCAGCACTAAAAGTGAGCCTGCTGTAAACTGTCAGCTTTATGTGGCTATGATGTGGCGATGCGTATCCATCCGTAGCGAAGAACAGCATTCTAGTCCGTGACATTGCCAGCTGAGAGGCTGTAAATGTGTCGCGGCATGGGCCTATCTTAGAAATGATCAGAAAATTTATAAAACTTCACTGAGACTGATCAAGAAAAAAGAGAGATAACACTCAAACTACTTAACAGAAATAAGAAGCTTTAAAAGAATCTTACCATATTGAAAAGCAGAGACATTACTTTGCCAACAAAGGTCCATCTAGTCAAGGCTGTGGTTTTTCCTGTGGTCATGTATGGATCTGAGAGTTGGACTGTGAAGAAAGCTGAGCACCGAAGAACTGATGCTTTTGAACTGTGGTGTTGGAGAAGACTCTTGAGAGTCCCTTGGACTGCAAGGAGATCCAACCAGTCCATTCTGAAGGAGATCAGCCCTGGGATTGCTTTGGAAGGAATGATGCTGAAGCTGAAACTCCAGTACTTTGGCCATCTCATGCGAAGAGCTGACTCATTGGAAAAGACTCTGATGCTGGGAGGGATTGGGGGCAGGAGGAGAAGGGGGCGACAGAGGATGAGATGGCTGGACGGCATCACTAACTCGATGGACGTGAGTATGAGAGAACTCTGGGAGTTGGTGATGGACAGGGAGGCCTGGCGTGCTGCAATTCATGGGGTCACAAAGAGTTGGACACGACTGAGTGACTGAACTGAACTGAAAAGAATCTTAAGAGCAATTATATGGTAACAACTTAGCTGACAGATACAATTTCTAAAAAAGACACAAACAATATAGATTCAAGGAAAAAATAAAGACACGAATGAGCTTTTACTAAGAAAAAGTTAGATTAATAATAATTAAAGCTCTACCCAAAACAAAAATTTTGTGTCCAAGTGGCTTCACTGGTGAATTGTCCTAAACCTTTAGAGAAGAATTAATAACACAATATTGCACAGAATATATCTACTACTGTGGGCAAGAATCCCTTAGAAGAGATGGAGTAGCCCATATAGTCAATAGAAGAGTCTGAAATGCAGGGCTTGGGTGCAATCTCAAAAATGACAGAATGATCTCTGTTCACTTCCAAGGTGAACCTTTCAATATCACAGTAATCCAAGTCTCTGCCCCAACCACTAATGCCGAAGAAGCTGAAATTAAACGGTTCTATGAAGGCCTACAAGAACTTCTAGAACTAACACCAAAAAAAAAAAAAGATGTCCTTTTCATCACAGGGGACTGGAACACAAAGTAGGAAGCTGAGATACCTAGAGTAACAGGCAAGTTTGGCTTTAGAGTACAAAATGAAGCAGGGCAAAGGCTAACAAAGTTCTGCCAAGAGAACACACTGGTCATAGCAAACACCCTCTTCCCACAACGCAAGAGACGACTCTACACATGGACACCACCAGACGGTCAATATCGAAACCAGACTGATTTACTCTTTGCAGTGGAAGATGGAGAAGCTCTATGCAGTCAGCAAAAACGAGACCACGAACGGACTGTGGCTCAGATCATGAACTCCTTATCGCAAATTTCAGACTTAAATTGAAGAAAGGCAACTCATATCAGACTTTTAATAATGAATAGGTCATCCAGATAGAAAGCCAATAAGGAAGCCCTGGAATTAAGCCAGATCACACCAGATGGACCAAACAGACACGCACAGAACATCTCTCCCCAGAACCCCAGAAGATACACGCGTCTCAAGTTCGTGTGGAACATTCTTGAAGACGGACCACATGATGGGCCACACAATATTTTAATAAACTTGAGACTGAAATCACATCAAGAATCTTTTCCAACAGTAATGGTATGAAACCAGACATCAATCACAAGAATAAAAATGGAAAAATACACAAATACGTGGAGGTTAAGCAATACATTACTTAACAAGCACTGGATCAAAAGAGAAATAAAGACGGAAATTTAAAAAACATCTTGGGACAAATGAAAATGGTAATACAACATACCAGATGCAGTTCTAAGGAGAAAGGGGATAGTGATAAATATCTGCATTAAGAAAAAAGAAAACTCTCAATAAACAACCTAATTCCAACCTCAAAAAACTGAAAAAAAAAGAACAAATTAAGCCTAAAAGTAGCAGAAGGAAGGAGATAAACATCACAGTGGAAACAGATGAAAATATAGAGAAAACGCTGCGCCCAACATGCCAGCAAATTGGAAAACTCAGCAGAGGCCACAGGACTGGAAAAGGTCAGTTTTCATTTCAATTCCAAAGAAGGACAATGCCAAAGAATGTCCAAACTACCACACAATTGCACTCATCTCGCACACTAATAAAGTAATGCTCAAAAGTCTCCAAGCCAGGCTTCAACAGTACGTGAACCATGAACTTCCAGATGTTCAAGCTGGATTTAGAAAAGGCAGAGGAGCCAGAGATCAAATTGCCAACATCCGCCGGGCCATCAAGAAAGCAAGAGAGTTCCAGAGAAACATCTACTTCTGCTTTATTGACTACGCCAAAGCCTTTGACCGTGTAGGTCACAACAAACTATGGAAAATACTGAGACAGATGGAAATACCAGACCACCTGATCTGCCTCTTGAGAAATCCATATGCAGGACAGGAAGCAGCACTTAGAACCAGACATGGAACAACAGACTGGTTCCAAATGGGAAAAGGAATGCATCAAGGCTGTGTATTGTCATCTTGCTTATTTAACTTATATGCTAAGTACATCATACAAAATGCTGGGCTGGAGGAAGCACAAGCTGGAATCAAGATTGCTGGGAGAAATAGCAATAACCTCAGGTACGCAGATGACACCACCCTTATGGCAGAAAGTGAAGAAGAACTAAAGAGGCTCTTGATGAAAGTGAAAGAGGAGAGTGAAAAAGCTGGGTTAAAACTCAACATTCAGAAAACTAAGATCACGGCATCTGGTCCCATCACTTCACAGCAAAAAATGGGGAAACAATGGAAACAGTGAGAGACTTTTTCTTTTGGCTCCAAAATCACAGCAAATGGTGACTGCAGCCATGAAATTAAAAGATGTTTGCTCCTTGCAAGAAAAGCTATGACCAACCTAGACAGCATATTAAAAAGCAGAGATATTACTTTACCAACAAAGGTTCATCCAGTCAAAGCTATGGTTCACATACTGCTGAAGCCTGGCTTGGAGAATTTTGAGCATTACTTTGCTATCATGTGAGATGAGTGCAACTGTGCAGTAGTTTGAACATTCTTTGGCATTGCCTTTCTAACACTCAGTTTATAGGTCACTATTAACCTGATACCAAAACCAGACAAGACACACAAGTAAATAAAATTATAAACCAAAATCCCTGATGAGCAGAGACGCAAGAATCCTCAACAGAACACTAATAAACCAAAGTTAACAGTACATTAGAAGGGTCATACACCATGATCAAGTGGGATTTGCTCCAAGAAGGCAAGGATGGTTCAATATTCACAAACCAATCAACGTGCTACACCATATTGGGCTTCCCTGGTGCCGCAGATGATGGATCTGCTTCCAGCGTGGGAGACCCAGGTTCAGTCCCACAGGCAGGAGGATCCCCTGGAGAAGGGACTGGCTACCCACTCCAGTATTCTTGCCTAGAGAATTCCATGAATAGAGGAGCCTGGAGGCTACAGTCCAGGGGGTCACAAAGAGTCAAACACAACTGGGCAACTAACGCTTACACTTAGTTACTTATACCATATTAACATCATGACGGGCAAATATGACCATCTCAACAGGGGCAAGAGAAAGAGTAGGGTAAAATTCATAACCTTTTATGATAAAAATGCTCAACAAACTGAGTATAGAGGGAACATACCCCAACACAGCAAAGGTCATATGTGATAAGCACACAGCTAACATCACTCAATGATGAAAATCTGAAAGCATTTCCTCTGAGATTAGGAACAAGACAAGGGTCCCCACTCTCAACAATTCAACACACTGATAGTCCTAGCCAGAGCAATTAGGCAAGGAAAATGGAAAAAAAGGGATCCAAACTGGAAAGGAGTATAACTGGCTCTGTTTTCAGATGACATATTACATACAGAAAACCCTTAAAGACCAATCAAAAGCTGTCGAATAAATAAATTTAGTAAAGTTGCAGGACACAAAATTAATTCTTTAAAAATCCGTTGTCACTGTATACCAACAACAAGCTATTGGAAATAGAAATTAAGAAGACAGAAAAAAAAGAAAAAGAAATTAAGAAGACAACCCTATTCACAAAAGAATCAAATACTCAGGAGCAAATTTAACCAAGGAGATAGAAGATCTGTACCTGAAAATGATAAGATACTGAAGGATAAAGTTAAGAAGACACAAATAAATGGAGAAATATTTTATTTAAGCTCATGGATTGGAAGAATTGATGTTACAATGTCTATACTACCCAAAGGAAACTACAGATTCTACACATGCCCTCCCAATGTTCCAATGGCATTTTCATCATAAATAGAACAAATAATCCTAAAATTCTTATGGAATCACAAAAGATCTCAAATAGCACATGTAATCTTGATGAAGAACAAAGCTGGAGGCATCTCACTCCCTGGTTTGAAACCATATTACAAAACCACACAGTATGGTTTGGGCACTAAAAGACGCGAATACCAAAGGAATAGAATAGAGAGTCCAGAGACTAAACACACACATATACCGCATATACAGCCAATCAACTCACCACAAAGGGGCCAAGAACATATACTTCGTGAGGAACAGTCTCTGCAACAAACGGTGTTGGAAAGCTGGACAGCCACAAGCACAATAATGAAACCCAGCCAGCATCTGACACCACACACAAAGACCAACCCAAAATGGATTGAAGGCTTGTATGTTAAGACCTGAAACTATAAAATTCCTAGAGGAAAATATATAAGCCAACCTGCTTGACACTGATCTTGGCAATAATTTTTCTGGTTTGATAACAAAAGCAATGGCAAAAAAAAAAAAAAACAAGTGAGACTACATCAAACAAAAACCTTTATAGCAAAGGAAATCATCAACAAAATGCAAAGGCTGTCTAGGGGATGACAGGAAATATTTGCAGACTACATATCCAATAAGGGGTTAATATCTAAAATATACAAGGAATTCAAAGAACTAGGCTGCAAAATTAAAAATTTGACAAAGGACCTGAATAGACATTTTCCCAAAGAAGGCATACCAGTGACCAAGAGGTATATAAAGACGCCAAACATCAGCAATCACCAGGGAAATGCAAATGGAAACCGTCGTGAGAAGTCACTGCACAGCTGTGAGAACAGCCACCATCCAAAAGACAAGAGACAGTAAATATTGCAAAGATGTGGAAGAAAGGGAACCCCCTCCATTGCTGGTGGGAATGTCGATTGGTGAAGCCGTTGCAGAGACCAGTACGGAGGTTCCTCAGGAAATTAAGAGTGAGCCACTATATGACCCAGCAGTTCTGCTGCTGGGTATTTGCCCAGAGGAAATGAACTCAGTCTCTCAAAGAGAGTTGCTTGACCACAGCAGCCGTGTTATTCACAATAGCCAACGTACAGAAACAATCGAAGTGCCTTCGAAGGAGGAAGAGAGAAAACGTGAGGACTGCCCTGGTGGTCTGGTGGCTAAGGATCCACCTGTCAATGCAGGGGGCGCAGACTCCACCCCTGGCCCAGGAAAATCCCACATGCCGCAGGACGGTTGAGCCTGCGCCCACAACTACACGTTCACTGCCATGCCGCGCTTGTCTGACTACTTACGGCCCCGTGCACTGCAGCCCGCCGGGCTCCTCTGCCCACGGGGTTCTCCAGGCAAGAATCCTGGAGTGGGTCGCCATTTCCTTCCCCAGGGGAGCTTCCTGACCCAGGGATGGAACCCATGGCTCTTACGTCTCCTGCACCAGCAGACGGGCTTTTCACCACTAGCAGCACCTGGGGAACTGCAATCACAACCACAAGGAGACACCACTTCACGCGCAGTGAGGAGGCGACTGCCGACAAGCAGCTGAAGATAACAGGTGTGGATGAGAGCGCAGGGAAATCGGAGCTCTTATGCACTGCTGCTGGGAGTGCGAAGCGGAGCAGTGGCTGCAGAAACGCGCGCGGCAGCCCGGGTTAGCAAACTAACCGAAAGCAGGGTCTTGAAGGAATCGAACCTGGGTCTCTGCCATTGCAAGCAGATTCTTGACCATCTGAGCCACCAGGGAAGCCATCTTTACCATTATTTTGGCAAATTATACACATTTCCAATAATTCACCAAAGTTAAAAAGTTTACTAAAGAGTATATACACTTTCCGTCAGGTAAAAAAGAAAGTGGCATAAGAAAAGACACATTTGATTGCAAGAGAACCACGGGAAGGATGAGCCAGAGCCTAAAAGATGGCTTACCTGTCGGGGCGGGTGGGAGGAGCAACAGGAGGGCGGACCTGCAGGGGGAACAGCGCTCCTCTGAGGACACTGAGCCCCACAGCTCCGACGCTTTGGGCCACCGCAGAGCTCCATGCCCCTCCCTGTGCCCCCAGTAGGCAATAAAACCAACCAGAATGTGGGGCAACTCCAAACGGAATGTCAACCTGCTGACTGGAGTCCACTGTGTTCCATCAGTGACAGGGCCACACGGCCGGGGTGGGAAAGAAAGGAGGTGTCCTGAGTCACGGTGGGCTCCAGCAACCGGACAGAATCCTGTAGGTCCGGGAACAGCACACACACTGCGCTCCGTGGGTGAGTCTATTCCTCCCAGGCATGTGATGGTGAGTCTCCATCAAAACACGACGTGCACACCAGGCCTGAAGGGACAAGTCATCAGGGAGGGCAGGCTGCCCGCGGTCAGGCCAGGCAGGGTACCGAAGACAGCACGGGGTGAGAGCAGTCCCGCGGGGAGCCATCAGGGTGAGCTCACGTTTCTATCAAAGGACTCCCTGGTGGCTCAGACGGTAAAGAATCCACCCGCAATGTGGGAGACCTGGGCTCTATCTCTGGGTCAGGAAGATAACAGTGGAAAAGGGAATAGCTACCCACTCCAGGATTCCGGCCTGGAGAATTCCATGGACAGAGGAGCCTGGCGGGCTACAGTCCACGGGGTTGCAAAGAGTTGGACATGACTGAGAGAGCTTCACTTCACACACACAGGTGGCCAGGCCGAGAAATGGCGACAGATGTGTACACCCACGCGGGCTGGTGCCCATACGCGTATTCTCCCCCATCTGGCAGCCGGCAGGAGCAAGCCAGCACCCACGGCCTGGTTTCTAAATAACACTCGCCAAAAAGGAGCCAGGGCTCATGGGAGGAGGAGACTGATTGCAGTGCTAAGGAGGAAAATGCGAGCCAAGTCTGGAGCATCTCGGGGAGCCGGGAAGGGATACGGCTCCAGGGAAGACGAGGAATGTCGGACCTGAATGATGCCGGAAGACCCACGTCAGGACCATCAGAGCCACCAGGTCAGTAATGACAGCAGTGGGTCACAACCCCCTGTTGTTCAGTCGTGACCCCATGGATGGCAGCACACCAGGCTTCCCTGTCCTTCACCATCTCCTGGACTTGGCTCAAACTCATGTATGCTGAGTCGGTGATGCCATCCAACCATCTCATCCTCTGTCGTTCTCGTCTCCTCCTTTACAACCCATAAATAATGTCAGTATCCCCAGGAACACACTGATTTAAATAAATCACTGAACAGATCAGCAGAGGAAAAGGGACAGGTTCTTCCAAGGAAATCCCAACTGATCAATGGAGACAGAACATGGGAAGAGAAACCCCCCACGGGACAGCCGTCACTAAGAGAGCAATTTCCACCGAGGGCGGTTGACAGCAGCAGGCACTTCCGGAGGAAGACGCACACACCTCGTGTCAAAGAGACTCCCTCCACACACCTCCTGATGACAAGAGGGGAAAGTGTCCCCTGGCCGCAGAGAAGCCCTAGAGACACGCCTCTGCCAGGGGATCACGGTCGAACCACGGAACTAAGGCGTCCTGCACCCTGATCGGAGGCACTTTGCAGGACCCAGCACGGTCCCCGGTGTTCTTGCCAAAAAGTGCATAATTTTGATCTAATCATGAGACACAGCGGGAGAACCCAGAACAAGGGGCATTTCGCACACCAGCTGACCAGCCCCCGTCCTAAACGTCCAACTCATGAAGGTCAAGACATGCTGGAGAGCCGCCAGGGCAGGAGGGGACGAAGGGGACAAGCAGACGCAGCATGGGAGTCTCGGGGCGGATGAAGGACGGTGGTGGCTAAACCGGCAGGATTTGGACAGAGTGTGCGGCTCAGGGAGCGAAACTGCACCGACAGCAACCTCCAGTTTTGATAAAAGCCTGAGGCGTGAAGATGTTACTACTAAGGAGGAGCTGGGTGAGGGGTCTGGAGCTCTCTGTACTATTTGGGAACTTTTCTTTCAAAATAAAAAAGTAAGAAAAACAAGCAGAGAGGTTAAGAGAGGACCGCTCTTGTTACTCCTCCTAAAGGCCCGTCAGTGCTGAGACTCAGCCTGGGTCCACTCTTGCAGCCAGACCACTTTCCCACCCTCATCCCCGCCACCCGCACGCCCTGCCCCCAGCCCTCCTGCTGCTCCTCACAGACACCAAGCACATCCCGACCACAGGGTCCTGGCACGTGGCGTCTGCTCCGACCAGCTCCATCCTTCATGTTTCCACTCAAACCCCACCCAGCCCGAGAGGCTGACCCACCAGCCCACGGAGGGGGACGGGCACCCCCGCCGCCTCTGCCCCCCGCCTGCTGTGCGCTTTCCAAGCTCTAATGCTCTGCGCGCTGGTTCACTCTCTCAAGTGTAACCTCCCGGAGGACAGACCTCCCACCCCTTTAATCCACAGAGTCCCAGGAGCCCAGAAGACCCCAGGCGCACAGCCGAGCGAGCATGTGGCCGCAGTACAGACAGCCCGACATGCACGGAAGCGTCCCCTCACTACGAACAACGAGATGCTATTTTTGCCTCGTCCAAATGGCAAAGTGTTTTTGTGATTCGACCCCGCTTTGGAGAGGGTGTAACATAACAAGTCATGTCCAGCACAGCGGTGGGAGGTTAAGTGAGGAGAATCCTCCTGGAAGGCTGTCGAGCTGGCGGTGTCAGAGCTGTAGAAACGGAAGAACCCTTTGATCCTGTCCACCTCCTCCTGTGACCCAAGGAAACAATCTGGGTTCCGGGGGGAAATGCACGTACGAGGATCTGCATCACTACGTTATTTATAAGCATAAAATAGGAAATGAGCCAGATGTGTGGGCGAGGACAGACAATGGGAGGGACGTTCACACGTCAAACGAGAAAAAAGGTAGAGATGACTAGTTTAGCATCATCTCAATATTGCCAAGTATTTACATCAATATGCACATTCAAATGCACATGGAATAACAGTTGTTGAGTGCTCCCTTCGAGCTACACTTACTTAGGTATGCTCCACTGAGCTCAGTCAACCCTTCCAAGCCATCCAAGGCAGGGGCTCTGATCACCCCACTTCTCAGGTGAAGAAACCGAGGTACCAACAGTATAAGCCAGTGGCCACAGTGCCTGCAGGCTGCAGTCTAGCCTTGGACCCAGTGCTCATCACTGAGTGTGCTCACATGCGCACACACACGCACACACACACGCACACACACGCACACACACACGCACACACACGCACACACACGCACACACACACGCACACACTTGGCAAAAGGCTAGAAGGGAATCAGCAGTGACACGTCTGGTTCTTGGTATAACGAGTAATTTCAATTTTCTTCTTTAAAAATTTCCAAATGCAGAAACCACCACAAAATTGTAAAGCAATTATCTTCCAATTAAAAATAAATAAATTAAAAAAAAAAACTTCCAAATGGTCTACGTTCCACATTTCAGAGTTTTATAATCAGAAAAGCTAATCTCCTAAAAACACGTTCTGATGGCTGGCGATTTCCAGTTGCTGGTGAGATAATCACTTTGCTTTTGATTAGAATTTGTGATGCAATACAGCCTTTCGGGAGTTTCAGAAGGGCCGGCCGCCTACTCACAAGGTCAGGAGAGAAACCCAAAGTGGTTGTGGTCATTTGGGGGGACATTTTCCTTTATCTCGTTTCATTGCAAACTCACTAACACTTGCAAGACTCGCGTGACGGGCCCCTGAACACCCTTGGCCCCACGTCCCCAGCCAGGCAGTTGGCCACTTCCTGCTTTGTGACCTGGTCCCCCAGCCCCTCCCCGTCCCCTAGGGGGTCCTGAACCATCTGAGAGCAGGCTGCAGACATTTGTGCCTGTTTTCTGCTGAATACGTCCATGTGTATTCTCAGGAACAAGGGCTTGCTCTTCTGTAACCACAGGATGGTTGTCAAGACTGGAAAACGTTGGCGCTGACACCACACTGCTACCCAGCTGGTGCTGACCTGCTCCAGCCCGACCCCGGATCGCAGGGCTCCCTCCCGAGCCACACATGCTCCCCAGGGACCCTGTCTCTTTGTTCCCCTTTAGTTGGAACAGTGCTTTAGTCTCTGCAGTTTTTAACCTTGACATTTTTGAGGAGTTCGGGCCAACTGCTTTGGAGAGTGCCCTTCAACTTGGGTTTATCTGGGATTTCTTCATGATTAGATTCAGGTCGTGTCTTTGGCGAGGATACAGCTAACAAAGGACATCCACTCCAGGCTTCTCGTGTGGGTTTGTCCCTTCTTGGAGTGTCGCCTTTGCTCACTGGGGGAGGTGGGGACTGCAGGCTTTAAGCCTGGAACCTTCCCTCTTCCCTAGCAATGGATCAGCACAGTGGCGGGGATGGGCGTGGCACTGTAAGACCCTCAAATTCCCCTGCCTCAGCCGCTCCTTCACGCCACTTCCCCCACCTCCCTGGTTGGCGTCCACACTGGGGACACAGTGTCATCACCCCCTTACTTGCTCACAACCGCACACAGGCATGTCAGTGTGGACGCTCCCATTTCGTGAGCTACATCCATTTCCCCCATTATGGGTCACTGTTGTTCAGCTGCTAAGTCGTGTCTGACTCTGCGACCCCACGGACTGCAGTACGCCAGGCTTCCCTGTCCTTCACCATCTCCCAGAGTTTGCTGAAACTCACGTCCTCTGTCGTCCCCTTCTCCTCCTGCCCTCAATCTTTCCCAGCATCAGGGTCTTTTCCAATGAATCAGCTCTTTGCATCAGGTGCCCAAAGTACTGGAGCTTCAGCATCAGTCCTTCCAATGAATATGCAGGGTTGATTATGATTCCTTATGGAAAAGGCAATGGCACCCCACTCCAGTACTCTTGCCTGGAAAATCCCATGGACGGAGGAGCCTGGTAGGCTGCAGTCCACGGGGTCGCGAAAAGTGGACACGACCGAGCGACTTCACTTTCACTTTTCACTTTCATGTACTGGAGAAGGAAATGGCAGCCCACTCCAGTGTTCTTGCCTGGAGAATCCCAGGGACGGGGGCGCCTGGTGGGCTGCCGTCTATGGGGTCGCACAGAGCTGGACACGACTGAAGCGACTTAGCAGCAGCAGCAGTATGATTCCTTATGGAACCAACCTACATGGGGTTCCCACGTGGGGTCAACGGTAACCCACTCTTGAGTTGAGCTGGCTGCTGTGTTGTTTTGGGTTTCCTTACTGCACGGGTGCACAGGCTGGCCCACACCATTCCCCGCCAGCCCTGCCTGCCTTTCCCAACAGCACCCTGCTTACAACAGTCACCTGCCCTGAGCAGCTCGCCTGGGTGGACGTTCTCTGCAACAACACATGGGGTGGGTCACCTGGCCAGACGCTTTCTGGGAGAGAACCCCCCAGTCACTCTTCAAAACACATTTTCTTGTTTTCTCTGATCCCACATCCGGAAATTTTCAAACAAACAGAATGAAAGCTCCATTCAGGGGGCACCCGCTGAGGCGGCGCCCAGATGCCCCGTGCCCCGACCGTGTGCTGTCCCTCCATCCCCTCACCTTCTAACGTGCTCAGAGCACATGGCACCCACTGTGTGAACTTTCAGATTTACCTCGTACCTACTGAGATGTTCTACTTCTTACTAGTACAACTTTAATATCTTCTCCCAAATAGGCAACTACCTCACAAAGTTTCTTAAATATGTTCAGTTGCTAACTCATGTCTGACTCTGTGACCTCATGGACTGCAGCATGCCAGGCTTCCCTGTCCATCACCAATGCCTGGAGCTCACTCAAACTTCTGTCCATCAAGTCAGTGATGCCAGCCAACCATCTCATCCTCTGCCGTCCACTCCTCCTCCTGCCCTCAATCTTTCCCAACATAAGGGTCTTTTCCAGTGAGTCAGTTCTTTGCATCAAGTGGCCAAAGTATTGGAGTTTCAGCTTCAGCATCAGTCCTCCCAATGAACAATTCAGGACGGATTTCCTTGAGGATGGACTGGTTTGATCTCCTTGCAGTCCAAGGGACTCTCAAGAGTCTTCTCCAATATCACAGTTCCAAAGTTGGAAGACCTGTACAAGTCACTGTCAAATTTAAAACCTTATCTAAATATATTACACAAGAGCCTCTCATGCCTCATTTAAAATTATATACTTGCTGTTCTTCCTTGACTGGAGTTATGAAAGCTTCGTCACTTTATTTCTCAAAGAACCAAGAATCAGATCCTGAATACGATTGTCAATCCAAATTTTTTGCTTATTGTTTTAATTTAAAATTAAATTCAAAAAATAAAAGATGCTTGCTCCTTGGAATAAGAGCTATGACCAACCTAGACAGCATATTAAAAAGAAGAGACATTACTTTACCAAGAAAGGTCCATCTAGTCAAAACTATGGTTTTTCCAGTAGTCGTGTATGGATGTGAGAGTTGGACTATAAAGAAAGCTGGGCATCAAAGAATCGATGCGTCTGAACTGTAGTGTTGGAGAAGACTTTTAAGAGTGATTTGGACTGCAAGGAGATCCAACCAGTCCATCCTAAAGGAGATCAGTCCTGGGTGTTCATTGGAAGGACTGATGCTGAAGCTGAAACTCCAATACTTTGGCCACCTGATGTGAAGAAATGACTCATTGGAAAAGACCCTGATGCTGGGAAAGATTGAGGGCGGGAGGAGAAGGGGATGACAGAGGATGAGATGGTTGGATGGGATCACCAACGCGACGGACTTGAGTTTGAGCAGCAAGCTCCAGGAGTTGGTGAGGAACAAGGAAGCCTGGTGTGCTGCAGTCCATGGGATCGCAGAGTTGGACATGACTGAGTGACTGAACTGAACCGATATTATCTTCTCTGCTTATCTCTTTAAAACTTTATTATTTTTTTTGGCTGCACTGGGTCTTTGCTGTAGGCTTCCTCTGGGTTCGGGGAGCAGGGCCTACTCTCTACCTGCTGTGTGCGGCCTTCTCACTGCCGCGGCTTCTCTCTCTGCGAGGCGCGGGCTCAGTAGTTGCAGCTCACGGCCTTGGGCGATCCACGGCCTGCAGACTCTTCCCTGACCAGGGATCAAACTCATGTCCCCTGCATTGGCGGGTGGGTTCCTAACCGCTGGAGCCCCAGAGAAGTCCTATTCTTACGGCTTATTACTTCATTTCTGCTTTTCTTTGACAGAAGGTTTGAACGTCCGTGCTTAGTCCATGTATTTGCTCCCGTTTTCAGAATGACGGTGCCGGCAGCTACGACTTCGCCTCAGAGCACAGATGTGCACACATCCCTGTAACTTTACTGTCTCAGGTGGTAATAGTGCTGCTGCTGCTTTCACTGCTAAGTAGCTTTTCTAAAAGCCTGTTATTAATTACAACTTGTCGTTGGCATTAACCTTATATTGCAATCAAGGAACTCCAGTATAGCTTGCTGACTTTAGATTGTACTGAGACTTTTTCAGTCTAGCATGCAATCAACGCTTGTGACTATGCCAGGAATATTGCTTATAGGGTGCAAAGTTCGGCAAATCTATCAATTTAATTATGTTAACAACTCAAATGATTTTTTTACTTTCTTGATCAAAGAGTGAATGAGCTTATTTCTCTTTGGATTTTAAACAACTCTTGTCTTAATACCTTTATGAACAGCTTCAGCACTGACTGTATTTGAGTATTTCAAAATCACCCTCTTTGCCCTGGTTCTTTTTACTGTTACCATTTTTTGTTTGTTTGGCTGCACTGGGACTTAGTTGCAGCGCATGGACCCTCCAGTTGCGGCGTGTGGGCTCGGGAGCACGTGGACGCTGTTGCTCCACAGCACGTGGACTCTCACTTCCCCAACCAGGGACAGACCCAGGCCTCCTGCATCACGGGGTGCATTCTTAACCACTCGGCCTGGTTCTTCACCCGAGATTAAGGCTGCAGCCTCCGTTCTCTCCTGGTGCACGCGCTTGAAAATCTCCAGCCGTTCTTTGATTCTGATGGTGCTGTACCTGACCTTGTGATTTTTCTAGACAGCATATGTGTTTTTTTAGTCAGTTCTAAGACAGAGACTCCTAGTAAGGGGGCTCTCGCCACTGTTCACATGCATGAAAAAGTCTGGCCTTCCAGGGTGGAGACAGAAGGCAGCCTAAGGTGGGGCGGAGTGCAGAGTTGAGAGGTGGACTGGTTACCATTTTGTCGACTGGAGGGCAGAGGTAAGCGTGTGCAGTGATGCTGAGACGGAGCCCCCAGGAGCACCAGCCCAGCTGGGAGGAGAGGGGAGGAAAGGTGTGGCACTGTGGGAGAGGGATCTGGAGTCTGGTGGCAAAAAGGGAGGAGGGATGAGGAGGGCAAGGCTGGGGGCAGGGCTCGAGGAGGAGGGGAGGAGGGGAGGGGGAGGAGGGGAGGGGGAGGAGGGGGGAGGAGGGAGGGGAAGGAGACCGAAGCGGCCCTCCCACTCTCCTGGAGGAAAGCCGCTCCTCCCCAGGGCCCCGCTCTGGGTCACACCCTGTCCCGGATATGCCCGGGGCCGGCCATCACTGTGGCACTTTTTCATGACAGGTAGAAACTGAGGGGCTGAGACGCCACTGCCACTTCAAACAGGGGCCCAAGAGCAGGGTTTCATCCGACAGAAGCGGGGGCACTCCCGGGGAGGGAGAAACTTGGTCCCAGGAGGGCTGGGCACCCAGAGTGATGGGGTGACGGGGGAGAGTGGGGGCAGCATGGACTCTGTCCAGGGCCAGAGCACGAGGGGTGTGGGGCGGGCAGGACAGAAGCCAACGTGGGTGGACACCGTGATCCGCCGTGGACGTCCCCAGAATGTGCTGCTGCAGGCGAGGCCCCCCCCCCACCCCTCCCCGGGCAGCTCCAACCAGCAGTCACATGACCCGGTCATCCCACTCCTGGGTGCAGATGACAAAGAATCAAAAGCAGGTGTGCAAACACACACTGGTCACACACATTCAGAGCAGCACTGCCCACAGCAGCCCGAAGGCGGAGGCAGCCCTGGAAGCCATCAGAGGGCGAGTGAGTCAATACCATGCGGTCCGTCCACAGGGGAATGTTATCCAGCGCGCAGCGGCAACATTCGAACCCAGCCTGTGACACGGGCAAAGCCTGAGAGAATACAGCAACTGATGGCCCTGCAGGACCACACGTGCATGCCTCCGTTTATACCAGACACCCGCAACAGGCAAAGCCACACAGACAGAGAGCAGAGCCTGGCCGCTGGGGCTGGGGCCACTGGTAAGGCGCTTCCTATTTGGTGATGGAAAGCTCAGGAATCAGAGGTGACGGTGGACAGTGCTGTGAACACTGGACACCGCAGAGCCGCGCGCTCTCAGCTGATGGAAACGGGAGGCTTTAGTGATGTGACTTTCCTCTCGTAATAAGTTCTACACATACACACACACACTCACTCACACACATACACACACACACACACACACTCACATACACACACATACAGCCACACACACACTCTCACACACATACACACACACACACTCACACACATAGACACACTCACACACACATACAGTCACACACACACTCACATACACGCACACTCACACACACAGTCACACACACACTCACTCTCACACACACTCACACACTCTCACACACTCACACACACACAGCCACACACACACACACTCTCACACACACTCACTCACACACACACTCTCACACACACTCACTCACACACACACATACAGACACACACACTCACTCACACACATACACTCACACTCACACACACACACACTCACACACTCACACAGAGGCCTCTCTGAAGTCGGGCATCTGGATTCCCATGTGGCTTGCTTCTCACCTGCTGGGCATCCTATGCCTCAGTTTCCCGGTCCATAAACGAGGCTGATTCAGGTCAAGCACCTAACGGGCAGCTAGCACACGTCCGGGACCACCCCTGTAAGGCTGACCACCACCATCACGACCTAGAACAATCCATCCTGATTCAAAACACCCCCATGCCAGTGCCCCGTTCCTGACACTTAGCCTGAACACCACCCGCTGCATGCGGCGCCCACAAAGGCCTGAAAAGCAGGAGGCCTGGCCGCGCTGAGAGGAGCTCCAGCTCAGGTGGAACACCCTGACGCCGGGCCTCCGTCAGGGCAGCCCCAGGGCCACGGCGAGTGGGTGGCATCGTGAACGTTTCCAAGACCCCAACCCAGCTGGGGTCCCACAGGCAGGACCGCTGGGTGAACAGGGGGTCTTAGGCAACCCCGACCACCTGCTGGCCGCTTTGGAATGTGTCCACTGGCAGCTGCAGCCCCACCTACTCAGCTCTAGACTGGTGGGCTGCCCTTGGCCCGCCCACCCCAGCTCGGGGAGGCACCGGCAGGCTCTGGGTCATGGAGAAAAGCCCTCGGCCAGCAGAGCAACGCCAGGTCACTGACGCCTGCTTGTCCACACGCCCTGACCGTAGGTCCCGCCCCAGGCACTGTCTCTGTTGGGGACACAACGGCAGACCCGGATAGACACTGCCCCCGCCCAGCACAACCCCCTCCCCACCGCCAGTCCCCCGCCAGCGGCTGGCAACCCTCTTTCACCCTGCATCTTCAAGACCAGCTTTCCTGGCGGGACCCACCACCCCCCTCACAGCCCCCAGAGCAGAGTCCCCACTGAGACCCTGATACCCGCCCGCAACCCCCGAGCTAACAATGGCCCAGCCCCTGTCCCTCCCGTGGGTTTGTCGCTGGACAGATGCAGAGCAGCTGGCAGAGGACCAACAGCAGAGCTCCTGCTCTGCCGTCCGGGGCCAGCCCCGCCTCAGCGCCGCAGAGCCTTCTGGGGCTCCAGTCTCTCGGGGAGTCCAGGCTGGGGAGGGAGTCTCCGGGGCCAGAGTGGGAGGTGGGGCCTAAGGTGGATGGGACCCTGTGTCCTGCTCTGCCCGGAAGGTGCCGCCCACCTGGGGACCAAGACTGAAGGGGAGGGGGCAGGCTCCTTCCCTGAGTGACGGTCACCCCCACCCCTCGCCAAGAGTCCCCCTCTCCCTGCCCATCTGGGACCTGGGAGTCGGGGGCCCTGAGGTCCAGAGCTGTGAGCCCCCCCGGGAAGGTCGGGGTGTTCTCCCAAGGCCCCTGCAGACAGCACGGAACCTGGCCACACTCACAGGCCCACCGTGTCCACTCCTCAGCCAAGGGGGCAGGGATGGCCCCCTGCACCCCAGACAGGAGAGGGGCAAGTTCAAGGGCAGGCAGGAACCGCGTCAGCAAGCAGCGCCCCACCCGCTGGCCGCCCACCCACGCACTCAGGTCAGCGGGGACTCAGAGCTCTCAGCACGACCCCCCTCCGCTGCTCTGCCGGACCCCAGGCCCTGGCTCTCACCGCCCCCGCTGCGGGCAAGGCCCCCACCCTGAGATGCACAGGCCAGCCTCAGGGGCACTGCGTGCTTCCTGCATCACCCCGGCACAGACTCCATATATGTGCACACACCCACACACGTCACACGCGCCTACATTCCCACACACGTGTAAACACACAAGTACATGCACACCTGCACACACACACACACTAGGCTGAGATGCTGCCACGCTCAGAACCACATCCGGGAATGGGGGCCACCGGGCCTCCCCCATCCAGGACTCGGGTGGAGTGAGATGGGGGCTGTGCTGCCTGCCTTTGGGCTCCAGCAGGTGGACAGGTGTGAGCCAAGCTTCGTTACCGTCAGAGGCTCCAGAATCAGGGACCAGTGCTGAGGACACTTGGGCGGGGGGCGGACATGGTGGGGAGCAGAGGGGGGCCCTCCACACGGAGCTCAGACGGCAGTGAGCCCACGTGCAGGAGGGAGCCTCCATCGCAGTTCCAGTCTGATGCAGAAACGGACTCAAACAGACCCAACCGAAACCCAACACCAACCAACAACTACACAGCTTCTTGAGAGTCTCTGGGCTGCAAGGAAATCCAACCAGTCCATCCCAAAGGAAATCAACCCTGAACATTCACTGGAAGGACTGATGCTGAAGCTCCAATACTTTGGCCACCTGATGCAAAGAGCTGACTCACTGGAAAAGACCTTGATGCTGGGAAAGACTGAAGGCAGGAGGAGAAGGGGATGACAGAGGATGAGATGGTTAGATGGCATCACCGACTCGATGGACATGAATCTGAGCAAGCTCCAGGAGACAGTGATGGGGCAGTGGAGCCTGACGTGCTGCAGTCCTTGGGGTCGCAAAGAGTCAGACACAGCTTAACAGCACAGCTCAACAACAACACACCTCCTAGAAGGAAACAGAAAAGCTTTGGGCCTCAGGTCAGGCAGAGGTTGCTTAGACAAAGCACTGGAACCACAGTCCACAGAGAGACAAACAGGGGCATCCTTCTCCAGCAGCATCAAAGGCTTTTCCTCTTTGGATGAGGCCACAGACCGCGGACAACCTGTACAGAGCAGGCGGGTGAAAACGGACTTGCATCTAGGACATCACAAAGAACCCTGACGTCACCAGCAAGAAAGCAAGCAGCACACCCTTCCCAACCTTTCAGACCAGCTTCACCCGTAACTGCCCACATCTGGAGGCAGCCCAGATGCCCGTCGCCAGGCGAGCGGAGGCCCACATGGCCCGACTGCGGATGGCTGCTCCCCCGCTGTGAGGGGTGCGCAGCGCCCGGGACGAAGCTCTGGGGGTGCCGAGCGAGGCAGAGTGCTCAGGGCAGGGCCCCCCCACTCTGAAAACGCCAGCAAGCACAGACCTGGGGGCTGGGGGCAGGGCGAGAGGGAGGGCTCCCCAGGGACACGACACTTTGGGGGTTGACGGATGTGCCCGCCAGGCTGACGGTGGTTTCGGGAGACCTACATATGTCAAGACTGGTCAAGCTGCGTACTGGGTTGGCCGAAGAGTTCAAGAGTAACAGAAAAACCTGAACTTTGGGGCCAACCCAGTACCCTGAAGCAGTTAACTGGATGTTAGTTGTATCTCACTAAGCTGTTCCGAGGGCTTCCTAGGTGGCTCCAGTGGTAAAGAACCCGCCTGCCAATGCAGGAGACATAAGAGACCCGGGAAGACCCCCTGGAGGAGGGCATGGCGACCCACTCGAGTATTCTTGCCTGGAGAATCCCATGGACCGAGGAGCCTGGCGGGCTACGGTCCACGGGGTCACAGAGTCGGACAGGACTGAAGTGACCTCACACACACGCAAAGCTGTTCTGGAAAAAGTGTTCTGAGAAGGGGCCCATGGCAGGCACGCTGGCAGTAAGCCGGGCAGAAGCAGGCCTGCCTTGGGCCCCGAGACCGCCCCCTGGGGCCCCTGCACCCCGATGCCATCTCAAAGGCCTCTGCAAGGCCACTTCCTGACACAGGGTCCGCCCTCCCCCAGGGCACCTCAGCTGGCCCTCCGGCCACACCACGTGCCCTGCAGGAGTCTGGCCAGGCCAGGGGACAGTGCCCCACCCCTCCAGGAATGAGGGGACGGGACACAGTCAGCACCCGCCTCCCACCAGACCTGAGGGCCTTCACGGCTCAGCCTCAGCCCAGGAGCCGCTTGGGCGCGGGGTGTAAGCTCAACGGCCGCAGCCTTGCCCAGCTGCCCAGCCACAGCTTGGCCCCTCTTGCCTCCTGACCTCTCTGGGAGCGCCTCCCTCTGGCCCCCACCCAGGAACCCCCTGCAGGCCCCCATGGCCTGGGAAGGCCCCTAGCCACACCGGCTGGCCATGCCCAGGATTGCCAGCCAGGCAGCTCTGGGAAGGTGTGGGGCATGCCCGTGGGGTGCCCCCCGAGCAGTGGATGGATAGGACAGGGCAAGCAGGGCCTGGGGCCGCCACCCCCGACCTGCCGTGACCCGGAGCCCCGCCAGGGCCCTGGGAAGTGGCTGCAGAAGGCACAGGTGAGCCATGGCATCCAGGCTGCTCAGGGGCACAGGGCACAGCGGAGCAGAAGGGACAGGGCAGTCCCTGGGGACTCATTTGCCCACTGGGCACTACCGAGGCACAGGCCAGCCCCCCAGGGGAGTGGCTGATGGGGGCAAGGGGCGTGGCCTCAGCTGAGCTGGACGCCAGGTCACATGGAACTGCAGGCCCAGGGCACTGAGGGGGAGGGGGCTGCCTGAAGCCCAGGCTCAGGGTTCATTCAGGTACCTGGCAGGTAGGGGGTGCCTGAAGCCTGAGACGCCCAAGGCTGGGGTCACTCGTGAGCCTCAGCCTGGGGGCACAGACCCCATCCCAATGGGCCCATGACCACGGCGTCATCACAGGATGTCCCCAGGCCTGGCTTGGAGGTATGCCCCTGGGCTGGACACCACGCTGAGACCACACCGCTGTGGCTGGCTGTCCCCACGGGCGATGACTGCCTGGGAGGCCGCATCTCTTCCCAGCTCTCCTCTCATCTGCACCGAGGTCCTCCCTGGGGTCTGCGCCCCCCACTAGAAGGCACTGACCCTGGGGCCACTGGGAGCCGGGGACACGCCCACTGGCTCAGCGGACTGTGGACGAGGCCCACCCTTCAAGGAGACCTTCACCCTCTCCCCACGATGGCGCCCCTGCACCTGGCAGGGCTGCCCACAGCATTCACCTGCCCGCTGCCCTCCAGGCCTGCTGGGTGCTGACCTCCTCAACCCTTCGTGAGCAGGGGCTCTAAGCCGCAGCCTGCCCTCCACGACACCAGGCAATGCCTTCACCGGCACAACTTGGGGGCGGACGCTACTGGTGTCTGGTGGGTGCCGAGGCCAGCGGTGCTGCTGCCCCAGAGAGTACAGGACGCCGCCCCCCTCACCGCCCCAGGAATGATCCAGATTAAAATGCCAGGAGCACTGGGGCAAGCAGGGGAGCCTACACTATAAACCGAAAGCTCTCACGATCCTCGGTGCAGATAAGACAGCTGAGGCCTTGCATGAAGCCGCCATCATGCCAGACACGTCCAGGGCCGGGGCACAGAGCCTGCCCGCCCCACACCACCCTGCAGACAGGAGCGCTCTCTCTTCATGCCCGCCTGGCAGTGCCTGCCCTCACGACACCGGCCAGCATTCCTGCAGCCTGGCTACCACGGGCAGGGCCAGCCAGCAGAGAGCTCTGCACAGGGCCTTCTGGCCTCCAGGATCATGTTCCCGGGGCAAGGCTGACACCAGAGGCCAAGCCCCAAGGTGGGGCAGATGTCTGTGACGCCACCCTGATTCCCACTCCGGGACACACCCAGGGGACAGGAACACTGCCAGTCCGTCACCCCTCTGAGGACAGTGCCTCCTGACCCTCACTCTGCAAGGCCCCACCCTGTTCCTGCAAAGTGGGAGATGCATCGGGAATGGTGCAGACACAGAGGGGCAAGGCCCACCCTCTGGAGAGGAAGCCCAGGGTCTGCCCCACTAATACCCATCTGTCCAGGCCAGAGCTCAGCCAAGGCGGCCCCTTCTCCCACCCGTTCCCCCAGCTACAGGGCGGTCACTGTCCAGCCTCATCAGCAACACGTCCTGAGCAGAGCCTTCACCCAAGTTCCCTGGTCAAGGCTTCGGCCCAGGACCAGGGGGTGCAGTGCCCTTGCGCCCAGCCCCCACTCCGGGAGGCCATGCCAAGGCGGTCACCCAGCTCCCCGAGGAAGGGCAGGTCATGTTACCAGCTGGGCAGGTGCCACCAGGAACCACCCAGATCCAGAACCACCAGGGAGGCTCAGCTCCCACCAGGCCTGCCAAGCCGAGGATGACCTTCCTGCTCCCGGGGGCACCGCGGGTAGGCGAGCAGATGGGCCAGGCCGTCCTTGGGAGCTGCCCAGGCTCGGGGCCGACCACACACACCCGTCCGTGGAAGCAAGCGTCAGGCTTCAAAGCCCCGCCCCAGATGCTCCTGTCTGGGGTCCCCCAATGCAGCGTGGTGGTGGGAGGCAGAGCACCAAGCCAGCCCACCCTTGGCAGGCCGGGCCCAGGACCTGCATCCTCAACTCAGGCCCGAACACCTCGGGAACACCCAGGAGGCAGAGTACCTGCTCCAGTCACCAGCAGGCAAAGCGGCCCCTCATAGCCCCTGCGACACCCAGCAGGCCCCCAGGCTGCTGTCCCCCACCACCAGGGCACAAGCCCCGGGCTGAGCTGGCCCAGAGCAAGAGGCCAGCAGCAACTCAGGGAGCAAGGGACCTTCCCGGGAGGTGGTCGACACAGCCCTGCCACCCACCCTGATGGGACCTGGGCACGTGCCTGTCCCCTCGAGGCCTCCACCCACCTGACAGGCTGCAGGGCCATCGGCTGCCTCCCACCCTGCTGGGCATGAGCCCCTCCAGCTTGGACCCTAAGACAAGCCTGGCCGCGGAGGAGTCAGAGGTCTCCGGCCACCTGGCCGGGCAGAGGGCAGCCGGCCGCCAGCCCAGGGAACCACCCTAAGGGCCGCAGCTGCAGGGAGGGCCCAGCCTCCCTCCTGCATGGGCAGCCCGGCCCCAAGCTGGGCACAGGGGTCAGTGTTGTTGCAGCTGAAACAGAAATCAGGCTTCTCTGATAAAGAAGAAAAACAAAGAATCAATGAGCAGCCTGGAGAAAGACTATACACGGGCCTGAAAGAGCGAAGCCACTCGGAGAAGCGTTAGCTGTTACTACGGACACTTGTAGCCGGACTTGTCCTTCATAGCACTAGCTGCTCGCAGACCCCACAGGCCCTGGGAGCCTGCTGTCCGGGCCCTGGGGTGCCCTTCCTGCCCCAGGGCTGAGGCCTCTGGGAGGCTCGCCCCCCGCCATCAGCCAGCTCCTTTTGTCTCTGGGCAGGACCGCCCCAGACCTGGGCCGAGAGGGACCCAAGCGGGCAGTGCAGTCATGACCCTGAGAGAGGCTGGGGTCCCCTGAGAGAGGCTGGGGTCCCCTGCACGGCAGCCCTGCCCACACCCTGCAGTCCCTGCCCCCAAGTCTCCCCAAGAGCAGGGCCGGGGGCCCAGGCCTGTCCCAGCCCAACCCGGAGGCAGCCTCTGGACGCCGGTGGGCACGGATGCCTCACTGCCCTCCTGACCCCACACCACACTCAACCCCCTCGGGATTCCCGGCCACTGGCAGGGTGAGGGGCCCCAGGACCTTGCGAGGGCCTGTGGGCTGCTGATGTTCATAAAGACGACCCTTTAAAATGATTTTTGAAACAACCAATATTTTCAAAGTGGAAAATTCAGAGAAGCAGTTTAAAAATTGCAACCCAGAACTCACACCCAGGGGTGACCACCAGGAGCCCCTCAGTGTCCACTTCTGGGCCACCCCATCCACTCGACTGTGTGTTTTGGGCCCTGTGACCCTGGGGCCGACTGTCTGCTGCCAGTGGGCACTTGCTGCCTGCCGCGGTCACAGCCAGTCCAGGCTGCACGCGCCCCCCGGCGCCCCTGCTGACCACATTCTGCCTCACTGCAGACACAGCCCTTCATCTGGGTCCCCTGTGAGCAAACCAAGCCCCGTGCCCAACAAGGAGTCCCCGGGTGCCGGTTCCACCTTCCCCGTGATGGGTTTGCCGAGCACTTCCTGAGGAGCTGGCCCCAGGGGCATGGACCCTGGAGTGGCCGGTACAGCCAGGGGCCTGGCCAGCTGCTTCCGGGCTGACCTCCTCTTAAGAAGCATCCTGGGTCTCAGGTAGCCAGGAGGCCACTGCTTAGAGCCTTGAGTCCTCCAAACCTGGGTCAGACCTCGGTCCCGTGGTCTCCGAGCTCCCTGAGCGAGCACCGAGTCACCCTGGCGGGGGGAAGGGGGGCCCTCCCCAGGTGACTGCCTGCCACTCCACCCCCACCAAGGAGGCCCGCGGACACCCGGGGCAGCATGACTTGGCAGTGACGGGCGGCCTGCCAGAGACCTTGATAAGAGTGCGGGGGGGGGGCCTGTCCTGGGGATGAGGCCAGCGAGGCCCGCAGAACCCCCAGCCCCGCCCGTCCCCATCATGGCAAGGGCAGCCAGAACATTCCAGCGCTGCCTGGGAAGTGCCCGGGAGTGAGGTGCCCGCACCCCCGCCGAGCCACCTGCGGGACCTTGAGCCTCGATCCAGGGGGCCAGGCGGGGGTGGGAAGAGAGCAGCCTCCACCCCCAGGGGCTTCTCACCCACTTCCTGTTCCATCCTCAGCCTAGGGACGGGGGTGGAGGGCAGGCCTCTCCAGGGACACAGGGGCTCACCTGACACCGGTCAGGGACAGGCCGGGAGCAGAGCCATCGGGTGGGGCTCCCACCACGATCAGGCAAGCTGGGGCCTCCTGGGATCCACCTCACTGCCCTCACCCCCCCACTCAGCAGCCCAAGTGTCTCAAACACGCCGGGACCCTCACCTAGGCCCCCACACAGCTGCTGGGCTGGCTCGACTGAAGCTGGAGCTCTGCCCTCCCATCCCCCCAGGCCCCTCGCCCTGCCGGGCTTCCCCGAGTGGTTTGATTCTTTGTGGGGTCACCCTTCCCTTCCGCACCCCAGGGCATACGAGAGGTGGGCAGGAAGCACCCACAGAACAGCCAGGCCCGGCGCCGTGGGGTCTCCCGGGGACGCGGGGGGCGCTGAGAGGACTGCCACTGCCCGAGGCTCCGTGGCACCTGAGGCAGCACGCTCCAGAAATTGAGCCCCTCGCTGGAGCCTGTGGGGCAGCCGGACAAGACGGTCAGAGGGAGGGGGCGAGTCCAGACCCAATGCCACAGACGTGCACGGGCACTGGCCCCACCGGGCAGCAGGCTCCCAGCCTCACCCACTGCGGCGGGCAGCCCGGGGACCGTGCAGATCCACCCACGCGCCCACGGCCCAGGGTCTAGGCCACACAGGGCTCCCGTGGCGTCCCAAAGTGCCGCCCACAGGACAGCCCTCCCAAAGACAGGCCTGGGGACCCCAGCAGGACGGCGGGACTGGTCTCCCCCAACCAAGGACTTTCTGCAACTTTCCTAGGTCGTGGGCTTCAGCTAGGTTGTCCCAGGACAGCTGATCCACCCCGACCACCCTGGGGACGAGGCTGGCCAAAGTCACACTGCCTGTAGACCCGCTCAGGACAGCAGGTGACCAGTACACCCGGTGCGTGCTGGGACCTTGTGGAGTCATCCAGCCACCTGTCCACCCATCGACCCCCACGTCCATCCAACATCCCACTCTACATCTGTCTGTCCATCATCCACACCCACATCCATCCATCTGTCCATCCAACATCCAACTCTACATCCATCTGTCCACCCATCCAGTGCTACATCCCATCCATCCATCTGTCCATCCATCATTCTGCCTGTCCATCCACCATCCACCCCTACATCCATCCATCCATTTGTCCATCCATCATTCAACCTGTCCATCCAACATCCAACTACATTTGTCTGTCCACCCATCCACTCGCCCATCCCTCGGGGACACTTACTCCAAGCTGTGCCCTGTACTGGCCCAGGGGTCCCAGACCCTCCCCTTATTCCACAGCAACTATAGGCCTCAAACTCCTGAGACCCAGGAAGCACCACGGGTGCACAGGGCTCCCTCCCATAGCAGGACCCCGTCCCCAGGAAGGGGCGCAGGGCCTCAGCCCCCCAGCGGACAAGACTGATGTGACGGCTCCCTGTGCACGGATGACAAGGCCCCCAAACAAGAAACCAGGAGCCTCGTGCCTGGGAGCAAGGGCACCTCCGAGATGGACCTCCCCAGCCACAGAGGCAGGACCTCCTGTCTCCCTTGACCCCCGTCTTATGGCCGAGGGGCCTCGATGAGTCAGGGCGCTGGGTCTGACCAGGCCCACTGCTCCACACCTGCTGTGCCCCCTGAGTGCCTGACCCCACCTGGAGAGGGAAGGAACCACTCAGACTGTGTGGATGAGACAACAGGCTGGCCAGGCTGTGGGCCAGTGATGCTGTGGCCCAAAGGCACGCATCGCAACAACGCTGAGGTGCAGCCTGGGGCTGAAGCTCCTCGTGAGGCCAAATCCATTGAGGGGGGTGTTACTCTGGACTTGTCGCAATGTAGCCAACAGGCACGTCCTCGAGTTGACTCCAAATCCGGAGACGGGGCCCCTGGGACCCTGACCGGATGCCTGATTTCCCTCTTGGGGCGATGTTCCGGGCTCACCTCATGTGTCCCCTGCCCCAACCCCGCATGTGGACGTTTCCCCAGGACCCCTGGTGTCCCTCCAGGGAAAGGGAACCTGGAACCACAAACCGGGAGCCAGGGATGCTCAGAGCTACGGGTCCATCTTTCTGTCTAGCCCTTTCATGTAAACAGCAACCATGCTGTTGCTGGTTTTAATTGGAGAATAATTGCTTACAATGTTACGTTGGTTCCTGCCATATAACAGCATGAGTCAGCCATAAGGATAGACGTGTCCCTTCTGGAAGTCCTCATTTCACGCACTGTCGAAGCCTGGCTTGAAGAATTTTGAGCATTACCTTGCTAGCATGTGAAATTGAGCGCAATGGTACAGTAGTGTGAGCATTCTTTGGCATTGCCCTGCTCTGGGATTGGAATGAAAACTGACATTTTCCAGTCCTGTGGCCATTGCTGAGTTTTCCAAGTTTGTGGGCATATTGAGTGCAGCACTTTCACAGCATCATCTTTTAGGATTTGGCCACCTGATGAAAAGAGCCGACTCACTGGCAAAGACCCTGAGGCTGGGAAAGATTGAGGGCAGGAGGAGAAGAGGGAGACAGAGGATGAGATGGTTGGATGGCATCATCGACTCAATGGACACGAGTTTGAGCAGACTCCAGGGGATAGTGGAGGACAGGGAGCCTGGCGTGCTGCGGTCCATGGGGTCGCAGAGTCAGACATGAGTGAGCGGCTGAACACAGCACCTGCCAGCTCTTTTCTGCGCTCAGCGTCCCAGCGTTCAGGGACACCAGCATTCCTTGGCAGCCTCACCCCACGATTCCCACACAAGGCACTTAGAATAACAAAACAAATACCGCCACAGCCCTGACACCATCACAAGAGCACGCGTGCACACACTCAGCCCTGCTCGTCCTGAGCAGACAACCCACTGGCAGCAGGTTGCCTGAAACAAGACCCCTTCTGGGGATCATTCCACCCCGTCAGTGACGCTTAGGGTCACTTATGTTTCAAGGGACTTCTTTTTCTAGTTAAGATTTATTTAGGGATTTGGGAGATCGGGGGTTGCTTTTATATTTAAAATTATGGGAACTATTTACAAGGTTCCAAAGTCAAGCCCATACAACCATCAAATTACCCTTAGAAACGTTTGGGTTCTGCTATGCACCCCCTGCCCAGAGGCTCTGATCCTTCCACTACTTTTGCTCCTTAATATGAAGTTGAGGCAGATTCTTTACCGGCTGAGCCACAGGGGACGCTCAATATAAAGTATTTATCAGTGTCCTCTTTTATTAGAGGAGCCGCAGCTTGTTATATTTTTATCCACCGTCTGTGTGGGGTTTTTTTCCACGTAAAAATATTTCCTGACTAGACTACCCTGGTGGTCCGGTGGTTGAGAATCTACCTGCCAATGCCAGGGACGTGGGTTCAATCCCTGGTCAGGGAACTAAGATCCAGCACGGCACACCGCATGGCCAACACATAAAAATTTCTGTTAAAAAAAATCAAAATTAAAGAAACATTTCCTGGTAGTCACTCCGTTAAAGCATGTGGAGACTACACTGTCCCTTCGTCTCGCCTGCACAATACTCTGCAGGCCGTGAATCCAAGCGGCCTCCTACAGCTGGGCATTCGAGCTCCCCATCTTCTGCTGTTAGAAAGAACGCTTTAACAGTCAGCCTTGGGCTTCTCTCGTGGCTCGTTGGCAAAGAATCCTCCTGCCGATGCAGGAGACAAGAGTTCGATTCCTAGGCCGCAAAGACTCCATGGGCCGCAGAGCAGCTGGAGCCCCGGGGGCCGCAACTACTGAAGGCCGGGCTCCCTAGTGTCCACGCTCCCCACCAAGAGACGCCCGCTGACCACAGCTACAGAGTAGCCCCTACTCACCACAACTAGGGAAAGCCTGTGCGACAGCAGCGAAGACCCGCACAGCCAAAAACCCAGTTTCCAAACAATTTAGAAATTCAATCAGCCCTGTGCACATGTACTTTGGTCTTGGCGGGGTGGGGGCAGAAGGGGGCAGTATCTTCAAGATAGGTCCCCGGAAGCGGGACTTCTGGGCCCAGGGGTATGGGCAAGCATGCTAGCGCCAGGCGCAGCCAAATGCCAAAGCCCACTCCGCACGGAATCTACCATCTCGCAGGCCTTCCGGCGGCAGGGGCGGCTCTTCCCCACAGACTCGGCTGCTACCAGTTGAGGGTGTCGGCCGCATTTCCGCCGGCCCGGGGGGACCCCGCAAAGCCCCACCTCTGTGTCTCTGACCTTCTTGCATGTCTAAGGAGCTGCCCGGCCAGCTGCTTTGCCCACGAACTCTCTCCACTCACATCTCTCGCTCATCTTTCTTGGGGCCACTGGGCTTCTCCTTCTCTGTTTTAGAAAGGCTCTCTGTCTTAGAGACATTAACCCTGTGGATGTATCTCAATCCTCCCTTGGTCTTCCAGCAGTCTCTTTACGTCTCACGAGCTGGTGGTGCCCATGAACGCCATCTCCCTCCCACACTGCTGCTGCTGCTGCTGCTAAGTCACTTCAGTCACGTCCGACTCTGTGTGACCCCAGAGACGGCAGCCCACCAGGCTCCCCCATCCCTAGGATTCTCCAGGCAAGAACGATGGAGTGGGTTGCCATTTCCTTTTCCAATGCGTGAAAGTACAGTAACGCTTCCCTAATGCGCCGGCTTTGAGCCACAGAGAAGCCTTCCCACCCTCACCCTCGGGCTGCGGAGGGTCCCTGAGTCTCCTCCTGGCGCTCGAGTGGTCCTCCGACCACTTGGGAGCCACCCCAGGGCGCAGCAAGAGAAGTCGGTCCACCCTCACCTGCTCCTCCCGGTGCGTCAGCTACCAAAAACCGCGTTGGCTGGAGACGCTGCCTACAGCTCCGGCTAAATCTCCGTGTGCGGTTGGGTCCGCACGTGGGTTTTCTTTACTCTGTTTTATTGCTTGTCCGCCTGCCAGTGCAACACTGCTTTTACTACCTGAGCTTTGTTTTATAACATTGTGAGCCTCCCAGCCAAGAACGTGGACGTGACTTCTGAGAGAGACCAGCTGGGGATGTCTTGGAGCAGAAATCCAGGCCACGTGGCCCATCGAGATGATACATCCCAAGCACGTGGCCACAGGGCTGCTCAGGCACCATGTGGCGCTCCCCTGGGTGCCCTGGGAACCCTCAGCTTCTCTCCATGAGGGGTGGGACACCTCTGGGTCAGGGGCCTGTCCCTCTGGGTCAGGGCTCCTCCTGTGGGCCCTTCTCAGCAGGGTCAGCCTGGCAGTTGAGGAGGGGCCCCTGGCCCAGACCGGGGGGCGGCATGTGGTGAAGTGGGGGTCCTGGCATGGCTGGGCATCTCCATGTGGAGAAGTGTTCCAAGGCTGGAGGGACTCAGGGGCAGGGTGGGGACTCTGGTTCCTTTTTCTGACTTCCTCTAGACCTTTGCACAGTGCTCAGCAGCAAATTTGGCAGGAGGATATGGAGGGACTGTCCCACGGCGTGCTTTTCAGAAGATGAAGAGAAGGAAGCCCACCCCTGAGAGACACAGAGGGGAAGCCCACAGCTCCTGGTCTCTGGTGGACACCCGATGGGCAGGGGAGGCCAGGAGCGTGCCTCGGACAAGAGACAGGCGTGGGACCGGTGCTATGGGAGGTCAGAAGAGGGCAGCCATCAGGCACTTCCTCGACACGGCCGGGGGGGCCTCTGCAGAGCGGGGTATGGGCCAGCAGGGGTGGGTGCCCACGCGCACACCAGGCGTGATACAGGGAACCTCAGTGTCGGAAGAGATCCAGGCAGAAGTAGAGAAGCTTTCTGGGGTGGCTGAGCCAAGCAGCCTGGCCTCAGGTTCCCTATCACAAGTCACTGAGCAGAGAAGGTGAGCAGAGATCAGGCCCGAGGCCCAAGTGGTCAGGGCGGGCCCAGGGGCGGCCGCTGCAGCCCCTGTGAGGTGGGCACAGTGTGTGCGTGTCAGGGGGCTGCTGCGAGCGTCCTCCTCTGACAGGAGGAGCCCAACATCCCACGGAGTGCCTGGGGCCACAGCTGGGCCTCCCTGCGCCCGGAGCCCAACATCCCACGGAGTGCCTGGGGCCGCAGCTGGGCCTCCCTGTGCCCAGAGCCCACCACAGACACCGACACGTGGCCTCCCTGGGCCAGGCGTCCCTCCTCGGGCACGGAGCACGCACCCACGGGGGCTCCGGCCCCTCCTCAGGACACACTCCCTTTGCAGGCTTTCCGCCCCGGCAGCGAGGATCCGCTCCCGCCCAGCAAGGGCTGCTGTGAGGATGGAGGCATTCCAGGAGGAAGGGCCCTGGAAAGACCCCCCTCCACGAACACTCGGGGGTCTGCAGGACTCTCCTGCAGCCCCAGGAGGGTCCCAGGGTGCCTGCCCATCACTCTCTGAGCTCACCCGCCTCCCCAGCTCAGGAATGTCGCTGGATAAAAATACCCACAGCCAGTGTCATCAGGCCCGCCCGCCTGTGGGGCTCAGGGCTGCCGGGCGTGGGCTGACCGCCACAGCCAGGCCGCAGGGCTTCTGGGCTTCCTGGGCCGCACACCACGTGACCCTGCCCCCAGTACCTACGCTTGCTGGGTGCGGGCTGTGCATCGAGACAGCTTCCAGTGGCCCTGCCCACCCATTCGGACCCTTCAATGCCCAGGGGCACTGAGAATAGTGCACACTAACGCCCCACCAGCTCTGGAGCGGCTGAGCCACTGGGGGCTCTGAGCACCACGGAACAGGGTGGCCGTGAGGGGCGGCACGGCTCTGCCTGGGGCAACATGGGGAGGCTTCCTGGAGGGGGAGGCCTCCGAGCTGAGCCTCAGCCTGTGGTTCCGGGCAGCAGGGCTTTAGGGCAGAGACCTAAAACAGCCCATCAAGGCCTCCAAAGGCCAGGCCCCCACCCACAGGGTGGCAGCCCCCGGAGTGGACAGCCAGGGACCAGTCAGGCTGGCACGTCCGGGGAGGCCCGGCCTGTGTCCCAGATGTAGCTTCCTTTTCTCCTCTCTTCCCCCAACAAACGGGGGCACCCACCCCTCACGGGCCCACGCCACCCCAGGGTCAGCATTACGACCCCCGCCCAGGGCCTCAACAGGCCTGCCCAGATCCTGGGCAGGATGAGCTGCAGGCTTTGGAGTCGGGCAGCCTTGGGCACACCAGCTGTGTGACCACGGGCCCGTCCCCTCCCCTCTGTGGGCCTGGATTTGCACAGGGCACAGGCCCATCCCTCTCCACCTTCCTCCAGGGCCCAGGGAGAGCCAGGCTGTACCTCTGCCCCAGCACCTGCACCCACGGGGCTCAGAGAAGGGGCCCAGGGTCACCTGGACCAGCCAGCGGAAGGCAAACCATGGCGGGACCAAGTGTCATCGCACGATCGGAAGCCGCGTGTAAGAATGGCCCCTGGGGCTCAGGCCCCTGGGGTCACAGCTGTCATTCCACCTGCAGCAGAGCTGGGCCCCGGCCCTCGCCAACTGCACCCCTACCTTCTGTGAGGTCTGGGGTGGTCACAGCACCCCAGGGACTGTGGGAGGGAGAGCCCTGGCCCTCTCTGCGCTCGGGACAGACTGCAGCCACCTGACCTGCCTAGGGACCCCAGGCCACCTCCATGCTCTGCCCCTTGCTCCAAAGCGCCTTCCTGGGGAGGAAGCCGGCCTTGCCAGGCCCCCCATCCAGACCCAGAGCCTCGACGCCCGAGGTGAAAGGTCAGGTGGAGGAGCTGGCCCTCACTCTCCCCGCAGCAGAGCCCAGGCACCTCCACATGTACGCGTCTGCGGCATCTCCTGGCATGACCGCACCTGTGGACACCGTCTCCACCTCACGGGGGCTGCACGTGACACCGTCCCGGTGGTCCATCTCACCGGGGGCAGGAGCCACGAGAGATGCCACACAAGCTGAGAGTCGACTCAGAACGCGGTTTGAGAAGAGCTTCCCCGGGTCCCTGGACCAGACCAGGAGGTGGGGGTGCTCGGCCCAGGGTCCCCATCAGGAGCACCTCCCCACTCGGCACCCGGCACCCAGAGCTGGTGGGAAACCAGGACCTGGGCCCCTGACCACGGACACCTCTGGCTTCTAGCAGCGTCCCCAGGGCCCGCTGCTCTGCTGAGCCCTGTTCACGCTGAAGAGTCAGCCTGAGAGCTGGCTTCTGCAGGGGGAGGCCTGCGAGCTGCCGCACCTCCAGAAGCCAGGGCGTGGGAACTGGACACCCCAGGTGGAGCCCGGGCCCCGGGTGGGCGGGCGGGGGGTGCAGCGCCCCAGGCCCGCCTTGGCTGCACCGGCGTCTGTCTCCTCTGGGCCAAACCCCACCCCGGCTCCACGAAACCTGCTCTAGGCAGCTCCCCAGGCACAGGCGCCGAGTGCTAACGCACCCTTCCTGCCCCTCCTGCCCCTCCAGCCCCAGGCGCAGGCTGGGGCCATGGGCACCGAGTCCCCGGGCAGCTGACGGTTCAGCACCAGGCACGGGCAAGCATTCCCTCCCACCTGAGCAGCCCTGCCCGAAGGTGCCAGCACACACCAAGCCTGCCGCAGAAGAGGGGGTGGGGACTTGGGGTGGCCCAGCCACGGGGCAGCAGGGGGTATGAAGCCTGGGCCCTGCTGGGGACTGAGCGCCCGGCCAGCCCTGTGTCCTGCACCAGGCCGGCCCCTGGCCCCAGACCCTCGCATGCACTGGTGCGCCTTCCAGCTCAGGGGCCCCCGCCTCCCAGACCGTCCCTCCCCTCCCACTCTGCCTCCTAGGAGCCCTCCTCCCCTGCTGGCAGGCCCTGGTATGAGGGACACAGGGGGCTCCCCAACTAACACCAGGCCAGGACGAGGCACTGGACATGCAGAGGGCAGTGGGTCCAGAAACAGTTGGATGGATCTAGGGTGGCAATGCGGGGTCTCCAGACAGCAAGGGGGAGACCAGGGACCGGGTCCTGGAGGACGTGACGTGGGGAGTAGAAGGAACCCCCCCTAGCTTCCCAGGGTGTTGGGGGCCGAGCAACAGTTAGCAGGAAGTCGTCAGTGTGAGTCACTCAGTCGTGTCCAACTCTGTGCGACCCCATGGGCTGTAGCCCGCCCACTCCTCTGTCCATGGGATCCTCCCGGCAAGAACACTAGAGTGGGTTGCCATTCCCTTCTCCAGGGGACCTTCCCGACCCAGGGATCGAACCCAGGTCTCCTGCATTGCAGGCAGATTCTTTACCCTCTGAGCCACCAGAGAAGCCTCGGGGCATCCTTAAGGGCACGGTGGGGAGACCAGGGAGCCCGACCACCTCTGTCCTCCCCTACCAGTTCCCCTTCCGGGCCTGTAAGACCCTGACTTGAGCCTGGGGTGAGAGCGGCACCAGGGACCGGGGAGGGGGGATACACTCAGCAACCGGCCTCCACTTTCCGAAGGGTGGGCGGGCTCTGCCCAGCAAACAGCCAGGCCAGCTGCCAGCACCATCAATGATTAACGCCCGCTGTGAAGGTGCCGCCCAAACCGCCAGGAAGTGGTTAGGAACCCGGGAAGGGCAGGGTGGCGGGAGGACAGGGATGGGACGGGATGCACTCCCGGGCGCCCCACCACAATCCCCCAAGACTCCCCCCAGTGTCCAAGCTTCTCCCCACCAGCAGGGACGTGGGTGGAGGGGACTTGGGGAAACCGAGGCAGGGGGTCTGCCTGTGTTACCCTGCAGCTCCCAAGAGGTGGGGTTTGGGGGAAGGGGTGTCGGGGAGGAACGAGGAGGGGAGAGGGCAAAGCAGTGAGGAGCGGTTCCGGGGGCCCCTGGCCTGGCAGGAGGGACGAGGAACCTGGGGGCCCCGTCCACCCAGCCTTCCATGGTCAGAGGCGGGGGCCCAGGCCAGTGGTGGGGCCGGCTGCTACAGAATCCATGGGTCTGCCTTCAGTGCAGGCATCCCCCCCAACCAGACAGCCCCTCCAAGGCCCATGAGCAGAGAGGCCATGGCCCCCGCCATGCCCTGAACTAGAGTAGACGCCGCCCCACAGTGAAGAGCCTCAGACCAGGACTGGGGGCAGCGGGCAGGAAGCCCAGGCGGGCAGGGGCAGTGCCCTGGCGGTGGCCTCCTGCCTCCTGACCCCGGCAAACAGGGCAGGCCAGGCGCGCACAGGAAGGGCTGCTCTCCTCTTGGCCGGAGAAGGGGTTCCCCGACCAGGAGGGGGACAGGATATCCTGGCCTCCTTCCCCAGCTGCGCCTGGGACAGCATGCCCAGCCCCGCGGGGCTGCAGACAGCAGCTCTCACACCCGCCCAGGCCCCAGCCCTTCAAGGCCAGGCTCATCCTTCCTGGGCCGGAAATCCAGCTCAGCCTGGGTCGTAACAACCATCCTGCCCCTTTCACAGTCGGCCTCACCAAGGACAGAGCTCTCTCTCTGCTGTCTCGGACCCTGCCAGAGCCGCAGCGGGTACCGTCCACCCCTCTTCTCGGGGCTGCAACCAGCCTCTGGCCACTCAGCCCAGGCTGCCCCTGCCGACCCAGCTTGAAGCCAGGTGCCTTCGAGAGACTGGCCAATTCAGAGTATCCCGTGGCTTTTGCCTATCTCCTAGAGACGAGAGGACACCTTCCCAGGCCCCAGGGAAGCCACATCCCCTGCCCAGCCAGAGTCCACCTGCAGCCCCACCCTGCATGGGGGGCTGCACACCCTGCGTGGGGGGCTGCACACCCTGCGTGGGGCTGCACATCCTGCGTGGGGGGCTGTACACCCTGAGTGGGGGGCTGCACCCGCCTCTTATGGACAGGGACGCGAGCGGGAAGACTGGCCCAAGGTCACCAGCCCACCCACAGGGCCTCGCCTCCCCAGCTCCTCTTCCCCACACAGGGAAGCCGCTGGGCCACTGTCTCCAGAGGCCACCACGGTCCGCAGAAGCCACCCCGGCCCTACAGCTCCTGGGGAGGCTGGGCAAGGCAGACCGAGCTGAGCAAACTTCCGAGAGCTAAACAATCGGAATCAGGAAGAAAACACAAGTGCAAGCAGCGACTTCCTCTGGGGTGCGGCGGGCCCTCTTCCTCCACAAGGCACCGCGGCCGCCAGGGAGCTGGGGCGAGGCGAGCGCCCCCGGGCCTGTGACCCCGGGATGTGAACCAGTGGCGTGTCTGCAGGCCCCTCACTCAGCAGCCCTCGGGGGATGTGGGGGCACTGCTGACCCCTAAGCAGTGCTCTGCCTGGTCCTCCCATCTGTGCCCGGAGCTGGCACGCAGGGTCCCGGCCAGAGAGGCGGCTGGGCAGGGTCTGCTTCGGGACCGGCTGTGGGCTCCCACACGGTGGGCACCTCGGGATCTTGGGGCCCAGCAGCTGACGGCAGTGCACGGCAGCTCCCATGAGCCTGCTGTTGGCGGGTGCTCACATAGCCAGCATCAGGCGGGGCGCGGGCCCCCAGTGCCGGTGCACACACACACCCCCAAACCCCAAGGCAAGCCTCTGCCGCTGCAGCCAAGGGCAAGGCCACCCTCTCCGCAGATGGCCATGGCCATGGCTAGGCCCCCTCTGCCCCCGTGGGAGGCGGGAAAGGGGGCTGGGGCAAAGGCTGGAGGACCGTGGCCCCTCTGTGCCTCTGAGGACACTGTCTCCAGGCTTGGCCCTGCTGCTCCAGAAGGGCCACCCTGCCCGCACCCCTAGTACCCCCTGAGCTCGGAGGGGAGAAGGTGAGGGATGCAGGCTGTGCCCCCCACCTCGCCGCGCCCACCGAGACCCTGCTTCACAGCCGCCCCTCTGCTCCCTGGGGTTCCAGGGACAGCCATGGGCACCCTGCAGCCAGGGGTCTCCCAGCCCCAGGCCAGCCAAGGTGGGAGGGCCAAGCACCCGCCTCGACCGATGGGAGATCAGGGGAGGTCCCTCTGGGCAGCCCCCAGAGCAGCCCAGAGATGCCAAGCCCAGGCTCTGAGGCCGGCACCACACGGAGAGGCCACCAACCAGGCTGGGCCAGGCAGGAGTAGGGCCAGGTGCCGCCAATAGGACCCGGCTCTGGCCTGGCGCACGGCTTCCTCTGATCCACCACCAACCAGCAGAGTCAGGGCCCCTCTCTCTCCTCTCGCCCCAGCCCTGACCCCTCCAGGCCCCTCTGCCTCAACCCAGATTTCTAGGAGCCGGGTCAGGGTCACGTGGGGCCATGGGCACCCCCCTCAGCCATGCTGACGCCTCAGCCAAAGCACAAGGCCGGCCACCGTCTGCCAAAGCCCTGCTCTGCTGACCGGGGAGACCACCCCTGTTGGGGGGCACCGGGACCCTGTCTTCTCTTGTTTCTCAGCCCCCCAGAGTTCTCTCCCCTGCAAACGTGCTCTCTCGCAAGGATTAACACCTGGGCCAGCCCTGCGGGGCCCAGCAGACCAGCCCCGAGCACGGGCATTGCTCCCAGCTGGCTCTGCCACCCACACACATGCCCGGGCAGCACCAGCGGGGAGCTCCGCACCGGCGCAGGGACAGACCCACAGGGCCCTGAGCTTCACCTGACAGGCTCCCCGCTGCCGCGATCTTTCCCGTTAACCCTGCCCTTCCCTCCCGGCTTAGACCCGCCGCTCCGGCAAGGTCCCTCCGGCAGCAGGTGGCACGGGGACTTCGCTGCCCGCGCGCCCTCCCCAGCCCCGCGGAAAGCCCTTCCCCGCGCCGGCCGCCGGCGACACTCACACTGCGAAGTGGTAGACGAAGCACTTCCAGCCGGTGGGGCGCTCGAGGAAGTTGTACACGCGGCCCTGGACGTGAGTGCGGGCGAGCAGCGGGCGGCGCGCGCTGTAGATGGAGACGCGCGGGTCCAGGCTCACGGGCGGCCGCGGGCCGAGGTCGGCGGCGGCGGCGGGGGGCGCGGGGCCCGGGGCGCCAGGCGGGGCGATGGGCGCGTAGAGCGCGCTGCCTGCGGGGCTGCCCTCGGCCAGCTCCAGCGAGAAGGGGCACTTCTTGGCCAGGCCCGCGCTGCCCCGCCGGGCTCCCGGCAAGCGGCCGCCGCCCCAGCGCTTCCTCTCCGCCCTGGGAGGGGAGGTGGCCGCGGCCATGGCCAGGCAGGGCCCGCGGTGGGCGGCAGGAGCTGCGGCAGCGGCGGGCGCCCGGGCGCGTGCGGGAGACCGCTGCCGCCAGCCCCGCCGGGGCCGCTGTCCGCCGGGCCGGGCGTGGGGGGCGGGGCCGGCGCCGGGGGCCGGGCCGGGGGTGGGCGAGCCCCGCCCCAGGCCGGACGCCCCGCCCCGCACCAACCTGTGCGCGCCCGGCGCCCCGGCGCGCCCGGCCGGCCCCGCCCCGTCTGCGCCCACCTGCTCGGCCCGCCCCTGCAGCGTTCACCTGCTCGGCCCGCCCTCCCCACCTGCTCGGCCCGCTCCATCCCGCGCTCCTCGCTTCTCCGCCCGCCTGCGCCCACGTGCTCGCAAACGCCAAGCCCACCTGCGCGGCCTGCGCGAAGCTCCTACATAAGCCAGCAGGGGCGGCGCGAGGTCCGCAGGGTGCCGGCACCGCGAACTGCTTGGGCAGGAGGACGGAGTGGGGCGTGGACACCCTCTTCACTGGCTCTGAGTCCCTCCACAGAGGGTAACGGGGAGGAAGGGCTCACCGGGAGGATGGCGGCGAGGCCCCGTGAACTATCTGGGCCCCCCTGGGCGCCCCAGCGCACGCTGCAGGGAGAGAACGCGGTCGGGTCGGTGCCCACAGGGCCAGTGAACTCTGCAGGCCAAACGGGAGCGTTCGGGCCCTCGTGGGTCAGCATCTGGCCCGCTGGGGCGCCGTGTGCTCCGGAGGACGTGGGAGTTCCTGCAGGCGCCGCTGCCCAGGGCTGCTTGGGCAGGTCAGGGGAGAGGCCTTGGAGAACCGCTTTCTCGTCCTCCTCGCCCTCTGGACACGGCTGCTGTGGTGCCCTGTCTCCCCTGAATGGCGAAGGTGTCCAGGTGGATCAGAAGGACTCGAGTCCCCTACCCAGCACTGGTATTTCAGTCCCTGCACGTTGACTGGCATCAGGGAGAAAGGGTGTCAAGCAGAAAAAAACTGGCCTCTGTTAGGACGTTGCCCCGGGCAGAGGAATAACTGCCCACCACATCAGGGACCCGCAACCTGGGAGACACTTCCCAGGTCTTGACTGAGCACCCTGGGCTGCTTTATTTCATGGACTCTCCCATCAGAAAGGCAGTTCTATGGAGGATTGTTACTACTGTGAAGATTTGAGGGAAAAACGAGGAAGCGGTAGGTGAGGCAGAGTAATGCGAGTTTCCAGGTGAGAATATTTGATGAACTTCCCAGCTGGCTCAGTGGTAAAGAATCCGCCTGCAACGCAGGAGACACGGGAGATGTAGTTTGATCCCTGGGTTGGGAAGATTCCCTGGAGAAGGGAATGGCAACTCCGGTATTCTTGCCTGGGAAATCCCATGGACAGAGGAGCCTGGTGGGCTACAGTCCATGGGGTCACAAAAGATTTGGTGACATGACTTAGCAACTGAGAGCTGAGATTCTGCAAATACAGCTCAGAAAGTGGAGTAAAAGAGAGAGGGCTTCCCTGATGGCTCAGTGGTAAGGCATCTGCCTGCCACTGACGGAGACGCGGGCTCAGTCCCTGACCTGGGAAGATGCCACGTGCTGTGGAGCAACTAAGCCCGTGAGCCACAACTGCTGAGCCAGTGCTGCAGAGCCAGGAGCCACAGCTGCTTAAGATCCGCGCCCTGGAGGCCCTGCTCCGCAGCACAAAAAGCCGCCACAGGGGAAGCCGCACACCTGTGGAGAGCAGGCCGTGCTCGCCGCAACCGGAGAAAAGCTGGCGCAGCAAGAGAGACCCAGCAAAGCCAGAAATAAAGTATCCAAAAACTCAAAAAAAGAGAGGACTTGGATCAACATTTAAGTTTAGAGAATGTTCAATACCTTTCAGGAAAACTCTTCTTCTTTGCTTCCTTTTTTTCATATATTTTTCCCAATTACACAGGAACCAATTAGACTATCATTCAAATGTGAACAGAAAGATCCTATCCAAAATATCAACACTGATTCAGCTATGATGTAGTTATTAGTGTTACGTAACGAGGTGTTTTGAACCTATGTTTAAAATTCAGTGCTTTTCTGTTGGTGGGAATGTAAACTGATACAGCCACTACGAGGAACACTATGGAGATTCCTTTAAAAACCAGGGATAAAACTACCATATGACCCAGCGATCCAAATACTTGGCATATACCCTGAGAAAAGCAAAATTCAAAAAGACACAGATACCCCAGTGCTCCCTGCAGCACTGTTTACAATAGCTTAGGCATGGAAGCCAAAGATGGAGAAGCTCTATACAGTCAGCAAAACAAGACCGGGAGCAGACTGTGGCTCAGATCAGGAACTCCTTATTGCCAAATTCAGACTTAAATTGAAGAAAGTGGGAAAACCACTAGACCATTCAGTCAGTTCAGTCGCTCAGTCGTGTCCAACTCTTTGCGACCCCATGAATCGCAGCACGCCAGGCCTCCCTGTCCATCACCAGCTCCCAGAGTTCACCCAGACTCATGTCCGTCGAGTCCGTGATGCCATCCAGCCATCTCATCCTCGGTCGTCCCCTTCTCCTCCTGGCCTCAATCCCTCCCAGCATCAGAGTCTTTTCCAATGAGTCAACACTTTGCATGAGGTGGCCAAAGTACTGGAGCTTCAGCTTTAGCATCATTCCTTCCAAAGAAATCCCAGGGTTGATCTCCTTCAGAATGGACTGGTTGGATCTCCTTGCAGTCCAAGGGACTCTCAAGAGTCTTCTCCAACACCACAGTTCAAAAGCATCAATTCTTCAGCACTCAGCCTTCTTCACAGTCCAACTCTCACATCCATACATGACCACAGGAAAAACCATAGCCTTGACTAGACGGACCTTAGTCAGCAAAGTAATGTCTCTGCTTTTGAATACACTATCTAGGTTGGTCATAACTTTTCTTCCAAGGAGTAAGCGTCATTTAATTTCATGGCTGCAGTCACCATCTGCAGTGATTTTGGAGCCCCCAAAAATAAAGTCTGACACTGTTTCTACTGTTTCCCCATCTATTTCCCATCAAGTGATGGGACCTGATGCCATGATCTTCGTTTTCTGAATGTTGAGCTTTAAGCCAACTTTTTCACTTTCCTCTTTCACTTTCAAGAGGCTTTTTAGCTCCTCTTCACTTTCTGCCTGCCATAAGGGTGGTGTCATCTGCATATCTGAGGTTATTGATATTTCTCCTGGCAATCTTGATTCCAGCTTGTGTTTCTTCCAGTCCAGCATGTATGACCTAAATCGAATCCCTTATGACTATACAGTGGAAGTGAGAAATAGATTCAAGGGAGTAAATCAAGAGAGTGCCTGATGAACTATGGACGAAGGTTCGTGACACTGTACAGGAGACAGGGATCAAGACCATCCCCATGGAAAAGAAATGCAAAAAAGCAAAACGGCTGGCTGGGAGGGCCTTACAAACAGCAGTGAAAAGAAGAGAAGCCAGAGGCAAAGGAGAAGAGGAAAGATATACTCATTTGAATGCAGAGTTCCAAAGAATAGCAAGGAAAGATAAGAAAGCCTTCCTCAGTGATCAATGTAAAGAAATAGAGGAAAACAATAGAATGGGAAAGACTAGAGATCTCTTCAAGAAAATTAGAGATACCAAGGGAACATTTCATGCAAAGATGGGCCCCATAAAGGACAGAAATGGTATGGACCTAACAGAAGCAGAAGATATTAAGAAGAGGTGGCAAGAATACACAGAAGGACTATACAAAAAGATCTTCATGACCCAGATAATCACGATGGTGTGATCACTCACCTAGAGCCAGACATCCTGGAATGTGAAGTCAAGTGGGCCTTAGAAAGCATCACTATGAACAACGCTGGTGGAGGTGACGGAATTCCAGTTGAACTATTTCAAATCTTGAAAGATGATGTTGTGAAAGTGCTGCACTCAATATGCCAGCAAATTTGGAAAACTCAGCAGTGGCCACAGGACTGGAAAAGGTTAGTTTTCATTCCAATCCCAAAGAAAGGCAATGCCAAAGAATGCTCAAACTGCCACACAATTTCACTCATCTCACACGCTAGTAAAGTAATGCTCAAAACTCTCCAAGCCAGGCTTCAGCAGTACATGAACCGTGAACTTCCTGATGTTCAAGCTGGTTTTAGAAAAGGCAGAGGAATCAGAAATCAAATTGCCAACATCCACTGGATCATGGAAAAAGCAAGAGAGTTCCAGAAAAACATCTATTTCTGCTTTATTGACTATGTCAAAGCCTTTGACTGTGTGGATCACAATAAACTGTGGAAAATTCTTAAAGAGATGGGAATACCAGACCACCTGACCTGCCTCTTGAGAAACCTGTATGCAGGTCAGGAAGCAACAGTTAGAACTGAACATGGAACAGACTGGATCCAAATAGGAAAAAGAGTACGTCAAGGCTGTATATTGTCACCCTTCTTATTTAACTTATATGCAGAGTACTTCATGAGACATGCTGGGCTGGAGGAAGCATAAGGGTCTGGAATCAAGATTGCCGGGAGAAATATCAATAACCACAGATATACAGATGACACCACCCTTATGGCAGAAAGTGAAGCGGAGCTAAAGAGCCTCCTGATGAAAGTGAAAGAGAAGAGTGAAAATGTTGGCTTAAAGCTCGACATTCAGAAAACGAAGATCATGGCATCTGGTCCCATCACTTCATGGGAAATAGTTGGGGAAACAGTGGAAACAGTGTCGGACTTTATTTTTTTGGTCTCCAAAATCACTGCAGATGGTGATTGCAGCCATGAAATTAAGTTTTCCAGTAGTCATGTATGGATGTGAGAGTTGGACTATAAAGAAAGCTGAGTGCCAAAGAATTGATGCTTTTGAACTGTGGTGTTGGAGAAGATTCTTGAGAGTCCCTTGGACTGCAAGAAGATCCAACCAGTCCATCCTAAAGGAGATCAACCCTGGGTGTTCATTGGAAGGACTGAGGTTGAAGCTGAAACTCCAATACTTTGGCCACCTGATGCGAAGAGCTGACTCATTGGAAAAGACCCTGATGCTGGGAAAGATTGAGGGCAGGAGGAGAAGGGGACGACAGAGGATGGGATGGTTGGATGGCATCACTGCCTCAATGGACATGCGTTTGGGTGGACTCCAGTAGTTGGTGATCGACAGGGAGGCCTGGGGTGCTGTGGTTCATTGGGTTGCAAAGAGTCGGACACGACTGAGTGACTAAACTGAAGGCATGGAAGCAACCTAGATCTTCTTAACATATGAATGGATAAAGCTGTGGTGCATATATGCAATGGGATATTACTCAGCCATAAAAAAAATGCATTTGAGTCAGTTCTAAGGAGGTGGATGAACCTGCAGCCTATTATAGAGTGAAGTAAGTCAGAAGGAGAAAAACAAATATTGTATGTTAATGCTTACATATGGAATCTGGAAAGACGGGGCTGATGAATCTGTTCGCAGGGCAGCGATGGAGACACTGAGACAGCAGACCTGTGCACCCAGCGGGGGTGGGGGGGGGCGGGGGGAAGGCCTGATGAGAGCAGCGTGCAGACGTGCACATCAGCACGTGTTAGGCAGCCAGCGGGAATTTGCTGCATGACTCGGGGTCTCAAACCCACGCTCTGTGACACCCAGAAGGTAGGGTGGGGGGTTGGGAGGTGGGAGGGAGGCCCGAGAGGGAGGGGACATGTGTATACCTAAGGCTCACTCATGTGGATGTACGGCAGAAACCAACACACTATTGTAAAGCAATTGTTCTTCAATTAGAAATAAATAAACTTCAGTTTTGGTTTAAGATGGCAGAGTGGAAGGATGTGTGCTCATCTCCTCCTGCGAGAGCACCAAAATCGCAAAGAACTGTTGAACAACCATGGACAGGAGGATGCTGACGCCCCCAAAATGATACCCCATGTCCAGACAAACAAGAAGCTGCATTGAGATGGTATGATGGGTATAAGCACAATAAAATCAAAACCGACACCCACTAGGTGGGCGACCCACAAACTGGAGAACGATGCCAAAGCTCCCCCGCTGTTGTGAAGCTTCCGAGCCCTCGTCAGGCTGCCCAGTCTGGGGATCCCCAGGGAATCTGACTGAAGGCCAGTGGGGTTTGATTACAGGCCTTCCACAGGACTGGGGGAAACGGACTCCACTCTTGCAGTTCAGTTAGTTCAGTTCAGTCACTCACTCATGTTCAACTCTGCAACCCCATGGACTGCAGCACACCAGGTCTCCCTGTCCATCACCAACTCCCGGAGTTCGCTCAGACTCATGTCCATTGACTCGGTGATGCCATCCAACCACCTCATCCTCTGTCGTCCCCTTCTCCTCCCACCTTCAGTCTTTCCCAGCATCAGGGTCTTTTTGAATGAGTCTGTTCTTTGCATCAGGTGGCCAAATTATTGGCGTTTCAGCTTCAGCATCAGCCCTTCCAATGAATATTCAGGACTGATTTCCTTTAAGATGGACTGGTTGGATCTTCTTGCAGTCTAAGGAAGTCTCAAGAGTCTTCTCTACTCTCGCAGGGCACAAACAAAATCTTGCATGCGCCAAGACCCCGGGGAAAGGAGCAGTGACCCCACAGGGGACTGAAGACCTACCTGGTGGTGCTGGAGGGTCTCCTATGGAAATGTGGGTCAACAGTGGCTCATTGCGGGGACAGGGGCACTGGCAGCAGCGGGCCTGGAAGGGGCCCCCTGGCATAAGTCCTTTTGGAATTCACCACTCACTCTACCCATAGACCTTAGAGACCCCATAGACCCACAAATCCCCGGGCTGGGTCACCTCAGGCTAAACGACAAACAAGAGGGAGCACACCACCCGACAAACAAGAGCCCCGCCCACCAGCAAACAACGGGATTAAAGCTTCACTGAGCACGGCCCCGCCCAGCAGAGCAAGCCCCAGCTTTTCCCACCCAGTCCCTCCTATCTGGAAGCTTACACAAGCCTCTTAGCTGCCTCTATCAGAGACCAGACAGAAGCAAGAACCACAATCCCACAGTAATCAGAACAAAAACCACATTATAGAAAGTTAATGCGGATGAAAAGGCATAAACTTATGTTTCAGATGAAGGGACAAGATAAAACCTCAGAAAAATGACTATATGAGGTGAAGATAGGCAAACTTCCAGAAAAAGAATTCAGAATAATGATAGTAAAGACGAATCCTGGTGGCTCAGATGGTAAAGCGTCTGCTTACAATGCGGGAGACCTGGGTTCGATCCCTGGGTTGGGAAGATCCCCTGGAGAAAGAAATGGCAACCCGCTCCAGTATCCATGCCTGGAAAATCCCATGGACCAAGGAGCCCGGTGGGCTACAGTCCATGAGTTTGCAAAGAGTCGGACACGACTGAGCGACTTCACTTCACTTCACTTCTAGATGAACCCAGGATCTCAGGAAAACAATGTAGAGGCTGCAAGAAATGTTTACCAAAGGCCTAGGCAAACTAAAGGAAAAACAAACTGAGATGGATAACATACTGGACGGAATCGAGAGCGGATGAGGCAGGAGAACGGACAGATGACCTGGAGGACAGAGCGGTGGAGATCGCTGCCACAGAGCAGAGTGTCGAGACGAGAATGAAAAGAAACGCAACAGTCTGAGTGAACTCAGGGACAGCATTAAACACACCAACATTTACATCATAGGGGTCTGAAAAGGAGAAAGGACCTGAGAAAACATTTGAAGAGAGAATAGCTGAAAATATCCCTAACATGGGAATGGAAATAGTCAACCAGGTCCAGGAATCACAGGGTCCCAGGCAGGATAAACCCAAGGAGAACGCACTAAGACACATAGCAATCAAGCTGACGGAAATTAAAAACAGAGATGGACAATTTAAGGAAACAAGAGGAAAGTGACAAATAACACACAAAGGGACTTCTATAAGGTTATCAGCTGTCTTCTCAACAGAAAACAGAAACTCTACAAGCCAGAAGAGAATGTCATGGTTATTTTAAGTGATGGAAGAGAAAAGCCTACAACCAAAAATACTCTACCCAGAAAGACTCTCACTCGGACTTAACAGAGAAATCAAAAGACAAGCAAAAGTTAAGAGAAGGCGGCACCACCAAACCAGCTTTACCACAAATGCTAAGGGAACTTCTCTAAGCAGGAAACACAAGAGAAGGGAAAGACCTACACGAAATAAACCCAAGACAATGAAGAAAGTTGTTAGGGTCACGCACGATAGGATCATGGATGCTAAGTTGCTTCAGTCGCGTCTGACCTGTAGGGCTTCCCTGATAGCTCAGCTGATAAAAAAGCCTGCATGCGATGCTGGAGACCCCAGTTCGACTCCTGGGTAGGGAAGATCCCTTGGAGAAGGGGGAGGCTACCCACTCCAGGATTCTTGGCTGGAGAATCCCCTTGCACAGAGGAGCCTGGCAGGCTATAGTCCATGGCATTCTCCAGGCACAAATACTGGAATTGGTTACCCCCTCCTCCAGGGGTCTTCCCAACCCAAGGATCAAATGTGTGACCTCTATGACCTCTGCGTTGGCAGCTTGTGCTTTACCACTGTTGCCACTTGGGAAGCCCAGTGGGATCCCGTTGTTGTCCAGTCGCTCCGTCGTGTCTGACTCTTTGTGACCCCATGGACTGCAGCACGCCAGGCTTCCCTGTCCTTCACCATCTCCCGGAGCTTGCTCAGACTCATGTCCATTGAGTTGGTGATGCCATCCAACCATCTCATCCTCTGTCATCCCCTTCTCCTCCTGCCCTCAGTCTTTCCCAGATCAGGGTCTTCTCCAGTGACTTGTCCCTTTGCATCAGGTGGCCAAAGTATTGGAGCCTCAGCTTCAGCATCAGTCCTTCCAATGAATATTCAGGGTTGATTTCCTTTAGGATTTCTTTTTAGGATTGACTGATTTGATCTCCTTGCAGTCCAAGGGACTCTCAGTAGACTCATACATATTGAAAATTACCTCAAATATAAATAGATTAAAAGCATGAACTGAGAGACATAGACTGGCTAGGCAGGTGGAAACGTGTGCGCCTGTGCACTCCCACTTAACCATGCCACTCTGTTTAACCCCCCAAATGGTATGTGATTACCTTATAGTGTTAGGGTGACCGTGTTTCCATTATGGCTTGCAATTGTAACGACATTTTATTTTAGTCTGGCTATTGATTGTGAAAACTGACACTTGTCTTCCACTGTTGTGATTTTGCTTGATACAATCATTGTATCATGATTGGACAACAAAAAAGGGCAGAATTCTGTATCACTAAAACTACCATCTAATAGAAAAGCCTGTAATGCCTTCTTAAAATCCAGATTCATATCAGAATTACCTTGGAATGTTTTGAAAAATGCAAACGCCCAGGTATTGCCTTTTTTTTCTCCAAAGCTCCAGATGTGTTTCTAATGAACAGCCAGGTTTGAAACCAGCTGGACTGCATGATGGTATTTCGCTTTTATCCAGCTTGTTTCACTTTTTTTTTTTCATATGCAGCGCTGCCATTTCACGTAGTTTGTGCTTTCCAATTTCTCCATTTTTCTTTCTTATGTTCTTTCTCAAACCTTTACCAAGTGTCGTAGAAAGGCTTCTGTATACGTATATAAATATATAAATGGAACGGGACCTCCTTTGTTTCTGCGAGTCAGAGCCTCCAGCTGATAGTCACTTCTCTGCAGACAGAAGGCGAACACCGCCATCCTTGATTGCTTTGTCCTTTTTCCTCTTCACAGAGTGTCCTGGGAGAGGCATCATGAACTATTTTCCTCATGGATGCCTTTGGAGTCTTGGTTAACCTTCCTGACAGCTGCTGCCTGTTGAATTGTAAAACAGAGTTAGCCCATTTCTACCCTGAGTTCTTAACTTTCCCCAGCCAAAATGTCCAGTTGAATTCAATCAAGAAACTCATCAAACATATCTGCCCCCATTTCAGACTCTAAATGAATTAAGATCTTCCTATGTTTATCAGTGATATTGGCCTATAACTTTCTTTTTCTGTAGTATCTATACTAATGCGTATATATGGAGCCTAGAAAAATGATGCTGAACAGGTATAGAGACACAGATGTGGAGGATGCACTTGTGGACACAGCTAGGGCAGGAGCGGGTGGGATGAACTGAGAGAGTGGTATTGAAATAAATACATTACCCTGTGTAAAATTGTGAAAAAAAAAAAAAGAAGTTGTACAATATTACAATTCCCTACTGAACACCCATCAACAGCAGAGTGCTGGACCCCACCAAAAAAAGATACCCCACGTCCAGCGGCAAAGGAGAGACCCCAGCAATGGTAGGAGGGGTGAAGTCGCATTGAAAATCGAGCCCCATACAGGCCAGAGATGCTCAGAGTGCTCAGACAAACCTTGTGCGCACCAGGACCCAGAGACCCCGGAGTTCAGTCCAGTTCAGTTCAGTCTCTCAGTCGTGTCCGACTCTTTGTGAAACCAGGGACTACAGCTCACCAGGCTTCCCTGTCCATCACCAACTCCTGGAGCTTACTCAAACTCACGTCCATTGAGTCGGTGATGCCATCCAACCATCTCATCCTCTGTTGTCCCCTTCTCTTCCCACCTTCGATCCTTCCCAGCATCAGGGTCTTTTCCAATGAGTCAGTTCTTTGCATCAAAATGGCCAAAATGTTGGAGTTTCAGCTTCAACATCAGTCCTTCCAATGAATATTAAGGACTGATTTCCTTTAGGATGGATTGGTTGGATCTCCTTGCAGTCCAAGGGACTCTCAAGAGTCTTCTCCAACACCACAGTTCAAAGCATCAGTTCTTTGGTGCTCAGCTAGTTCAACTCCCATATCCATACATGACCACTGGAAAGACCACAGCTTTGACTAGATGGACCTTTGTTGGCAAAGTAATGTCTCTGATTTTTAATATGCTGTCTAGGTTGGTCATAGCTTTTCTTTCAAGAAGCAAGCATCTTTTAATTTCATGGCTGCAGTCACCACCTACAGTGATTTTGGAGCTCCCCCAAAATAAAATCTTACTCTTTCCATTTGTTTCCCCATCTATTTGCCTTGAAGTGGTGGGACCAGATGCCATGATCTTCGTTTTCTGAATGTTGAGTTTTAAGCCAAATTTTTCACTCTTCTCTTTCACTTTCATCAAGAGGCTCTTTAGTTCTTCTTCACTTTCTGCCATAAGGATGGTGTCATCTGCATATCTAAGGTTATTGACATTTCTCCCGGCAGTCGTGATTCCAGCTTGTGCTTCCTCCAGCCCAGCATTTCTCATGATGTACTCTGCATAGCAGTTAAAGAAGCAGGGTGACAATATACAGCCTTGACATACTCCTTTTCCTATTTGGAACCAGTCCATTGTTCCATGTCCAGTTCTAACTGTTGCTTCCTCACCTGAATACAGATTTCTCAGGAGGCAGGTCAGGTGGTCTAGTATTCCCATCTCTTGAAGAATTTTCCACACTTTGCTGTGATCCACACAGTCAAAGGCTTTGGCATAGTCAATAAAGCAGAAATAGATGTTTTTCTGGAACTCTTTGGCTTTTTTGATGATCCAGCAGATGTTGGCAATTTGATCTCTGGTTCCTCTGCCTTTTCGAAATCCAGCTTGAACATCTGGAAGTTCATGGTTCATGTACTGTTGAAGCCTGGCTTGGAGAATTTTGAGCATTACTTTGTGAGCATGTGAGATGAGTGCAATTGTATGGTAGTTTGGACATTCTCTGGCATTGCCTTTCTTTGGGATTGGAATGAAAACTGACTTTTCCAGTCCTGTGGCCACTGCTGAGTTTTCCAGATTTGCTGGCATATCGAGTGTAGCACTTTCACAACATCATCTTTCAGGATCTGAAATAATTCAACTGGAATTCCATCACCTCCTCTAGCTTTGTTTGTAGTGATGCTTCCTAAGGCCCACTTGACTTCACATTCCAGGATGTCTGGCTCTAGGTAAGTGGTCACACCATCGTGGTTATGTGGATTGTGAAGATCTTTTTTGTATCCTTCTTCTGTGTATTTTTGCCACCTCTTCTTAATATCTTCTGCTTCTGTTAGGTCCATACCATTTCTGTCCTTTATCGAGCCCATCTTTGCATTGAATGTTTTCTGAGACCCCACAGAGACAGAGACAGAGCCGGCACTGTTGTGTGTCTGAGCAGGTATGCGTCAGCAGTGGACTGCTGCAGGGGCAGGGGCTCTGGGCGCAGCAGACCTGGGATGGCATGAGCCCTCTTGGAGGAGGTCGCCATTAACCCACCATAGAGCCACCAGAGCTTACACCGGACTGGGGAAACAGACTCTTGGAGGGCATAGCAAAACCTTGTGGGCACCAGGGCCCAGGAGAAAGGGGCACTGACCCCACAGGAGACTGACCCAGACTTTCCTGGGAGTGCCCAGGGGTCTCTGGGGAGGCATGGGTCGGCGGGGGCCTGCTGCAGGACTGGGGGCGCTGAGGGCAGTGGTGCTTCATGGGACCTTCTGAAGGAGGCCGCCGTTATCCTCGTTGCCTCCACCACGGTTTGGTCTCAGGTCAAACAACAGGGAGGGACCACAGCCCCGCCCATCAGCAGAAAATTGGATTAAAGCTTTACTGGCCCCGCCCATCAGAACAAGACCCAGGTTCCCCCTCAGTCAGTCTCTCCCATCAGGAAGCTTCCATAAGCCTCTTATCCTTCTCCATCAGAGGGCAGACAGACTGGAAACCACAATTCACAGAAAACTAACCAATCTGATCTCATGGACCACAGCCTTGTCTAACTCAGTGAAACTAGGAGCCATGCCGTGCAGGGCCACCCAAGACGGATGGTCACGGTGGAGAGTTCCGACCAAACGTGGTCCACTGGAGAAGCGAATGGCAAAGCACTTCAGTATTCTTTTCTTGAGAACCCCATGAATAGTATGAAAGGCAAAAAGATAGGACACTGAAAGATGAACTCCCCAGCTCGGTAGGTGCCCCATATGCTACTGGAGATCAGTGGAGAAACAACTCCAGAAAGAGTGAAGAGTCGGAGCCAAAGCGAAAACAACACTCAGCTGTGGATGTGCCTGGTGATGGAAGTAAAGTCCGATGCTGTAAACAGCAATATTGCGTAGGAACCTGGAATGTTAGGTCCATGAATCAAAGCAAATTGGAAGTGGTCAAAAAGGAGATGGAAAGAGTGAATGTTGACCTTTTAGGAATCAGCAGACTTAAATGGACTGGAATGGGTGAATTTAACTCAGATGACCATTATATCTACTACTCTGGGCAAGAATCCCTTAGAAGAAATGGAGTAGCCCTCATAGTCAACAAAAGAGTCTGAAATGCAGTACTTGAGTGAAATCTCAAAAACAATAGAATGATCTGTGTTTATTTCCAAGGCAAACTATTTAATATCACAGTAATCCAAGTCTATGCCCCGACCAGTAATGCTGAAGAGCTGAAGTTGAACGGTTCTGTGAAGACCTACAAGACCTTCTAGAACTAATGCCCCCAAAAGCTGTCCTTCTCATTATAGGGGACTGGAATGCAAAAGTAGGAAATCAAGAGATACCTGGAGTAACAGGCAAATTTGCCCTTGGAGTACAGAATGAAGCAGGGCAAAGGCTAATAGAGTTTTGCCAAGAGAACACACTGGTCATAGCAAACACCCTCTTCCAACAACACAAGAGAAGACTCTACACATGGACATCACCAGATGATCAATAATGAAATCAGATTGATTATATTCTCTGCAGCCAAAGATGGAGAAGCTCTATACAGTCAGGAAAAACAAGACTGGGAGCTAATTTTGGCTCAGATCATGAACTCCTTATTACCAAATTCAGACTTAACTTGAAGATAGGGAAAACCACTAGACCATTCAGGTATGACCTAAATCAAATCCCTTATGACTATACAGTGGAAGTGACAAATAGATTCAAGGGATTAGATCTGATAGATAGAGTGCCTGAAGAATTATGGGCAGAGGTTTGTGACACTGTACAGGAGGCAGGGATCAAGACCATCCCCAAGAAAAAGAAATGCAAAAAGGCAAAATGGTTGTCTGAAGAGGCCTTAAAAATAGCTGAGAAAGGAAAAGACGCAAAAAGCAAAGGAGAAAAGGAAAGATATAAGCATCTGAATGCAGAGTTCCAAAGAATAGCAAGGAGAGATAAGAAAGCCTTCTTCAGTGGTCAATGCAAAGAAATAGAGGAAAACAATGGAATGGCAAAGACTAGGGATCTCTTCAAGAAAATTAGAGATACCAAGGGAACATTTCATGCAAAGATAGGCCCCATAAAGGACAGAAATGGTACGGACCTAACAGAAGCAGAAGATATTAAGAAGAGGTGGCAAGAATACACAGAAGATCTGTACAGAAAAGATGTTCACGACCCAGATAATCACGATGGTGTGATCACTCACCTAGAGCCAGACATCCTGGAATGTGAAGTCAAGTAGGCCTTAGAAAGCATCACTATGAACAAAGCTAGTGGAGGTGATGGAATTCCAGTTGACCTATTTCAAATCTTGAAAGATGACGCTGTGAAAGTGCTGCACTCAATATGCCAGCAAATTTGGAAAACTCAGCAGTGGCCACAGGACTGGAAAAGGTCAGTTTTCATTCCAATCCCCAAGAAAGGCAATGCCAAAGAATGCTCAGTCCATTCTGAAGGAGAACAGCCCTCGGATTTCTTTGGAAGGAATGATGCTAAAGCTGAAGCTCCAGTATTTTGGTCACCTCATGTGAAGAGTTGACTCATTAGAAAAGACTCATGCTGGGAGGGATTGGGGGCAGGAGGAGAAGGGGACAACAGAGGATGAGATGGGTGGATGGCATCGCCGACTCGATGGACATGAGTCTGAGTGAATTCCAGGAGTTGGTGATGGATGGGGAGGCCTGGCGTGCTGCGATTCATGGGGTCGCAAAGAGTTGGACACGACTGAGCGACTGAACTGAACTGATAGCTCATTCACATTGTTGTATGGGAGAAACCAACACAACACTTTAAAGCAATTATCCTGTAATTAAAAATTGTTTTAATTTAATTACAATAAATAAATAAATTTTTTAAAAAGTAGTTCATTTATTTAGGGAGTAAAACCAAAAGGGATAATGTTTTCCTTCCCAGAATGAGAAAAAGGAAAGTCAGCTCTTGTTGCTGGACCGAATGCCCTTCCCTGCTGACTCCCCGCACTTGGCTGGTGTGGCCGGCACAGCCTGTCTTCTCAGAAGGAGTGAATGATGTGGGTCCCCGCCTGTGCCAGGCACACGGACACTCAGGGCGGCCGAGGCAGCAAGGCCTTGCTGGGAAGCACATCGTTTAGGACACAAAGCAGGCAGAGAGCCAGAAGAAGGCGGGAAGTCTCCTGCACAGGGCCTGGGGGGCAGCCAGGGCACCTGCAGGCGTTCAGTCAATACTTTCCGAGTGAAGGCGTGTGCGAGTGAAGGGCAAGGACATCCACAGCCCATTGAGCAGGAGGAAGATGAACTTTTAACAGGCGGTGTTGGCACAACTGGAGAGTCAAAGAGAAAGAAAAAAAAAGAGTTGATCTGCCTTGCAGACAATGCACAAGGGTAAAGCCTGAACGGTCAGAGGCTTCATTGTAGAAGCTGAAATGAAGCCATGTGGGCTCTACAGGAGGATATGAATGAGCTCCTCAACAAACTCTACGTGCCGAAAACACCCCCACCTGCGGCTGGAACCCGGAGACAAGAACTGAAGTCAACCAAGCAAAGCAAACAAATGACGACCTGGAAAAGAATTTGCGAACAGCAGCGCAGGTCAAGGGTTAAGGGCGCTGGTACCTAAGGAACGTCCAAGACCGGGAAGGTGACCGTCAGTCCCGTGGACAAGCAGGTGAAAAACGTGAGCAGCTCACAGGAAAACGGATTCACGATCTTTGCTCTCGTGAAAAAAAAAAATGCTCAACGTCACTCGGCACAAAAAAATGTAAATTTGAAGGTACACAGAGAGATCATTGCTTTCTTATCTGATGGGCAAAAATCCAGGCATTCCCGCAGGCTCCAGGGGCAGAGCTGAGGGAGAGCAGGTGTTTTTGGCATGTCACCTGCCAGAAGGGGGTCCTGGCAGCTTGAGGACAAGCACTCATATCATTTGGTTGGGCTGCTTGGTTCCACTTCTAGGAACTGGCCCACAGACACACAGGAAAACTAGAAAAGAACACACACATAAGGCTACGAGTTGTGACTTATTTGTATTGTGTGTGTGTGCTAAGTTGCTTCAGTCCTGTCCAAGTCTTTGCGACGCTTTGGACTGGAGCCCACAAGGCTCCTCTGTCCATGGGATTCTCCAGGTAAGAATACTGGAGTGAGTTGCCATTTCCTCCTCCAGGAGATCTTCCCGACCCAGGGATCAAACCTGGGGCTCTCACATCTCCGGCATCGGCAGGCGGGTTCTTTACCGCTAGCGCCACCTGGGAAGCCCTTATTTGTACCAGTGAGAGAATAAAAACAGCCTGCACGTCCCTCAGTTAGCTGAACCACGCTATGGTACAGCGCGCAATGTTATCAATGGTGTCACTAACGCTCCAGGGACAGAAGGAACCCCGAGAGTCACGTCATCAGTGTTGATACCGGCATTGCTGCTTTGAAATGACATATATGTGTAATATAAGCAGAAAATGTGGCATGGGAAGCTTCTTAGAAACCAGGATTTTCAGTACAAGAGAAAAGAGAGAGAAATATGAGATCAAAGTGCAAACCCATCCTTAAATTTGAATTGGGAATGTTAACATAAACTCTTCAGCTATTTTCTCAAAACAAGACTACTTTCTAGTTCTGACTGCTGAAAAGTTGTCTCATCAAAAGGAAGTATGCATTTCATTGCATAAAAATGATACATCAAATAAATGGGGGAGGGGTGGAAATAGTGGCAGATTTTATTTTCTTGGACTCCAAAATCACTGTGGATGGTGACTGCAGCCATGAAATTAAAAGACACTTGTTTTTTGGAAGAAAGCTCTGACAAACCTAGACAGCGTATTAAAAAGTAGAGACACCACTTTGCCGACGGGCTTCCCCTGTGGCTCAGACAGTGAAGAATCCGCCTGCAATGCAGGAGACCCAGGTTTGACCCCTGGGTCAGGAAAATCCTCTGGAAAAGGGAATGGCAATCCACTCCAGTATTCTTGCCTGGAGAATTTCATGGACAGAGGAGCCTAGTGGGCTACAGTCCAAAGGGTCACAAAGAATCAGACACAACGGAGTGATGTTTCTTTCACTTTGCCGACCAAGGTCTGCATAGTCCAAGCTATGGTTTTTCCAGTAGTCATGCATGGATGTGAGCTCTGGACCATAAAGAAGGCTGAGTGCTGAAGAACGGATGCTTTTGAACTGTGGTTCTGGGGAAGACTCTTGAGAGTCCCTTGGACTGCAAGGAGATCCAACCAGTCCATCCTAAAGGACATCAGTCCTGAATATTCACTGGAAGGGCTGACGCTGAAGCTGAAGCTCCAATACTTTGGCCACCTGATGTGAAGAGATGACTCACTGGAAAAGACCCTGCGGCTGGGAAAGGTTGAGGGCAGGGGGAGAAGGGGAGGGCAGAGCACAAGATGGTTATTTCACGTCACCGAGTCAACGCACATGAGTTTGAGCAAACTCTGGGAGGTGGGAAAAGACAGGGAAGCCTGGCAAGTTGCAGCCCATGGGGTCGCAGAGTCAGACAGAGCTGAGCGACTGGACGGCAACAACAAAGATGGCACAAAGTGAGCCTATTTTAGGATAAATATCTGCTTTTAAGTAACTACTGTACAACAGGTTAGATGGAAATGTAAGATGAGAAACCGCTACAGACAGGAAAATTGATGCTTTATATGAAAGGTTGTTATCGACCAAAACTTTCTAATTAACAGTATTATTAACTCAAGTGCTTTTCACTTTAATATAAGACCTTGTGGTTGGGGTCCCCCATGACCATTCTTTTTCCTTTTCGCAGTCATTCTTTCTGCTTGTTGTTTGAAATATGGCAATATGAATTCATTCTGCAGAGATTCTAATCTATGGTGTACATTAACTTTTTGTGTAAAGGCTGCTCTTAGATTTTAGGATGTTTTCAGTGCCAGGATCCACAGACAGCTTTGCAATCAAATGGAAAATGATGATCATTTGAAGCTGATGCATTTTTTTTTCTCTTTTGCCTCATGCTCCAAGTAAATGAGTGATAAAGTAAAAAAAAAAAAAAGTATGGATTAAAATATACCAAATATCTTTAAAGTCCATTTTATTCAAAAGAATACTACAGAATCCTCACTGGGCCTTGGTCAGAGGCTAGGGCTCATTATTTTGAAAAGGAATAAAATAAATCAGAAAGGGACAGAGTCAAGTGTTCGCCCTTCCTCCTGTGCACACACCGGACCTCAGGGTCACCGAGGCCCCATGTGCTCTAAGTATGCACTGAGGGCTTCCGGGCAGACGATGCGGAGTCAGGGAATTGCCTGCAAATGACCGGGAGTGGGGGCGGTGGCCGGAGGAGGCGAGACCAGCCTGCTCTGAACCGGCCCCTGTTGAGCTCGCTGGCGGATTCAGGCTCCGCACTGTGTGCTCTACTTTCGTGCAAGTCTCCGTATTCTGAGAATTATAATCAGTGGCCACCCGAGCACCTGGGAGTTGGGGAGACAGTTCTGGGGGTCCTGGCCCCGGCGTGGGACATTGGACTGAATGGGAGGCCAGACTACAAGGGGTCCCCGCAAGGTTCCCAAAAGCTCAGAGGAGTTGGGGGGCCTGGGGAGGCCAGAAGAACTGGGGGGTTGGGGAGAGGGAAGTGGTTGCATGAAGCGGGGCTGCGGCTCAGGTGAGGAGGGGCTCAGAGGGCAGGTGGGGGGCTGGGGGCTAGGGTGGGCAGGGCCAGCCCCAGGGAAGCATAGGCCTGGGCTCTCAGGGGGCCTGGCTCAGCCATGGGCTCCCCAGCTGCCCTTCAGGATCCCCCTCCTACAGCAAGGAAAGCCCCCTCCCTCCCCAGGGACTGCTCCTTTCACACCCGGGGCTTCTGGAGGCAGAAGCTGACAGGCCCACCTGGCTGGGTGCGGACCCGGAGGCCCCCTCCCTGCTTCTCAGGCTCCATGGGCCAACTCTGGGCCTCAGAATATTCTGGAAACACCACACTCACCTTCCTTTGGCAGCTCTTGGCCAAGACCCCTCAGCTCCCTATACCCATGCCGGGTCAGAAGTGCAAGGAGCCCAGAGGCTGTCAGGGACACAGAGAGAAACTGAGGCTGGGGTCGGGGGAGTGGTCAGTGTCCAGGCCAGGGATCTGCCCCAGAGCTGCCCAGCTGGCACTCCCTCCAGCTCCGCAGCTGGAGTGTCCACTCACCCCTTCCCTCCTGCAGAGCCCTGAGGGCCGCCCCAGGCCCAGGATCAGCGGCAAGGAGAGAGGGGAGGGGGACTAGGGGACGAGGATGGGGCGGGCTCTGCTGCAGGGGTGCCCACCGGCCCGGGACCCGGCCTCTCACCTGCCTCCTTTTCCTCCCTCTTGGGCAGGGGAGGACCCCAAGCCCACAGCACCCGAGGCCGGGTGGAGGCGGGCCATCTGTCTCCCCGCTGCCCCTGGGGGCTGCCAGATGCTCACTGAGCAGCTGGCCAGCCCGGGCGGTCCCGGCCCCGGGGACAAGCCCCGCAGCTCAGCTGGTGGCCCTCCGCAGAGGCTCCCACGCAGCCCAAGGTCCAGGCAGCCGCCACCCTCCTGTCCCAGGTACACGCTGGGAGTGGGGTGCTCTGTGTGGGCACCCTCGGGGGGTGCGGCACACAAGTGTATCGCACACGCGTGTCTGGCCGTGTGTCCACAGGTGGGGCACACAAGCCCTTTAGGGACCACGTGGGCAAAGGGGACACCCCACCCCACTCCCGAGGGCTGCCCAGAGCAGTGGGACCTGGGGGCTGGCAGCAGGGCTCCCGGAAGGCAGACCAGCTGGGACCCTGGGTCAGGGCCGGGTCATCTGGGGCTGGGCCCGCGGAGCCTCACCCCACACTCACCCCGCCCCACCCCGGACTCAGATCCGGCTGCCCGCGTGTTTCCTTTCATCTGAGGTTAGGTCAGCTGATACTACCGAGATGGGCTCATGCTCCCTGTTGTCACAAGTCCCCAGATAGCCATCAGGACTGGCCCCACTGATACAGAGCCCTGCTGGACACGCTCTGGGGCTAAGATATGTCCTCCGAATCCCACGCAAGTTTGGGCACTTGCTTTGTTCCGGGCAGTGGGGCAGGGGTTGGCTTCAGCACAAGGTGTTGTTGTGGTCAGAGCTGCAAGCACCCCAAGGTCCCCTCCGGCCACCCTCCCACTGGCTGCTGGGCCTTCCGCAATTCCAAGAGGACGCCTCAGGGACCAGCCCCAGAACCCAAAGCCCAGTGACCAGGGCCCCAGGCAGCTGGGATTACGCTAGGCAGAAAAGTCAGGCTCGGGGTTCGGGGTCAGCTTCGAGCTGGCAGGGCCACCTTGCGTTATTTTTGCTGGGAATTTGCCCCAACGGCTTATGAAACTGATTTGAATCTGTTCCAGACTGCCCGCACATCTGTTGCAAGGATGCAGGGACACAGCCTGGGCCCTCTTTGGTGAAATCACTCCAAAAAGGTGTTCTCTCAGACACTCACCCTGATCCTTTGGTTTCCTGGGTGACCTGCTGGTATGAAGTCGGGGACCTCTGAGCTTCATGGGATCCCTGGGACCTGGGTCTGCCCCCAGCTGGCCTGGGGAGTGAGGGCTGTGGCCTGACATACCCCGATTCTGATCAGCACGACTTGAGATCTTCCCATCCTCCAGGGCACCTGCATACCACCCACTGCCCGCCACCCTCAGCTGACCCTTTGGGGGCCCCAGGCTACCGTGCACCCCAGGAGCCCAGACGGTGTCTGTGTTGGGGCATCTGAGGAGCCATCAGGACTTTCCTCACTAGAGAGCCAGGCAAACGTCCCTGGACCCTGGGAGAAGGGGGCAGGAGACCTGGGAGGTGGCCTGTCCTTGGTTCTTTGAGGCTGGGGGTCCATTTCCTGGCCAAGGTCCTCGTCCACCTCACCAGCGCTGCTGAGCCGGCTCTTTGGCCGACCTGGCTGGCCCTCCGAAGCTACCCTGATCTCCCCATGCAGAACCAGAGCCTGTGCAGGGCCTGAGCTGAGAGTGGACTTAGAGAGGGCAGATGGGCGGGTCGGGCCGGGGAGGCTGGGGTGGAGGAGCCAACGGCAAAGCAGGGCTGACCGGAGGAGGACGAGGCAAGGTGACTCAGCCAGCCTGGCGGTATCCGAGGGGCGCCTACTGAGTTCCCAGCCTGGCTTGGCCATGGCGTGGGGGAGGCCCTGCCCGCAGGGAGTGGTGAGCGTCTCTGTGAGGCCGGGGGAGACGCCACACAAGGACCTCACACACCGCACAGTGCAGGGCTTTCCCCAGCTGCCTCCTCCTCCCGACCCCCACAGCGGCCAGAGCCTGGGGGAGAGCAGCCCAACCTTCCCCCATCTGTGGGCCCCTGAGGGCTGAGACTGACTCACCCATGGCTGAGTCCAGGCGCCCGGGAGGACTTGACAGGGAGTGAGTGTGTGACTGCAGAGAGGCGTGGAAGCACGGACGGGCGGGTGGGCGGAGGGGCGGGGGGGCAGGCGGATGGACAATGGATGGGTGGGCGGATGGGGTGGCTAAGAAAGGATGATGAGGAGATGAACCAGCCTCTGCACAAGTGTTACCTTCACACTGAGATGTCCCTTGACCATTTAAAAGTAGAATCTGCCCTCCATTCAGATTCTCAACTGCTCTATTTTAATCATTTAATTTTAAATGGTTTTAATTTTAATCATTTTTAAAATTTGTTTCTTACTTCTTTCTTTGTTGTCTGCACGTCGCCTGACCCACAGTGCTGGTGCCCGGAGGTGGCTCAGTAAATCCACGTTGAATGGCTGGACGAGCTGGCGGGTGATGGGACGGTGGAGGATGATGTGGAGGGAAGGCGGGCTTGGAAAAACAGGTGGGGATCGACTGAGGCCTGTGGTTTTGAACCTTAACCAACCCTCAGAAGGGAGAATCTGCTCCTCGGCCTCCTCGGGGGCCAAGAAGGAAGGGGGACAGAGGGACAGCTGAGGACTGCACCCACAGGGCAAGAGCACGTGTGTCCACAGACGCGCGCATGCACACACACACACGGGATATTCTCACACTTGCACGCACTGGATGCACATCTGGTGGTCCTTGCATCGGTGCGCCCTGGTGGCGCCAAGGCCAGCTCTGTTCTGAGTGCTCCCCCCCCCAACAGGTCCTGCAAAGCCATTTGATCATCGTCCCCACTTCACATGAGGACCTGGACCCACAGCTGTCCAAGGACTCAGTGAGGGCCGCCCAACCACCCCTCACAGAGGCCGGGGCCGCCAGCTAGCCTAGAGCTCCATGGTGGGACCCGCTCTCGGTGACTGGAAATGGGCTGCTTCTCGGGCGATGGGGTGATGGGAGGCACTCCCGTGTTCATTTTCATTTATTGCAAGACAATCGCTTTACGACGCTGTGTTAGTCTCTTCTGAACAACATCATGAATCAGCCATGCGTATACACACACCCCCTCACCTGGAGCCAGACGGTCTGGAGCGCAAAGCCAGGTGGGCCTTAGGAAGCATCACTATGAAAAGAGCTAGTGGAGGGGATGGAATTCCAGCTGAGCTGTTTCAAATCCTAAAAGATGATGCTGTGAAAGTGCTACACTCGATATGCCAGCAAATCTGGACACAGGACTGGAAAGGGTCAGTTTTCATCCCAATCCCAAAGAGAGGCAATGCCAAAGAATGTTCAGACTACCACACAATTGCACTCATCTCACACACTAGCAAAGTAATGCTCAAAACTCTCCAAGCCAGGCTTCAACAGTACATGAACCGAGAACTTCCAGATGCTCAAGCTGGATTTATAAAAGGCAGAGGAACCAGAGATCAAATTGCCAACAGCCGTTGGATCATAGAAAAAGCAAGAGAGTTCCAGAAAAACACCTGCTCCTGTTTTATTGACTATTCTAAAGCCTTTTTGTGGCTCACAACAAACTGTGGAAAATGCTTCAAGAGATGGGAATACCAGACCACCTGACCTGTCTCCTGAGAAATCTGTATGCAGGTCAGGAAGCAACAGCTAGAACTGGACATGGAACAATGGACTGGTTCCAAATTGGGAAAGGAGTACGACAAGGCTGTATATTGTCACCCTGCTTATTTAACTTATATAAAGAGTACATCGTGAAATGCTGGGCTGAATGAAGCACAAGCTGGAATCAAGATTGCTGGGAGAAATATCAACAACCACAGGTATGCAGATGACACCACCCTTATGGCAGAAAGTGAAGAGGAACTAAAGAGCCTCTTGATGAAAGTGGAAGAGGAGGGTGAAAAAGCTGGCTTAAAGCTCAACATTCAAAAAATGAAGATCATGGCATGCAGTCCCATCACTTCATGGTAAACAGATGGGGAAACAATGGAAACAGTGAGAGGCTTTATTTTCTTGGGCTCCGAAATCATTGCTGATGTTGACTGCAGCCATGTAATTAAAAGACCCTTGCTCCTTGGATGAAAAGCTATGACCAACCGAGACAGCATATTAAAAAGAAGAGACACTACTTTGCTGACAAAGGTCCGTCTAATCAAGGCTATGGTTTTCCAGTGGTCATGTATGGATGTGGGAGTTGGACCATAAAGAAGGCTGAGTGCCGAAGAACTGATGCTTTTGAACTGTGGTGTTGGAGAAGACTCTTGAGAGTCCCTGGGACTGCAAGGAGATCCAACCAGTCCATCCTAAGGGAAATCAGTCCTGAATATTCATTGGAAGGACTGATGCTGAAGCTGATGCTCCAATACTTGGGCCCCCTGATGTGAAGAGCTGACTCATTGGAAAAGACCCTGATCTGGGAAAGGCTGAAGACTGAAGAGAAGGGGACGACAGAGGATGAGATGGTTGGATGGCATCACCGACTCAATGGACAGGAGTTTGAGCAAGCTCTGGCAGTTGGTGATGGACAGGGAGGCCTGGCGTGCTGCCGTCCATGGGGTCACAGAATCGGACACGACTGAGCGACTGGACGGAACTTAACGAATCCCCTCACTCTCCCTCCCACCCGCCCCCCATTGCACCCGTCCAGGTCATCACAGAGCAGCTGAGCTCCCTGTATTACACAGCAGCTTCCTGCAGGCAGTGAGGGGAGGGGGGAGTGAGCTGGGGGGTGGCTCCTTCCTGGAGCTCCAGAGAACTCCAGAGACAGAATGGCGGGGGGAGAAGGGTCGAGCCCGGGCCGAGGGCTGTGCCTGAGGGTCCGCTCATCCCCTGCCAGCCTCTCCCTGCGTCTGTGATGGGTTAACACTCCCCCCGCCCCCTGGGGGCCCACGAAAGGACTGGCACCTGGCCGGGAGCTGGGTGACTGCAGGCGCTGCGGGTGGGCCCGGGGCCTCCCTGCCACCCCCGGCCCTCCGCATCCCAGTCCTGTTCCCGGGATCAGGGCCACAGACGAGGCTTCGCCTGCCTGATGCAGGGTCCTGGGCTGGGACGATCCTGAGGGTCACTCTGTGGGGAGGGTACTGGCAAGGGGCCTGAGGACCCTCGAGGCACAGCCTCAGAGCCCCAGACATTCTTGCAGGCCTGCCCGTCTCCTGAGTCCCAGGCGGGGAGCCGCAGGAGACCTGGGACGATGGGTGTCAGTGAGGTGGGGAGTGAGCCTGGGCTACTCAGCCTGGAGGGGCTTCCACAGCGTGGCCCACCGGGTCTCAGCCTTCCCCACAGATGTGCAGGTCAGCCCAGATGTGGCAGATGGCGGCGGCCTGCTCTGCCCTCTCCAACCTGGAGTGACCAGAGGTGGTGTCCCCCATGAAGGACCAAGGCAGGGTCCTTCCTATCCAAGGGCCTGAGTCCAGACCTCATGCAGACCCAAGGGAGGACCCCAGGCTGATGGGGAGACGCGGGGCCCCTCTTTGGGTTGTGGCTTCTGTCCCAGGAGACTAAATGCAGAGGTGGCTGAGTCTTCCTGCAAATTCAGCCTTGCGCGGCGCCAGCATGCATGGGCCGGGATGCCCCCTGTCCAGGGCGGGTGTGTGTCCCTCTCTCCCAGGCCTCAGCAGGGGGCACCTCCGTGGAGAGCCTGCCTCGGAGTGGGACCTGCCGTCCCACAGACAGAGGCCTGGGAGCTGGCACTCGCTCTGCCAGGCGAGGCGTCTCCCCACAAATGAGGGGTCAAGCGAACTCAGTCCCATCCCGAGTAGGGAGCCAGGAGGATGGGGGCAGCTGAGAAAAAGCAGAGCGGGAGTCACACCTCGGGAGGCCCCAGCCATGTCGGTGAGCGCAGGTGGCACCTGGCGTCTCCTGCCTGCAGTGGGCGCCCCCCAAGCAGAGCCCTCGAGGGCTGCAGCCCCCTGCCCCCGAGGCTCCCTCATGGCGGTGGCTCCCGCAAACGCCAGCCCGCACCCCTCGTCCACTCACTGGCTGCGTCGCCCCTGCAGCTCCGGTCCTGGGTCTGGGAGACTCCGTGGCCGACGGTCCCTGGCAGGAAGCAGGCAGGCAGCACCCGAGTTCCCCTCGGAGGGCCAGGCCTCCTGCAAAGTCGCGCCAGCTGACCCTGAGAGACCAGGGGAGCTGCTGAGCCTGTGCGGCGGGGGCGGGGCATGCGGGGAGACAACAGGGGGGCCTCTGAGGTTGGACGAGGCTGTGAGGAGGAGGCCAGGTGGCCGGAGAGGTGGGCAGTGGGCAGGCCAGGCCGGCGGGTTCCGGGCTGGGTGTCAGTGCTGAAGCAATAGGGAGCGATGGAGACTTGCAGGCATGGAGGAGCGGAGCCTGGTACTAGGCTGGGGGTGGCCAGAAAAGGGCATCCTGGGGGCAGCGGTAGAGGGCAGGGCTGGAACAGAGGGCGGGAGGAGGGGAAGTACCGTGTGCCTCCTGCCCCACAGGCTCGAAGTTCTGGGGAGACCCCCTCATCCTCCACATCGCCTGGGCGGGACACTGGCAGGACCCCCAGGGGGGCCGGGCCCCAGGCCAGCAGGCGTGTGTGACCCAGTCCCACCCCCTTGCCAGGGCTGGGTCTGGCCTTCTGCCCAGGAACCCCGAGGTCAGCATCTTCCCCCCAGAATCTGGTCCTCAGGCTCCCAGGCCCGGGATCTCAGGCGGCCCCTCCCCTCCCTGGGAGCGGGGGCTGGGGGGCTCCAGGCTACACTATGGCCGCTCCGGACCTTCACAGCCGTCGTGTGCAGAGACACAGCGGCCTCTGCGGGCCAGGCCTCATCTACCGGCCCCAACTCAGCCTGTGGTCTCGGGGTGCCCTCTGGTGGCCAATGGGCCCAAGCGGAGAGGACTTCGGCGGTCCCAGAGCTGGGCCTGGACCCGGCCTCCCACCCAGCCCTGAGCTCAGGGGGTGAGAGGTCCCAGGAGGGGCCCCTCGGGCCTTGGAAAGGGGCGCACGGACGTGTCACCTGCTCCCGTGAGTTACTGCAAACCCTAGAAGCGGAGCTGCTCGGATCCCCATTTTCCAGGGAAACCAACGCCCAGAGTTAGAGAGACAGGATTTGCAGGGCGTGAACCAGGACGTGGGCTCCAGGGCCCCGGGGGCCTCCCTGCGCTGCTCCTCAGTGGAGCGACAGTGTCCGTGCGAAGTCTGCTCGCTGACAGCCGCCTGCCCACCCCTCCAGGACAGCACTCCTGGGGGGCTGACACCTCTCTGCTTGGCGGGACCCAGGAAGGGAGGGGACAGTCTCTGCCCCCTCCAGGGACGGCTGGGCTGCACCCTCTGGGATCAGCCACATCCACCTGCTGGAGAAATGGAGGAAGCAGAGACACAGGAGAGGCGACGCGGCCAACCCCCACGGGACCGCCTCTCGACCCCAGGAGACTGGTGCTGCCCAAGGGGTCCCTGGGCCCATCAGAGAGGGACGGCTGGCCCTTGCGCCCGGTGGCTTGGCCAGAGCAGCCCTGTGGGCTGGGCCGGGCCGAGATCAGGTGGCGCCCAGCTCTGCTCACAGCATTGGCTGCCCAAGTGCCAGGCGTGGAGGGCAGGGAGGGGCAGGCGGGCAGGCTGTGGGCCCCTCCACCCATCCCTTGGCCGGCAGTCACACGTTTGGGCCTCAGGGAGAAAGCAGGCAGGTAGGAGCCCGGCCGCCAGCCCCGGGGGGGAGGAGGGGGTGCCCTGCCCCCCGGTCACTTCCTGCCCCGTGCCTCGGTTTCTCCCCTGGACCCTGGAATGAGTCTTGCCTTCCTGGGGCTGCAGATGGACGGTCCCTCCGTGGGTAAGGCGGGGTGTCTGGGAAGGAGCCTGCAGAGGGCCTGGTCCAGAGGAGCAGCCCCGGGGCCCTGGGGGCCAGACGCAGGGAGCTGGCGCTCATAGCCGGGGCCCGTCTGGTTGGGGGCTGAGTGCTGGCTGCAGAGTGTGGGACCCCTGGGCTCCCCGTCCTGGTCACCACGTTCTACCATCTCGGGAGGGAGGGGCAGGCCCGAGCGGCCAGGGGCTGGCCCCCGTGACGTGGCCCTGGGAGGGCCCGGGCTGGGACCCCTGGGGCCTGGCTGCCAGGTCCACGGCACTGGGGCCGCTTCCAGAGACCCCTGGCCAGGGGTGGCCGTCTGCCCCTCTGCCCGCTCCGAGCACGAGCCCCAGCACCTCCGCTGCCGGAGCTGAAGAGCTTGCCTCCATTCTGTTCTGCCTGTCGGGGGTGGGGGGTGGGGTTCCAGCGGGGATGACTCAGGACCCCCGGGCGCCTGGCCTCCCCCGCCCCCTCCAGGAACAGGGCCCTCGAGCCCGGACACCTGCTCATGCAAATCTGCTATTTGCATGTCCTTCCCGCTCCGGCCCCATTTGCCTGGAGCCCCTCCCGCCCCCAGCGCTCAGTGCCGCCCCCCGCCCTGGTGCTTGGGGCCACCTCCACCATGCTCAGTGACCCCCAGGACTCAGCGCAGGGCCCAATGCCCCTCAGCCCCTGGGCTGGGAAGCCAGAGGCCAGGGACCAGGCTTCGGAGTTGGGGGTGAGGGGTGTGGGGTGAGGGGTCAGGTGGTGGCCCCAGGGAAGGCAAAACTGGGGCTTCGGACCACCTGCCTCTCAGCAAGGAAAGGGCAGCGTGGGCTGGCGGGAGAGCACCACAGCACCCCTCCTGAGACAGAGGCCAGCCCCAGGCCCCTCGCCTCTGGGGGAGCAAGCCTGGGGCTCATGGACCGTGAGCACTCCAGTGCTGCCCAGGCCTCCCACACACCGGGCCAGGGCGCGTCCAGCGGTGGGGAGGGAGGCTACCCCCCACAAGCCCTGCCTTGTCCCCGCCAAATGGTGGGAAGGCTCCCCACGTCACTGCCTGCACTCTGTGGTTGAAGAGCATCCCCCAAGTTCACGTCCACCCTGAATCTCAGAATGCTTGGAAAGAGGGTCTTTGCAGAAGCACTGCGTGATGGTGAGGTCATAGGGAGGGGGGCGGCCCCTCGAGCAGTGACCGGTGTCCTTATAAGGAGACGGGGAGATGGAGGCAGAGACTGGAGGGACGCCGGAGCCCCCAGAGCTGGACGGGGTGAGAAGGACCCTGCCCTAGAGCCTGCTGAGAGAGTGAGGCCCTGTGCGCCTTGATTTGGGGTTTCTGGCCTCCAGAGCCTCCTGTCGCTTTAAGACGCCCAGCGGGTGGTCATTCGTTAGGGCGCCCTGGGACCCTCCAGCAGTTATAACCCCAAGGGTAGTAGGGCCAAGGAGGTGCCCAAGCCCAGGCCAGGCCTAGCCCCCCTTGCCCCTACCCCGGCTCTGCGGTCACATGCAGGCCCCCCACTCTCTGCGTGTGTCCCAGCAGCGGGCGCCCAGTGTGGGGGGCAGGGGGGGGTGCAGTGGGGGGGGGGGCGTGGATGCAAATCCTCCCCCACCCTCTCCCAGAGCTGGGAAGAGGGGAATTTGAATACGGCCTTTCCAAGCCGGTGATTAACGATCTTCTGTCCTGGAGGCCGTGTGTGGGGACGGGGCCTGGGTGTGGAGGGCAACACCCGGGCTCTGGGAGTGCCCCGGCAGCCGTGCCAAGGTCCCACAGGGGGCGGAGGACAAGGGGAGGTGAGTCCCTGCTCAGAGGCCGGAATCCCACCGCGGCGCGGACCGCTCTCCCCGCAGGGCCAGGGTAGCGTCCGCCCTGCTCTTCCCACTGCTGGGCCCGGCGCCCCCGGCCTTGGCCGCATCCCTGCAGCCTCGGTGTCCATCCTCACTCAGCTTCTTCCCCTCCTTCTAAGGCTACTTGGTCAGTGGGTCAGAGCCCATCCCGATGAGCCCCTCTCCCTGATCACATCCGCAAAGGGCTTACTTCCACAACAAGCGCATTCACAGGCCCCAGGAGCAAGGGCGTGGACGCGTAGCTTTGGGGGACGCGTCACTTTGGGGGATGCGGTGGTGGGCCCGTGCTGGGCTGCAGGGGCCCTGCCCACGCTTGCCGGCCCCGCCTGTGTGCACAGGTGGCCCTCTCTAAGAATCAAAGCGCTGGCCTGGCCCCGAGAACCGAGGGAGTCACTCTCCTTTCACAGAGGGCCCATCCTGGCTGGGCCCTGTCCAGGGCACCTCCCAGGGGATGGCAGTGGACGGGGCGGCCGTGGAGCTGGAGCTTCCCAGGGTGGGCCTGGTAGGGCAGGGCCTCTTGGGTCTGCCGGGACCTGGGGTCCCATCGGCTCTGCTCCTTCTGTGGACATAGGAGGGCCGGGGCAGGGGGCGGGGTGCTCTCCCCATGGGTCTGCAGAGGAGGCTGCTGGAAACAGCAGGTTGCGAGGGGCCATGCTGGCTGTGGCCAGGGGGCGGGGAGCTGGGTGGCTGGTCTGCGGTGGGTCCAGGAGGCACGGGGGCGTTTGCCATCAGGCGGGTTGATGGGACCCAGATCCTGTCCCTTGGCCGTTCCTGGGACCCCTCCAGGCACGTGGGCAGTGCTGGGCTGGAGTGAGGACTCGGTGGGCAGGTCTCTGGGAGGGGCTGGGGGTTAAGGAGGAGGCCCCGTCCCTCCACCTGAGCTTCGTGTACCTGTTTGCCTGCCGCCCCCTCTCTGCTGGGCAGCCGGCGCCCAGGGTGCCATGCCTATCCTGGGTTGGCAGGGCTGTGGTATGGTGGGGTATAGGGCGGGCTGCAAGATTTCCACTGCCTTTTGGGGTTTCCAGGACACCCCCTGCCAAAGGCTCAGCAGAAGTGGCAACGGACAGGCTGGCTCGTGGTGCTGGGGGAGGGTGAGTAGAAGTGCAGGGTGGGGAGGGAGCCAGGAGGAGCTTCCATCCTGGCCTGGGGCCGGGAGCTCTGGCAGCTTGAAGAGAGCAATGCAGATGGGAGGCAGGCAGAGACCGAGGGGCTACAGGAGGGCTGGGGTCACGGTCAGGGTTGGGGACTGCAGGAAAGGGCTTTGCGGCAGGTGACCCCCTTTCTGCCTGCACCCAGGCTTCCCTGCGAAGGTGGTGGGGCCTCCATCAGGAGGTGGGCTGGGGCTCGCCTCGCGTGCCCTCAGGGTGGGCTCGCCTCGCGTGCCCTCAGGGTGGGCTCTGTCCCTGCAGACAGGACCCCATGCAGGACGCCGGGGGCACCCGTCCTGGCAGCCCCGGGGGTGCTGGAGACACACGGGGGCCGAGCCTGGGCCGGGGTGAGATCGTCTTCGGAGGGTCTGGGAAGAAGCGAGGCAAGGTGAGAGCTGCCCCCACCTGGGGACTGGCCGGCACCACCCTCTGTGCTACCCTGGGCCCTGGGCCCTGGACGCCCATCTCCTCTGGGCCACTCTCTCATAAAGGGTCTGTTTGGAGCCCCCAGGAAGGCGGAACTCTACAGCTGGCAGCCCCCTCTGGCTTTTGCCTCCTACCCCAACACATGGCAGGTCCAGGCTCCTCCTCCAGCCAGCCCTGGCTGCTCACAAGTCGCCCAGTGGGTCCAGATGGCCTGGGGAGCCCTGGCCTTCAGCTGTGGCCCTGCCCCCACCCTCTGGAGCCCAGCCCACCCCTGTACCTAGCGCCCCTCGCCCTGCCCCCCTGCTCCCACCCTGCAGTTCGTGAGGGTGCCCAGCAGCGTAGCCCCGTCTGTGCTCTTCGACCTCCTGCTGGCCGAGTGGCACCTGCCGGCCCCCAACCTAGTGGTGTCACTGGTGGGCGAGGAGAGGCCCTTTGCGATGAAGCCGTGGCTGCGAGATGTGCTACGCAAGGGGCTGGTGAAGGCGGCTCAGAGCACAGGTGGGTCGGGGGGAAGAGGGTCAGGGCACAGGTCAGGGGGCAGGTGGGTCAGGGCACAGGCGGGTCAGGGTACAGTCAGGGCGCAGGTCAGGGGACAGGCGGCTCAGGGTGCGGGTGGGTCAGGGAGCAGGCAGGTCACAGCGCAGTTGGGTCAAGGGGCAGGTGGCTCAGGGCGCAGGCAGGTCACAGTGCAGGTGGGTCAAGGGGCAGGTGGCTTAGGGCACGGGTGGGTCAGGGCACAGGCGGGTTAGGGGGCAGGCGGCTCAGGGCGCAGGCAGGTCAGGGTGCAGGCGGGTCAGGGGGCAGGCAGGTCAGAATACCTGAGAGGCCCCACGCCAGCCCTCAGCCGCCATCCCCATGGTCGCCCTCCCTCCACGGCGCTGCGGGGCGGTGGGAGCCGCTCTGGGGTACACGGCCAAGGGACTGAAGGTCTCCAGACTCAGAGCCTCCCCCAGGAGAGCCGGGCCAAGTGTGGGGCCAACAGGCCTCAGTGGGAGACCCGGGAAGGCTGCAGCCCCCACAGCCTGCTGCCCACAGCCGGGCCTCCCCGACCCCAGCTATTGGGACAGCACGCTGGCCAGCTGGTTGGTGGGGTCAGAATTAAACTCCAGGACTTTGATTTCAGGGGCTGGGCCTTCAGAAAGCCCAGTCAGGGAGGGGGCTTTCTGCCCTCCTCCACCCCAGAAACGACTGCAGAAGAGACAGAGGCCCTGCTAACTGTCGGGCCAAGGGCTTCATGTGCTAGAAGGACGTCCTGGGCCCTGGGCCAGCACAGACTGGGGTCAGAGTCTCTGTCCAGAGGGCAGCGGGGCCTGCCTCCAGCCCTAACCCTGACCTTGGTCCTGGAGGGCGCCTGGGGGGGCCCCTGTGCTCAGGGACCCCTGTGCCCACAGGAGCCTGGATCCTGACCAGCGCGCTCCGAGTGGGCCTGGCCCGCTACGTCGGGCAGGCTGTGCGAGACCACTCCCTGGCCAGCACATCCAAGGCCCGCGTGGTGGCCATCGGCATCGCCTCGCTGGGCCGCGTGCTGCACCGCCGGCTCCTGGACCACGCCCAGGTGGGCGCCGGGCTCTGGGCGCTCGGGCCGTGGGACAGAGTGGGACGGGGGTGCCCCCAGAGATCGGGGCTGGAGGACGCGCCTGACAGAGGGCACTAGGGCCATCTCACAGGCTGACCACACCACACCATCTGTGACTGAGCCCCTACCTGCCAGGGCAGCAGTGGACAGACGAACCCTACCCTTGGTGGTCGGGGTGGGGGGTGGGGGCGGCGCTCACAGGCCTGGGAGGGAGTGAGGCTGCTCTAAGGGACAGAGGTGGTGCCCTGACGCCACGGGGTGGGGGGCGCTGGACCCAGAGCTGGTGGCGGGGGAGGGAGGCAGGGGGAAGGAGATGAAGGGAGGGGAGAGGGGATCCAGAGGCCTCCTGCCCAGTGAGAGGCCAGCAGAAGGCAGCATCTCCCAGGACCCGAGTGGGGAGGGGGCTGCCAGGCTCCCAGCCGGCACAGGCCTGGAGTGGGCACCTGGTTTCCGTAGACCCCACCCAGACTGGCGCCCAAACGCCGGGCCCGGCCACCACCCTGCAAGCTCTGTGACCTGGGGCTGACTGGTGTCCTCTGCCCCACACAGACGGGGGCCTGAGGCAGGTCCCCAGAAAGCCAGGCAGCCCCGTGAGTGGAGCCCCCTCCACCCAGCATGCAGGGTTCTGTCTGGAGGGTACCCTCCCTGGGCGCCCCCCACAGCAGCAGCAGCCCTCCCTCCATCTGGGGGAGCAGGCCGCGCCTGGGCCTCACGGCGTGTGTGCCTAGGGGGCCGGCCCTGTGCACTATCCCTCGGACAACGGAGGCGGCCAGGGCTCCTTCTGCCCCCTGGACAACAATCACTCCCACTTCATCCTGGTGGAGCCGGGGGCCCCCGGGGAGGGCGACGGGCCCACGGAGCTGCGGCTGCGGCTGGAGAAGTATATCTCGGAGCAGAGGACGGGTTACGGGGGTGAGGCTGCCCGGGGGCGGGGCTGCCCGCGGGGGAGGGGCGGGGGCGGTCCACAGGAGCGGGGGCTGCCGGGAACACCGTGGTGGGGGGTCGCCCGGGTGGACAGGGCTGAAGGACCACCAGCATGGGCTGGGACGGGCATTCCAGGCACCAAACATGCCAGAGCGTTGAGACCTGGGCCACTGGGGGGGGGTCCCGGGTGAGGGGGCTGCTGGCCAGGGTGATGGGGGGCAGGGCCTTGGGGAGTCCCTGCCGGAGGGAGCATTTCCCCCAAGCAGCAGAGTGCTGCCAGTGCCCCCCCCCCACTCCCACCCCACCCGACCAGAGGCCCGGCTGGGGGCTCCAGGCTCTAGCAGGAAAGTGAGACTTGCGAGTTTCCAGGGGCCTGTCTCCCTCCACCGCCGGCGGCTCACTGCCTGCAGGGGGCAGTGCTGCCCGAGGGGCGGGCTCCAGCGTGGCCAGGGCGGGTCTGAAAGCGGAATTTGCCAAAGCCCGTGTATTTATAACTAACATTTACAAACAATCACAATATACGTGGGATCGCTGGCAATATTTATAAGCAGGGTGTGTGTCTGCCAACTGAGCACTCTAGTGAAAACGCAACCTCAGCCGTTTAACCCTCACCTTGAGGACGCAGGGCTGGCCCGGGCTGCTGAAGCTGGGAGGCTCACACCCTCTCTGCCCAGGATCCTTCCCGCTCGGCAGGCGCCTTGGGAGTTAGAGGGGACCGTTCTCTGGGCCGGGGGCCGTCCAGTCTGTCCTGCCTCCTCCCGGCAGTTTGCCAAGCTTTCCCCACACAGCCCACCCGGCAGGTCCGGGCTTCTGGGGCTGCACATTCCAAAGTCTCACAGCTGGTTTTCTGGGGGTAAGTGACTGACCCACGCCCCTCCTCCTTCACCACCCTGAGGTGCTCTGGGGCCCTCGGATGGCCTGGCAAGGGGTCAGTGGAGCTTCCTGCCCTGGCCGGCGAGAGATGCCCGCCTTTGGAACGTGGTTGGCGTGGCCAGGGACCCGATGTTCAACTTGACGTTTAAACAGCCACGAAGCGAACACACTGGAGAGTGGGCTGTGGGCCTGGCATTCTTGTCCCGGGTGACAGGACAGCTGGGAGCCCCTCTGGAGAAAAGCCTCTTGCCTGGAGTTTGCCCAGAAACGCCGCAGGCTGGTGGTCTGAGGCCCGGGGGGTTACCCCACAGGAGGCCTCCGGGCCCTCTGCTCACCCGGGCACCTGGGTGGACGCTGTGCTCCATCTGCCCACAGGAACCAGCAGCATCGAGATCCCTGTCCTCTGCCTGCTGGTCAATGGGGACCCCAGCACCCTGGAGGTAGGGCAGGCGGGGATGGCGCCTGGTGCTGATCAGGCCCGGGATGGCGCCTGGTGCTAATCGGGCCCACTGTGCCCCCTCCGCCTGCCTCAGAGGATTTCCAGGGCCGTGGAGCACGCCGCCCCGTGGCTGATCCTGGCGGGCTCGGGGGGCATCGCAGACGTGCTCGCTGCCCTCGTGAACCAGCCCCACGTCCTGGCGCCCCAGGTGGCCGAGAAGCAGTTTAGGGAGAAGTTCCCCAGTGAGCACGTCTCCAGGGAGGACGTCGTGCGCTGGACCGGGCTGGTATGAGCCGCCGGAGAGAGGACCACGTGCTCGCCCTGCCCTAGACCCCAGCCCCTGGATTGCGTGTCCATGCCCAGCCCTGCTGGCTGCAAAGCCCCTGGGCTGGCCCCCGCTTCAGGCCCTTGTGGAGTGGTGACGCCTGGCTCTGAGGGTGGGGCTGCCCGGGGGACGGCGGGCTGGCATTCTGGCTGGGGGCCGCGGGGTCACCTCCGGGCCTTTGTCCTGGGGTCCCAGCTACAGACCATCGTGGCCCACCGGCACCTGCTCACCGTACATGACTTCGAGCAGGAGGGCTCCGAGGAGCTGGACACAGTCATCCTCAAGGCACTGGTGAAAGGTGAGGCCGGGCCGCGCCTGCCGGGGCCCCGCGGGAGGCACTGGGCGGGGCGGGCGGCCGGCCAGCCTGGCGAGGGCAGCCCCCACCCCGGGCTCTCGGCCTCCAGGAGCCTGCGCCCAGGGTGGCGGCCCTCTGCTGCGATGCTGCGAGTGCCAGCGTGCGTGGCCGTGTGCGAGCGTTTGAGTGTGCGCACAGCCGCTGCTCACTTGGGCAGCAGCACGTGTGACCCGACTGGAGGAACACAGCCTTCCAGGGCCTCCACACGATGATGACGTGCAAGTCCACGAGAGGCTCTGTCTCTGGAGGTTTCATGTTAGCTGTATTTTATCACAAATTCGTTTAACTATTTGATCATTCATCCCTGAGTTTTACTTATTTCGTCTGGGCCGCGCTTGGTCTCTCGCTGCCCTCGGGCTTTGCCCTGGTTGCGGTGTGCGGGCTCTCACTGTGGAGATCCCTCTCGTCGTGGACACGGGCCCCCGGGCGCCCGGGCCTCAGTGGTGGTGCTGCGTGGGCTTCACTGCACCGCGGCATGGGGCAACCTCCTGGAGCAGGGAGTGAGCCTGTGTCCCCCTGCATTGGTGGGCGGATGCTTAACCTCTGGATCACCAGGGAAGCCCTTAGAAAACTACAGTGTTCGGTTAATCCAAGGGTTTCAGTGCTTTTTCAATGTGGGCCACGCCTACGGTAGCTCCCGAGCATGTCCACCACCCAGAAGACCCACTAGGCCCCTGCTCCCCCCAGCCTTTGGCGACCACGAGCCTGCGTGTCTATGGATCTGCCCGCTGGGGGCACTTCCTGGACATGGGCCCACACACCCTGTAGCCTTGGGAGTCCTTCTCGGAGCACGATGCTCTGGGCGGTCGTTCAAGGCGCTGTAGCCGGTATAGGGGCGCCAGCCCTTTAGACAGCGACAGTCCACGTTTTGTTTCCCTGTCCCCCTGTGGAGGGACATTCGGGCGGCCTCCACGTCCTGGCTGTCCCTCAGTGTGTGTCTCGTTGAACGTAGACACCTGTTGCAGGGCTGACCGCTGGCAGGGGACACAGACAGGAAGGGGCTCTGTGGGGCAGGGGGCACCCTTGAGGACGGGAAGGCTCCTCCAGACAGATGCCTGCTCCCCACTATTCCACCCAGCCCTAGGGTCCCCTTGGGGTCCTGGAGCTCCCAGCAGTGGGGCGGGTGGAGTCTTGTGGCTCCTTGCCAGTACTCGGAGGGCGGGGAGGGAACCAGGGCATCGTTTCCATGGCCACACATCTAGGAGACCCACCTTGAGGGACCCTGTGCCCACTGGCTCTGCCGGCGCCTGGGCCCCCCTTCACCCACTCCGCCTTCCCTGCCCGCAGCCTGCAAGAGCCACAGCCAGGAGGCGCAGGACTACCTGGACGAACTGAAGCTGGCCGTGGCCTGGGACCGCGTGGACATCGCCAAGAGCGAGATCTTCAACGGGGACGTGGAGTGGAAGGTGATTCCTGGCTCTGGCCGGCACCGGGCGGGGACCCTGATGAGGGCTGGGGGCAGGTGGTGTCCAGGGCCAGCCTGGCCTGGCTGTTGCCAGGGGAGCCAGGCAGGCCAGGGCACCTCCCGTTGGGCCTCAGTCGTCGGCATCCCAGGCAGGATGGGCTAAACGTCAGTGGGCGCAGGCAAGGCGGGGCACCCAGGAGCTGGGGCTCTTGCGGAGGGTCCCCACGCCCCTCCCGTGGGCTCCCTTCTCCACGGGCTCCCTCTCACCCTCCACGCGGCGCCCCAGTCCAGTGACCTGGAGGAGGTGATGATGGATGCGCTGGTGAGCAACAAGCCCGAGTTCGTGCGCCTCTTCGTGGACAACGGCGCGGACGTGGCGGACTTCCTGACGTACGGGCGGCTGCAGCAGCTCTACCGCTCCGTGGCCCCCAAAAGCCTGCTCTTCGACCTGCTGCAGCGCAAGCACGAGGAGGGCCGGCTGACGCTGGCCGGGCTGGGTGCCCAGCAGGCCCGGGAGCCGCCCGCCGGGCCGCCCGCCTTCTCCCTGCACGAGGTGTCGCGAGTGCTCAAGGACTTCCTGCGCGACGCCTGCCGTGGGCTCTACCAGGCGGTGAGTGCAGGCAGGGGTGGCGAACGCGGCGGGAGGTGGGGGCGTGAGTGCGGGCGGGGGGCGGGCTGGGGGCGTGTGAGTGCGGGGGGCGGGGGGCGGGGGGCGTGAGTGCGGGCAGGGCCGTGGCCGCAGGCTGACACCCCTGCCCTCCAGGAGCGGGGCCCGGCCCGGAGGAACTCGGGCCAGAAGGGGCTTCTGGACTTGAACCAGAGGAGCGAGGACCCCTGGAGGGACCTGTTTCTGTGGGCGGTGCTGCAGAACCGCCACGAGATGGCCACCTACTTCTGGGCCATGGTGCGGAGGGCGGGAGGGGGGCTGGGGGTCCCGGGGGTGCTGGGAGGATGCTGGGAGAGGCCTGGGGAGGCTGGGAGGTGGCTGCACACTTAGGCCCTGCCTCCCAGGGCCAGGAGGGGGTGGCTGCCGCTCTGGCCGCCTGCAAGATACTCAAAGAGATGTCCCACCTGGAGACGGAGGCCGAGGTGGGCCGGACTCTGAGGGAGGCCAAGTACGAGCAACTGGCCCTGGGTGAGCACGGGGGTGGGCACCGGGGGCGGGGCTGGGTGCCCGATGAGGACAAAGCCCCACGTCTCGGGCCGGCCCAGCAGGGACACTCGGGGAGAGGGACATCCCCACGTCCCGACGGAGAGGCCCCCATGTCCTGACGGGGAGGCCCCCATGTCCCGACAGGGAGGCTGGGTGGGGACGGGCATCTCTCGCAGCCCCCGGGAAGGTGGGCGCAGGCGCACAGCCCGTCCTGCAGGTCCAGCTCTGCAGGGGAGGCGCCCGGCAGTCGGGCCTGGGCGTCACGCCAGTGGCCGCCCCCGCAGACCTCTTCTCCCAGTGTTACCGCCACAGCGAGGAGCGCGCCTTCGCCCTGCTGGTGCGTCGGAACCGCTGCTGGAACAGAACCACCTGCCTGCACCTGGCCACCGAGGCCGACACCAAGGCCTTCTTTGCCCATGACGGGGTGCAGGTGAGCCCCGGGGCGTGCTGTGGGTGTGGCCTGGGCAGAGAGCAGGTGCCCCAGCCAGCTCCCTCAGGCCCTCACCTGGCCAGTGTCCAGGCCATCGGGGTAGGCAGGTCCATTCCTGGAAGCCGCCCACCTGACTCCCTCTGCTGGCCACTCTCCCCACTAGCCCCAAGTCCAGCCCTTTCTCCACCTCTCAGTTCAGTTCAGTCGCTCAGTCGTTTCCAATTCTTTGCGACCCCACGGACTGCAGCACACCAGGCTTCTCTGTCGATCACCAACTCCCGGAGCTTACTCAAATTCATGTCCATTGAGTCACTGATGCCATCCAACCATCTCATCCTCTGTTGTCCCCCTCTCCTCCTGCCTTCAATTTTCCCAGCATGAGGGTCTTTTCCAATGAGTTGGTTCTTCGCATCAGGTGGCCAAAGTATTGACATTTCAGTTTCAACATCAGTACTTCCAATGAATATTCAGGACTGATTTCTTTTAGGATTGACTGGTTGGATCTCCTTGCAGCCCAAGGGACTCTCAAGAGTCTTCAACACCACAGTTCAAAAGCATCAGTTCTTCAGCGCTCAGCCTTCTTTATGGTCCAACTCTCACATCCATACATGACTACTGGAAAAACCACAGCCTTGACTAGACGGACCTTTGTTGGCAGACTAATGTGTCTGCTTTTTAATACACTGTCTAGGTTGGTCATAACTTTTCTTCTAAGGAGCAAGTATCCTTTAATTTCATGGCTGCAGTCACCATCTACAGTGATTTCGGAGCCCAAAAAGATAAAGTCTGTCACTGTTTCCATTGTTTCCCCATCTATTTGCCATGAAGTGATTGCATCTGATGCCATGATCTTCGTTTTCTGAATGTTGAATTTTAGGCCAACTTTTTCACTCTCCTCTTTCACTTTCATTAAGAGGCTCTTTAGTTCTTCACTTTCTGCCGTAAGTGTGGTGTCATCTGCATATCTGAGGTTGTTGATATTTCTCCCAGCAACACTGATCCCAGCTTGTGCTTCATCCAGCTCTGCATTTTGCATGATGTACTCTGCATGTAACTTAACTAAGCAGGGTGACCATACACAGCCTTGACGTACTCCTTTCCCACTTTGGAACCAGTCTGTTGTTCCATGTCCAGTTCTAACTGTTGCTTCTTGACCTGCATACAGGTTTCTCAGGACGCAGGTCGGGGGGTCTGGTATTCCCATTTCTTTAAGAATTCTCTACAGTTTATTGTGATCCACACAGTCAAAGGCTTTGGCATAGTCAATAAAGAAGTAGATGTTTTTCTGGAACTCTCTTGCTTTTTCCATGATCCAGCAGATGTTGGCAATTTGATCTCTGGCTCCTCTGCCTTTTCTAAAACCAGCTTGAACATCAGGGAGTTCACGGTTCACGTATTGCTGAAGCCTGGCTTGGAGAGTTTTGAGCATTACTTTACTGGCGTGTGAGATGAGTGCAATTGTGCGGTAGTTTGAGCATTCTTTGGCATTACCTTTCTTTGGGATTGGAGTGAAAACTGACCTTTTCCAGTCCTGTGGCCACTGCTGAGTTTTCCGGATTTGCTGCATATTGAGTGAAGCATTTTCACAGCATCATCTTTCAGGATTTGAAATAACTCAACTGGAATTCCATCACCTCCACTAACTTTGTTCATAGTCATGCTTCCTAAGGCCCACTTGACTTCACATTCCAGGATGTCTGGCTCTAGGTGAGTGATCACACCACCGTGGTTATCTGGGTCACAATGATATTTTTTGTACAGTTCTTCTGTGCATTCTTGCCACCCCTCCTTAATATCTTCTGCCTCTGTTAGGTCCATCCTTTATTGTGCTCATTTTTGCATGAAATGTTCCCTTGTATCTCTAATTTTCTTGGAGAGATATCTAGTCTTTCCCATGCTATTGTTTCCCTTTATTTCTTTACATTGATTGCTGAGGAAGGCTTTCTTATCTCTCCTTGCTATTCTTTGGAACTCTGCATTCAAATGGGTATATCTTTCCTTTTCTTCTCTGCCTTTAGCTTTTCTTCTTTTCTCGGCTATTTGTAAAGCCTCTTCAGACAATCATTTTGCCTTTTTGCATTTCTTTTTCTTGGGGATGGTCTTGATCCCTGCCTCCTGTACAATGTCATGAACCTCTGCCCATAGTTCTTCAGGCACTCTATCAGATCGAATCCCTTGAATCTATTTGTCACTCCCACGGTATAATCATAAGGGGTTTGATTTAGGTCATACCTGAATGGTATAGCGGTTTTCCCTATTTTCCTCAATTTAAGTCTGAATTTGGCCATAAGGAGTTCATGATCTGAGCCACAGTCAGCTCCCGGCCTTGTTTTTGCTGACTGTATAGAGCTTCTCTATCTTTGGCTGCAGAGAATATAATCAGTCGATTTCAAGGTTGACCATCTGGTGGTGTCTGTGTGTAGAGTCGTCTCTCGTGCTGTTGGTTAGGGTTAGGAAGCGGGTGTTGGCTGTGACCAGTGGGTCTCTTGGCAAAACTCTGTGAGCCTTTGCCCTGCTTCATTCTGTACTCCAAGGGCAAATTCGCCTGTTACTCCAGGTGTCTCTTGACTTCCTACTTTTGCATTCCAGTCCCCTGTAATGAAGAGGACAGCTTTTTTGGGGTGTTAGTTCTCCACTTCTGGTCTCAGCAAAAGTTAACCCTGCTAACCTGGAGCCTGGCCTCCCTCCATGGAAGGTGTTCCTTCTCCACCAGGAGGGAGGCTCTGGGGGCTCCAGGCTGGGAGGGCTGATGCCTTAGCTGAACCCTGAAGGGGTTCAGGCTGCTGCGGGCACTGGGGCAGGTGTGGAGGGTCAGGGCAACAGCACCCCTTTGTTTCAGGCCTTCCTGACCAAGATCTGGTGGGGGGATATGGCCTCGGGCACCTCCATCCTGCGGCTGCTGGGCGCCTTCTTCTGCCCGGCCCTCGTCTACACCAACCTCATCACCTTCAGGTCCGTCAGCACATGCAGCAGCCACTTGCCAGAGCTGTGCTGGTGGCGACACAGCCCAGCCTCCCTCCCACCACCCCCGCCTGCATCCGCGTGGCCCCTGTGCGCCCCCTCACCCCGGCATCCTCATGGCCCCTGTGCGCCCCCTCCCCCGCCCCACATGCTCCTGGCCCCTCTGCGTGCCCCCTCCCTGCATCCCTCTGCAGTGCATCCGCTGGTTGGGTGCTCGGGGCCGAGTGGGAGCCTTGGGTGCCTTCCCCACGACCCTGAGGGGCTCCTGTGCTCGCAGCGAGGAGGCCCCTCTAAGGACAGGCCCAGAGGACCTGCAAGAGCTGGACAGTCTGGACACAGAGAAGAGCCTGCTCTGCGGCCTGGGCAGCGGGTAAGGGCCTGTAGAGGGGGCAGTGGTGGGGAGCTGGACTTCCGTGGGCAGGGGTGAGCTCTGGACCCTGGGTGCCCGTCTTACCATTGGCCGTGGCCTCCTTCGGGCACAGGGCGGAGGAGCTGGCCGAGGCGCTGAGGAGCGAGGGTGACCGAGGCCGGAGAGCCGCCTTCCTGCTCACGCGCTGGAGGAAGTTCTGGGGGGCGCCCGTCACTGTGTTCCTTGGGAACGTGGTCATGTACTTCGCCTTCCTCTTCCTGTTCACCTACGTCCTGCTGGTGGACTTCCGGCCCCCTCCTCAGGGGCCGTCGGGGTCTGAGGTCGCCCTCTACTTCTGGGTCTTCACGCTGGTGCTGGAGGAGATCCGGCAGGTCAGTGGTGGGCCCGGCCCGGTTGCAGACGGAGTCCGGGGGGTTGCGGGTCACAGCCCGGCCCAGGAGGGGCCGTGCCCCGCGAGGGGGCACCCAGGCCGCCATCACTGGGCCGTCTGCCCCCGCCAGGGCTTCTTCACGGATGAGGACACGCGCCTGGTGAAGAAGTTCACGCTCTACGTGGACGACAACTGGAACAAGTGTGACATGGTGGCCATCTTCCTGTTCATCGCCGGGGTCACCTGCAGGTCTGGGGGCCCCAGGGCCTGGCGGGGGCAGCCCCAGGGGGTTGGGGGGCAGGGCTGCCTCCAGGATGGGCCCGCCCGGGCCTGGCGCCCGTGCTGTGCGTCCCGGAGGAAGCCCCAGCCCTCTCTGGGCACGGGTGGCCGCCCAGCCTGCCCTCCCGCCCGCCCAGGATGCTGCCCCGGGCCTTCGAGGCCGGCCGCACGGTGCTCGCCATCGACTTCATGGTGTTCACACTCCGCCTCATCCACATCTTCGCTGTCCACAAGCAGCTGGGCCCCAAGATCATCATTGTGGAGCGGATGGTGAGCCCGGGCCGGGGCGGTGAGGCTGGGCCCCGCCCGGCGGGTGCTGACCCTTCTCCCCCCCGCCCCCGAGATGAAGGACGTCTTCTTCTTCCTCTTCTTCCTGAGCGTGTGGCTCGTGGCCTACGGCGTGGCCACGCAGGCGCTGCTGCACCCGCATGACGGCCGCCTGGAGTGGATCTTCCGCCGCGTGCTCTACCGGCCGTACCTGCAGATCTTCGGGCAGATCCCGCTGGACGAGATCGACGGTCAGCACTCAGCCCGGACCGGGGGGCTCTGCGCGGGCCCCCCGCCCCGGGGAGTCACAGCACTGAGACCCCCTAGCAGCACACTCCTTTTGTACGACCCTGGACAGCCGGCCCTTCAGCAGGGCCTCTGGGGGTCACAGGAGACCCTGGCCTGATGGCTGACGGAGGGGAAGTCCCCAGGGCCAGCCCCCAGGCCCGGCACGCCTGCCAGGTCATGTCCGGGCTGATGGGTGCCAGCTGTGGAGGCCCCAACCTCGGGCCCTGGGCGGGAGACAGAGATGGAGCTGTAGGCAGAGAGGGCTGTGGGCAGGCACTGGGCACAGGGCTGGGCGCCCCCCTCACTGGCCATTGCCTGGTCTGGGCCCCAAGCTGGCCCTCCCAGCACGTCCCCACCGACAGTATACATGTGGCCCACCTGCTGGGGAGGCCCTCAGCTGGAAGGCTGCTCCTGAGGGCACCCTAGCTTCTGGGGACCCACCCGACATGTGAGACCAACACCCTGTCTGGCTTGTGTGGCCTGCCTGAGGGGGTGTCTCCAGGGAGGCCCCTGTATAGGGGTGGGGGTGGGGGCTGGTGGAAAGTGAAATTGCTCAGCGTTGTCCGACTCTTTCGGGCCCTATGGACTGTAGCCCACTAGGCTCCTCCGTCTATGGGATTTTCCAGGCAGGACTACTGGAGTGGGTTGCCATTTCCTTCTCCAGGGGACCTTCCTGACCCAGGGATTGAACCTGGGTCTCCTGCATTGAGGGCAGACTCTTTACCATCTGAGCCCCCAGGGAATCCTCCAAGAATTTCCTATGATAGTGCAGTGGCGGGCAGGGGGTGCTCGGGGAGCCTCGAGCTGGACCCAGAACACCTGTGTGGGCCCCGGCATGGCTGGGGTTCACTGAGGAGGAGGAGAAGGGGAACCAGCCCCTCCAACAAGTGGGGCCAGCGTGGGGGCCCAGGGCTCCAGCCATGCTGGGCCCTCCCGGGGTGTGGAGCGGGGGCAGGGGGTCCTTCACTCAGGCGGGTGTCACGGGGCGATCATGGGCGCAGAGCCCCTGAGGCTGACTGCAGCCGCTGATGAGGCAGGTCAGCACCCGTGACCTGGTAAATATTTGTCCATGGGACGAGGACGTGACTGAGACCGGCGGGCTCCGGGCTGAGGGGCTGTGCCGTCACGGGAGCTGCCTTCTAATTAGAGGGTTTTGCGGGCTCATTTCCTGGGCTGTTTTCTTAGTCCCCCCCACGTGTGCTCTCCGTTTTCCAGGCCATTAGTTTAATGGGCCCCTACCTGCCCTCCCCGGGCGGCCCCGCCTGGGGGACGCTGCCATGACCTCCAACTGCCCCAGTCCCACGGGGCTCCTTGGGAGGAGGCGGGACAAGTGGGCGCCCAGGACCGGGCAGGGGTGGGGTCCCTCCCACCCTGATGGCCACACATGGGTACGAGGGGACTCTGTTATGGTTTGGAGTCCCTAGGAGCCCGGGGTCACCTGGGCAGGACTAGGGGGTGCAGGCTCCCAGGGGTCCAGTTTTCAACACCACTGTAGCTGCCAGGCTGAGCCCCACTGTGGCAGTGCCAGCCTGGGCCAGTTTGCTGAGGGTCCCTCCCCCTCCCCGGGTCTCAGGGTGGACCCCCGGCCAGCCCTTCCCTGGGAGCCCACCGCCCTGTGGGCTGAGGGTGGTTCGCTAACTTTCAGGCTGAGAGGGAAGGCATCCGCAGCCTGCGGTCCCAGCTAGGGTCCTGGGAGGCCGCCGGAGCCGGCTCCAAGTGTCCCGGGCAGATCCCCCTCTGGGCCCCAGGAGGCCCTGGGACCACCCATCTCCCAGCTGGGCCTGGCGGCGTCTCTCAAAGTCCCGAGGGAGATGCAGGCGCCTCGTCACCACGGAGCTGCTTCCATCCGGTGTGCAGGCTCTCTAGGCTGCTCGGGGTGCCCAGGGCGAGAACGGATCCACAGGCCAGGAGGGCGGGGGCAGCGAGGGAGGGGTCTCACACAGAGCCGCCAACCCCCATCGAATACCGCACTCCGGACGGGCTCATCCCGTGAGGGAGACACACGGCTCGAGGAGCCGGCTCGTCCTTGAGCCTGCGGTAACCTGTGTCAAGGGCGTTCTGCCTTTGGGAAGGTGCAGACCTGCCCCGCCTCAGACTCCTGTGGCGGGCAGTGAGCCACAGGCCTGAGAAGTCCTGCAGGAGAGACCCCATGCCCTCGCCAAGGCCAGTGCCCCCCACGCTGGCTGTGAGCAGAGCTGTGGGTGGGGGTGGGGTGACACGGGCTGGGCTCTGCCTCCAGAGCCCGTGGGCCGCTGTGACCTCAGCCCAGCGAAGCGAGGGGACGCGGGGCTGGCACGGCCAGGCAGACCACCCAGGACCTGGTTGTCCCAGGACTTGGAGTCTGAGTGCCGAAGCCCGGACTGTGCCCAGGAAAGCACGGGGACTGGCTGCCTCCCCAGCACCCCCGCCCCGGGTGGCCTCAACCGCAGGGACACGACTCTGGACGCCCGAGGGTGCTGGCGGCTTGGGCCCGCCCCAACCCCCTGCGCCCGGCCCCTTGCAGAAGCCCGCGTGAACTGCTCCCTGTACCCGCTGCTGCCAGAAGGCTCGCCCTCCTGCCCCAACCTCTACGCCAACTGGGTGGTCATCCTCCTGCTGGTCACTTTCCTGCTGGTCACCAACGTGCTGCTCATGAACCTGCTCATCGCCATGTTCAGGTGGCTGCCCTGCTGCCTGGCTCTGTCCACTTAGGGGGGGCCTTGGTTCTGGTCTCCCTGGCCCAGACCTGCCCAGCCCCTCCAGCCCGCAGGGGGCAGTCGCCTCTCTGCCCTCAGGAGGGGCTTGGATAAGGGGTGTCACCCCAGAGCTGGGGCTCCCCTCTGGCGCTCAGGGCACCGAGGAGGTGGTGCAGGCCCGGCAGGTGTGTGCGGGCGGGTGCCCGGGTCTGCCAGGCTGCAGCAGAGGGGTGGTGGGGGACCCTGGGGGCGGGGCGGGGATTAGGGCCACGTGCCCACGCCACCCCCGGTCGCCCGCAGCTACACGTTCCAGGTGGTGCAGGGCAACGCGGACGCCTTCTGGAAGTTCCAGCGCTTCCACCTCATCGTGGAGTACCATGAGCGCCCCGCGCTGGCGCCCCCATTCATCCTCCTTAGCCACCTGAGCCTGGTGCTCAAGAGGCTCCTGCAGAGGGGGACCCCGCAGAAGCGGGCACGCCTGGGTGAGGCTCCTGCCAGAACCGCATGGACAGAGGGGCCCTGGGCGGGGCCAGGGGGCAGCGGGCTCCAGCCCCCTCTGCGGCAGCCCCAAGGGCCTACCCACCGCGGGGCCTCCAGGCCTGGGCCCTGCCCTGAGGCTGCCCGGCTCCACAGAGAGGGACCTGCCAGAGCCACTGGACCAGAAGGTGGTCACCTGGGAGGCAGTGCAGAAGGAGAACTTCCTGAGCGAGCTGGAGAAGCGCCGGAAGGAGGGCCAGGAGGAGCTGCTGCGGAAGGCGGCGCACAGGTGCGGGGGCGCCGAGCCCACAGAGCTGCCCGCGAGGGCCTGCGCCCTCCCTGCAGGGCCGGGAGGTGGTGGGGGCGCTGGTGGAGGGCCAGCTCAGGGCGGCTGGGAGATCTCTGGGGGTGGCAGGCTGCCTTAAGGCTGGCGTGGCCCCTGTCACTGGGTCTGGGCTGGGTAGGGACGTGGCCTGGTTCTAACAAGCAGCCTCTCACCCTGGACTGGGCTCTGCTGGGTCAGGCCTGCCCTACACTTGAGGGTTGGTGCCAGTACTCACGGGGTTCCTCCTGCTCTGGGGCGAACCTCACACCCACATGCCTGGTCCTGCCTGCGGGTGGGGACAGTCCTGACCGCCCTCCCACCATGCCCAAAGGGCCGGAGAACCCAGAACTCAGGCGCCCACAGAGGCTCAGTGACCCCCAAACACACCCGAAGGGACTGGGCATCAGGGCAGGGTGATGAGAAGGCCCCTGGTGTGGGGCACTGGCCTTCAGCAGCCTGCTGCCTCCCCGCTCCCGCCACAGGGTGGACGTCGTAGCCAAGTACCTCGAGGGCCTGAGGGAACAGGAGAGGCGCGTCAGGCATCTGGAGTCTCAGGTGGGTGGGCGGGCGGACCAGGGTGCCCTTCTCCCTGGGCAGGGCCGGGCAGGTGGGCGTGCAGTCAGGGCAGGGGCAGGGTGGAGAGGGCCTGGGGCTTCAGAACTTGTGCCTGCCCCTCCGGGAGGAGACCCTGCCGCTCCCTGGGGGTCCTGTGCTGAAGACCCCTCCCCGTCCACTCCTCACACACACACTGGAGCCTCTTCCCCCCTCTCCTCGAGTGACAGCCGCCAGAGCGGGCTTGGGGGCAGCTGGCTGGCAGGGCTGGGGGGGTGGATGCGGGCTCGGCCCCGGAACCCCCAGCCTTCCCTCTTCCAGGTCGGCTACTGCGCGGCGCTCCTCTCCTCCATGGCTGAGTCACTGGCCCGTGGCAGCGCCTACTGGAGTGAGTGTGATGGCCCCCATGCCCTGGGCACTCGGGGGGTGGGTGGGCACGGGCAACCCTCTGCCAGCCTGCAGGCCTGGGGGCTGTGTCCTCTGCCTCACCTTAGGCCTTCGCTTTCCACCTGCCCTGGGAGAAGACAGGCCCAGGTTCTGGATGGTCCTTGGCCATGGTCTTTGGAGTGGGTGTAGCCCTCTGTGGGAACCCACCGACTCAGCCGGGGCGTGGCTCATGGGCCCCACTGGCTGAGTCCCCCACCCACCCTGCCCAGGGCCAGCGCTCTCCAGAGCTGCCCCACCGGGTGCCCAGCAGCTGTAAAGGGGTCTTCCTTCCCCACCCCAGACTCTCAGAACTCCAGCACCGGGAACCCACCAGCCTCTGCTGACCACGGAGGAGCCCTGGGTAGCAGGGAGTGCCCAGAGGCTGGCCAGCCACCCTCCAACCCCTGAGCCACTTGGACATGCGCACAGGGAGCCCTGCATTCCCAGGGGCCCAGGCCTGGAGGGCACGGCCCTCGGCTAGTCATCCTAGGCCTCGTGGAGATGCCGGCACACCCCACCACGTCGAGCCCCCCAGGTGGGATGCACCGCCCTCGCCCTGCCCAGCACCTCCGCAGGCCTGGGAGTGCAGCGGTGCGTGTCACGGGCCCCCGAGCCCCATCCAGAGCCAACCGGCTGGGGCCAGAAGAGCAGGCCTCGCCGGGTGTACTGCTGGGGGGCCTCCTTTTAGGAGGGCAGCTGCCTTGGGGTCCACGCCCAACCTGTGTCACCCACCAAGAGATGTCTTTTTCTCAAATGCTTGGAGTTAGGATCTCTGTCTTTAAGACCCAGGCTGAGCGTTCAGTGTCAGCTCTGCCCCACGCCAGACAGCGCACACGGCGAGTGCCAGGCCATCCCGTCTGGGCAGTGGCGGCAGGTCACCACCCCTAGAGGACCCAGCGCCACCCCTGAAAACTGCTTTACGGTCAATGGAGCTGGGAAAGCACACCCACACCTGGGGCTGCAGTGCCAAGGCAGAGGGGACCCCAGGAGGCGTGTGTTTAGTGAAGCAAGTGACAAGGGACGGAGTCCAGGCCCCTCTGGGAACCCCACACAGGGCGAGCGGGCAGCCAGGCTGGTCTCCCCTTCCCTTGGGGACCTGGAGCCCTGGGGCAGGGGCACAGCGGCAGGGCCAGGCTGGGGCTTGGCAGCAGTCACCGGAGCCACCCGGGCGCCCTCTAGGGACCGGCCCAGCGCCCAGCACAGCGGTCAGCAGCCCTGGCGACGCCGGCCAGCCCCACACACAGGGGTCAGCGCAGCGTGCAGGGCCACCGGCCGCCGCTCCCCGGCCACGCTCCCACTCCGCTCTCCCCAGACCCACATCAGCCCCCGTCCCCAGCCCTCACGCCAGCAGCTGGGAGTCCTCCCTGGGACGGGCTGTGGTCTCAGCCTCTTGCTCGGGACCAAGGAGGGACTCGCCTCGGTCGAATAGAAGGACCTCCTCCTGACGAGTGCGGGACACTGGGGGCTGGAGGGCGGAGGGCCCCGGCTGCGGTCGCCGGGGGAGAGGTGGTCCACACAGACACACAGAGCCAGAGAAACACGTAGAGCCTTTACTGTCTCCCAGGTAGAGAATGGGTTGGGCCTCCATCGCCCCCAGCCCACACCCTGGCGAGGTCTCCATTTCCTGGTGGCACCTACAGGCAGCCGGCGGGCCAGCTTGCTGCCCTGGAGCCCTGAGCCTGCTCCAGCCCTGAAGCCGCCCCGGGGGCAGCGGTGGCCAGCCTTCCAGCACAGCCAGGTCAGGGAGGCGGCTGGGCGGTTTCCCGGTTCACACCTCCGCACCTGGGGCCTCGGGGCTGCCACCCTTGCTCCGGAAGTGGTCCCTGCTCCGCTTCTTGCTGCCATGGAAACCCACTGTCTCCACCAGTGGGGGGCTGCACCCAGAGCCGGCGTGGGCCATGCCCAGAGGTGCACCCACCTCCTGCAGGCCTCCTCGGGGTCCGCTCCACTCCTCAGCTTCGGGGCTCCCGGGCCTGGCCAGGTGAGCCAGCTCCACGGGGCCCTCGCCCCCCGCCGCTCCTGGAACCCCAGGGTCACCCCTGCCTGGCTCCCCGGCCTTCCTGGGTACCCTCCTCCTGTCGGGCCGAGCCTCGCTGGCTCGGGCGGGTTTGGTGAAGACAAGCCGGCCCTCCCCGCAGCTGGAGGGGTCCTGGTTGAAGGGAAGCATGCAGTTGCCGGGGGCGGCCAGGTTCTGCGGGCCCAGGAAGGCCAGGGCGGCGGCCCGATTGCTCTGCTCGCTGGCCTCGGCCACATCTTCCAGGCTGTACCTGGTCCAGCGCTCAGGGTGGGTCACGTAGTCAGGGACAGGGGGCGCCCTTGGGGCAGCAGGGCTCCCAGCAGCCCTGCCTGGGCCCCCCGCTGCAGGCTGGCTGGAGGGTGTCAGCAGCTGCCGGAAGCTGCCCCCGTCACCCGGGCTGGCTGGAGCCACAGCAGGCAGAGCCCGCCTGGCGGCCCCCTCCAGCCCATCAAAGATGCTGTGGCTGCGCTGGGAGAAGGTGGGGCTCGTGCCTCTCAGGTGGAAGGGCTGCACTGCCTCTGTGAGGAGGCCTCTGGGGGGCGAGGGGGGCTCATCGGGGCCCGAATCCCCGGACACCTCCCCAGGCAGCCCCCCCAGGGACAGGGCAGCCGCCCCAGCGCCATCAGGCAAACTAAGGTCAGAGTCCGAGTCGCTGAGGGAGCCAGTGTCCGGAGGCAGGGTGTCGGCCTCCGAGTCAGGGAAGTGTCGGCTGTCCCCTGCCTCTGCCATGTGTCCCCAGACCACGCCACACCTGCACCAAAACAGCCCCGGGAGTCCCCGGACACAAGCTCACACCCACCACCCCAGGCAGGATCAGCAGGAAGAGCAGTGTCCCAGGAGGAAGGGCCAGCCCCCATCCCCACCCCCGCCACACCGACCATAAGCCCTCCTCTTACCTCCCCGTCTGATGGGCGCCTGCTGGATGCTGGAGGGCAGGTGGGTTGAATGCTGACGAAGGTTCTTGGTGGCAAAGGCCCCCTGGTACGGCTCTGCTCAGCGGCTCGGTGACTGGCTAAGGGCAGGGAGGGACAGCCAGCCATCAGACCAGATGGCGGACAAATGGAAGTGGTGCCAACATCCCCGGAGTGGGCCTGGGTTTACAAAGCCCCCAAAACAGCCAGGCCCAGGAGCTGGTCCTTTTGACTTGTCACCTCCCTCAGTCCTCGCCAGGCAGGGTTGACTAGAGCCACTAGGGGACCCGCACGGGGTGGTCTGGTAGAGCAGCCGGCCGGGGTGTCAACCCAGGGTCACCAGCAATCCTCGCGCTCCCTCTGTCGGCCACGTGTGGTAGTGGCAGGCAGTACGCTCAGCTCAGTTGCATCCGACTCTTTGTGGCCTTTTGGATTGTAGCCTGCCAGGCTCCTCTGTCCGGAGAAGGCAAGGGCACCACACTCCAGTACTCTTGCCTGGAGAATCCCATGGACGGAGGAGCCTGGTGGGCTGCCGTCTATGGGGTCGCACAGAGTCGGACACGACTGAAGCGACTTAGCAGCAGCAGCAGCAGCAGCAGCAGGCTCCTCCGTCCATGGGATTTTCCAGGCACGAGTACTGGAGTGGGGTGCCCTTGCCTTCTCCGGTAAATAAGGAATGAATGAGTGACATGCAGAGCATGTAATTTTGTGCTAAAGCAGGCATCACCCTCCTCACACTGGCTAGCAGCTGCAGGGGTGAAACATTAAAACAAAATGGAAACTGAGGGTATTCCGGCCATTAACTGAGTAATTTTTCACTTCGGAGAAAGACTGTCACTGTTTCGTTTTGACACAGCGCCAGTGTTTCCACACACTAGCATATTCAATTACTTTCTAATGGATTACAAGGAGTCATGAAGGGTGATCACTCTTTTCAAAAAGTGAAATTACAGAATCGACACTGTATCAGTCACTAGTCTAATCGTGGTAACTGACACGTCCTGTGGTGGTTCCACGTGATAGCTTATTACGTTTTCAGGTCAGTGAGTGCTCAGAGGGACGGAAAACAGCTGACAGTCATGGCGGGAACTGCAGACTGGCTCACTGAACAGCTCGAACTGACTCAGTCAGACTTCACAAACATTTGCTGTGTGGATGAGGAGTACGTTTATTCACTGTGCTAACAACTGCAATAAAGAATTTTAGAGCTTGCTGCGGGATGCTGCCTGGGAGCAGGGCAGGCAGGAAGTACTCCACAAAGCCGGAGGCACCTGCCGGCTCTGTGGGGAGGAGGTGTGCTCCTGAGTGCAGAGATGCCCTGGCAGCTCCAGAAGGGACTGCAGCCAGGTCCTTGACATCTGAGGGTCAGGCTCTCAGGAAGCTGGCTCAGCCTTGCTTGGCAGAGGCCGGCCCCACAGCTCCTGAGGCAACCTCCAGCGACATCTGTGATCCTCCACACACCCTTCACTTTCCCAGTGGAGCACAGAAGTCCTGCCAACACCTGGTTAGCATTCCAGTGTCACCAAGCACCCTGAAACTTGTTTCCAGGCTCAGAGGACAGGCCTCAGCCTCCACCAACTTCCTCTTCCCACCAGGCCTCCCTTGCTTGCCAAGGGTGACTCTGTTGCTCCTGCACCCACCAAAGACCAGGCCAGTTGGACCAGGAGTGGCTCCGAGTGCCCTGCTCCAGGTCAAACGCAGGCGAGATCTCCATTCCTCTGGGCCTTGCATGACTCCCCAAATGCAGGAACAACTCCAGGAAAGGGGACACGAAGTAAACGCCAACGGTGTCTGTTTTAGGGCTGGCAGGACAGGAGTGGGGAGATAATTGGCCCGTCATTCCGTACACTGGAGGCAAAGCTGGAGCTTCGACCAGCCTCCGGCTTCCTAAATTTGCACTCCCGTCCCCTGGACGCCCGTGATCAGTGGGACACTCCGAGGGGAGCCAGGAATCGCGCCCCAAGATCGAGCATGCCAGGTCTGCGTCTCTTGAGTTCTCTGAGAACTTCCTGAGCTCACTGGAGGGCAGAGCCGAGTCCAGGCTGACGGAGGCGCGGTTTTCTCAGGGCCGGGGTCGGGGCTGGCCAGGTCCCAGGGAGCGCTGGCTTCCTTGAGGGTTGTCTCTCTCCCCTAGGAGGCAGAGCCTTGATTTTCTCCACTCCACGCGCCCAGAATCTCGGCGCGTGCCCAGCAGGCGCTCGTTGTCAGCTGCCTGAGTCCTGCGGCCAAGTCGGGCGGGGGCGGGCCAAGGGTGCGGGCCTCACGAGGGTCTCCCTGGTTGGGGCAGCAGACTACGGACAGTGGCCCGCTGAAGCCGGACGGGTCAGCAGCGCGGCCCTCCCACCAAAAACCTACCGGCTCACTTCGGCCTGGCTGCCTCCATCTTGAGCCGCGCTCAGCCTCGTGGGAAACCGAGTCCCCCGCTGGCCGATGGCCGCTTCTCCCGCGCCTGAAGAACTACATCTCCCACAAGGCCCCTGGCTCCCACGCCTGAGGCCTATCGGGAGTGATGACTTTGCGCATGCGCTGCCTTCCCTACAGGAAACCGTGGCGCTCCTTCGCGAAGAGACCGGAATTGACTCAGGAAGGGAGTCTGGGTGAGGAGGCAGGGCTGCGACTCCCAGAATGCTCCAGGGCTAACGGCCAGAGCCTCGTTCCTGGTACTGTAGCCCACTTTGCCGGAAGCTGCGAGAACCGGAAGTGCGTCAACGCATCCCGCGCGGTTCCCAGGCACTTCCGGTGCTGTTCCGGAGCAGCCGTCCCTGCTCTTTCGGGTCCCTGGAACCGGGCCGCGGGGCGTGTCCCGCGGTGTACATTTGTCCCGCCCACTGGACGACTCGGGCAGGCCGCCGCGTGGCAAGCCTCCTGAGGGAGGCGCCCCGGCCTCGCCTGCCGATCGTGACTGGTCATTTCTGCTCCGAAAGTGAAAGTCTCCCAGTCGTGTCCGACTTTGCGACCCTGTGGACTATTCAGTTCAGTCGCTCAGTCGTGTCCGACTCTTTGCGACCCCATGAATCGCAGCACGCCAGGCCTCCCTGTCCATCACCATCTCCCGGAGTGCACTCAGACTCACGTCCATCGAGTCACTGATGCCATCCAGCCATCTCATCCTCGGTCGTCCCCTTCTCCTCCTGCCCCCAATCTCTCCCAGCATCAGAGTCTTTTCCAATGAGTCAACTCTTCGCATGAGGTGGCCAGAGTACTGGAGTTGCAGCTTTAGCATCATTCCTTCCAAAGAAATCCCAGGGCTGATCTCCTTGCAGTCCAAGGGACTCCCAAGAGTCTTCTCCAACACCACAGTTCAAAAGCATCAATTCTTCAGCACTCAGCCTTCCTCACAGTCCAACTCTCACATCCATACATGACCACAGGAAAAACCATAGCCTTGACTAGACGGACCTTAGTCGGCAAGGTAATGTCTCTGCTTTTGAATATGCTATCTAGGTTGGTCATAACTTTTCTTCCAAGGAGTAAGCGTCTTTTAATTTCATGGCTGCAGTCACCATCTGCAGTGATTTTGGAGCCCCAAAAAATAAAGTCTGACACTGTGGACTATACAGTCCATGGAATTCTCCAGACCAGAATACTGGGATGGGTAGCCCTTCCCATCTCCAGGGTATCTTCCCAACCCAGGGATTGAACCCAGGTCTCCTGCATTGCAGGCGGAGTCTTCACCAGCTGAGCCACCGCGGAAGCACTTGCTGAACCTCAGCTCAGAGCCTTGACTCCCCTGGTGGATGGCCAGAGCGAGCCCCCTCGGCCAGGGCCGCACCCAGGAATCCAGGGTTCAGGCCATGCTGCGGCCCAGCCCAGGGACCCAGAGAGGAAACAGGGCCCATTTTAATGTGTCCCAACCTTCGGGCTTAAGACCTCCCTGGTGGCTCAGATGGTAAAGCATCTGCCTACAAAGCGAGAGACTTGGGTTCGATCCCTGGGAAGATCCCCTGGAGAAGGCAATGACACCCCACTCCAGTACCCTTGCCTGGAAAATCCAATGGATGGAAGAGCCTGGTAGGCTACAGCCCGTGGGGTCGCAAAGAGTCGGACACGATTGAGCGACTTCACTTTAACCTTGGGACACATCTTACGGCAGCTGATCCCATCACTTCATGGCAAAAAGCTGGGGAAACAGTGACAGACTTTATTTTGGGGGGCTCCAAAATCACTGCAGATGGTGACTGCAACCATGAAATTAAGACACTTGCTTCTTGGAAGAAAAGTTACGACCAACCTAGACAGTTTATTAAAAAGCTGAGACATTACTTTACCAACAAACGTCCATCTAGTCAAAGCTGTGGTTTTTCCAGTAGTCATGTATGGATGTGAGAGTTGGACCATAAAGCTGAGCACTGAAGAATTGATGCTTTTGAACTGTGGTGTTGGAGAAGACTCTTAAGTCCCTTGGACTGCAAGGAGATCCAACCAGTCCATCCTAAAGGAAATCAGTCCTGACTGTTCTTTGGAAGGACTGATGCTGAAGTTGAAACTTCAATACTTTGGCCACCTAATGTGAAGAACTGACTCACTGGAAAAGACCCTGATGCTGGGAAAGACTGAGGGTGGGAGGAGAATGGGACCACAGAGGATGAGATGGTTGGATGGCATCAGACTCAATAGACATGAGTTTGATGGATAGGGAGGCCTGGTGTGCTGCAGTCCATGAGCAGTCCATGAGTCACAAAGAGTCGGACGTGACTGAGTGACTGAACTGAACCGGGGACATGTCATCCCTAAAGGTGCCCACACTCAGGGCCTCACCAGGAATGAGGGGGTGCGGCCACCCCAGGCACTAATTCACATCGCAGCTTGAAGAGGGTCTCACGGCACAGGGAGAAGGAAGGAGGAGCAGGTTCCTGGGGCCATTTGTCTCCCAACCCACCAGCCCCCATTTGGATTTTGGAGGAGCAGGCCTACAGAAGCCCTGTGACCCCCAGTGCAGGGCTGGGTCCTAGTTTCCAATATCAGCCCCCAAGAAGGCCACTGGGAACCCTTGACATATGAATCCCAGCCAGGGCCTTGGAGTCTCAAGAGGTCAGTTTAGGGGACATTACCCAGAATTCCTGGTGGGGGCAGCAGCCTCTGGCTGGGCCTCAGCTCCCCGTGCTGGGCCAGGCGGGCTCCCCCAGGGAGTGGCTGAGGGCTTCACCTCCAGCCCCTGGAAGATGGGGCCACCCAGCCCCTTGACAGGAGATTACAACCAGCTAGACAGGAAGAGAAGAGACCCCTGGGAGGGAGTGGTGTGTCAATCTTCCACGGAGCTGACCGTCAGGAGGAAGGGGAGTCTTGCACCAGGGCCCGTTTTTTGGGTCGTCCTGCCCACTCCTCATAGGCCCCCCCTGGGCAGTAGTGCCAAGGAACGGGGATGGGAGTGAGGGCCAGGTGAAGGCTGCTGCTGGTGACACCAGGCCCAAGAAAGGGGCCCCACTGGCACCCACCAGCAGGGTTGGTGGCACACTCTGGGACCAGCAAGGTCCAGTGAGCTGAGCACCACCCATGCCAGGCTCCTCAGCCCCTGAGGCTGCCCCCCGGGTCTCAGAGGGCACAGGTACATGGAGGGGGCCAGACCGTGTTAGCATGCCTGGTTTTTCCTTCTTTATTGAATGACTTTTCAAGATGTAATTACAGTTGAAGGTGACGCGTTAGAAAGGAGAGGTTCGCGTGAAGGCATAAGGCTGCTCGTAGACCCGGCTCCAGAGACAGGTGGCCGGGAAGGAACAAGGATTAAAAAAAGGCTGAGCGTGTGTGCCGCTCACGGGAACGGCCCTTGGTGGCCCCCAGGAGAGGCCTGGCTGAGCAAGCAGAGCCCCCAAGCAGCAGAGGGGGCCCCTGCCCTGCAGTCCCCACAGCCCACTCACGCCCCCCACAGATGATGTCAGCCCCAAAAGGACAATTAACAGGGAGCTTCAGGACAAGAACAAAACCTCAAAAGTAAAAAAGCTGATAAGTGTAGCAGTGATACCAGGAGGTTATATACACAGGTGGCGACGGCCCCTGCTCGGAAGTGTCCGGGTCACTCCGGGGGGCGCTGCCGGGGTCCCCGAGGCCCTCCCTGAGGCCTCAGCGGCCGCAGCCTCAGTACACCGGGCTGTTCCGAATGCCGCAGCAGAGCACCATGCTCAGGATCATCTCGAATATCTGCGGGGAGGGGGCGGGCAGGCGGTCAGCTCCCGGAGACCCCCGGGGGGTCAGGGGCAGGTCAGTCAGCTCTCAGAGACCCCGGTGTTGGGGTGGGGTCCCCAAGCAGAGCCAGTCCGCCCCACTCACCATGATCACAGCAACCACGATGGCCGCGATGCCGATGAGGTACAGCTTCCCCGAGAAGAGCTCGTCAATTTTCCCGTGGCAGTCCTCCTGCAGGGGCGGCCAGGGGGCAGTCAGAGGTGCCCGTCCTCCCACCCCACGAGGCAGCAGCGCGGGGCCCCATGAAGGGGCACAGCCCCGCCCCCAGGGCCCCCCAAAAGAGGTGTGAACAGCGAGCATGCCAAAGGCACCCTCCCGTGCTCAGAGACCACGAGGCACTGTCGGGACAGGGCTGGCCCGGGAGACCAGGGCACCCTCCACGCGGGGCTCGGAAGTGACCACAGCCCCCAGGTAGAGCAGCCCCAACTCCAGCCACCACATGGCCCAGCATGACCGTGGCCCAAGGGAGCCCCGGGAGGCTTGGCCACCACCCAGGACCCACCAAGGGGCGGCAGCTGAACGGAATCACCACGCACCTTGAACAAATTACTGATGACGTTGCCGCCAGAGGGACACAGGCTGTTCTTGAGCACAGAGGTGGTCAGTGTGGTCAGCGTGTTGGAGCCACAGCAGTTAAGCTGCAGGGATGGAGGGCGCCCGCCGTCAGCCCTGGGCACGTGCCCCATGGGCTGCAGAGGCCCCAGGAGCCGCCCTGGCCCAGGAGCTGGGGGCTTGGGGCAGTCCCCTCCCGGGGGAGAACCACGCCGAGAGGCTCACTCCTCCTCACCCTTCCACTCAGCTGCCCTGGCCCACCTAGTTCCCTCCAGGGACCTCCCAGAAGACCCCAGGTCCCTGAGAGTGGGGCTGCCTGGCCCCAGTGCCCCTCCCGCTCCTGGCTCCGGCCCGGGCCTCTCCCTCGGTGCCCCAGCCCCCGGCCCCGCCGCACCGTCTCATGGAAGGTCTTCACCACGGCCTTGGCGTTGTTGGCGTCGTCGTCCACTATGGCCTGCTGCAAGGCCTGGTCATAGAACTGCTTCACGTCCTTGGCGATCTGGGGAAAGAGGTGCTTACAGCGCAGGGGGACTGTCCCCCCCCAAGACGTGCCTTCACCTGGCTCTTTTGGACAGTCAGGATGGACCCGCCCACCCGGAGCTGGGAGGGGGCTCTGCCTTTCACTTGGCCGCCACACCCCCTCCTCCAGGAAGCCCTCTGTGGCTTCCTACCTGAAGAGTCAGCCCAGAGAAGTGCCCACAGGCCAAGCCTTCCCCACAGCCTGAGCCCCTGCCCTCCACCTGGACATGGCTCACCTGGTCCTTGTTGACAAAACCCCAGATGCCAGCAGCCACCTCACAGGCAAAGAGGATCACCAGGCAGGTGAAGAACTGGAGAGGGGAGGGGCGGGCAGAGAGAAGGTCAGAGCAAGCCAGAGGGCCCAGGGCTCCCCGAGGCCGGCAGGGGCTCACCTGCCACAGACGACGAGCACCCCAGGGGCCTACGGGCGTGTGTGGGGCGCTCGGTGGTATCCACCCGCCCCAGCCCTGACGGGATGAACCGTGTGAAGCAGCCACCCTTCTCATCAGCCCCGAGGGACTGGGCTCCGGAGGACAGGGTGGCTGGGTGGGGGAGGGCAAGGCTGGCTCTGGGAGGTGGGAGGGGACAGGGGCCAAAGCCCGTGGGAAGTGGGGGGTCGCTGTGGGGCACCCGGCACCCTCCAACGGAGGCCCAGGCGCAGACTCCCCAGCCTAGGCCGCCCAGACGCCAGGCCCTGGGCAGCACGGCCAGGCCTCTGCTTCCCGAGGACACCTGAGGCTGGCCCTGGGCGGGGACTCACCCTCTACTGTCTCTGCGACTCGTTTTAAGAAAGAAGAGAGAGAAAAGCAACTTTGGGACTTACAACCAGGAACTAGGCAAAAAACTAGATATAGCGGCAGTCTGCCTCCATGGGGTCTGAGAACAAACTGGGGAGATCAGAGCTGGCACTCGAGGGAGGCTCGCAGGGCCGGGCTGGCACCGAACCCCTGATTCTGCCCCCGGCAGCCCCCGACCCCACCCCATACCCAGCCCAGGACCTTACCGTGCCCAGCAGGCACTGGGACTCCTGGATGGCCCCGTAGCAGCCCAGGAACCCAACGAACATCATCACAGCACCCACGGCAATAAGGATGTAGATGCCTGCAGCAGAGAAGAGGTCACACCCTCAGCGACCCAATGTCCCGGAGCCCCCAGCCTCCCAGAAGCCGTCCTGCCCGCGCTGGGCATACACACCACTGCTCAGGGCTCCGGAGGGCCCACCAGGTGCTGGCACCCACCCTGCTGGGAGGAGGTCAGATGCCCAGTGGCTTGGAGAAGAGCCTTGAGGGGGAAGCAGCCTGGCAGGGCCATGTGGGCACCTCTGTGGGCCTCAGTTTCCTCCTCTGTGACGTGGAGGGAGTCAAGCATCACCAGGGCCAGGACCGAACGGCCAGTGGTGAGTGTTCAGGGGCCTTCACCTGCCCCCGCCACCTGTGCGCACTGACCCCTGAGAGCCTCCAGGGCTTGGTGGGCCTTGGAGAGCCACCCGCATCTGAGTGTTCAGGGGCCTCCGCCTGACGCCGCCACCTGTGCGCACTGACCCCTGAGAGCCTCCAGGGCTTGGTGGGCCTTGGAGAGCCACCCGCATCTGAGTGTTCAGGGGCCTCCGCCTGAAGCCGCCACCTGTGTGCACTGACCCCTGAGAGCCTCCGGGGCTTGGTGGGCCTTGGAGAGCCACCCGCATCTGAGTGTTCAGGGGCCTCCGCCTGAAGCCGCCACCTGTGCACACTGACCCGAGAGCCTCCGGGGCTTGGTGGGCCTTGGAGAGCCACCTGCGTCTCGGTGCCAAGGGCCCGGCTGCTGGCCTGGGAGGCAGGGCGGAGCCCGGGGTCTGCCGGCCCCAACCCACCTGACTGGCACACGGGGTCAGCCGTCTCCCTGGCCTGCCCAGCACTCACCGCTGGCCACACGGCCCTTGCCTGAGTCTGCGGCCCACCCAGAAGGGGCCCTCGCCCCTTGAAATGCTGACTACGTCTCTCGAAGGACTTCCCACAACCCTAGTCCTGCCAGCAGACCTGGGCCCACCCCCCCAGTTGCCATGGTTATGCAGCAGGCGGAGCTAGGACACTAGGTCCCAGGGCTCTGGTGCCAAAGGGCCCACTGGCCCTGCCCGGCCGTCTCTGGAGAAGAAGTCTGGGAGGTGGGACCCACTGGCAGGCTTAGAAGCAGCCCGGGGACCCCTCTGGGCCAGAGCCTCTGGGCAACCCCAAGTGGGCCTGGCCGAGGGTAAGCCCTGGGGGCTCCTCACTTGGACATGGCCAGGTTCTGAGACTCCTGTCCCCATGCTCCTCCCTGAGGTTCAGTGGGACAGCCCAGGGTGCCAGGGAGGGGTGTCCTGGCAGGTGCCGGCCCCCAGCCCCCCTTGCCCGCCTCACGGGGCCAGCCTTCCCACTGTAGCAGGCTCTGGCTCTGACCCGTGAGGCTGGGGACCCTCCTGGGCCCTGAAGCTCGGCCCAGGTGCTGCTCAAGTCCCGCTAACCACCCCTCACTTCCCGGCAGTGGACACAGAGCTCGTCAGGGCCCATGTCTGTCCCCACCGCCCTGGCAGGCCCCGTCTGCATCCTTCTGCAGGCCAGGAGGTTCCGGAAGGCTGGCCCCAGGTGGGCAGGGACGCTGCTGCCAGAGGGGCTCTGAGAGGCCCCCACTGCTGGCGGCATGGTGGCACGGCAGAAGCTCGAGTCCAGGGGCTGGTGCCCGGCCTGCCAGGTGGTCCAGCCCTCCTTCACTCCTTCCCCGAGGGGAGCCCTAGGGCCCAGCGACGGCGTGTTGTGGCACGGGCTGGAGCCAGGCCCCCACAAGCCTCCCTGTGGGACCCTTCCCACCGCGGCCTGGGCCCGGCCCCCAGCCTCCAGCCTTCTACCAAGGTCTCCCCAGACCCCCGCGCATCTGCCCTGGACTGTGTCTCCAGGGGGCCACGCGGGGCCACCCAGGTCTGCAGCCTGCTGCCACCCTTGCCCCGTCCAGGCTGAGACAGGCAGCCTTCAGCTCCTCTCCCGGCTGCCAGGCCACACGCTGCGCTGAGAGCAGGAGCCAGCCAAGCCATGAGGAGAGGGACCCCCTTCCCAAACGGTGCGCCCCAGGGAGCCCACACCCCCTGCACCAAGACCTTGGAGAGGGGAACGGGGACAGAAGACCGGGGCCACGCGGGGGCAGGCCCTGGGGAGGGAGAGGAGAGGCCTGGGAGGAGCCCTGGGGAGAAACTCCCCTCGGGCGTCCAGAGGACACCCTTGCATCCTCAGACGTGTGGGCTAGACTGGCCGTGTTGCTCTGAGGGTGCCTGGCGTGGGGACAGTGGGGGCCGGGTCACGGTGCCCCAGGCACTCTCGGAGCATGCACACCCATGCTCTCCACCTGAGACTCAGACCTGAGGGGGCCCCTGCAGCCTGGGGGGTGGGGAGCCTAGGACCCTGCGGACAAGGGCTGGGGACCCTCCCTGAAGGGCTGGCCCCAGGACCACCCCAGACCACGGGCTCCAGCCCTTCCGGGGTGGCCCAAAAAGGACCCCCACGGCCCCGGGGCGGCCGACTGGGATGGTGAGTGTGGGCCACCCCCAGCCCAGGAGCCAAGCGTGCATCTCGAGTGTGGGGGCCCCCGAGCAGCTGGGAGGGACTGGGACCCCTTGCAGGGTCCACGCAGGATGGCGGGTGGTCACTCTACCCATGTGAGCCCTGCAGGCTTCCGGCCTGCTGCTCTGCCTGTGGGGGCGAGAGGGGCCCACCCAGGGGCCAGTCCTTTAAAGGACAGAAGCGACTCTGCACACCCTCCCCGAGCTCCCTGGGAGCCAGGCCCATCCTGGGGGGAGCGGGACCGGAAGGAGGGCACTGCTGCGCATGGCGGGAGGCACCCCTCCCCATCCTCCAGAACCCCTGCCCTGGAGGCCCCCAGCCCACACCCAGCCTGACACACACCCTGAAGGGCCGCGGCCTAATAAGGCAGCCAGTGTGGCGAGGGCCCCCAGGCAGCCCAGGCATCCAGCCCCACCCCTCCCAGGAGCCTCCCTGAAAGGCCTGCCCCCTGACATAGCGGCCCCGCCCCCACCCGCTGCCGGCTCCGCCCTGGCTCTCCCCCGGCCCAAAGGCGATCTGGTGGGGTCCCCACCGGCCCCACAACCCTCCCATCCAGCTTTCCCTGGGAGCACCCCGGCCCAGGCAGGCCCTGGGACAACTGCAGAGGGTACCCAGGCCCCTCAGGGTCCCCAGGCTGACGCAACCCCCTACCCCACCCCTGAGCTCTTCCTGGTGGGCCTCCTCCTCCCTGCTCCAGGGAGAAGCAAGCCCCACTCAGCCGCCTCCTCCTGGAAGCGCTCCCTGTCTGCAGCCTTACTGAGCTTACGATCTCACCCCCAGTGGCCTGTTCCTGCCGGCTCCCAGCCCAGAGCTGCCCAGGGTCTGCAGCCCATCCCCTGTCACTTACCCACATAGAAGGTGTTGGGGGCAGGCCGGTCTCCAAGCTCCAGATACAGGAGGTTGGTGGTCTGTGGGTCATGGCGAAGCCACAGGGCCACGCCCAGTATCACACCTCCGGCCAGCTGGGGAGAGAGCAGGGCACTGGTCACACGCGGCTCAGAGACTGGCCGTGGCGCGCGTGGATCCCCCAGAGAGGCGGGTCCCCGGCCCTCGCTCTGGCGGGTCAGCACCAAGGGCATGGCTTACAGGCTCTGGGCTCACAGGCTCTGGGCTCACAGACTCAGGCCCTGGGCTCACAGGCTCTGGGGTCTGGGCTGCCCACTGCCTCATGCCCCCTTGGTTTTCCAGACGCCCCAGGCAGGCTTTGGTATGGGGGACGGGGGGCTCATCCAGACCCTCCCACCAAGCACCACCGGAGACTGCGGGACAGGTTGCCAGATGAGACTCAGACACCTGGTTATTCACAAACACTTCTTTCGTATCGAGTGTGTCCCAACCACTGCCCGGAACACACTCAGGCCAAAAAAGCACTCACTGTTCACCTGGAGCGGAAGTTTAACTGATGCCCTGTATTTTACTTGCTAAATCTGGCCAGAGGCCACACAGGAGCCCGTGGCCTAGGGAAGGCCGAGCCCTCCTCCAAGGGGGTGGCACTGCCCTGAGCTAGCTCGTCCGGGAACTCCAAGGAGTGGATGCCAAGTCTCTGGTGCCAGGACATGGTGAGGGGTGGCAATCTGATGCCACCGGGCCCTGGCGGGGCTGGTGGCCGCCATCCGAGAGAGGGAGATGGCTGGGGGCGGGGCCGCCCTGAGAGTGGGCAGGAAAGGGGGCTCTGCGCAGAGCCTGGTGTGGGGCTGGGGGCTTCCGGCTGACTCACCCCCAGAGGACGGTGGCTCAAGGGTAGGTGGGGTCTGCCCTTGAGGGCACATCCAGGCCAGGCCCACATCTGAGCATCCAACCCGGCCAGGAAAGCAACCCCGGGCTCCCCGACCAGTGAGGCAGTGACTGTCTTTGGAGCTACGAGCGCCAGCTCCTACACAGACCATAGGCTCTGTGTCCAAAGAGGAAGAGAAACCAAAACACGGGCCCCAAGAAAACCACCTGGCCGGCCCAGTGCTGGCCCCCGAGCGGGGCCCATAGTCACCAGTGTGGGCCACGCTCAGCGGAGCAAGAGAGACTCAAGGCCCCGGCCCCATGGGCTGCCCCCAGGAAAGCCCCAAGCACCCCCAGGGATCTCTAGGCAGAGACACGGGACACTGCTGGGGTGGGAGGCTTGCAGCCCCACCCAGACCCTCCCACACCGGGCTGGCTCTGCGCACGATAAGGTGGGTACCGTTGGGGACCGTTGGCACCTGGCAGCAGCCCAGCTGCCCCTGCCAGGGGAGGCTGCTGGCACCCTCCCCGGAGCGGGCAGCACCCTCCAAACCCCTGCCCCAGGATGGAGGCGCTCCCCGCCCGCCACCACTTCCCAACAGAGGCCAGCACCTGGGACCAGCAGGCCCTGTGCACCCTGTGAAGGGCAGTGCCCCAGCCGCAGGTATCCTAAGGCTGCCCCAGGTGCCCGTCACACCCGCAAGAGGGCAGGAGGGCCCGGGGGACGAGAGCAGGGGAGGTGGGGAGGTGGGAGGGTGGGTGGCTCCGGAGGGAGTCCCGGCTCCTGGCTCAGCCAGCTGCCATCTGAGCCTCCAGGGGAGGTGGTGGTGAGGCTGAGGGTTGCCGTGGCAACTCTGGCTGGAAACCGCCACTTCTTCTGTTTGGAAACCGTGGTCCAGAGAGCGCTTCGGGAAAGTCCACCCCGACTTGGCCTCGGTGTCCCCACGGCAAGGGGCGGCGAACATGGAGGGGCCCCTCCTGCCCCTGGCTGCGCTGGGACCACCCATCTTTCCCTGCAGCCCCTCACCTCAGGATCCCAGGGAAGCCCATGTGGGTGCCTGGTCCTAACGGAAGCAGTGAGGGTCACGCCTGCCCCACCCCCAGACACCGAGGCGGGGAGTCCGGGGGGCAGGCAGAGCCCCCACTTCTCCTGCCTCGGGAAGGACTTCCCAGCACAAACTCCAGGATGTGCAGGGGGGCTGCGGTCTCCAGACTTCCCTGTGCTCCCCCACCCTCCGGAGGGGCGGACAGGGAAGCCCGTCCTGCCCACAGGGCAGGGGGAGCCTGGTGCTAGATGCCTCCTCCTCAGCCATGCCAGGCCCTGCACATGCCCACTCGGAGGGGCCTGGGGAAGGCAGTGGGCAGGGACCAGCCCAGTCCGGGGGGCGGTGAGCGCTCACCTACAGTCACCTACAGAGGACGGGCAGAGGAGCACTGCAGCCCCCCAACCCCACCCCAGGAGGGCGGGCGGGGTCCCAGAAACCCCAAGTCTGAAAGAAGCCTGCTCTTCAAAGATGAGCGTGCACTGGCGCTGGCAAATGGCTAACAAGGACCGGGATCCAAAAGGCATCAAGAACTTCCAAAGCTCAGCAAGAAAACAAATAACCCGATTTTTAAAAAACAGGCCAAGAAACCGCATGAAAACCTAAGCCTGAACACACACTTCACCACAGAAGAAATGCTCACAGCAATAAACACACGGAAAGATGCCCAACGTCACTGGCCCCAGGGGAGATGAGAACGAAACACGGTGAGGCGGAAGACCAGACCAGGTGCCCGTGGGGGCGGGGGACCCAGAGACAGAGCTCCAGCCGCCAGGGCGCTCCCCCCGCAGGCCTGTGCCCGGCCCCTGCACCCCCAGGTACTGCCCTAAGTGGGGGTGGGGGTGGACATTCATGCCCATACACATGTGCTTTCCCGGTAAGCCCCCAAACCAGGGACAACCCACCTTCCGATTCCCTTCATACAAAAAGTACAAGAGGGACTTCCCTGGTGGCCCAGGGGTTAGGACTCCATGCTCGCAACGCAGAGGACACAGGTTCAATCCGTGGTCAGGGAATGAAGGATCCAAAACCTCTTTACAAACTTAAGACATTCAGACGTGGACAACAGTGATAGGCCAGTGGCTGCCTGGAGCACGGAGGGGTGTCCTGGGGGCAGGCTCTGGGGCTCTGCTGGGGTGAGGGCTGTGCACATCCTCCTGGGGGCAGGCTCAGTGTCCACAGGTGCCTCCCACATCAAAACCTACCAGGTCCTGTGAAACTGAAAGTGCCAGCCGCTCAGCCTTGTCCAGCTCTTTTGCAACTCGAAGGACTGCGGCCCGCCAGGCTCCTCAGTCCATGGGATTCTCCAGGCAAGAATACTGGAGTGGGTTGCAAGGCCCTCCTGCAATGCCCTCCTGTCCCAAGGATCAAGCCAGCATCTCCTGCATTGGCAGATGGGTTCTTTACCGCTAGCGCCATCTGGGAAGCCCTACCAGTTCAGGTCAGTCGTGTGTCCGACTCTGCGACCCCATGGACCGCAATACACTAGGCCTCCCTGTCCATCACCAACTCCGGAGTTCACTCAAACTCATGTCAACTGAGTCGGTGATGCCATCCAACCATCTCATCCTCTGTCGTCCCCTTTTCCGCCTGCCTTCAATCTTTCCCAGCATCAGCGTCTTTTCCAACGAGTCAGCTCTTCGCATGAGGTGGCCAAAGTACTGGGAGATTCAGCTTCACCGTCAGTCCTTCCAGTGAACACCCAGGACTGATCTCCTTTAGGATGGACTGGTTGGATCTCCTTCCAGTCCAAGGGACTCAAGAGTCTTCTCCAACACCACAGTTCAAAAGCGTCAGTTCTTCAGTGCTCAGCTTTCTCTACAGTCCAACTCTCACATCCATACATGACTACTGGAAAAACCATAGCCTTGACTAGATGGACCTTTGTTAGCAAAGTAATGTCTCTGCTTTTGAATATACTATCTAGGTTGGTCATAACTTTCCTTCCAAGGAGTAGGCGTCTTTTAATTTCATGGCTGCAGTCACCATCTGCAGTGATTTTGGAGCCCCCCCCAAAATAAAGTCTGACACTGTTTCCACTGTTTCCCCATCTATTTGCCATGAAGTGACGGGACCGAACGCCATAATCTTCCTTTTCTGAATGTTGAGCTTTAAGCCAACTTTTTCACTCTTCTCTTTCACTTTCATCAAGAGGCTCTTTAGTTCTTCGCTTTCTGCCGTAAGGGTGGTGTCATCTGCGTATCTGAGGTTATTGATATTTCTCCCGGCAATCCTGATTCCAGCCTCTGCTTCTTCCAGCCCAGCATTTCTCATGATGTGCTCTGCCTATAAGTTAAAGACCCAGTTTCCCCCTCAGTCAGTCTCTCCCATCAGGAAGCTTCCATAAGCCTCTTGTCCTTCTCTATCAGAGAGTAGGCAGACTGGAAACCACAGTCACAGAAAACTAACCCATCTGACCACATGGACCACAGCCTTGTCTGACTCAATGAAACTAGCAGCCATGCCCTGTACGGCCACCCAAGACGGACGGCTCACGGTGGAGAGCTCTGACAAAGCGTGGTCCCCTGGAGGAGGGAATGGCAGACCACTTCAGTGCTCTTGCCTTGAGAACCCCATGAACAGTCTGAAAAGGAGGAAGCCCTATAGTTTGCCGAGAGAAAATCTTTCAGGAGTCAGTGTAGACCCTGAGCAGCCACCAAAACCCAGGGCTGCTGGGCAGAGCACACAGGTACTCGGCACACAGCTGTAGTCCGGCCTTCCTTGGGGGCTGGGTAAAAAAGAAAGCGAAAGTTTGTCACCAGGTCATCTCCAACTCTTCGTGACCCCACAGACTGCAGCCCACCAGGCTCCTCTGCCCGTGGGATTCTCCAGGCAAGAGTACTGGAGTGAGTAAGTGATTCCCTTCTCCAGGGGATCTTCCCAATCCAGGGGCTGAACTTGGTCTCCTGCACTGAAGACAGATTCTTTATCGTCAGAGCCTCCAGGGACGCCTTTCCTTTTGAAGACACGCTGTTTGCGGCTGCCCTGGGTCTTCACTGCTGCAAGGCCTTCTCTGGTTGCAGGGGGGGCTTCTCATCGCCGTGGCGCCAGCTCTAGGGCACAGGCTCACCCGCCGCGGGCCATGGGCTCCGTGATTCCGCAGCATGTGGGGTCTTCCCAGATCAGGGATCAAACCCATGCACCTCCTGCACTGGTAGGTGGCTTCTTCACCACCGAGCCCCCAGGGCGGCCCCCAGGTCGTAAGCCCCCACACCCAGATCCCTGTCTACTGGACTTCTAAGCAGCAAGTCCCGAAGGATCCCGGCTGCCTTCTTCATCGAGGTCAGGACCCGAGGCTTCCAGTGGCCAGCAGGAAGCATCTGGAAATGTTGAAATCTAGTCCACAGAACTGAGGTTTACTGTCAAACGAGGGACTGGATAACTAAGGACATGCTGCTACAAAACAGAGTCCGGTGTTGACGGAAAGCACGCCGTCTTGGTGTTGCGTGGGAACCGGGACCTCCGGCTGCAGGTCACCTTGGACCCCGGGCGTCTTCCTGCCTCCAGTGTCCTCGCGCACACACTGAGGAATTCACGGTGCACACGCGGACACAGGCAGAGTGTGCGGATGACGCCACTATGTACGGAGCACGCCCGACAGCGCTGGCGACTGCTGCGACGGCCGTCAGGAGCGTTGGGCAGGCCAGTCCCTGGTGGGGTCCGCACGGCCTCCTCTCCCCTCTCCCGCCAGCCGGCCTGTCAGAAGGGCTGCCGCCAACTGCTCTTGCACCTGAGCCGCCCCCAGACCCCAAGATGCTCCTGCCGGGGGCGAGGCTGGGCAGCAGTTCGGGAAGGGGCTGGCTGACCCACTGCTGGGATGACCAGAGGGCTCCACACTGGGGGACGGCACGGGCTGTTTGCAGTGCTTTGAAGGTTCACTTTCTGTTTCTCTCTTCTTCCCTCCTTTCCCAGAATTAATAAATAGCGTCAGCTAGGGAGAGGGGGTGGGGGAGCTGCCAAGTACACTGGGTTCCTGCCCGGCCAGTCTGTGTTTCCAAGAAGCAGCTGAAACGGAGAAGGAGCGGGCGTCTCCCTGCTGCCCTCTCAGCTGAGCCCGCTGCCCCCCACCAACCCCACCAGGCCTCGGGCACCTCGCCACCCCCAGGCACCAGCCACCTGGTCGCCCCAAGTGCTGCCCACACGCTCCAGGAGTGACAGGACATTCGTGCACCCTGCGCCCCCTTAATCGGCGGCTGGGCCCCAGCAGCCCCCCGGTGCTCATGCCCTCAGTCCAGCGCTGTCAGGGAGGATGGCTGTCTGACCCAGGAAGTGCCCAGGCGGCTCGGCACCCGAGAGGTCCTGGGGCCTGGAGACCCGCCCAGGAGGACAGTGAAGGCCACAGGAAGGAAGCGAGGCAAGAAGTGCCCCCGCAGACCCTGGGACAAGTCAGGGGGCAGAGGCGCAGCCCAGACACTGCTCACGGGCGTGGAGGGTCAGCAGGGCCAGAGGGCACCCCGCTCGGGCGGGGCCGGGACGCGGTCCCGCAGGCTGAGCCTCCACCTCCACCCACCACAGGACAGACACGGCGACATGAGGCCTGACTGCCCTCCCAGAGTCCTGCCGTGCCCTCTGGGAACAGGGCCGCCCAGCTCAGGGCAGGAAGGAAGGAAGGACAGAGGAGCAGGACCCTCGGCTCAGCCGGGAAGCGGAAACCCCTCTCCAGCCCCCTCGACCTCAGGAAGCCAAGGGCCGGCCTCTAAAAATAGGCGTGGGGGTGGGGAAGGATTCAGGGCCACCCGGGCCCCACCAGCGGGGGGATCCCAGAGCTCCCTCCTGCTGGGAGGTGAACACAGGGCCTCCACCACCTCCCGGGGTCCAGCAGAGCAGGCCTGGTCAGTTTCTGGGCCAGTTCCAGAGCCTACCACCCACTGAGGGCAAAGAGCCCAGGAGGTGGCCTGCTCCCCCACCCCACCGGCTGAAAGAGCCCCTCGTGTGGGATGGCCCTTTGCCCCCTCGGCCCCTGTGCGGGGGTTGGGGAGGGGCGCGTGTAGACACTGACGTCCCGAGGCTGAGCTGCAGGGGCCACACACCCATCAGACGGATGGGCTGGGGGCCCGCTGCAGAGGCAGGGCAGGTGAGCGGGCCCGGGCAGGGGGCAGAGGCAAGCAGCGGGGCCCTGGGCAGCTCAGGGTGTCCAGCCGGCACCTGCTCGCCACAAGGCCGGGCTCAGCCGCTCGCCCTGGGGGAACGCCACGCCACGCCACACCCTGCCGCTGCCTGGAGACAGCCGGCCTTGAACCCCCGCGGCTGAAAGAAGGGCCCTGGCCTCCAGTCTGCTTCCCCCACTTCCTCACGTGGGCCGCTTGGAACCTCAGGCTCCTCGTCGCCCCGGTGGGCCGCAGGTGTAGGCAAGGGGAAGGCGCTGGGGAGTTTCACATGGGCTAGAGCTGTTATCTCGGGGACAGAGGGGAGGACTGTCCATCCAGAGGGCGGGCAGCTGAGCCCCTGGGCTGAGGAGCAGAGAGGACCTCGGCCGTGTGCGAGGGAGACACCCCCGTGAGCCCTGAGCAGGCAGGACCGCAGAGGGCAGTTCCCAGGCCCACCGCCCCTTGCTAGCCCCCACGTGCCTAAGACCCACACTATCGAGTTCTGGGGCTCGGGTCTCCCAGCACCCAGGACTGGAGGCCGGGCAGGCAGGCAGCCTGGGGTCCTTACTCATGTTCCCCCACCACGATGCCCAGGGCACCTGGTAGCCCCAGAGTCACAGCCTGAGCCGTAGCCGGCGACTGGCTGCAGCACTGAAGCGGATTCAACAGCCGCTGCAGGCGAGGCAGGGCTCCGGGGCGCTGCTGGGCGCTCCCCGAGGGAGAGTTATGGCCCAGGCCGACCTGGGAGTGGGGGTCGTGACCAAAGACTCGCTGTGAGGGCAAGGGGTGCCGGGGGGCCGCCCGCCCACCCCCACCCGCTCCGCACGGGCCTGGCTTCCTGTCCCTCGCCTTCTCCACAGTCATCACGTCTCCCTGGCAGTGGGGGCGCAGGGAGCAGCACCTTTCTGAATGTATAAGGACCACCGCTTCCGTGGAGAGGGGAAGGGGGCCCTGCTCCCCAGGCCTCTGCGGCGACCCCGACCCACACCCAGGCTCTGAAGGCCCCTGCCCGAAGCACCCTCACCACCGATTCAGGCACTTGAGGAACCCGACGCCACCCCCAGCCCCAACTCCAAGGTGCCTCCCTGTCCGTGGAGCCCAGCAGGCCTCAAGGCCAGGGAGGGTGGTTGCCCCCAGCTGGTTGGCCACCACCTGCAGGGCCTCCCCCAGCGTCTGGGTGCCCACCTGGAGGCCCCGGGTGGTCTTGTGGGAATCAGTGCCAGCTTTGCTGTAGGGAGGAGGGGTCCAGGCCCCACAGAACAAAGTGTGTGCAGGGGGGCGGGGGCGAGGGGTGGCACCGAAGTCCAGAGGCTCTGGGAGGAGGCCTGCGGGGTCAAACCACATCTGGCGGACGGGTAGAAATGGCCCAGGAGAGACTCTGCTAACCTGCCATAGTGAATCTGCTCCTGCAGGGTGGGCGGTCCTGGCCACCGGCCGGTGCCGCCTCCAAGGTGGAAAATATCCAGGCCTGGCCGCAGCCTGGCCCACGTCCCGGGGGGCAGGCAGAGCCAGGCTCCCGCACCCCCACACTGCCCCTACCCGGGGCCCTCTCCAAAACGCAGCACCAGTGCAAACGTGCCCTCGGCCCCTCCCTCAGGCGCTGGACTCTAACCCTGACTGACCACGGCCCAGGGTCCCCCGTCATGGCTCTCAGGCGCTGGGAAGGTGTGTGGGTAGATTATTTGGGAGGAGGGTGGTTTGGCGGGAGCTTATTTCTATCTGGCCTTCAAAGCAGTAAGAGATAGGAATCAGGGTGAACTCAAATTTCCGGAGGGAGACTGAGCTGGGGGCCACGGGCAGCAGCCCACGGGGTGATACGCGAGGGCACTGGAGAAGAGCCAGCAGGGTCCCGGGCTCCCTGGTGCCCAGACACTCCCCCTGGGGCAAGCCTGACCTGGGCACAGACCACAGACTTCCTCTTCTTGGCCTGGCCCGGATCGACAGCCGTAGCCCAAAGTTCAGCAGCCAGACGCCCAGGGTCACCAGGGGAGGCCACCTGCCCTTTTGAAACAAGGCGCAGAAAGTCCCTGCCCCCAGCAGAGCCCGCCTGGGTCTGGCCCCTCCCCCGGGAAGGAAGGCGACAGAACCGCTAAGTGACAGACAGCCATGTGCCGTCTGGAAGCAAAAGGCTGGTGTGCAGGGCCTCTAACCAGCCCCGCCCCAGCCTGCCCCGGCCGCCTCCTCTGGGAGGAGGCCTGACTGCATGAGGGCGGGCAGGGGTTGGGGGTGGGGGTGCCAGGTGAGGCTGCTACTGTTGCAGAGGGGAAGCCGTGATCACACCCATTTCACAGATGCGGTCAGCGGGCTACCACGGCTCGCCCAGTCTGGGGTGGGCAGGAGCACAGGGCTGGGAGCCTGCACAGGCCTTGAGCCTCCCCAGCAGCAGGGCCCCGAGTCCCAGCCGCCCTGCTGGGGAGCTCCCAGGTACCCCCACACACGCCCTAGCGGGCAGGAGCTCCAGGCCCCGGCTCCCCCAGCTCGGGCCAGGCCTCTCCTCCCCAAGCCCGGCCACCTCACAGCCCTCGGCCACCTCCACGGGGGCTCGGGGTCTGGTGTGGAGACGTGGGTGAGCACATGTGTGTGTGGGGGTGGGGACAGAGCCGGTGTGTATGTGGGTGAGAGAGAGCCCGTGTGTGTGTGTGTGTGTATGTTTGAGAGCCTGTGTGTGTGTGTGAGCCTGTGTGTGTGAGCCTGTATGTGAGCCCGTGTGTGTGTGTATGTGTGACAGGCCGTGTGTGTGTGAGTCCGTGTGTGACAGCCCATGTGTGTGTGTGTGTGTGAGAACCCATATGTGTGTGAGCCCGTGTGTGTGTGTGAGCCCGTGTGTGTGTGTGAGAGACCGTATTTTTGTGGGTGTATGTGTGAGACCGTATGTGTGGAGAGCCCGTGTATGTGTGAGCTCGTGTGTGTGTGTGAGCTCGTGTGTGTGTGAGAGCCCGTGTGTGTGAGCCTGTGTGAGAGCCCATGGGGTGTGTGTGTGTGTGTGTGTGTGTGTATGTTTGAGAGCCTGTGTGTGTGTGAGCCCGTGTGTGTGTGTGTGTGTGTGTGTATGTGTGACAGGCCGTGTGTGTGAGCCCGTGTGTGACAGCCCATGTGTGTGCGTGTGTGTGTGAGAGAGCCCATATGTGTGTGAGCCCGTGTGTGTGTGTGTGAGCCCGTGTGTGTGTGTGAGAGACCGTATTTTTGTGGGTGTATGTGTGAGAGACCATATGTGTGGAGAGCCCGTGTGTGTGTGAGCTCGTGTGTGTGTGTGAGCTCGTGTGTGTGTGAGAGCCCGTGTGTGTGAGCCTGTGTGAGAGCCCATGGGGTGTGTGTGTGTGCAAGAGCCCGTGTGTGTGTAAGCCTGTGTGTGTGTGAGAGTCCGTGTGTGTCTGTGTGCGTGCACGCGAGCGCTGGCATGTGGGGGCGGGCTCCTTCCAGGACCCCATGCCAGCAGGCCCGTGCAGCGCCTCCCACGGGGACGGCTTTACTCTCTGCAAGAAACTTGCGAAAGTGCCCAAAGTGCCCGGATCGGATCCAGATCAGCAGCCTCCACCTCCCAGCCTGGCGCGGGTCGGGCTGGCCCTGCAGGGTGCTCCAGGCCCCCAAGTGCCAGAAGCCCCCTCCCCGAGTCACGGCCTACACCTGCCCAGGAGAGCGGTCTCCCCTGAGGCCACCATACCCAGCACCCAGCTCCTAAACTAACAGGACCCCCAGTTCAGAAGGGGGGGGCCAGGACCAGGCCAGCAGGCTCCACCGGGGCCCAGGCCCTGGCTCCACACTCTTGGCTGGGGGTGGGGGTGCAGAGAGGGGCTCCCCGCTCCCCACCACGGGTGGGTGGGGCCTCCGTGCCCTGGAAGCTAACTTCTCAGAGCTCTGAAGGGCCTGCCCAGGGAGGGGAGGGGAAACAATTCCTCGGGCCTGAATAGAGTGGCCCCAGGG